>NC_137470.1:34990559-35719047 GCF_964235325.1 Thermobia domestica | reverse complement strand
AACTTTTTTATCCGAAAAAGTGTGTTCTTGAAAATGACGGGATACATATTATCCGAGTTTTCCATTTACCCAACCGTTTCCGAACAAATGATTCGGTCAAAATATTCTGCCAGCTTTGTAGTTCTTACATTACAAAATATATTGTAACTCACGATATTCCTCCCGGTGGCACGTATAACTTTGGGATCTATCTAGTTATAATATATCAAATGAAAACACATTTGTCTCGTTCGGATCTCAGCGGAGCCACTGCGTGACCCTTCCTTGTTAGGAGTCTGGATATGTAAACCCGCTCAACGTAGGGATTTATTTCTGTGAAATTTGGGACATGGTGAATAAACACGAGTGAGCTTGGAAATGTGAAAGTTCATCTGAATTTGTTTTACAATCACTTCAAAATACAACTTTATATATACTTTTAAAAAGCCATCCCTATTTTGAAAAAAAAAAACATTACTGTACTCAGGCTCGAACCGCCGCCCTCCGGTTCTAGAACTTTAACAGCGCTATTAAGCACGCTTGACCACAGAGGCAACTCACGAAAATGCGTTGTGATATAGCTAATAGAATCGCTCCAAGCGCAGGTTTACACTTGGAATTTTAAATAGCCAGTTTCTGTCTTTTTCAGTAATTCCAACTGAAGATATTGACTGATTTCCCATATTGGAACTTTGCGTGAAGTATGAATTGTATGCTCATTTCAAAAATGCACTATTTTCTGTTCTTTATTTGTTACGTATTTGTGAGTGTTCCTAAGACCTGTTGTTTGCAACGATTTTCACACAGTTAAGCGTTTTACTAACCCCCGGAGGCATAATATGTTAAACGTAGGCAGCATTCTGTTGTTATCATAGTAGTCACTTGTAAAGGCACACCTAGTACAGTGAAACCTGTCTTTAGCGGAATCGAGCGGGACTTGCAAAAATTTCCGTTAAAGTCAGGTTTCCGCTTAGTGGAGGTAGACCTTTCATTTCTTTAAAAGAAAATACATGCTTATAAAGGGGCATACTGAGAAAATATATTACTGTACGTACATTGTTCGATTACAGTACTTCTTTCTTCTACGAATAAATACACAAAAAAATAAAATGAATACAAAATATGCTATGCACATGTTTTCTTTATTTTTCTAATAGCCAAGCAGGGTTTTTTGTGTACATTGCTGCTTGGCTGCTTGACTTTCCGCATACACTTTGGTCTGAGAAATTATACTAAGTGAATCAGAATAATTTTTTCGTAAGACAAATTTTTGCAGTTCCTTTAAACTTCTGAGAGAATCTTGATATGTATTTATTCTGCACTCTTCTTGGAACTCGGTATCGTATTCCGCTTCTTCCTCTATCTCGTTTTCTTCTTTCCAACATTCCGTATGATTCTTGATCAAGTTGCGGGGATTAAGGACAATTTGTGGGGGTGAATATGAGTAGTGGTTGGGGAAGGTCAACAATGTCCAGAAATATTTAACAAATGAACGAACATTTTATCGCAGACAGTGTAATGTATATGTCTCACAGAATGTCTAAACATCTTCTAAACGCTGTAGTCCGGAACTCAGAATTTTCCGTTAAAGGTTTTATTTTTCTTTCCGTTGTCCGCGTAACACAGTTTCCGCTTAATGAAGGGAGTTTTACACGTTTTGTTCTCCAAAATTCATGGGACCGTGAAATATTTCCGTTTAAGACAGTTTTCCGTTTAATAAAGGGTCCGTTGAAGACAGGTTTTACTGTATTAGTTTTTCATTTTTGTTCTTGTGTTGACCTTGAAGGACCAACAAATGCCTTTCGTGAAGCTACAAGTTTTCTTTAACTTTATACTTTATAGCCAGAATATTAACTGCTATATAAAACACAATTATATACCTGTGGCGTGGGAGACCCTGGTTTGATTCCAACGGGAGCTCATGTGTTTCGGATTACATGTTAATCAGTAGGCTATATGAGTAAACTCAAAATCAACTCAACTCAATAATTATCTATACATTGAATTTAATAATAAGGAGGGAGACCTTGAAGCAGGGAGGCCGAATAAAGAGGGAGACCTTAAAATTTAAAACGTAGGGTCAGCGTGAGTCAGAGAGGTCACGGGGGGTGGTGTGTCACAGTGAGTCACGTCCTGTTGACCCACGATACACTGACCTACTCGCAAATCTTGACCCAATTGACTCACTCCATCTCTGGACTGTACACACAGATAAAGCAGACATATATGTAATCTGACCTTACTTGGCCTTCACTAATTTAAGATAATCTACAAAAAATGAAAGAAAGCAATTTCAAACGCAAAAATATAGAAATGTATTTTCAACGGAACAAAAAAAAAAAAAAAAAAAACATAACAGCCCAGATTTGAACCCGGATTTCTCCACTCAGCAAGCAGACGTCTTACCGACTTACCCACGGCATATCTTCCGACTTCTGGTTTTGAAACTTTATTTACAGTGCGTGTGTTACCTAACAACGTTACGAGATGTCCTTACTGTCGTGTTAACACGCGTTCCGTAAATTTACGAAGTCGCTCTTTTAATCCAAAATCAATTCGACACAAACACACATACACACACATATATATATATATATATATATATATATATATATATATATATATATATATATATAGATAGATAGATAGATAGATAGATAGATAGATAGATAGATAGATAGACATATAGATATAGATAGACATATAGATATAGATAGATACATAGATAGATATGTTGGTGCACCAGTGAGCACCCAAGAGTACAGATTAATTCATTCTTGATTTTAATCTACAGAACAAATGTTTTTTATGAAAGCAAGGGGACTGCTACCCATAGATGGAAAATTGGAAGTTACTTGGAAATATTTTAGAAGCAATATCTTTCAATGGTAAAGACCACTGCCCGATGATCCTGTTTTAATAACTCCATGAGCAGAAAGGACTGATATGTCCCTCTCCTATATGGTATTTTTCAAACCATATACTTTATCGGGAATATTATCCTTTATTCTTCAATTCATGAATTGTTTGAGGTTGAAGTGAGCGTAAATGTTTTCATACTTAGGAGTCTGGATATGCAAACCTGCTTACCGTGGGGATTTACTTCTGTGAAATTTAGTCCATGAAGTTATACAAAAACCGGTAAAATAAGGAACGTTAACATTCTTACAATGAGAACAGATTTCAATTCCCAGTGGGAGTTAGCGTACGCACGACTTTATCGTGGGAGACCCGGGTTCGATTCCCGGTGGGAGCTCATGTGTTTCGTATTCCATGTTAATCAGTAGATCCACGTCTCCTATAGCCACGCTGCTGACCGGGCAGTTAAACTCAAAATCACAATCACCACCACACGGCGGGAGTTTACATGGTTCGGGTTTTACGTTAATCAATATGTCCACGTCATATATGGTCTTGCTGTTGAAAGAGACGTTAAACTCCAAATCAACTCAACTCATTAAGATCAGAGTTCTGAGTTTAATACCAACTTGAAACCATAAGTTCAAAACAAAAATTGAAATAAAATGAAATCTTTATGTTTAACGTCCCATGGTTATGCCGGTTAGGCTAAAGGAGACGGTGATAATGAGAAAGGAGTGAAATGGTGGAATGAAGAAAGTGGGAGGAAACGGGAGAACCCCGAGAAAACCCACCAGCACGGCGTTTGTCCACCACAAAGTCCAAACGGCGCGAGCTGTGATCGAATTAGGGACCCGAAGCACCGGAGGTGAACGCTCTACCACTGATCCACCGCACCCCCCAAAATGAAAATTATGCATGCTTCTGATACCTTTATAAAAATGGAGAGAGAGAGAGAGAGAGAGAATAAATATGGTTGTATTTTTCATAGGGCCAAAGTGGCTTAGTAGTAGAGCGTTCACCTCTGGTGGATGGGGTCCTTGGTTCGATCCCAGTTTGCACAAAGTCAGATTTGTGGTGAAGAAACACCGTGTGCGTTCGTTTCTTCAGGATTCTCCTGTTTCCTCCTACCTACATCGTTGCACAATTTTCGTTCATTTCTCATCATCACCGTCTCCTTTACCTAGCCGACATAAGCATGGGACGTCAAACTTAATTTAATTTCATTTCATTGAAAAAAATACTATAATTCATAATCTGCATCTTTATAAAGCAACTTTAACAATCATATGGATGTATAATGCTTAAAATTGAATTAAATCGCAATTGCAGTAATCTGCAATATTTTAGGTTTCTCATTTATTTACATCAAATGTTTAGTTATTTGATACTTTATAGCAAGAATATTAACTGCTATATAAGACACTATTATATACCTGTGGCGTGGAAGACCCTGGTTTGATTCCCAACGGGAGCTCACGTTTTTCGGTTTCTATGTTAATCAGTAGGTCCCGTCTCATATAGCCTTGCTGCTGAAAAGGGCGCTAAACTCAAAATCAACTCAACTCAATAATTATCTATACATTGAATTTAATAATAAGGAGGGAGGCCGAATAAAGAGGGAGACCTTAAAATTTAAAACGTAGGGTCAGTGTGAGTCAGAGAGGTCACGGGGGGTGGTGTGTCACAGTTAGTCACGTCCTGTTGACCCACGATCCACTGACCTACTCACAAATCTTGATCCAATTGACTCACTCCATCTCTGGACTGTACACACAGATAAAGCAGACATATATGTAATCTGACCTTACTTGGCCTTCACTAATTTAAGATAATCTACAAAAAATGAAAGAAAGCAATTTCAAACGCAAAAATATAGAAATGTATTTTCAACGGAACGAAAAGAAAAAACGTAACAGCCAAGATTTGAACCCGAATTTCTCCACTCAGCAAGCAGACGTCTTACCGACTTACCCACGGCATATCTTCCGACTTCTGGTTTTGAAACTTTATTTACACTGCGTGTGTTACCTAACAACGTTACGAGATGTGCTTACTGTCGTGTTAACACGCGTTCCGTAAATTTACGAAGTTGCTCTTTTAATCCAAAATCAATTCGACACACACACACACACACACACACACACACACATATATATATATATATATAGATAGATAGATAGATAGATAGATAGATAGATAGATAGATAGATAGATAGATAGACATATAGATATAGATAGATAGATATGTTGGTGCACCAGTAAGCTCCCAAGAGTACAGATTAATTCATTCTTGATTTTAATCTACAGAACAAATGTTTTTTATGAAAGCAAGGGGACTGCTACCCATAGATGGCTAGGTGAGGTAAATAAAATTTAAACTTCAAATGGAACTGGGGTGGCTCACCGACAATGGCTGATTTAACACGTTTGATAACAGCGCGGGTAATAGCTGGTTTATAGATAGAGCCTGTGTAGGTAAGTGGATACCGCGTGAGACTGTCATTCTAAGGGTGTGGGGTTCGAGTCTCGGCCTAGACTGAGTTAATTCTTTTTTCAACACTATAAATGATGTTCGCGTTTGATACTGAAAGAGATTTATCCTATGAAGGGAGAAAACCCACGATGGGGTCAGGGGGAAGACGGACACTGTTTATCCTTAAGTGTTAAAATTTAATTTATTCCCATGTCTTTTGCTCTTTCCTTTCCCTCTTTCCTTCTTTTCTCATTTTGTTTAGCTTTCCATACTTTTTCGTTCTCTGCATGATGCGTATTATTGTTTTCGTTTCCTTTGCATTAATTCCTATCTCTTTAATCTTAAAGTAAATGGAATTTCTGTAGATTTATCTCGTGGTTGTTTCTCTAAGTGATGCTCTCAGATAGTAATACTTTTTCCTCCAAATGGAGGAATATCCTGGCATGTTATGTTTTCGGGCATGTATTTGCTGTCATGTTGGTTGTCCAACTATCAGACATACAGTGAAACTATTCTGCTACTGGAAAAAGCTATCATTTCTTATGTATCCAACCTCCACTTTTTACAGTCGCTGACTGTACAACGCAATAATAAATCAAGTATACTTTTCAGAATTAGAAAAAAATGTAAACACTCATTCATTGATTGATCTAAATAAAAGGGAAAAAAATAAAGTATTATTTCGTAAATTAGTAAGAAAGTAAACATTTTGAGCAATCGAAATCTAAATAAAAGAAAATAAATAATTCAGTTGGTTTTAAATATATTCTTTGGTTCCTTTCATATCTTGATAACAAATTTTTCTGTTAGTACTACCATTGCTATGAGCAACATTTTTATCCGAAATTATCTTCAAACTTTGATAATTTTCGATTGGTATTACTGTTTTTAGGGAAAGTTCCTATTTTCTTTGTTCGAAAGACGAAATTAATTTGCCTTATTCTAACTCGTGTTTCCACTTTCGAACACGGAGAGTATTATGGAAATCGTGAAAAAATGAATTCAAAATTTCAACGGATTTACATGTTTTATGGCCTATAGATACCGAAAAAGTGATTTTTCAACATCTGTCTGTCTGTTCTTCCTCTCATCCTAATGTACGCTCGCGTAGAGGTTAAACCGTCCAACGTATCTCGACCAAATTTTAAACTTAAGACTTTTATGTGATTCTTCAGAAGAGGATGTCGTATTTTCTCCCTACCCCTATAGATAAGGGTAGTTTACTGGGGAGTGAAAATAAAAAAAAGTTGAATGTTCTCGAAAACAACTCTAAGGATTTTATTTCTATTTCATAAATCAATTTCTCAATAACAACTCCATCTGTGGTATAAGTCGTTTATCTGAGGAAAATTAAGAAGGGGTAGTTAAGTCTTGGGGGTAAGTTTTCTCGGACGATTTTCTCAAAAACGACTGAGGCGATCGTGTCCATATTTCATAAATAAATATTTTATTAATAATGGTCCCTGGTTCGATTCCCGGTGGGGTCACTCCGTCGAAAAAATATAACACGCTTATTCAGGCCATGCACCATGAATGTGGTTTTCCTGGGTTTTTCTCATTCACACCAGGCAAATGCCGGGGTGGTACCTAACTTATAGGTCCAAGGCCGCTTCCTTCCTTCCCCAACCCTTTCTTCATTTCCTTTCCCCGGATTGTGTGCTAGCCGAGGGACACCAACTCACAAATCATGACGGGCTAAATGGCCTTGGATGCCGAAAGCCCAGAAATCTAACTCCTGAATCCTAAATCCCCGCGCTAGTTTCTTGAGTGTCAAAAATAACTAAAGATATTATTTATATATTTTTGTGGTCCCCCTTCAGTTTTACCTTCTAGATCCGCCACTGGCTTTCGATCATTTTATGTTTCCCTCCCTCATTCCTCCAGAAGTGACAGGGTCTGACCCGAACTGGGAACTGACCTTGGATTTAAAAGGAGCTAAAATTATCGCTAATCAACTTAGTTATCCCGAAAACTGTGGATTCGATACTAATATCAGTAATTTTCAATTATTTTTAAATGCTATCGTCCCCCTTAAGGAGTACTAAGGTGGACTGGATAGGGAATTAAAGCGCATCAGAAGTGTTTCGGCGACCCCGAAAACTACGGATTCGACACTGATCTCAGTCGTTTTTGATCATTTCTAAAGCCCTCCCCCTTCCCCTTCTCCCTGGGTGTGCTCTGGGTCTTATCTCAACAATACATTTTCCTGACTTTAAGTAATTAATATGCATCAAGTTCGGTTAAAATAGGACCAGACCTTCCTGTTATGCTGGAACATACACATATTCATTAATTCATTTATGTGTATATAAAAATAAAAGAATTAATTATTATAGTTTATTATTTTAATTATCATAAGCTTATTTTACTGCTTAAAAGTTAATAGATACATGGTTTTAATAACATGCTTATTAATTTATTCTATCTTAAATAAATACCATCATTCATTCAAAACTTTTCTATATTGTCAAAAATATTTCTCATTGACTGGTGCCTCCCGGACCCCTTTCTGGCTCCACCACTGTCCAGTGCCCCTCTTGTTTAGCGCGCATGGTCTATAGCCTCATCAGCATATAATTAACCAGACCCTGGCTATTAATTGTGAACGAGATTACAATGATTTTTATCTAAGTATGTTGTTTGTATTGACAATGCTGCTACGTTAATGGCAATGTAACAGATAAATCATAACTAGCTCACTAGGTGGTGGAGAACGTTGTGTATTTATAAAGCAACTTCTAAGTGAAATCACATTTGATGGAGGTCGTTTAATATTTGTAATTATTGTAACATAGGAGATAATTTACCATTTATTACTTACATCTGGAAATATTTCTTTGTCATTATTATTAATAAAATCAGAAATATAGCTCATAGAAAATTTGTTACTCACCATACAGAAAAGTTCTGCCAAGCGGCAGGTTGTTGAAGATCAGGACTCACACGAGTGCTGTTATTACAAAGAATTTATAATTAGTCTTTTTATGTGACATTTCTGATTATCATAATTACAAATTAAGGACTTTTCGCACTGAGAGTGCGGCGTGAGTTGACAGTAGTCAACACGCTTTTGTCAGTGCGATATGACCGAAGCTGAGTCGAGCTGAATCAGACAAATGCGTACTAAGTCGAGCCTTGTTTGGCATACAAATATATATGTACTACTGCTAATCACAAAAATCAGATTAGGGGCCTTCAACGGAATCGATTACCAGTTCAAATGCAAACTGCGTATTCCAGTGGATCAGAAACTTTACGTAAATATTTCTCTCTTAAAAAAAAAAAAAAAACCTTGAAAATTTTAAATTGTTATACTGTAATATTAATCACAACGCCACTTAACTGGAAGGAATCAATTTCCTGGTACATTTCCAGTAGGTAGTCAAATACTACAAAAAAAAAAAAAAAAAAAAAAAAGAAAAAAGAAAGAATTGAATGATTAGCTAAGATATTCTGTACTGACACTTTCTTGGTTCATACTCAAATAATTACGTACAGATTGAGAATACGCTTGCAAACTGACATGGCATGATATATATTCATGCCAAAACGCACATTACTCACTGTTTCTCTTGTTTGGAACGATTCTCTAAGACATTATACACCCTAATTTATGTGGATTATTCCAAATGTCTACATATTGATAATATACGTGCAAACTTGTACGTCACAAAGGATTGTTCCTGTCAAGTACTATACTGTACTATTCTTCCTTAAAACAATTCTCTAAGATGTTTTATAGTCGAACTTTCGTGGATTTTGTCCAATTAATTCCGTACAGATTGATAATTTGCCTCCAAACTAGGGATGGCCGGAACCAGTTCCTGATGGAACCGGTTTTCTCTCTGAACGGATCCTGTTCTACAAAATCCGGTTCCGGAACCCGGTTTTCGGATACAAGTCTGGAACCGGCTCCCTAGGTCCGGTTCGGGAACCGGGTTTTTGGATTCAGGTCTCCAACCGGTTCCGGAACCGGTTCTGAAAACCGAATCTCTAAGAACCAATTTCCAAGTGATGGAAGTGACAGGCAGGCGGCGGCCGTTTGTGTCATTTGGTTAGTGGCTATCCCCAATGCCATCCCTAGTGACTCGACAGATTTTTACGAGAATACGCATTTATCGACTCGTCTCGAATTTTACAAAGTGTGTCTCGATTCGAATTCGATTCAAGATTCGAGACATGTCTCGAATCGTCCGCATCCCTGTTGGTGGGCCCGAGTGCTGGCGTTGGAAAGGCCCTGATCCCCTAATGACAGCTTTGATATCAAAAATCGGGCCCTGGCCTCGAAACCCCAGAAATAGAGACCAACAATTTTGGCTCGGGTCTTTCTATTTATCTTCAGGTATGGAGTTGTTGGATGCGGATTGTAGCGTTGCATCGGGTCCTCTTAGCACATTGGTGATGTAAGAGATAGGACCCGGAACCTGAGATCACAGGAGTGAGATCCCAAAATTTTGGGTGAAGGTCTCTTCTATTTGTCTATTAAATATGGAGTTGTTGTACTAATGTGGTGGCGTTTGAAAGATCGGGATCGTTTAAGCACAGCAGTAATGTCAGACACTGGTCTCGAACCCCAGAGATGGGGTCCCGAAAATATCGTGTTCATGGTTTATTTTGGAAACTTCCTGTTTCCTCCTACAAAACTTTGTAAAGTTCATTTTTTTTTTTGGTCATCCAGTTCACATGACACGCATGCGGTTCCGAATTTGATTCCCGGTCGTGCCAAAGTTCCAAAACTCGTTTAAATTTCCTTGGATGGCTTTCTTTTGAAGAGTAGAGCAGAACTGGAAGTTGTTTTGATGAAAGCCATAAAAAATTAGCACAAAAAAAAAAAAAAACAGTAATTTGACTTTCGTCTTAAGGAGACTCGTTAACCGTGCTTTCTGTTAAAGTTTGGCAGTCATAGCATTAATAATTTTGAAAATTATAAGGAAAAAAAAAGAGTTAGAAAGTATGTGTTGATCGTTCCCAACTCCACTGAAAGAAAATAAGTCAGTAGAACATTGCGTGCAATTAAGTACGAATTTTGGAATTAGAAAGAAATCCGTTATGAATGCTGTAAGATTCTTCAAAAAAAGAAAAAAATCGTTAACAGATTCCTTGCAATAAAGTGCAGTTCTTCAAATTAGAAAGAAATATTTTTATAAGGCTGAAAAACACTAAATTATTATCTTCAAATGAAGAAAACATGGTTATTTCATAATTCAATTTGGTCTACGCTAGAGGACTAGATTTCTACCAGAGGTCCCTGCTTCAATAACCTATCACAAAAAAGGTTACTCTTAATTTTATCGTGTACGTGGTTTCTTCTCGTCGTTCTCTGTTTCCTCCCACATAATTATACGAAGCCCTTCTCTTTGGTAGTCCAGTGGCTATGACGATATTTTTTATAGCATGGGGTTCCTAATTCGATTCTCGGTCGTGCCAAATAGGGAAATACGTTTAATTTGCTTCTGTTGGTTTTCTTTTTAAAACTAGGGCGCAAATGGTAGTTGCATGCATGAAAGCGGTAAAAAAAAATAATAATAAACAGAAATCAATAGTTTGGTATTCGTCACAAGAAAACTCGTTTCTTATGGTTTCTGTTAGTTTAACAGTCGTAGCATTAATAAGTTTTCATAGTTATCAAAAAATATAACCAGTTACCAAGTGCATCTGGATATATCGTTACTTTACAGTAAAGAAAATACGTCCTTAGAACATTGCGTGCAATTAAGTACGAATTTTTAAAATAGAAAGGAATACGTTATGAGTGCTGTGAGTTTATTCGAAAAAGAAAAAAAAATGTTAGCAGAATGCTTGCAATAAAGTGCAGTTCTTGAAATTAGAAACAAATATCGTTCGTTATAAGGTTGAAAAAACTAAATTATTTTTCTTCAAAAATGAAAAACCGTGGTAACTTCATCATTCACTTTGCTCTGTGGTAGAGTGTTGCTTTTGTTGGTAGAAGTCCTTGCTTCAAACACCCACCACGCAAGTTTATCTTAAATTATATCGTGTCCGTGATTTCTCTTCCTGCAGTTGGAAAGTGTACCAGGAATTCCACATTTGGAAAAAAACTGTTACATTTTTTCGACCGTGTCCGCACCGGGAATCGAATCCGGGACCGCTCGCACCCAGCGCGAGAACGTTAGCGAGTACCCAACATGGAGCAGCAGGAAAATTTTAGAATTCATCGGGTTTCTAACTCGGGACTCTGGATAACAATTCATATTAGATCATTGTTCCAATTTTGGTTCAGTGAATAAGGAACGACATTAATGTATTTTAACCAACAATGACGATTAGTTTAAAATATTTATTATTATTATTATTATTATTATTATTATTATTATTATTATTATTATTATTATTATTATTATTATTATTATTATTATTATTATTATATAGCACAGTAACGCTTTAATTTTCAACGTTGTACTCAGAAGCATCATTTCCGATTTTGTCATGAAGGAGGACCAGAGTGTCAACCGACATAAGTGTTTCATCTTCTTTATTTGTGTACAATTTAGTACAAAAAAAACTTGTGTTTCTTGAACTCAAGGAGGGAAATTATCCCCTGCCCTCCCCAAATGTCACCTGCTATATAGCACAACATCTATTTTCAAATTTCTACATGAAAGACACACCACACTGTGCTCATTTATTAGATTTACTACGTCATTTGTGTGTTGTAAGTCTGGGAAAACAGCGCATCATTTATTCTTATTATTATTATTGCGTTTCATCAGAACCTTCGAGAAATTCTCAAGTTCTGATTGCTTGTATAGAAACCTAAAATTTATAAAATTAAAATTATAAAAATTCTAATTTAACCTCGAATCATTTCCCTAGACTTAAGACAAAAGACACCAGAGGAGATATTATAACAGTCGTGTATTCGATGTTTAATGAGAATTTCAGTTTCTTCTGCTTCACAGAAATAATATATATTTTTTATAGCAAAGGATTGAAATAAAGGAGTCAGGGAAACACACTTTTATATAAGGAAAAGGTTTACAAACTATTAAAAAAAACACAAGTAATAGATTTCATCGTATCTAAAAAGCATAGCGCTCTGCCACCTGTTGAACAGATGGAACAACGGGACAACGGGAGAAAAGTGGAAATTATTATATTTCATATATCAATACTTCGTTAGCAACTTCGTAATGTGTATAAGTCGTTTTTCTGAAAAAAAAAAAAAAGAAAGGGTAATTTACTCTTGGAAAGAGCTTCTTCAACCAATATTTGTTTCAGAAACGACTCAGACGACTTTGTTCATATTTCAAAAATTAACATTTCATTAATAATCTGACGAAATGCTGCAACTCGTTTGTTCTAGAAAGAAAGTTTCCAAGGGATACTCACTCTTCAATACAATGGAACTGAAACAGAAACCTCAAAATGGAGTATACATGGTGGCTCAGTTTTATAGACCTTAAATCTGTTGCGTGGCATCCCCGGTTCGATTCCTGGCCATATAACTTCGTGTTGGAGTACATCCTGTCCGCGGAATTTCTCGGGATACTCCTGTTGCCTCCCACATTACATTCCACCAATTCTTACATCATCATTCGCTTGCCATAATCATTCTTTTCCCTTAGCTTAAAGGGCTTAACCATTGAACTTTAAATTGAAAAATTTCATTTAATTTCTGAAAGAAACTTGAAAATAGTGTTGTTCAAGCTTCTGAAAGTACGTTAAGGCGTTAGGCTCTCTGATATGGATCTGAAGGCAGGCAGTCCTGCTTAGAAGCCAAAATTAACCCCTGCCATGGTTCGCAAACATTTAGTTTGTGTGTGTGTGTGTGCAAAATCCCACAAAGACAAAATCAGTTACTACTGTTTCCATATCTTTCTAGTTGGTGAAATATTGTGATTTTAGGAATTATGCCATGGACCGGAGCATCTAATAATCAGAAGGGCCAAAGTCAGGACTATATGATGGGTGCAGCATCTAATCGATACCATCAACTTTCTTAATTTCTTGTTGCGTTTTTCGATCCGAGTATTATTTTGTGTTATTCTGTTAGTGGTAGGGACCTCGGTATGATTTAATCGATGCTGCTTGGGGAATTTCAAAATAAAAAGCTACTCAAATACTCTCTTTTTGGCATAAATTTGGAATCCGTTCCCTCTGTAACGTCCAAATTATATATATACATACATACACACACACACACACACACATATATATATATATATATATATATATATATATATATATATATATATATATATATATATATATATATATATAGTTTGTTTCAAAAGTCCGGGAACGCTTTAAAAATATATTGTAGCCAAATTAATAGCTTTGTTAACTAACTAAGTAAATAATTTGAAACATTGAAGTTGTATTTTTTTTCATTGCAGGTGTAACGTGTTATTCCATGTATCGCCACTAGGTGGTACTAAAATCTAGATGGCCCTTTCTGGAGGTGAGAAGGCTTTCTGCGTCCTACAATTTGACAAAACAAAGAGTGCAACAGATGTCCAACGAAAATTTAGGGTGAAGTACGTTAAAGCAGCACCAACAAGAAAGGCAATCTACAATCGGCATGAGAAGTTCGTTGAAACAGGGTGTCTGTGTGCCAAGAAGAGAAGTGGTAGGCCAAGTGTGAGTGCAAATGAGGTTGAACGAGTGAGAGAAGCTTTCACAAGAAGCACGAAAAAGTCGTTACGCAGTGCTTCACTTGAGTTGCAAATGTAAACAACGTCTGTGTGGCGTGTTTTGCGTAAAATATTAAACATGAAACCATACAGACTACAGTTAGTGCAAAAGTTATATCCGAAAGACAAAGATGAGCGATTCCAGTTTTGTTGTGCATTGCAGGACAAAGAGGATGCTTTTGTGAATCAATCTTTTTTTCAGACGAGGCAACATTTCATACAAGTGGAAAAGTGAATAGGCCCAATTGTAGAATTTGGGGAACACAAAACCCTCAGGCAATTTTGGAACACGATCGATATTCTCCAAAGGTAAATGTTTTCTGCGCCATGTTCCACAAGAAACTGTATGGGCTTTTCTTCTTTGAAAAATAAACTATTAATGGAGAGTCCTTCCTATGTTGCAGGACCGGTTATTGCCATTGTTGCAAATTGAATCAAAGAATTTTGTCCTTCAGTTGGATGGTGCCCCCCCCCCCCCCCATTTTCACCGTGATGTTAGGTCATATCTGAACTCAGAGCTACCAAATCGTTGGATATGTCGTGGTGTATCAGAAGACCAATGTGTGCTCAAATGGCCTCCTAGGTCTCCAGATATCACCCCTTGCGATTTCTTTTACTGGGGGTACGTGAAGGACCTTGCATACGTCCCTCTTTTGACGGGTGATGTTAGGAAATTGAAAAGGAAAATTGAGCAAGCAACGGCAACAGTCTCGGAAGACATGTTGGGTCATCTATGGCAAGAGTTGGATTATCACGTAGACATTTGTAGGGTCACACGTGGTTCCCACATAGAGTGTCTGTGAAATAAACATTGTTCAAAAAAAACTTTTCAGTTTACCCTTTACAATTATGCAATTCGTTGCTTTCCAATGTTACTAGTTTGCCTATAATAAAATATTAAAAGTGTTCCCGGACTTTTGAAACACGCTGTATATATATATATATATATATATATATATATATATATATATATATATATATATATATATATATATATATAAGAGGGGAAATCGTCTCCAAATATAATGTTTTCAATCTAAAGTGAAGGATTTTTTTTTTTTTTTAAATCGGAGTAGCTGTTTGGGCTGTACACTCTTTATGCGCCCAATGTTAAATGAAAATGCAACGTTGCCGTTTACTTCGACACAATATAAGTGAATGAGGTTCCTGTCTTTTACTCTAACTTGTCGATAGCCAACCCCCATTTCAAACAGTAACTTTATTCACTTATTATGTTTGTCCAGATAAATGGTAACGTTGTATTTTCATTTAACATTGGGCGCATAAGGAGTGTACAGCCCAAACGGCTAGTCCGACTTAAAATCCTTCACTTTAGATTGAAAACATCATGTATGGAATGCATTTTCCTCTTACATTTTGCTATAACCTTACTCTGATAATAACAGTTACTATATGACAGGGAACTTTTTTGAGACACCCTGTATATAAAGATTGTAATCATCTTCCTGTATGCAATGTAATGAAGACATTGTAGTTAACAGTTATTCCGCATGATATCTCCCTTCATAGACTTTTTCTATGAACTCTTAAGACATTGGCCATCTGTCGGGAGAGAAGCGAAATACATGATGTAACGTAATGTAATCCTACCTTGGGCCTAGTAGTGCATTGGACGCTATTTCCATGAATTTGGATTTAAGCGGCATCGAAAGTGTCACTGTTCGTTTCAGTGACCCCAAAAACTAAGGATTCGACACTAGTATCGGTCAGGGACCGCGGTGGTTCAGTGGTAGAGCGTTCGCTTCTGGTGCATGGGACCTTTGGTTCGATCCCAACTTGTGATAAGTGAGCTTTGTGGTGGATAAACATTATGTACGTGAAGTTTCATGTGGTTCTCCCATTTCATTCCACTTTCTTCATTCCACTATTTCCTTCATTTCTCATAATCACCGTTTCCTTTAGCCTAGCCGGCATAAACATGGGGCGTAAAACTTAAAGATTTCATTTTATTTCATTTCACTAATATCAGTCATTTTCAATCATTTTTATATATTCCCATCCCCCTCCCCTAAGTTACACCATCAATGTAAAATGACAAAATACATCCCAGTCCCAAACCTCATCTATGTTGAAAATTTGATCAAGATAGATTGAGTGGTTCAAGAGTTATTTAGTCACATAATGACTGATTTTTATATGTATAGATAAACCAGATATGTTATAAAACACTAATATGTCTTAGCACAACCTACTGTGACTGGCTTATTATTAAAGAAATTGTCACTTGGGAGAACTTTTCAGCACGTTGAGCATCAAATTTTCAGTGACCTTATAATTTTACTTTCATCTATAGTAATGAAAAAGAAATATTTTCATTTATAAATAATAAAAGTTGTATTATTAAATATGTTAAAATAATTGCATCTGTTAAATTACCTCCTCCAAATATAAACGCATAAGATGTTGCTTTTTTAAATACACAACGTCCCGCACCATCTGTTGAGTTAGTGGCTATTGCTATTAATCTTTAAACGCCCATTGATGCAACTGCTGCGTTACGACTTTAAACTTCAATAGCTCAGCCCCTGAAGCTAAAAAGGTAATTTTGATATCCATGTATTTCTGAAGGATGAAGCTTTCCACTAGTATGCATTTTACGTATTTGGGAGGTATCACGGTGGAGGGGGAAGGTAAATTTCGTGTTTTTTTTTTTTTTTTTTTTGAACCATCCTCCTTGGAGGTGAACTAATGAAAATTGGTATGTGAAACAATGAAGTACTCCAGTACATGGTAATAACCTGTGTGTGTACTTGTTGCTTATATGGGATTGAGGGGAAGGGGGAAAAGTAGACCAATTTATTGAGTCTCAGTTTGTCGATGTAACTTACATTTATTTTCAGGACGATATAAGAAATCTTTTCACTGAATTGGTTTAGAAGCATAATTCTCGTTGCTGTACATGATGTGTGCAGGAAAAATGATGTTCATATAGTGAGCTAGTATAGTGGGGGATGGAGTGGGGAGAATGTCAAATTCAGTGATTTTTCTTCTACTTATAACATTTTTTTAAAGAATATTTCCTACATTAAATGAATTCATTTCACTTTTCTTTATTTTTTATTATTGTCACAAGTGCGTTGCCTACACATTAGCATCATTTTGGCAGCGTAGAGCGACTGTAAGGGTGGCCAGAGTCCTTCAAATTCCATTTTTTCATTTTAGGACATTTCGTTTTTTCTTCTTCTTCTTCCAATTATTATTATTATTATTATTATTATTATTATTATTATTATTATTATTATTATTATTATTATTATTATTATTATTATTATTATTATTACTATTATTATTATTATACTTCCAAACTATGCTGTCGGAAGTCTTACAGAACAGCAGGTATCAGAGCAGAGACGGTAAGATACATCGAGAATCGGATTTCTGCAATCGACTGAGGCTCCTAAAAATACCGGGTTCTTGGATATCCGGTTTTCAGAACCGGTTCCGCAACCGGTTACAGACCTGGATCTGAAAACTCGGTTCCAGAACCGGATCTTAAGAACGGGTTCTCGACCTGGACCAGAAAACCTTTTTTCAGAACCGGATCTTAGGAACCGGTTCCAGACCTGGGTCCGAAAATCTGGTTTCAGAACCGGATCTTAGGAACCGGTTCCAGATCTGGATCGGAAAACCCGGTTCCAGAACCAGATCTTGGTAACCGGTTTCAGGTCTGGATTCGAAAATCCTCTTCCAGAACCGGATCTTGGGAACCGGATCCAAACCAGGATCCAAAAATCGTTTCAAGACCTGGTTCCGAAAAAACCTGTTCCGGAACCGGATCTTCAAGAACCGGATCCGTTCAGAGCCGAAAACCGGTTCCACCAGGAACCGGTTCTGGCCATCCCTAGTACGCGGCTTTGGCGTGGGAGACCTGGGTTCGATTCCCGGCGTGAGCTCATGTGGTTCGGATTCCATGTTAATCAGTGGGTCCGGTCTCATATAGCCTCGCTGCTGGAAGGGACTTTAAATTCAAAATCAACTCAACTCAACGTCTTTAGATGAAATACGTAGCCAATTGCACCCCAACTTGTTTACTAAAGCATTCTACCAGAGTTACCCCGGAAACACCAGGAAAACTACAGTCTCCCATATTTCTTTAAATAATTCAAATACATTTTGAGCCATCAGTACTAGTTTTGTTCAATTAAACCAGTTTTCAGTAATATGTCCATGAACTTGGCAGGCCATCTATGGCAGGCCACAATTTCGATTTCACACATCGTTAGTGCTTCGTCAGTGCTCGTTAGTGCCACAAACCCCATCGTTAGTGATACAAAAGTAATGTCACAATTTTCAAGAGTTACAATTGGCTTGCTAACTTCATACCAAAAGGCCAACATATCAAAATAAATGAAAATGCCGGTTCGAGCATCGTTGGTGTCATAAATAATAATATTAGTGCTTCTATATATATACACCTTTTAAGGTAACAAAATGGGTCAGTTATATGAAGCTCGCAGGCTACCCATTTCAGACCACGATTTAGACCGCATATATCGTCAGTACTTCGTTAGTGCTCGTTACTGCCACATATCACATCGTTAGTGCTCCAAAAACAAGGGATATATATTTAAAAAGAAAACAGTTTCGCCACCTAACTTCATGTCAACACGCCACACAGAACTTAACACATACCACAATCTTGATTTCACCTATCGTTATTACATCGTTAGTGGTCGTTACTGCCGCATGTTACATCGTTAATAAACAATAAATAACGCCTGCAACTTTGAAGAAACCCTTATTGGCCTGCTAACTCATGCCAGCAGACGAGAGATGAAAACTACTCCAGACCACAATTTCGATTACTCCCATCAGTAGTGCTTCGTAAATGCTCGTTAATGCTCCCATCGGTAGTGCTCTACAGATAACAGCCAATTTTTTTTAAAGAAAACCATCATTGCCCTGCTAACATCGTGCCAGCAGGCCAGGGACGAAACCTGCGACAGATCATACCTGTCATTAGTGCTTCGTCATTACTCGTTAGTGCCGCATATCATATCGCTAGTGCTCGATAGACATTGGCTATATTACAAAAATCCTTTAATGGACTGTACATAATGTCAGCAGACAAAGGACGAAATGTAAGGCAGACCACAATTTCGATTATGCCCGTCATTAGTGCGTCGTTAGTACTCGTTAGTGTCCCATATTTGCCATCTAACTTCCTGCCAACAGATCTATCACGACACTTACTTCATAACACAATTTCAATTTCACACATCGTAAGTGGTTCGTTAGTGCTCGTTATTTCCGCAAATTTCATCGTTAGTGCTCCAGAGAGAACACCTATATATTTAAATAATCATTATTGGCCTACTAACTTCTGGTCAAAGGGCAGGCAGGCATAACACCTACGGCAGAGCACGATTTCGATTTCACATGTCGTTAATACTTCATTAGTACTCGTTGGTGATGCATCTCATTGTAAGTGCTTCGCAGATGTCGCCTACATTTTTTTAAAAATATCATTATAGGCTTTCCAACTTCATTTGGACGGGTCTGACATTCTACCTACATTGGATGTTTTTGATTTTACACACCGTTAGTATTTGGTTACTGTTCCTTAGTGTCTCAAATTGCAGTGTTAGTGCTCCACCTATTACGTCAACTAGCCCATAATTAACGATATGTGAAACCAGAATTGTGATCCGCTGTAGGTGGTTTGCCAATCCTGTTGGTACAAAGTTAGAAAGCCGATAATGATATTTTATAAAAGTGAGTGTTACTTGTGGAGGACTAACAATGATATTAGCGGCAAGAACGATTACTAATGAAGCACTAACGATATATGCATTCGAAATCAAGGTGTGCCGTAGATGGCTTGCCAGAAATTGCTATGAATGTAGCAGCTAAATACATTATTTTGATAAGTTGGAGTTATCCCCGGAAATCTAACGATGGAATTTGAGACACAAACGAGGAATAACCAAGCACTAACAGTGTGAAATCAAAATTGAAGTGGTCCTCTGCAGAAATTAGTATCAACTTGGCCCCAACACTTTTGGACGGAAAAGTAATACCATTCTGTTGTGCTTTGTTAGTGCAGGTTAGTTCCCAAATAAAAATGCTAGTGCTATCAAAATAACAATGTTATGAACAATTTAAACTTGCGGGCCAACTTGAATTCAAGTTGGCCCCGCATTTCTTCCTAATTGAGAAATGTTTGATTTTTAATGCAAAACGTTTGTGCTACGTTAGTGCCTAAATTTCTGCGTTAGTGCTGTTCAAATAACACCGTTATAACGAAATTTTCTTTCCGTCAAGTTGGCCCCGCTTTTTCCGCAAATGAGATAGAATTGATTTTCTAATGCCAAACGTTTGTGTTATGTTAGTGCTTGGTGTTGCCTCCATTTGTCCGATAGTGGTGTTGAAATTACACATCGGTGAACTTGGCCCCACTTGACGCACTAACGATAAAATAAGTACCAATCGTTAGTTCATCTTAGTGCACCAACCACTAGCATCAGTGCTTCATTAGTGTAGATACTACAAGTAAAACACCTTTGAAGTGCCAGCGTCAAATTGATTTGATTTTTGATTGATTGATTTTTTTAAGTTTCACGTCCCGTTCAGCAGCGAGGCTATATGAGACGTGGACCTACTGATTAACGTGGATTCCGAACCACATGAGCTCCCACCGGGAATCGAACCCGGGTCTCCCACGCCAAGGGCGCGAACGCTAACCGCTTAGCCAAGGATGAGCTCTCAGCGTCAAATTGGTCCCCATTTTAAGCATTATCGAAAAAAATAGTGTCATTCGTTACTGGATCGTTAGGTGCTTTTAGGAAACAGTGATAGTTTTGTCAGTGCTCCACTATTAGTGTACTTATGGCCAATTACATGCCACGAAACTCCCATAAGAAATACATTTGTAATTTTTGGTTGCGTCAAACTCACGCCAAATTTAAAAGCACTAATGATATCTTCTAGTGCAATCGTTAGTACATCATTAGTGCTTCTTAGTGCACTAACTCCTAACGTTAATGCTTCATTAGTCCAGACTCTAAAGCCAAAATATGATAGTATTTACACTCTGGCCCCCATTTCAAGCACTAACGAAAGAATTAGTTCCATTCGATATCGCATCGTTGGTGCTCCTGGAAAATACTAATATTTTCCTTAGTACTTCACTATTAGTGTAGATATGTCCAATTGCATATCACGAAACTCCCGTAAGTAATGAATTGGGAGTTTTCATTGGCTCAAATTTTGGTCATATTCAAAACACTAATTATCTCTTTTAAAGCAATTGTTATTGCTTCGTTAGTGTTTTTAGAGCACCAACTCCCAACATTAGTGCTTCAATAAGTTGGACCGTAGAAGCAAAAATCTTTAGCCCCCAACAAAGAACTAACAATGACATTTAGTGAAATCGATAGTGCATCATTAGTGTTTCTAGAAAACACTAATAATTTCATTAGTGTTTCACTATTATTGTAGACATGACCAATTTCATGTCACGAAACTCACATAAAAAAGACATGAAAAATTTTTCATTGTCTCAAATTTATGGCAAATTTGAAAGCACTAATGATCTCTTCTAGTGCAATCGATACTGTTTCTTGGAGTATTAACTCCCAACATTAATGGATCAATAGTTTCAATGCCAGAAGGGAAAAACTTTGGTAGACCTAACTGCATGTTAGCCTCTTGAGAAATCACCAACGGTTGAACCTAGTGCATTGGTCGTGCTTCTAGAAAACACTAATAGTTTCGTTCGTTAGTGCTTCACTAGTAGTGCAGATATGGCAAATTAAATCACGAAACTCTGATAAGAAATACATCGGGAATATTTCATTGGGTCAAATTCCCACCAAATTCAAAAGTAGTAATGATCTCTTCTAGTGCAATTGTTAGTATTTGCTAGTGCACCAACTCCGAATATTAGTACTTCTTGTCGTGAATGCTTTTGTTGGGATGGGCTAGCGTGTAGTTGTCTTCCCTTAAGTTTCGTCTTTTAGCGTCCATACAATAAAGGCACTAATATTAGGAGTTCCGCAATAAGACCCACTAATGTAATAGTTACCATTACACTACATATGTTCGTTAGTACCTTTAAATTTGGTGAAACTTTTAGAAAATGGAAAATGCCAATTGTCTAAATTTAGCCCCGCACGCATCTGTATTACTATTGAAACACTTCACATGGTTACTGCTTCGTTAGTGTACATTAGTTCACTAAGCACTAACATTAGTGTTACGATAGTTTAGGAGTTATTAGCGAATAGCTCTCGTGGGACTAAATTGAAATTTATTGAATTCTACAATAAATTGTCTTACAAAGGTGGGATGAACGCCAAATTTAGTATATCGTTATTGCTTGCCAAAACACGAAGCACTAACGATAGTGCTATCATAGTGTAGGAGTTATAAATGAATAACTCACTCAGGGATAATGTAATTATATCTAATTTTACAATAATTGTCCCACAAAGGTGGAATATACGTCAAAGGTTAGTGCATCGTTAGTGTATCAAAAGACACTAAATATTAACGTTACTGATATCGTAGTTTAGCAGTTATTAATGAACTACTCGGGCGAACTAACTTTAAATCTTTTAATTTTTATACAATTTTACACTAATTCTCAGACAGAAATGAGACAAAACCAGCGGTTAGTCCTTCATAAGCTAAGCACTAACATTGCTGCTATCATAATTTAGAAGTTAGAAATGAATAACTCGCGCGAATCTAAATTATCGAATTTTACAATAATTGTCAATCAAAAGGTAGGATAATCGCTAAAAATTAGTGCTTTGTTAGTGCTCCAAAACATAGTAAGCACTGACTAAATTATTATTAAACTTTAGGAGTAATATACTAAATTTATTATTCTACAATTATGGCTAAACATTGTGTATTCATATATCTTCCCCGTCATCTCCTGATCCTCTAATATTTTTATCAGAAGCAGAACTAGTAGCACTGTCATCTGTTAAACAAGAATTTGTTAGGATTGTCTTATTCTTCAGTATTTGTTTCTAGTTAAATGACTTAACTTTCAGTTGGGAGAATTAGCTCTCAGAAGTGTTTCCCTGTTCTGTATTTGAATGTTTCTATAATGGATCACAAATGTATTAAAACTTTTATTCTACAATTATGGCTAATAACTGTGTAATCAAAAATCTTCCTGTCATCTCTTAATCCTGTAATAATTTTATCCAAAGCAGAATGATTAGCACTGTCATTTGTTAATACAGAAATTGTTAGGATTCCCTTATTCCACAATACTTGTTTTTTTAGTTAAATCACTTAGCTTTCAGTTTTGAGAATTAGCTCCCAGAAGTAATTTCCTGTTCTGTATTTGAATTTACGTATAATGGATCAGAAATTTAATAAAACTATTATTCTACAATTATGGTTAATAACATTGTAATCAAAAATCTTCTCTGTCATCTCTTTGTTCTATAATAATTTTATCCAAAGCCGAGTGAGTAGCGCTGCCATCAGTTAAACCAGAAATTGTTAAGATTGTCTTATTCCTCAATATTTTTTTTTCTAGCTAAATGACAACTCTCAGTTGGAGAATTAGCTCCCAGAAGTGGTTTGCTGTTCTGCATTTGAATGAATATATAATGGATCAGAAATATTTTAAAACTATTATTCTACAAGTATGACTAATTACTATATAATCAGAAATCATCTGAGTCATCTGCTAATCCTCTAATAATTTTATCCAAAGCAGGACGAGTAGCACTGCCATCTGTTAAACCAGATTTGTTAAGAATGTCTTATATCACAATATTTGTTTCTAGTTAAATGACTTAATTTCACTTGGGAGAATTAGCTCCCAGAAGTGATTTCTTATTCTGAATTATGAAGTTTATAAAATGGAACAGAAATATAATGATTGTATTACACTACAATTATGAATAATAACTGTGTTGTCAGAAATAATAACTGTCATATTCTGAATTCCTAGTAATTTTATCCAAAGCCGAGAGATTAGCACTGTCGTCTGTTCAACCGGAAATTGTTAGGATTTTCTTACTCCTCAATATTCGTTTCTAGTTAAATGGCTTATCATTTAGTTGGGAGAATTAGCCCGATAAGTGATTTCTTATTCTGAATTATGAAGTTTATACAATGGAACAGAAATATACTTATTATATTTCACTGCAATTATGAGCAATAACTGTGTTGTCAGAGATAATCCAGGTCATCTATTGAATCTCTAGTAATCTTATCCAAGGCCGAGTGAGTAGCACTGCCATCTGTTAAACTGGAAATTGTTAAAATCTTCTTATTCTACAATATTGGTTTCTATTTAAATGATTTATCTTTCAGTTGGGGGTATTAGCTCCCAGAAATGGATTATATATATATATATATATATATATATATATATATATATATATATATATATATATATATATATATATATATATATATTCAAATCATCATACATACATATAAATGATCAAAAATTACCAATATTAGTGTCGAATCCATAGTTTTTGGGGACGCTGAGATTAACAGTGATACTTTCGATTCTGTTTAAATCCAGTTTTAACTCCGCATCTTAGGAGAGGTGAGGCTGAGATATAAATAAAATAATAGAAAATGACTGATATGAGAGAGCGCTTCAATAACAGTGAAAAGTGGCTGACTAACGGAACATATTACTGTTTTTTCTTAATTTAATCCAGTAAAGAAGGTAATTGATGCTAGTACAAAATAAAATAAAATGCTTAAGCCACTGAATTAATCTTTCTCGTTCTAATTTCTTAATCTATTTTGCATTTCAATTATTACTATAACATTTACTCCATGAACAAAATTATAAGAATTGCTTACTGAAAACTTAGTCCAAATAAAACTCATCCTCTCAGTAAAAGATCACTTCCGAGTTCTCTAGAGATGAATTAAGATATTATCTGAGTTTAATAGTGAAGTACTTATTGGAAGCTATAAGAAAAAGTTATTTTCTAGAATGTAAACTAAGCAGAATATGAACACCAGTAAACTATTTTGGAAATTTCCGTACTGCCCAGGGAGGTATATCCATACGCACGCCATGCGCAGGTAGATATATATATCCAAGCCATTATCATAGGTATAAATTCCAAATTGAGAAAGAATATTTTTTTAGGCACTAAAGCAAAAAAATTGATTTGATCTGATTTTCAGTTTAGCGTCCCTTTTAGCAGCGAGGCTATACAAGACGTGGACCTACAGCTTAACATGGAATCAGAAGCACACGAGCTCCCACCGGGAATCAAACCCAAGTCTCCCGCGACAAAGGCGCGTACCCTAACCGCTTATCCACGGTAGAGCTCAAACAAGGAATAATTTTTGGAAATATATATTCGAAGGGGATGATGAGGGGATCAAATGTATTGCCAATAATTGTGTATCTCATTAATCTCTGAAGTTTTAGAGATGTAACTTTGCATATAAACTCTTCGACAAAAACAAGGGAACACGTGTTTCATCGTTTTCCAAAATTCTGCTCCTGATGGGAGAACGGGTATCATTTCAATATATTTAGTGTCCCTTTCTTTATTATTGAGAAATATCTGATATGATAATACGTTTAAGTTGAAGATGTAAAATTTGGCAAATAAGGGAATAAGTTTTCCACGTTTTCGAAAATTCCGTTTCTAAAGGGGAAAACGGCGGTCACTTCAATAATTTGAAATGTCGCTTCTTTTCTCAAATTGCCCAGTGCAAGTATTCGCATAAGTTGGAGATTTGAAATTCGGTATACAGGGTGTTTCAAAATAATACCGACAACGTGTGGGAGGTGATTCCTGACACCAAGATAAGACAAAAAGTATAGACCAAGCTGAGTGCACAAATTCGTCCTTTCGGGGTTATAGGCTGCCGAACACATGAAATAATGAAGTATAAAGGTCAATAGCTCCAAAACTATGGGACCTGCCGTAGTTGGGTCAAGACTTCACTTAGGAATTAATATTTGCCTTATCCAAAAATCCATGTTTGAAAATCCTGCGGTACTCACAACTTTTATAAAGGAAGTTTAGCTACGGGCCAACGGCGCCGACATTCCGAAATTTATGTAGGTGTATATCAATGGTGGGACGTGTTTTATGTTCTCAGTGATCTCAATATTTTTTGATTGATTTGCTTTTAGTTAAAATCTTTTATGAACACTGTCATAAACGGGTTGTGCCCGACTCTATTCACAATATAGTTTCATTTTTATTGTAGTGACTGCCTTTGACTAGGACTGAGACAGGCAAGAAAAGGGTGCGTGCGTTGCTTGATTGTTTTACACAAACACATTTGAAACAAATAAGTATGTTTAGAGTTTAGAAATTTTAACTTTTATCTCAATGTTTTAATTGCCTTTATTTTATATAATGGCATGTGAGAAATATTTATTTTAATTTGTTTCTGTCAAAATAAAAATCTTGTGCGTGCGCAGCACCCACAAGATTATTTTTTGGGTTCTGGACTCCGGAGCATCCACGTAGTCGGCGCGGGTGCTACGGTCAGATAATTTTAAGTACAACAATAATTTGAAGTAAAAGAGCATCGCCACGTTCAGCATCTGGTTCCAAAACACATATCGGGTGTTCGTTGGTCCATGCTTGACTTGACCAATGAAAAAAAAAAATCCGACTTAAATGCCTATTATAAGGTCTAAATTAGCGGTCGAAGACAACACTACGCTATGGTAACAAAAGTTACCATAATTCCCATAAGTGTTAATTTGTATATGTTAAATACACGGTTTCACTTTGTTTGCAATAATTCTGTTCAGTTGAAGGAAATCCATTATTTAGCATGGATAACAAAGAGAGTTTGATACAGGGGCGGATGCAGGCCGAATATTTGTCGGGCGGTCGTTCGAAGTCAATAGGTTTTATTTTACATTTATAATACAAAGGTGATTTTTTAAAGCATAGGTTTTATTTTTAAAATAAAAAATATCTTATTCTGGGGGCGATTGCCCATATCCTCCCCGCTGGATCCGCCCCTGGTTTGGTATGTTAATGACTTTTAACTGTTACAATCCCTCTCTGATATTTTAACTACAATAATTTTACTTCTTCCCATGATAGAATCTCTCTAACAACCAACTTGTTCCAGACTGGCGCCCATTAATAATAATCAGTAGGCTCCAAACCACTCGACTCCCTACTACAAGGATTTCTCCATTAATATTATTTTAGAATTTATTTACAGAGTCATGGACATATTGCGCCCATTAGTGCTCTTTGAAAAAGTGCATAATGCGTTCCAAACACAGTTACAGATATTAATGCGCGAATGCTCTACGAATAAAGGTCGCTAGTTGAAATAAACACTTGCGTACATTTTTAAAATTTTCTTCTAATTTCATATTATTTATTATAGTACAAGGAAAGAACTTCAAATTCGCCAAACAAAATCCAAATTTTAATTTTATTAGTAATGCAAAAATTAACAAAAATACTTTTGGACAGCAAGAATAGTCATTTAATTAATTTTGTGATTTTGTACCATCTTTTGAAGAAATTAAATTTGTTGACTGAAATTATCACAATGAATATGAGGAAACAGGTAAATTGAACAGAACGCTTGGAAGTTACATAGCATAAATTTGTTCATTGTGTGTGTGCGTGTGTGCTTAAGGGTCAAATCAGTAGGGGCGGCAAGTGGTCAATTGTCCCCAGAATTTGAGGGTTCTTTACATTTTAATCATTAATAATAATGGCAGTATAATATAAAATAATGGAAACTACTTACACCTATAGAATCATTATCTCTGTCTCCAAGCAGAATCATTATCTCTGAAATTGCGTTGCTTGGCCAGGTTAGAATCAGAAAGGGTCTGCTCAGTGTTACAGAAGAGAAATTGAACTATTGAATCACTCTCACGATGTCTATGAACTACGATATACGATTGAATTTCGGATGGAATGAGCATTTTGTTGATTAAATAAATCACAATTTCATTACCTTAAACTTTAAAATCGCTTTTAGATGCCTTTTCAACGAGTAACTGAAATATTAACCAATGAATCTGAGATTTGAAGTGTAGCTCCATCCACTCTCGGGAGGGTTCGTAATCTGATTTCAAACCACGTGTTTTTTTGGTTCCTTTCGTCTTTCCTTAGTTTTCCACTACTAGCGTACTTGCATTTCAGTAAACACTCCTAAATTTCCCTCGGGACTATACGGTCCCGGGTTCGATTCCCAGTGGGGGCACTCAGTCGAAAAATTGTAAAATCTTTCTCAGGCCAGCCGTCCTAAGTGAGGTTTCCCTGAGTTTTCCTCATCCACTCCAGGCAAATGCCGGGATGGTACCTAACTACAGGTCCCTGGCTACTCCCTTCCTTCCCCAATCCCATCTTCCTTTCCTTTCCCCGGATAGTGTGCTCTCCGAGGGACGTCATCCCTCATACGTGACGGGCTAGCATGGCCATAGATGCCGAAAGTCCAGAAATCTAATTCCTAATCCTAATCCTAGTGACAGGCTAACATGGCCATAGTTGCCGAAAGCCCAGAAATCTAATTCCTAATCATAATCCTAGTGACGGGCTAACATGGTTATAGATGCCGAAAGCCTAGAAATCTAATTCCTAATCCTAATCCTAGTGACGGGCTAACATGGCCATAGATGCCGAAAGCCCAGAAATCTAATTCCTAATCCTAATCCTAGTGACATGCTAACATGGCCATAGTTGCCGAAAGCCCAGAAATCTAATTCCTAATCATAATTCTAGTGACGGGCTAACATGGTCATAGATGCCGAAAGCCCAGAAATCTAATTCCTAATCATAATCCTAGTGACGGGCTAACATGGTCATAGATGCCGAAAGCCCAGAAATCTCATTTCTAATCCTAATCCTAGAGACGGGCTAACATGGTCATAGATGCCGAAAGCCCAGAAATCTAATTCCTAATTACTATTTCATAATTATTTGAAAGTGATCTTATTTTTTTCATTTTTTCTCTATTTCTAACATTTTTAGTTTTGAGAGACTATAGAAGAGAAATATGGTGATTACATTTCATGATCTCTACGTGACGAGAAACGAATATTTGGTCTGTCACCTCGTCTAGGAAAATCCAGAAGTGGTAGTTTATTCTTGGGAGTTAGTTTTCTGAAATATGTTCTCAAGAACGACACACTCGATCTTGTTCATATTTCGTAAATAAATATTTCATGAGTAACCTGTTAACTCGTTTCTCTAAAAAAAAATTTAAAACACAGTTATTCTTGGGGTAAATTTCCTGCAAAATTTTCCCAGAAACAACTAAAATGATTTTGTTCATATTTCATTTATAAGCTAACAATATGGCATAATTCATTTGCCCTACAAAATTCACAAGGATGTTTTTTTTCTGTACGTGAGTTTTTCTCATAAAAACGACTCAAATTATTTTGATCATAGGTCGTTAATAAGTGTATAAAGTTGCACAAATCACCTGTCACGAAAATGTATACAATAATAGCTTCATTTTTAGTATTATTATTATCTACTGTTTCCTCAAATACGACTCATACGATTTTGTTGGTAACTCATAAACAAATGTTTAATAAATAATTCTATTACATGATAGTCATTTTTATTAAAAGGTCCAAAAACTGTAGTTTACTTTTGAAGTTGTTTCTTTGATTGAAGTTTTTCGAAGACAGAGTTTGGTTCTTATTTCCTAAATAAATGCTTCAGTAATAACTGCAGTATAACATGGTTTAGCTTAATAAATTAGAGCTAGAAAGTTTAGTACGGTGGTCCGTGCATTTTATTTACATAAGTGAAGACAAAGTCAAACAAATGGACTTCGTAAAATACTTTTTCTTTTCCTGTGAATAATTTACTTGCACATCTCCTTCGACTTAAGATTCAAATTTTGACCAGTCTCGAAATAAATGGTTCAAGTGAAAATAATAATAATAATAATAATAATAATAATAATAATAATAATAATAATAATAATAATAATAATAATAATAATAATAATAATAATAATAATAATAATAATAAATGTAGTCTATCCATGGTGAGTTATTATTACTTTCACATTCTGAAACAAAACTTTCGGTTGTCTTTTAGTATGTTAAATTCTGGTTATTCTGGGAAATTCTTGGGTCCCCCAAGTTAAATTTACTGCTACGCCCCTACGATTATTATATAATAAAATAATATATTTGGCCACGAAAAAGCTTATTTTATTACTTATAGGTATGTTCCGTTTTTAACTGATGGGTTAGCTTATAAGCATGATGATAGATATGCCTCTTGTGATAAATATGAATATAATTCTCCGGATGCTCACTAGATTCTTACATTTTTACACATTACTTTTAGCTAGAGATGCAAAAAAGCCGGCTTTTTTGAATCGATGTTTTTTTTTCACATAAAAAGCCGGCTTTTTTGAAAAAACAAACGAGAATTTTGGAATTTTTGGCTTTTTTTTTATTTTCATGATTTTTCTATCTAAATAGCTTTCTTATAGTATATTCTATACTTAGATAAGAATTCCATGACCTAAATGCCATATTTCGCTCTAAAATTCACCATCAAGATGGATGGAGCACATGTTTTACGAATTAAAGCTAACATGAAGAATGTAGTATTTGAGGGCAATTTTAGAGGCTATTTAACTTTATTTTAACTTTTGAGTTACCGATATTTTTTCTTCTCGATATCATTTCAGTTTGTCGTCTGTTTCATTTCTAAGAGCTTAGTACTCTACCTTCTAACGCAGAAGTTAAACTTACGTTTTTCTATATATCCGTCAAAGCGTACGTTTTTCAATATATCCGTCTAACCGTACTTCCACATTTCTGTTATACTGTAGCTGCGCAACGATTTAGCAATAATTTTCCGGATACAACCTTGAATACTAATTTATACAAATAATCAGTAGCGGACTTAGAAACGTACTTTGGGACGGGTTTCTCTCTGATTGTTTCATTTTCTAAAATCTCCTAATTTTATTTGGGAAGAGCTTGAAGTTTATGAGTACATTCATAACTAACACTGTATTTCGTTTCGTTTATATATTTAGCGATAATCTTCCGGATACAACCTTGAAGATCATTTTATACTGAGAATCAGCGGCGGATTTAGAAAAGTATTTTGGGAGGGTTTTTTTCTTACTAATGTTTAGTTTTTCTAAACATTCGTAATTTTTATTTGACGGCATCTTAAAGTTTATGAGTAAAGGCATAACTAATAGATATTTCGTTTGTTTTAGACATTCCGTAATTTTGGGGAACAGGCTTCAGTCCGAAAGACCGCCCCCCGTAACCCTCGCAAAACCGTCACTGCTGGTAATTAGTAATAATAACGATTTAAAAACAATAACAAATGAAGTCAGCCAACTCACAGTACACGCACTATTTCTACTTCATAGATGGAATGAAGAAAAGTTTTGTCAGAATGGTCGAATGCTGAGTTGAATTCCGGACTTCTCGATAGAAGCGCAAAAGCTCCAGTCAATCATGTTTGTTGTGCAGTTGTATTTATCTTAACTTAAATATATTCCGTAGTCCTTTTTTTGTGTGTGTGTTGGTGGGGTGGGGAGAGTTCCATAATGATATGAAGGGTGTGAGCCAAGAACATGGTAACTAACAAATTTTCAATTGCTGAGTTACGCAGCATCAGATAGGCAGCAACGCATACCGCTTCGTTTAATCCCTCATGTATAGACTTATGTGAAAAATCAGCTTTCCGACTTTCAAAATGTATTGTGCAGCAGAAAATTTCTAATTTCCTAAAATAGTAAAATTATGGGTTACCATGTCCTTATCTCACACCCTTCATGTTCAATCCCTCTTGTTAAAAATACAGAAAACTTGAGGACTGAATAAACCGTGATGGTGCTTATATAAAACTGTAGAATTTCAAGAATATACAAAACCAAAAGCTCTAGGTGTGCAGCCTTTAAGTTTATCATATAAATCTAAGTATTTTTCTTATGTTTTATTTTAATTTTATTTTGTTCCAAAAAGAGGGTATGGAATATTTTGAAGTAAAAATACTACATAGAATTTTGCTACTTATTTGAGTATTTTTTTAAAAGAAGTATTTACTTTTAGGGTTGGCTGGTTTACACCAGCTGTTTTTCTTCTTTTTTTAAATAAACAACTGGTTTAAACCGAAAAAAAATAAAAGGTACGAAAAATGCGAATCGTGTGAACTTCATGGTGACGTTTCCATACATCAAACCATCTGTTTTATTTCCTTTTCACCTTTTAAACAAGGTGTCCCATGTTCAATTCTCGGTCGAACCACAACCCTTCTTTCATGCGTAAACAAAGTAGCAGTTCGGATGTCACTTTAAGCGAAAGTCTTCTCCTTGATAACCTCGGTATTACGTAAGGATGTTAAGCCTGAACATACGAAACGAAACTAAATTGTATATTTCTGCATGCCTGAATGCCTGTTGTTTTATAAAGAAGCCAAGGTTGCTTAAATATACTGATATAAATTGACAAAATTTATCGATTGCCTACGTAGCTTCCAACATTAGCTTGGATTGTACTTTCAATGATATGTACGCACTAAATTTGTAATTTAATACCTCAGTTATAGCGTACTGATTATGATACGTTGACCTTTAAATTTTACATGCAAAGCAATAACAGGATTTTTTCCGTTATTGTTTTACATTTAGAGTAATGACGGGATTTTCCCGATGGCTAGGGAGGGAGTTTCTCAATTTAAGAAATTTACTGACCGGACTTCTTTAAGCTTATGTGACCTCTTCCAGCATAACCCCGTTGTTGCATAATAACACCAAGGCGAAACAAACTTATTTCTGTCAATCTGTAATATAAATACATAAAGCAAAATATCTAAACCCCAAAAAAACTGGTTTAAACCAAAAACGCCTAGTTTAAACTCCCCCCCAAAAAAACGGGTTTTTGGCATTTTCAAAAACAACCATGGCTCTTGCCAACCCTGCTTACTTTTGTATGTAGGAGGTTAAAAAAAAATATATTATATACATTGGTTAATCTTTTGGAATTCATAATGTAAATATGTTGAGAAGTAAAACTGTTTGAAATATCTTTTCGAAATTCATGGTTTATTTTCGAGGTTTTATATTATTATCGGCATCAACCACTAATTAAATGACTTTTTGCGTTGTAGAGAAGCGAAACAAAATCTGGTTTATCAATTTAAAGCAGAATTTTCAAAAAAGCCCAAAATTTCCCAAGCAAAAAAGCGAAGCAGAAAAAAACGAGTTTTTTTTTTCAAAAAAGCCGGTTTTTTTCCGAGCCCTTGCATCTCTACTTTTAGCAGCCGGTATTGGGTTCAGAAATAGTAATTATAATTTTTGACAAGGTAAGAAAATACAATTTAAATATTTCTTTAACACTTAAGTGATGTGTTATCTAAGTTAAACTGAAGTTATAATTTTTTCTCAACTATTCAACAGAACCAATAAGTTTATTATTAACATATATAATGAAAAAGAAGAATTAACGATCTGTGCATTGAAGATATGAAATTGTAACTATTGAACGATATAATTTCTCTTACCTAATAAGGAGATCTTTCTTAGGACTAACATTTGAAAAATGAGAAAAAAGTGATCGTAATTTTCTGTAGAATCCTTCGGCTAAATTACTTCAAATTAACTTCTATTCTTTCCTTTCTTTCATTTGTTTCCTGTTAATTTTCTTGAGGATGTACCAGTTGAAGGTTTCCCTACATGACAAATAGAGAGTAACGTTACATATATTCTATGTCTCCCAAATCCTTTTATTTATTTATTTTTTTTTATCTTTAGTTACAGGAAAATACTACGTCCCTGATCAAGAGGTATATTATTACTTAAGAAATATAATCCGTATTAATTTATAATATTAAGGTCTCCGGAGGAACAACGAGACAATCACTTCTGAATAAATTGTATAGAAATAGCAATTTAGAAGCTTCAGTTCATTTTACAGAACCTAAGATGTTGTGTGCTAGTACCTCGTTTCACTCAATTCGCACAAACAAAAATGTTACAGTAATTATTGAGAATATCTTTTCCTTACCAGTATCTCGACGTTCCACTGACAATCTCGCGTTCTTAAAGTTAAAGATTCTGCCACTCTTGCTCCGAAGGCTTCAATGCTAAAGAACAGTATGTGCCCTTTCATACCCAAGTGGATAACTTATTTGTTCCCAGCACTTGTAGTCCCTGGTTGGATCCCAGCTGCTGTACTAAGCCTCTGAAAGAAAATCAAGAAATGGTTCAGAACCACGTCGAAAAATCCCGTCTCATACACTATATATATATCAAAAAGGAATTTTAAAGTTAAATCGATTATTTAATTAATCTTAACGACGGTGTATAAGTGCGTATTAAAGAGTACGGTGGATGTTGGGGAATATACGGAGCATGGACGGATCCAGCGGGCTATCGGGCCGATCGCCTTCCCCCAGAAGATGATACTTTCTTATTCTATGTATAAAGAAAAGCCATCCCAGAGTTTGGAGTTCTTAAAAGTAGCTCTAAGTAGCAGTAATACAACCCACTCCCCCCAGAAGACCGTCCTGGATCCGACCCTGATACAGAGCAGCCTCGAACAGGACAATGTAGAATTTCTAGCTTAATAAGCCAAACGCAGTCATTTAGACGTTTGAGGATCTGCCTCAGAAGCGTGTGCACTAGGATCGGATGTCGTATTTTACACACACAAATGTCGCTCATGAGTTTCAGAGCACTATTGTACACTTCGCATGAAAAAAATTGCGACACCTAACGCCGTGCAGGTAGGCCAGCCAATATACACACCTTCTTATCCCATAATCGTGTCTCGTAAAGGAACCCCCTCTCTCTCCTCCCTTCTTATCTCCATAACTAAAATTAGCTAACAACATGAACGCAATTCTAATTTCAAACTACACATGCATTAGTATCGATGAAATGAAATAACAAAACCGAGACGAAACAAGATTCATAAGTTGATTTAGGGAGAAACTGAAACACACTCAATGAAAAATTGTAACCAACGGATGTATATTACACAAGAAATGAAGTAGAGAGAGACAGAGAGAGAGAGAGAGAGAGAAGGCAAGAGAAGAAGAAAAAGAAAACAAAGAACAGATAAAAATGTGGAATTTTAAACAACCTAACATTATAAAGTTCCGTTACCAGAAATCCAACAGTAATATAGAAATAACGTTTCTTTTTATATTTTTTCAGGACTACTCGAATATATGGAGGATGATTGAAACATTCATTAAGTCACTTTCAAAAAGGATAGCATACTCAATTTCCAGTAGAACTGTAGATCTCACAGACACATCTAAGATAATGTCAACAGTTTAACACATGCTTTGTTTCCGCGTGGTTCGGTTGTAAATTCGGTAGTGTTCATTGCATGTGTTGATGCAAACATTCTAATAAACCCAGTAGGTAGCGCAAGTCATATCTTCCATTCCACACTACTAATGCAAAGTGAACAAAAAAAGAATAAAACGAAAAGAAAAAGGAAGAAAGAAAAAAAGATAAAATTGAATGAGTGCTATTTTATTGGCAATCTTTTATCAAAAATGTCCGATATTAAAAGTCCAAACAGTATCATAATGAAAAGTTACAAATGTTCAAATGGAAAATTGGATGTTCCTTATAGATGTTTCAAATGTCAACGTGAATAAATCACATTGAATTATAGGATGGAAACAAATTGGGTCGAACTAGTATAAATAAAATTTTGTTATCAAATAACCAAAGAGGTTGCCATTTTCTAGTCTTTTCCGAAGATTTATCTGTTCGTAACATCCAGCATCACTTTCATATCTTGCGGATATAAACGATGTAATTTGCACAAATAAAATGAACACGCTAGAGCTCATACGGATCATACTGTCAGTCGGATGATGCTTAGGACCATCACTTGGTCGAGCATTCAAACCCGTAGTGACCCGGTAATTCGACTGAGACTCGGTAACCCAGATGTTAAAAAAGATATTTTGCTTATTCCTTTGCGTTTAAACAGTATTTCTACCAGAGATGACCAGGACTGGAGATGTTTATCCCAGAGCACCAAAACTCGACGCTGAATTTGGCAGTTAATTACATTTTCCAGACCATGTCTATCGGTCTCTTGCTCCGTTTTAACTTTGGAACAGGCACACGCACATGAAGTGCGTGTGTACGTGAGAGAGAGGGAAGAGAAGTAAAAGATGCAAAGACAGGATAGGGAAACGTCAAGAAAGAGTGTGTGGGAGAGAGAAACGAATATAAATGTGAATCATACTTATCATTACAGTGTATGATAAAGAACACACACACTGTTTATTCGAATTCTCGCAAGTGATGCTTTGTAAGTTCTCCAAGAGAAGATAAATCTCTGTTTGCAGCCTTTATTTTATGCGAAAAGTTATATTTCCTGAGGGGGAATCGAACCTAGATCTTCCTCTTGAAAGTCTGGTACTTTACCACTACACCACCGATTGCTTTACCCAAAATGTGTCCAACAGATGTTGTAATATTTCTTTCTGAGAACGATAACACGAAAAGTGTTTACTGTAGATCAATGAAGTGTTTCGAATATCCTGGCAAATCCCTTGCCCTTTCCCAAAGAACATTCGTAAATCGTCTCTATAATGATAAAGGTGTTTGCTTCCACATTCTTAAGCATTGCACATCTAGTATGAGAAATCGATTCTTCACTATCACTTTGTAAAAAATTCAAGTTTGGAATGAACAGGATTTGAACCATTGCCTGATAACTTTATTAACCGTAACTCCATTACGTTACCGCTACGCTACTAGTTTTATTATTACCTTCTTGAAAAATACAAAATGGACTCAACTAGCTGAGTCTAAACAAGAAAAGCACTAGACATAAATACAAAAATCACCAAATCTGGGTCTACAACTATAAATGCAGAGAACTAGAAATAAATAAATGCATATTTAAACAACAATAATAATAATAATAATAATAATAATAATAATAATAATTAAAATAATAAGAATACTAATAATAAAAAAACGAGAGAGGAACGTTAGTTCATGACAAAAGCATTGGAGGCTTAAATCAAACATCACTACGTAAAATCATAGCATTCTCATCTATTTCTAAAAACCTACTAAAAGAAATCCTTTCCTGCTGCGGAGAATAACATTTCCGGCGTGTACGTTGAAGAAAATCAAAGTAAGTGCGTGCATCCAGTAACGTGATATGCCGCTGGAAATATAGTAAAGTGCTGGCTAGCAGGAAAAGCACTGTACGATGCTTAGTGGGGGGGGAAAAAATGAAAGTCCGGCAGAAGCAAATGATTAATGTGAAACTGTGCACTCGGACGACGAGTGATACGACCCACCATCACCTGCAAGGCGTTCCATATCACTGGCGCTCCCTCACATGTTGTAAACCGATGAGCCAAAGTGTCCTCAGAACGACATATAGTACACAAAGGATCAGGTGCTCGTTGTATAGCATAAAGCCGCACACGTGTTGGGGTAAGTTGATGGACTACTTGAAACCATAACACTTGCATATAGGAAGGTAAGATTGGGTTCCAAATGTTAGCCCAAACTTGCTGCCACTCTATATGTGGAAACTGTTGTACTACTCGTAACTGAGTCGGCTGAGAGGACAATGTGAAGAGCACAGAATATAATGAGCGAGCATTGTGCTGCTGAGGGACCAAAGGCACCCCGGCATAAATCCAATATCGAATAAAGATCAAAACATATTTCGGACACTGATCGGCAAATTGAATAAAGGGGGGATTGACAGGGTGAGCGTACTCCGGCCAAAAACAACTAAACCAATGGTTCGTAATAGAATCGACGGATGAAAGACCAACGTAGGAATCTGCCATGAAGAGAGTTTGACATTTGAGACGGATATGAACTAAACCGAGACCACCGCGGAAACGTGAGAGATAAATGGCAGTTCTGGGGATGCGAAAATAGTAACCCCGCCATATGTGCCAAAGGAACAGAGATTCGAATCTTTTGGCGTAAATCTCAGGGAGGGGAAATACCCGAGCCCTATACCACAATTTAGTTGCCACGTAGATATTGATAAATTGAATGCGATGCCATAAATGAAGTCGACGAAAGCGGAGGGTGAAGTACAACCCTCGAATTTGCGTAAGGAGAGGTTGCCAAACTTCTTCATAATGGGGAGTGGGAAGGGACGTGAATGGAATCCCTAAAATTGTTAAGGATGTCACATGCGGTATAGGCTGCGTACCTGGGGTAGGAGAGGGTAACTGAAAGCCGTGAAATTGTAACACTTGAGTTTTCTTTGCATTAAACTGAAGGCCAGAGCAACGCGAGAATCGCTTGAGAACCGGAAAGACACCGTGAAGAGCAACTGCGTCGACCCCTGTGATAGTCAGATCATCAGCGAAACAATAGATGTTTTGACAAGTAAAGAGGGTAGGGACTGGGGGAGACACTAGCGCCAAACGATGGAGAAGAGGGTCTATAACTAAAGAAAACAAAATAGAGCTTAAACTACAGCCCTGGCGCAAACCTCGTTTTAAGGGAATGAGGTCAGATAGATGTCCATTAATTTGGAGACGAAACGTGGCGGTGGTGTATAAATTCGAAATTACTTGACAGAAAGCTGCGGGAAAACCCCAAGCGTCGAGGGTTAGACGAAGGAAATTGTGATCGACACTATCATAAGCCTTCTCTAGGTCTACTGCTAACGCTCCGGCTGGGACACCGCGAGACTGAAAGTATGCAAAGAGGTCTCGAAGAGTACGAAGGGTAAATTTAATGTTATTCGATTCGTGCAGGGCTGCTTGATACGGACTGATAAGTTTCTGTATGATAGGTCGTAATCGGGCTGTAAGAACTTTAGTAAATAATTTCAAATCAACTGGCAATAAAGAGATAGGGCGGTAATCAGCCACAACCTTCGCCTTGGACGATTTGGGTATAAGAGCAACAACCGCAGTATTAGAATGAAAGGGCACATTAGACAACCAGGAATTAAAAAGTATCACAAGGGTACCACGAAGAATAGGCCAGTAATGACGGTAAAAAGATACACTCAAGTCATCTATGCCGGGAGAACTACGTCCCTTAGACTTATTGAGAACCGCCAAGATGTCGTCAGCCGTAATTGGGCGCAATAGAGCCTGACAAGCTTCTGCAGGCAGCCTCTGGGGAATGGCTGATAGAAACTCAGGAGCAAAAAGAAAATCCGAATGCGATGCGCTCGTGAAGGCTATAAAGTGTTGCGTAAATTCTTGTAAGATCTGTAAAGGGTCAGAAATGGTATCGCCGTTGGCCAATACTAACGATTCAATACATGTAGCTCGTCGCTGTCGAAAAAGGCGATCCACATGATACAAGGAAGACGATTCTTCCGGAAAACAATGATATAGATCGTCTGAAAAATACGCCTGCAACGATACTCGAGTATCGATTTGACGCATTCTACGTTTAATATCGTTAATACAAGCCAGATTAAGTAGGGAAGGCTGTGCAGCCCAGAGGTCACATAGTGCCCTATAATAAAACTCATATAGCTGACGATCGTGCTGTTGGGACAATGTCCCTCTCCATTGAAAGAAACTACGGAATTTGGGTTTACAATAAGTAGTCCACCACGCAACCTCCGTTGGAAAATAACGTTGCATTTTACGCCAGTACTTAAAACGCTCGGTAAACTCTTCAACAGTGTCTTCTCTTAACAGCACTTCGTTGTTGATTTTCCAGAAGGAACGTCCCCTTCCCGCCGGAAGAAAAAAAGGCAGCTTAAAATGAACTAAGACAGCTGCATGATTTGTGAACGATACAGGCCTTGTGTGGACAGCGAGGACAGCCTTACTTAAGCGAGCATCGACGTAAATCCTATCCAAGCGACTTCGTGTCGTAGTACAGGTGTACGTCATTGCATGCTTAGAGTGAGATGCTAGAAGAGCATCATGGAGCTGAAGAACTCTCACCAACTCAACTAAGGCATGACAGGGAGGTGATGGTGTGAGCGAATCACGTGCGTCGATCACCGCATTATAATCGCCGGCAAGTAAACAATAAGTAAGACCGGGAGGTATTAACGATGGAATGACACTGGAAAAAAAATCTTCCCTCTCTCGTGTTTTAAGAAAACCACTAGGGGCATATAAACAAATAATACATATACCGTTAATATAGCAACGGATGGCTCTCCCATCCGGAGATAGCATAACCCTATCATAATGTAGACCCTTTCGTACTAACATCGCGACACCAGTGTTTTTTTCGGAATTCACTATAGTATTATAGTCAGAGAGAAAGTCAAATGTATGAAAAGTTACTTCAGTTAAACAATAAACGTCTGCACGATTCCGTTCAATAAATTGTTGTAATAACACTAAGTTCTGTGCAGAACTAATTCTATTAATGTTGAGAGTAATTAAAGTAAAAGCATTGATCTGCGCCATACTTCCACACAAAAACACTAACAGCAATACAAACAAAAACTTACTTGTAACGCCCATAGAAAGACACTGCAGTAGACAAGAAATGTATAACACATAAAAACTGGAAAAAGAAAGCTTCTTCTTGCTAAACACACAACTCAATGCAACTAAAAAAAACACTCGTGAACTGAAGGCGCAAAAAAGAAAAGCAAACACACAATGCAGGCACGCTATATCTCGGAATCGGACGTTGCACGGCTTTTGAGGCTGTGATCACGTGACTTGGACTGTATTGCACCTTGAGAAACACCAACAACAGCTGTATGTTCTTTCTTTTTTGTAGTCGATCTAGATACCCTTCGGCGTTTTTGTTGGGAAGCTGGATCAACGGCAATCATCGTAGCACTGGGTGAGATAACGGAATTGCTAAGAGGATCAAGACCCTGCGAGGGGGGGGGTTCACTTGAACACATGGGCACATCTACATTCTTGAGATTCTCCGAATGTATCGTAGAGACCAGAGACGACTCGGAGGGCTGTTGCTCAGACACCAAGCTTTTTTTCTCCTCCAATACTGACGACATGGTTGGTAATGGTAAAGGCGCGACGGAACTCGTTGGTAAAGCAGGAAACTGAGACTCATCGGGAACACTGTTATCCTTTGCAAACCCAGTCTTAGATAAACTTGGTTCGTCACTTACATGATCGGAAGAAGCCGGAAGCGGATTTGATCGCCATACCTTCCCCAATTCAGTCATAACCACTGGCGGCGGGGTCGGTTTCCCCCCCATAGTACTATTTTTCTTCTTCAAATGACAATTAGACACGATATGCGACGTGCTCTGGCAAAAAAAAAAAAAAAAAAAAAAGTAATTGGCTGACCTTCATATGAAACATTCACTTTGTAACCTTGGACGATCAATCTAGAGGGAATATGCTTAGTTAGCTCAATATGTATGACCCGTACACCACTGTCAATGCCTGTAGGAAACGGTGCCGCCCAATACTGTCGTTCTACTCGCCTTACCAATCCATAGGCACGAAAATGTTCTTCCAATAATTGCACTGGAGCTTCCAATGGAAAATCATATACTCTCACCAATTTCACAGGGTCTTCTGCGGGCAAAATTCTTACTGTACTTACGTTACCGTCCATGTGATTAAAGGTCACAGTCTCAGGCACTGTCGAGGCAAACTGGTCATAATCTTTGATTGATTTAAACTTAATATAAATACTAAAAGTTTCTTCATGAAGTTGAAGAGCACAAATCTGGTCAAACAGGCGAGGAAACTTCTCCAACAGCCATTGGTACACTTGACTGGAATTAGGTCGAGAACTTCGATAACGCTTATCAAACATGAATTTGTATTGTAATTCTTTCTTATAAGACATGACGCTCAAATTCTCTAGACACAGAAATTGGAATCACCACAAATATTAAACGTACGAGCCTAAATAGGCAAGAAAAAGATGCCACTAAGTTCACCACACTACCAATGTGTGAAAATCGTATGAAGTATGCTCCCAGCAGGCTTTGCGATCTGAACTGCTCGAAAGCACGAGCACGAATCCCTACCATGCCACCTGAAACTAAAAGCCAAATATTACTTACTTTAGTCTTATCTTTGGAACGATCAAGTTTCTTCCTCTAATTTTATTTGCACCTAAGAGCACAACGAAATTCATTTATTCGATGACCTAGAGAGAAAATAGTGCCCACTAGTAAAGCAAACAATATGCAAACCAGGAAAAATTACAGAAATAAAAACTATTATGAATTAATTTCTCCCTGCAAGTTCAAAAGTAAACGAATAATAATAATAATAATAATAATAATAATAATAATAATAATAATAATAATAATAATAATAATAATAATAATAATAATAATAATAATAATAATTATTATTATTATTATTATTATTATTATTATTATTATTATTATTATTATTATTATTATTACTAGCAACAATTGGCCGCTTTGCTGGGCTAGAGTGAGAAAAAATAATAATATGTTCCGTTATTCAGTCACTTTTTCTATTACTAAAGCACTCTTTGATATCGGTCATTTTCGATGAGTTTTATATTTCCCACGTTGCGGAGCACGGCATCTTCAGCGTCATTGTTCATCTCAGCAACCCGGAAAACTATAAATTCGACAATGATATTGGTTATTTTGATCATTTTTATATGTCTTCCCCTTCTCCATGTTGCGGGCTGAATTTGGATTTGCGGCATCAGATGTGTAACTGTTCATCTCAGCGACTCCAAAAATTATACATTCGATACTAATATCGGTCATTTTTCGTTCTCTTTTGAATGTTGCTATCCTTCCTTCTTCCTTTAGTTAAACCATCAAAATGATATGAGGAAAACCATATCCGGTTTCAACTTCATCTAGGTTGAAAATTTTTTCGAGGTTGGTACGTTGGTTCAAGACTTATTAAATTTTATTTATGTTTATATATATCCCTTTCCCATTCCCCTTCTCTAAGTTCTAGCGTCAAAGTGAAATAATAAAAAGCATATCAGGCCCGAACCTCATGTATGTTAAAAATTTGATCGAGATAGGTCTCGTGCTTTAAGAGGTATTAAGTTTTATTTATTTTTATATATCTGTCCCCTCCCCTCCTCTCCCCTAAGTTTTACAGTCAAAGTGATATGATGAAAGCCACTCGAGGCTCGAACTTCATCCATGTTGAAAATTTAATGCAGATCTGTCCGATGATTCAAGACTTATTAACTTACTAAAAATAGTCACTTTTATTTTTATTTGCATTGATTTTTGTATATTCCCCGTCCTTTCCCTTCCCTATATTCCTCCATAAAGGTGAAATAGTTAAAAGCACTCCATGCACAAACGTAATCTATGTTGAAAATGTTATCCCGATTGGTCGATTGATTCAAAACTTATTAAATTTTCTTTAGTTTTTATATTTTCCATTCTCCCCCTCCCCTAAGTAACACCATCGAAACGAGTAGATAAAAATACTCCTAGGTCCCAACATTATAAATGTTGAATATTTGATCGAGATCGGTTGGGCGGTTCAAGAGACTATAAGTCACAGTCACTTTAATTTTATAATATAGGTTATTATTATTATTATTATTATTATTATTATTATTATTATTATTATTATTATTATTATTATTATTATTATTATTATTATTATTATTATTCACGTTCTTTTGAACATACAGGGAGATATTAATTCATAATAGTTTTTATTTCTGTAATTTTTCCTGGTTTGCATATTGTTTGCTTTACTAGTGGGCACTATTTTCTCTCTAGGTCATCGAATAAATGAATTTCGTTGTGCTCTTAGGTGCAAATAAAATTACAGGAAGAAACTTGATCGTTCCAAAGATCAAGACTAAAGTAAGTAATATTTGGCTTTTAGTTTCAGGTTGCATGGTAGCGTAGCGGTAACGTAATGGAATTACGGTTAATAAAGCTACCAGGCATAGGTTCAAATCCTGTTCGTGCCAAACTTGAGTTTTTTACAAAGTGATAGTGAAGAATCGATTTCTCATACTAGACGTGCAATGCTTAAGAATGTGGAATCAAACACCTTTATCATTATAGAGACGATTTACGAATGTTGTTTGAGAAAGGGCAAGGGACTTGCCAGGATATTCGAAACATTTCATTGATCTACAGTAAACACTTTTCGTGTTGTCGTTCTCAGAAAGAAATATTACAATATTTTTTCTACACTTTTTGGGTAAAGCAATCGGTGGTGTAGTGGTAAAGTACCAGACTTTCAAGAGGAAGGTCTAGGTTCAATTCCCCATCAGGTTATATATTTTTTTCGCATAAAATAAAGGCTGCAAACAGAGATTTATCTTCTCTTGGAGAACTTACAAAGCATCACTTACGGGAATTCGAATAAACAGTGTGTGTGTTCTTTATCATACACTGTAATGATAAGTATGATTCATATTTATATTCGTTTCTCTCTCCCACACACTATTTCTTGACGTTTCCCTATCCTGTCTTTGCATCTTTCACTTCTCTTCCCTCTCTCTCACGTACACACGCACTTCATGTGCGTGTGCCTGTTCCAAAGTTAAAACGGAGCAAGAGACCGATAGACGTGGTCTGGAAAATGTAATTAACTGCCAAATTCAGCGTCGAGTTTTGGTGCTCTGGGATAAACATCTCCAGTCCTGGTCATCTCTGGTAGAAATACTGTTTAAACGCAAAGGAATAAGGAAAATACCTATTTTATCATCTTGGTTACCGAGTCTCAGTCGAATTACCGGGTCACTACGGGTTTGAATGCTCGACCAAGTGATGGTCCTAAGCATCATCCGACTGACAGTATGATCCGTATGAGCTCTAGCGTGTTCATTCTATTTGTGCAAATTACATCGTTTATATCCGCAAGATATGAAAGTGATGCTGGATGTTACGAACAGATAAATCTTCGGAAAAGACTAGAAAATGGCAACCTCTTTGGTTATTTGATAACAAAATTTTATTTATACTAGTTCGACCCAATTTGTTTCCATCCTATAGTTGAATGTGATTTATTCACGTTGACATTTGAAACATCTATAAGGAACATCCAATTTTCCATTTGAACATTTGTAACGTTTCATTATGATACGGTTTGGACTTTTAATATCAGATATTTTTGGATCGGGTCAATTTTTTCACCGAAACCGGTTTCGGTTTTCTCCAAAAACCGGTTCAGGTTAAATCTTTTGGAAAACACACAGAACTATTTCTGTGGAAATGGAATCGGTTTCCGGAGAACAACGAAATCACTATTCTGGTCAGAAATAGAACAAATTTTGAAAAAAAAAACGGAAATGGTTTTGAAGAAAACCGAAACCGGATCCGTTGAATAACCGAAACCGATTCTGGAGAAAACCGATAACCGGTTTCGGTGAAAACCGAACCGGTTCTGAAGAAAACCCAAACTGGTTTCCGTGAAAACCCGAACCGGTTTTTGGAGAAAACCGAAACCGTTTTTTATTTTTTTCCAAAAACCGATTTTTGTGCCCACCTCTAGTTGGAACACGCAAACTCATCGTCGCATATCTGCTGTGTATGGTGAGCACTGCATATCTCTAATAAGTGTGCAGGAGTAGCATAAGAAATTCTGAGAAAGATGCATATCACTGGTAGACGATTCGCGCCCACGGCAGGCCCACCGAGCCATTACTTCTGATGTAATTGCGCGGGTTTATGGTCTTATCTCGGAAAACCGACGAATCACTAAGGAAGAAATTAGTATTCAAGTCGAATTAGCCATGGGTCTGTGTATGCCATTACAAAAGAACACCTGCTGTTCCGAAAATTTTGGGCGAAGTGGGTTCCGCATCAACTGATGGAGGGACAAAAGATTGACATAATAACTTTGCCTGGGAAACACTTCAACATCCTCTGTACAACCCAGATTTTTCCCTTTGTGATTTTCACATTTTTGGCTACTTGAAGGAAGACATTCATGGACGTGGGTTTCAGTCAGACGAAGAAGTGCAAGAGTGGATGAGAGGTAGATCCGTCAGCGACTTAACTCCTTCTACAAGATTGAATTGATCGTCTCGTCTCCCAGTGGGATAGATGTATTAACGCATCTGGCAATTACTTTTGAATAAAAAACATTTCATTGATACTTTTTCGCTTATGTTAGGTTTTCATTTGACTGTCTCTCATATTCCAACAGTAAATATGATTTAAATGTTGTTATATCATTCACAATCTTCATGAGCCTGTCGTGATGTGAAAGGATTGTCGTAACTTCTAAATGAAATTAAATTAAGAAGAAAATCAGAGCTTGTGTTGAACATGAATTTAGAGAACGAAAGAAGAAAAGTTTTCCATGAATCGAGACAAGACAATAAAGAAAATTAAAATGAAATCTTTCAGTTTAACTTCCCACGATTATACCCTTCAGGCTAACGGATACGATGACTAAGGCAAGTGAATGATGATAAAATAATTGGTGGAATGAGAAAGTGGGAGGAAACGGGAGCACTCAGAGAAAACCGACGGACAAGATGTTGTTTACCACAAACCTAATTGGCCGGGAATCGAAGTAGGGACTTCATTTATCAGAGGTAAGAGCTCTACCGCTGTGCCACCGTGCTCCCAAGACAAGAAAGTATTTTTCAAGAATCGAAATGAGACGAGATTTCTATAAAATTTACAAGACGAGATGAGAAAACGTAATTTATTTTCTCATCTGGTCCTCTGAGCAAGGCTACTGACAAATGGTCCAAGGAACACGTGAAATGCAACGACGGTTATATTATCAGACCCTGATCGAAATTAAATAAAATGAAATTATTAGTTTTACATACCACGATTATGCACTTTAATGAATAATGAGAGTGACGGACTATAAAAGAATTGTTCGAATAAGAGTCTGGGAGGATACGGAAGGATCTCGAGAAATCTAATGGACACGACCTGGGATCGAAGCAGGTATTCACCTCCAGTAATATAATGTAAATTCTATCACGATAGGAGATCACCAACACATAATATGATCCACGATATCCATCATGGCTACCGGAAGTAGTAGTAGTAAAAGTTTATAGTTTACTTAACTGACAGCAGGTTTACTCTATGATAGTATGTGCAGAATGTTACCACTCACAAGTCCTTTTTTTCACGAAATTAAATGCAGAAACAATAAATTCAATTTAGAGTTGGCATGTATTCAAAATTTAGGTTATAATATCGATGTAATGAACATAGCAAAAATATAAAAACTCCAACTCTCAATCACTCACTCCCGAATGGAGCTATATGCTCACACTATCAGGGAACACAACTCGCCGTGTCGTCTCCCTTCCTAACCAAACCTGAACTATCCTCCTTTTTTCCGCTCTCAAGCCAATATCCACCACCCTTCACAAAGGAACTGTTGAAACTGTGCCCCAATGGTCTGTGCTTTTCCATAGTAAATTGCCCAAGACGATATTCGTGGTGGGTGGCCACAGAGCACTATCAAACAATGAATTACCCAAAATATACTGAAATAACTTTAAATATTTCCTAACTTGATTAATCGTTGATATGACGACACCATTATTAACTTTAGACTATCTGTAACAAAACATATCAGTCACTTCATCAGACATTCAAAATTTGATAATTTAAATCACAATTAATCGCAACACTATGCGATTTTATTCTGAACCTGCAATGACTTCTAGTAGGTGCTTCCGCCACCATGGGGTGGTGGTTTGAGGAGGTGCTCATCTGTCTTCTGCCAAGAGCAGAATCTGTTGTTTACCTATCCAATATATAAGGATAAAAAGCACATACAATATAGAACAAAAAACAAGAAATAAATAAGACTTAATAGGATGTATGGAACATATAGCAACATAAACCATAGTATGACAACTCTTTTTATTTACACAATCTTCATTTTTCCAGCCTTCTGTGAGGTGACGTCTGCAAATCTCCACCAGCCAACCTTCCAAGAGGGGAGGGGTGAGGTATACTACAAACGCAATTATAATTTAGAAAATACAGAGAGCTAAGTATCTGTGACGGAGTGGACCACGATGTGAAATTTAATTATGAATTATTCTTGTAATTTTCAAGAACATCTTTGCGTAATACGACAATATTAGTAATTTTATTCAAAATTAGTCAAAATAAATAACACATTCAAACTAGCATAGCATTATGGGTAAAGAAGCAATATATCCGCTCGCTGACGAGCCGTGACGGTTAGCCTACGACGTTTGAGCTATCGAGGTTGTGAAATTCTTGTGAAAGGTGAGAAAACCAACTCTATTCAACTACAAAGTTCAGCAGAGTTTTGTTAAAAATTTTATGAGAATTGAAACAATAGGAGAGAACCATGTTGAACGCAGTGATCCCAACTAGAATTCCATTTTCAGACTTGGTTTGCTGTACGTTAACATATGATTATCTCTTTCTTCTTAGTACTAGACTAGGCATCCTCCTTATATCAAGGCAGCAACAGTGGACTTACAGATGTCCAGTTAGAATGTTGTCTTAAAAAAAAAAAAAAAAAAAAAAAAAAAAACTCCGTTCATGCTCTTCTGTTTATTCAAATTCTGCATCATATTTAATAAACAAATACAAACTTTTTTCATGCAGATAACTCCCAGTATTACAGCGGTAAATGATATGTTGATTACTATGCTCCTCAGTAGGGATGTCTCATGCAATGCTATTAGTAATTTAATACCGTTTCTTCAATACCAAAATATACAATTTACATTTTATCTTACGAATATTGTCGTCATTTGCTCTGTGGTACCTAATTTGAAACTAAGTATTTATCAACATAAATTAATTACATCAGGCACAATTTAAATTTTGATATGCAAATGTGCAGTCATCTGTATTTTGATATGCAATTGGAGAGCTGATATGCGGCTCTCTATAACTACGAGTCGAGAAAAATGCCTGGGACGACTGGTCTAATATAGAAATTCAACAACAAATAACACATGTAGATGCCAAACCGTATAAATTAACGAAAAATGTTTCCTTTATCAATAATACTTGTAAAGAAATCGAAATTGATACCACTTTCTACTTTAAATTTTGCAGTTGTGCCCCCGTAGTAGTATTCCCGATACGTCACTGAACATAGAAGCATAAGCAATTAATTCTTCACATACAATTTTGTGATTCAATTTTTTGTTTGAAATGTCTACGTGCATTACGAGCTGAGAAAAATGCCTGGGACGGGTGGTCTGATAATATCAATTCTACTACAAATAACAGACGTAGATGCCAAACCGTAGAATTTAATGAAAAGTGTTTCCTGTAAAAGTGGTGTCTTTTTCAATAGAGCTCCCAAAGAAATCGAAGTTGATACCACTTTCAATTTGAAATTTTGGAGTTAACCCCCCGTAGTAGTATTCCCGGTACGCCACTGGATATGGAAGCATCACCATTTGATTCTTCACATACGATTTGATAATTCAATTTTTTGTTTGAAATGTCTACGTGCATTACGAGCTGAGAAAAATGCCTGGGACGGATGGTCTGATCCATCCTATATATATATATGCTCACGTGTATGAGCTGCGCCTTGAGAGTTTTGGCTGCGCCACTGATATCTATTATTAATTAGAACTATTACCTAAAAACACTATCAATTTTTCAGATCTTTCACTGATAGTTATCTGCAATAGATAGGTTTCAACGTTTTTGTATTCAACAAACCGCCACACCGCAAAACTTTTCTGCATGGTGAGTAACAAATTTTCAGTGAGCTATATTTTTGATTTTATTATTAATAATTACAAAGAAATATTTCCACATTTAAATAATAACTGGTATATTATCTCAAATGTTACTATAATTACAAATATTAAACGATCTCCATGAAATGTGACTTTACTTAGAAGTTGCTCTGTAAATACACAACATTCCCCACCACCTAGTGAGCTAGTTATGATTTATTGGTTACATTGCCATTAACATAGCAGAGTATCTCAGCACTGGCAATACGAATAACAGACTTCAATGAAAATCAACGAAGTCTTCGTTTGTAATTAATAATGAGGGAGCCTCCTTAACTATATGTTAATGGGGGTATAACCCATGGGCGCCAAATAAAAAGGGCGCTGGTTAGAAAGACACGTGTTGCCAAGATTAAAGTGTTGCCAGCTCAACATAAAGTTTTATTATTTCAAATGGTACTACATTTGGTTATTACACTTTTCAAATCTACACGTGAAAGGAAAGACCATATTAATCAGACAGTGTTGCAAACTAAGGGCGCTACAATATCACTAACATCGAAAAACAACCAAATTTTGTACGGTTTTACAACACTAATAACTCAAGTGAGACAGACGATGTAATGCACATTCAAAGTAGTATAATGTGAAATACTACAGTTGTCATATAATGTATTTCGAACAAGTAGAAACAATAAGTTATAACGAGTTGAAGAAAGGATTTAGGATTTTAGATTTCTGGGCTTTCGACATCTATGGCCATTTAGCCCGTCGCGTTTGAGGGATGACGTCCGTCGGCGAGCACACTATCCGGGGAAAGGGAAGGAAGCGGCCTGGGACCTATAAGTTATGTACCACCCCGGCATTTGCCTGGTGTGAATGAGGAAAACCCAGGAAAATCTCATTCAGGGTGGCTGGCCTGAAAAAGCTTTTTACACTTTTTCGACCGAGTGCTCCCATCGAAATCGAACCCGGGACCGCTCGTGCCGTAGGCGAGAGCGTTAGCGGCTACGCTACGCGGGGCCACCCGAATTTAAAAAAATGCTTAGACAAGTATTACAGCGAATTACCTATTTTTTAAAAAAAAAGATACAAGGATCGTAATGCTGTTTACATCAATTAGATATCTTATACCATTGGGGAAATATGAAAAACTAAAATTTCATATATTGCTTAAAATGGCATATTTGTGAGAACTTCCTAAAACAATTTCCACCATTTCTGTAACATTACAATAAAAGTATTTGACTGTCGTAACTTTAAAAATTCTCGGAATGACATACTTTGAGCAGTGCTGCAAACTTTAACAATTTTTAGTATATCTCCAAAAAGGTTCAATATATGAAATTGCTGTAAACAATATTGTGATCGTCATATCCATTGAAAATCATCTACGCAATTAAATGAGGTACTTATCCTAGCAGTTTTTTTTTTAAATAAATGTATTAAAACCAGTCCAATTTTTAATCCCTTGTAACTTTGTTCGTATTCATTTGAAATCCATCATATCGTGGTGAAACTATTAATCTCTAAAAGTCTTTCGATGTGCTTTGCCCCGTCTGTCTCATTTGCGTTATTACTGCTGTAGAAGCATCCAAAATTTTGATGTTTTGTGATACTGTAGCGTTCCTAGTTTGCAACACTGCATGTAAGCGTGGTATTGTATGTGTTTCCTTTTAATGTGGATTTAAAACATGTAATAACCTGATGTAATGGTTTTTGAAAAACAAAACATTTTGTGGGTTGGCAACACTGGTAACCTTCGGGTATTGTAGACTATATCCCTTTGTTGATATTTGCATGGTAAAAATTTCAGTGTTTATTGTCTACGAGTAAAAGTTAGAAGGGTGTAGCACAATGAATTGTCCACCTTGTATATAGTTATTAGTAGTAGAAAAAGTCTTTTTTTTTTTTTTTTAAGTTAATGTGAAACTTGTGTTTCACGTGCGATTTCCGGTGACAGAACATTGAAAGCATAGAGTGATTTGGATTCCACTTTAAAATGTACATCTTGTCCTATATACCCTCTCTGCTGTTAAGAAAATTAGATGCAAACAAATAAATTGGAACATTTTTTCCGAAACTTGTCCTTCGTAGTTTAACTGTCCCTCTGGACAGTTGTACAAAGAAATGAAGCGTGATGCTATGGAGCTATCTCGAATACGTTAACGACGTTGTGTCCACTGAGAAAACGGATCAAATATACAAATTACGGCTTTATTGGAAGTGGCATACCCGAACCGGGTGTTGGATAACTGAACCGCAGGGATGTCTTTCTGAATGAAACAGTAGTTCCCAACATGAATTAGATTATTCGTCAAAAAATATCAAACTATTCTTTCATGTTTACTTTTGGTTGTAGATGTTACACTTTCCATGTTTCAGAATCCTGCGGTACTTCCGCAGCAATTCTTATAGAGGTAGTTGGTGAGTACGTTAAATTATATATTAGTTTGTAACTGAAGTCTTGACCCGACTATGGAAGGTCCCATAGTTTTAGAGCTATGGAGATTTAAAGTTCATTTTTTCATGTTTTCGGCAGCCTATAACTCCGAAAGGAAGCACTTGTGCACACAAGTTGGTCTATATTTTTTGTCTTATCTTAGTGTCAGGAATCAGTTCCCAAATGTTGTCGGTGTTGTTTTGAAACACTCTGTATAAAGACTGTGTTGTATGTAAAAGATTATCCATTTGCTAACACACAGATTTTTCTATTTTAGAAGGAAATCAAGAGAGCGAGAGAGAGGAACATAGTTAAGTAGCAAAGCTATGTCACCATGTGATATGGAATGCATTGAATTGTTCATATTTTCGTGAACCCCTTCGAAACAGGGTCATTTTTGGCGTTTTTATATACTTTCAGTTAATAAATTATTAATTTACTCGATTGATATGGTTGATACCTTGCTTTTTAGAAGAAAGAAGTGGAAATTTTATGACGTAAGATTGATTGCAGTGTTGTCAACAGGATGGAAATTATGGAGGTAAGTGTAGGGGTGCAAAGTCACAGAAAATCCCTAACCGAAATTTAAGATTTTTTTTTTTTTTTTTTGAGCTCAAGGATGTTATAAAATAGATTAACTGCCCATACGTATCTTCATCATATGAACTCAATGAAGCCAAAAAAAAAAAAAAAAAACAACCGAGCATCGTCTAAGCCGGCACGTCTGATTGGCTACTCTCGTTTCCGCCATGATTTTTGGCTCGAAACATTGAGATCTTAGTGGCTCAGAGTGGGCAGAATAGATGTGGCGAAGATGTGACGTATGGCTTCACGATTTTGTTGTATGGGCAGATCCTCTATTTTATAACATCCTTGTTTGATCTAACACCACTGTTGCCACATGGGTCCAAGTTAACTCAAAAAATTCTTTGGATTGTCGACAACGCATAATGAAAACCTGAAGTCGTTGTCTGCTGTACAAAGACGGAAAGAAAAAAGAATTCTCTCTTATCATACACAGGAAATTTTGACACTTTTTCTGACTCAGAAGCAAAAATCAACAGTTATGCAGGGTCGACAACTTTCCTCGTATTGAAATTTTTTATGATGCTCTGTGTAGGACAAAGAAGAGACTTTCAGATACTGGTACGTTTGTTCCAATGTAGCTAGGGTGACCAAATCGTCAACTAGGAAAAACGGGACAACTTTTTACTTTTGGATAGGTTGCTCCCCTAAATATATATTTTTACCTCTCCGTTCTCTCTCTCTCTCTCTCTCTCTCTCTCTCTCTCTCTCTCTCTCTCTCTGTATCTCTCACAAAAAGAGCAAGTTTACACTTTTTCGTTTTAAAACCTATTGAAAAGGTTGTGGAATTAATTAAATAATAAATAACTATAAGCAATTAATAAAAAATGAAATTTTGAAAACATTTCTAAAATATATGAAACATTCATCAATATCTGTCAATCAACAAAAATCTGTCACCGGCAGAAATTATAACAAACTACTCTTAGCATCGGATTCTAACTCCCTTTATTTGCTTTTTCTTACTTTTAAACATTATTTCACTTACAACTAGTTTTCTTTTTACTTTCACTTTTATCCCTTTGGGGATCTTATGGTACAATTTGTACCATACGGGGTGTTTCATGGTACATTGCGTTATAACTCTCCTATTTGAGCTCTTTCGTCCGGGTTTTCTTTGTTTTTCAAGTCCAGAGACATTGCAGAAGACATTACGGATGGCTTCACACCTTCCTGTGTCGAGACATAGGAGGTGATGACGTCATAAGTCTAAAATTTATATTTTCGTGTAATACTTTTTAGAGGGTTTATGTAAAGTACTTTTGGCGGGCTTATTTTTGCACGTAGAAGATTGAAATTTTGCACAAACATGCAGTCCACCGAGTAGTATTTACCAGATTTTTTCTTTAGATTTCTGCGTTAAAACAAGAGGGGGGGGGAACCAGAGGGTCAAAAAGTTGAAAAAAGGGATATTTCTACCCAAAAATCCCTTTTTTCCTCATTTTCCCGCCTTAGATACATAATGGAGACACGTGAGTCATACCGCCTGAAAGGCAGTTCTTTTCTGAAGAGAGTGGTGGGCGAAACGTGACCCTAGGTTAATTAGGAATGTCTCAGGAAATTTTTTACCTGAGATCATGGTGTTTTACGGTAATTTGGGGCATGGTGGGAATTCCTGATAAAATTTCTGCCGCCCTTGGTATTCAAGATAGAAACTTGAAATTTGGCACACACATTTAGTATACCAAGTACTATTTATCAGATTTTTTTTAGATGGCTGCGTTCACACAGGGTCGCTCCAGGGGGGCCCAAAAATGCGAGAAAAAATTTTTTCCTCCAAAATTTTCCCTTTGACATCATTTTTCCCGCTCCTGGTATATGGTATGAGCATGCAAATGATATCATTTGAAAGCCAGCTCCATTCTGAAGAGAATTAGGTATGAACCATGATCCTAGGATAAATAGTGACGATGCAGTAGCTGCTTGACTGAAAGTCTAAAAATAGCCCCAAAACCCCGGATCTCTTAAGGGTTATAGTTCTATATTTTTGTTCCCCTTTCGTAAATGACAGTATGTTACATCTTAGTCAAATCACGGAAACACTGTACTGTACTGATGACAGCGCCTCAGTCTTCTGCCGCCCGAAATAGAGATTAAAAACAGTTTGTTTTTCATAAGACTTTCAACCCCCTGCACTATTGTCTGCGGAGTGGAAGTGTTGGATGTAAACAGTGCAGCCACCACATCCAATATAGCAAACGTCGTAATGACGTTGCTCAGTATTTAGACATATTCCAATATAATCACATAGTTTAGAAAATAATAATATAAATTAGGAAATTTTAGATTGGAAAGCTTTTTGTACCTTATGTACGTAAATACGGGACATTTTGGCGTCCCGGGAAAAATTTTCGGGACACCGGGAATGGTAGTGAAGAAACGGGACAATCCCGTTTTTACGGGACGGTTGGTCACCCTAAATGTAGCCAACAAGAGGGAAATTAGAGGAGAAAGTGCGATATTTTCAGAATTTTTCACCTAAAATCACGAATTAAAATTTTCTGTGGCTGGAAACACTGCTACCAGACAGACGCACACTATCTTAAAATACACTTTTGTATCCCTCTAATATGTCGTACAAGTATCGTGACGATATCTAATAAACTAAGCATGTCATTAAAATATCTCATTCTACTTTTAAAAAATCACAATTATCTGTCCATTTACAGAACAAGGTCTACTGTAAACCTCAATTGTACTTCCTCTCATTATCCAAGTGAGACTTTCCATGGCGTGTTTTGTAGGCCAAAGACGGGGCTTTCAGATACTGGTGCATTTGTTGCAATGTAGCCAACAAAAGGGAAGTGTAACTAACAAAGGGCGAAAAGGGCGAGTTTTTCAAATTTTCCCCTAAAATAGGGAATTAAAATTTTCTGTGGCAGGAAACACTGCTACCAGACAGTCACAAACTATCTTAAAATAAACATTTGTACACCACTAATACATCCTACAAGTATCATGTCGATATCTATGAAACGAAGCTTATAGTTTTAAAAAATAGAATATGGTAAACAGAAAAGGAAAGTAAAAAAAAAAAAAAAAAGACTTAGAACATAAATTCGAATTTTTCGAGCGCCCTCTAATTACCCAATTATAACAATCTGTACTTGCTTTTGTTCAGCAAGGATCGATGTTTGACTGGCGAAATTTTGAATTCGTACGTATAGATATGGATTTATAAACATAAATTTCGAAGATTTCTTCTACCCAAAAATAGGGAAATTTTAATTTCCATAGTTGGCAACACTGATCGTTTGATAGTTCTATTGGTCTCAACAATTAGGTATCCATACGAGTTATGTACCTGACAAGTACTAAGTAGATTTCTTTAAAAGGGAAAAAGATATAGGAAAAGAAGGGGGAAAGAAAGAAAAGAGGATATTCGAAAATTATCGAATGTTAGATTTTGGGCTCAAATTTGAGAGGGAAATTCAACAGCCAGTAAAAAGAAATACCATCAGGATAAAACATATGTTCCATATTTGACAGAGAAAAAAATCATCCTGATATCTTAATTATTTAAATCCTGATCACACAGCAGAGGATTTAAAAAGTGGCAAATCCGTATTGGTCGTTCCCAAGGTCGGTCTCGTAAGGGTTAAAAATGAAAAATTTGGTTAGCTACATTTTTAATTAAATATTACAAATAACATGCACTGGATGTAGTGTGGCTTACGTCAATATTAATGAAATACTTTCCTTTCTAGTTGGTAAATGTGTTTGCTTATTTTTGTAAAAGGAAAAACTATCCTTTGCCAGATACGTCATGAAGCATGATTATACGCGGTGTTGCCAAACGTTACAACGAATAACTTTCATCATATACGTTAAGATATTCCTTTTATCTTGTGCACTCTGCCTAGAAAAGAAAGTCCATATCAGAGAGTACGATACCTTACGTTTGCAAAACTACAAAATTCAAACGGAAAGGAGAAATAAAGTTTATATTATGGGGATTTCTTCGGTCGAACACTTTTTGGTAAAGTATTTCGGGTTGTGATTTATATGCTGTCTTAAGACGCTGAATCGATTGCAGAAACCGCCTGTGGCTATATATTACAATTTTCATTCCATGACGATAAAAGTTGAAACCGAAAATTGTTAATTTGAACCAATTCCTGTTTGAATAGAGGATTAATGGAAAAGATGGAACCTATTCCTGGAACAATAAATAGATTGTAAAGAACTGTATCACGATATCTCTGACTCTGTAGAGATCAATATTGAAACTAGAAATAATAGTGAATTCGAACCATTTCTGGTTTTGGTAGATTGTTGCAGATAGTCCTGATATAATGCACTAGGATGCTGAATCCTTTGCAAATAAACACCCTCTTGCTATCAATTACCGTTTTAGTTGTTTGTCGATAAACGTTGAAACCGGAAATGAATAGTTTGAATCATTTCCGGTTTGAATAAAAGCCTATTGAATGAGATGGAATATATTCTTAGGACGCTGAGTCGATTGCAGAAAACCGCATCTTGGTATCTTTTACCATTTTTGCTCTGTGGCAATCAGTATTGGAACAGGAAGTAAGTTTGAACAATTTCGGTTTTAGTAGAATACTCTGGATAGTTCTAGTATGTTTCCTTGAGACTGTGAATCGTTTGCAAACAGATGACTTGTCGCTATCTGTTACCGTTTTAGTTCTATGGCAATAAACGTTGAAACTGGAAATGGCTCATTTGAACCATTTCGATTTGAATAGACAGTTAACGGAGGAGATGAAACATATTTTTGGGATTCTGAATCCTTTACAAGAAACAGCTTCTCGATGTCTCTTGCCGTTTTTGCTCTAATAGCTGGCAACAGAGGGACCGACTGACGAATAAAGACATCTGACACTTAGGCATAGCATACTTGGAAATCTTGGAACGATCATAGTTCGTATTTTCCTTCATAGATGGGAGTATTAGAAATACTCTCTTCAGGTGAAATCTCATACATGTGTGCCACCTAGCGACATTGTTTACAATTTTATTTTCAGCAGTTTTCAAAAGAAACTGTTCCTTTCTTCATTCCTATTCCTATGGAAAGAGGGGGTATAAAATGAATACTTACATATCACACGTAGAATAGTAAAGGCAGAACTGATTGAAATAAGTTATGGATTAGTTAGCTGCATGTAAAATTACCGTCATGACATTTTGTCTGTCGATGTAGTTATTCGTATTTTGTTTGAATACCTTCGTCAAAGGAAATTTCTCGTGGACATGTAATATCAGTGAGTCTTCAAAAGTTTAATACATCATTATGCAGCATGAAGAATAAAAATGGATTCGTAAGCAATACGTGAATATGAGAATCAAAAGTAAGTTAGAAAATTCGTGGCACAACACTATGATCATTTAGTAAAGGATGGGTTGGAAGAGTGACGTCATTGCGAATGTGATGCCGACCAGTGAAAAAATTCCTTTTGGGGGATTTTTAACTAATTTTTCGGATAGGGATAAAGGAAATTTTCGCTAAAATTGTCAGCATATATGAGATTTTTCATATATTTCACGGACGGTCAACAGAATTCCCTATGAGCGAGAAGTAAGGTAATGCGCTTGAAAAAGGTGAAATCAATGTTGTTGAAAAGTGCATGTTAGTTTGAACATTATTTGTACAGGATCTTCCAAATCTCAGAAAACAAGCGACAAGGAACATACTATACATTGTACTCTCGAGTCTTTTTTTAAATCATAAACAAAGAAAATAAATTACCAAACGAGATACAGTCACTTTCTGAAACGTCTCACACGAACTAATTGGAGAATGAGGTTTGTCTAGTAGAACATTATGGCACTAAAGTGTGATGGAAATACTAAATTCTGACAACAAAATACAGGGTGGCCCAAAAGTAAGTATAAAGAAAAGTACTGATCAGCTCACTGTATTTCACATCATTTATTATTGTTATCAAACAGTTAGACTAGTTTCTTTTTTATTTTCTCTTAATGCTTTTTTATTTTTTTACTAATATCTTAAGCTTGAAACAGCAGAAGCAAATAAACCCATAAACTAGAACGATATACTTGATGAATGCAGGGCTGTATACTTACTTTTGGACCACTCGGTATGCTTGCTTTCGTCAACAATTTCATTTATTTTTTTTTTTTTTTTAATTAAGGAAATACTTATTAGGAATTTAGAAGATTGGAATCCACGAACAATTCACTTAAATGTTTAAAGAAACGTAAATGACATACAGTATTTTCAGTTTTGATATTTTATAAATTTTGTCAGTAGGGGAGAGGGGAGGGACATTGGTACGATTTTTACTTGCCCGAGATTTTAGAAGATATCGTTAGTTTGAGAAACACGATTTCTTTTCCTGCTTAAACTGTGATTCTTTAGCTACACATACAATGTACAATATTGTTTCTACTAATGTCCTACCTGGAGTAAATTACATTTTACGAAATGTCTACAATCTGTACCAATCTTCCCCATGTAGGGGCAGATTGGTACTGGCTTGGGCAGATTGGTACGAGCAAAGTGAAATATCACACAGACTTTTTGATAATAGAAATAACGTAATTATTTTCATGAAATATTTTGAGATATAATATTCAATTAAACTTCCACATACTCAACTATTTTAACAATAGATTTAAGAACCTACAGCAGAAAAATGCAGAATAAAAACATGTTTCATAAAAAAGAATGTGTAGATTTGTAAGAAACTTTAGTAATTCAATAGATCTAGTTCAACCTGTTACAAAAAAGAAATACATAAATAAAAATAAAAAGTCCAATGCTTGCTTGTATTCTCATCAAAATTTAAAAGTTCCGCAAGCTACAAAGATAAAAACGTACTATAAATGAGGTTCTGTCTCTATAAGGAAAAATAGAAGTAAATAATCGAACGGCTACAGTTTACAAAATTTTGAAATCTTTTATATCTCAACTACTAACTGGAAAAGATGTTGTACTTTTGGTTCGAGCGTACCCCTTCTCTCCAAAGGAGACGGAGCTGTGTTATTATAAACGTAACTAAGAAAGTTCTGTCGCTTTTTCACCTACAAGCTTCGAACATCGACATATCACCTAAGACGTACCTGGAAGATCAAAAATAGTTCCATCAGCATCAACGACCTTCTTCCAACGTTCTCGAAGGCCATGGATTCCATCGCGGTAGAACAGGTGATAATCGGATGGTGCAAGTTCGGGGATTATGGTGGATGCAGTAGTGTTTCCCATCGCAGGCGTAGAATGGTGTCCTCGTCATCCTAGCCACGTGGGGCTTAGCGTTATCCTGTAACAGGAGAACCCCTTTGCGATTTAGATGTGCTGGCTTTAGAGTTTTGAATTATTCTTGAACACGGCTAAACTGCTGACAGTACATAGTTGCATTAATGCTCTGACAAGCTCGTAGCAGTTCCCGGTGCACGATGCCACGAGCATTGTACCAAACACACAGGAGGGCCTTATTTTGGTGTAGTATTGGTTTCGGCTGTTTTGCAACCGGTTCGTGTGATGCTAACCAATGATGACGGCGCCGTGGAGCTTCATACAGGACCCACTTCTCACCATATGGCAACAACCTGTGCAAAAATGACTCCGTCCTCAGATAAGACAACAAAGAAACACAGGCATCTGGTCTCGTTGCCTTCTGGCCCGGATTCATTCATGTGGAACCCATCGACCCAACTTGTAGTGCTTCCCAAGTTGATGGAGGTGCTGCCGAACGGTTTCTTCACTCACACTGAATTGTAGTCTCAGTTCCTTACATGTCTGGCCACTGTTCGCCTTAATTGTTGCCTGAAGATCTTCATTTTGTACATGTGTCGGTCCGGAATGTTGTGCGTCTTCCAATGTTTCGTCACCGTCTTTAAACTTGTTAAACCGCCGTTGCACTATCCGCGTAGTCACAACACCCTAACCAAAGGCATAGCATATCTTCTCCCTTGCTACAGAGGCGTTTGATCCCAATTTGAACTCGTGCACTATACTCGCCCTTAGGGCTCTCTGTGGAGGTCCCATTTTCACTCTGTCATTACGAAAGTTCACTGTGTAACTGAACTGCCACAATCAGGTAGTATGTTGGTTTATCCGTACAAACAACTGACCTTCGCCTTATCTCCATTCGCATTCAACTGACGGTGTGAGGGCCAATTGAACACAGACCTTCACAAAAAGCGACAGAACTTTCTTGGTTACCTTTATAATATGAAAGTTTCAAGAGCTCCTCATAATAACTTCAAAAAAATGAGTTACTGAAATTCGAATATGACGCTTACTATACGCTTGCTTTTAGCGTCCATGTACAAATATATATATGAGGTTGATTTTGTTAGACATGTGCTTATTAAAATCACTCACATGTTGTGACCTGGGGGGAAGAACCTCCACATTTTCGCTATCATGGCTCCTAAACAGTAGCGGATGTAGCCCTGGGCCGGGGGGGACTAGGCCACCCAGTTCTTGAGAGACGAAAATAATTTAAGCTATTATTTATATATTTTTGAAAGTGTATAGTAAACTCATGATATACCTCTCATAGTGTGGGGTCTGGCTGCCCCCAGTTTTTAACTTCTAGATTCGCCTCTGCTCCTAAATGGTTAAACAATTTTCCATTCAAACGTTTTTTTATATCGGCTATACCTATAGTTCCCGAAGGTCGGAAATATAGCCTAAACCTAATAATAGGAAAGTTTTCATATTATTTTGATTAATTTATTTTTATGCTTTGATTATGGAATCAAGCGATCACACAAGAGATACCCTATAACATTAGTAACTTTTCCTACTTGATGATAATTACAATGAAAACTGTAATGCATGGGAAATGCACAAAGAGTAGTCTACCCTTATATAATTACAAATGGAAGGGGTAGATTGGTACAGAGCAGTGGAGGCACATAGGTCCGTACCAATCCACCCCACATACATGTGTACTAATTTGCCCCAACCGAACTCCAAGATCATTAATTCCTATAACTGAAAAATTACTCCACGCAGGGCAATTGAACATAAATAAAATTATTTGTAAAGAATTACACTTTCATGCAACATACATAAGGTTTTAAAAAATCCAGTGCTTATTACAAATATAATCTTACAAAGAAATAAGTGAAAACTTACTTTTGCTCTAAGAAATCAAGTTTTTTTTTCTGCACAGAGAAAAGAACGATGTGACTATCCATCAACTGTGCCTCACGATGATCGTTTGTCACCAATGTTGTCAATACCAAACTGTTGTCCATTTACCTTTTCACAGTGGAAAAATATCTACCTTGTACCTATGTGCCCCATGTACCAATGTCCCCCCAATCCCCTATAGCGCGTGGGAAGTTTAAGAGCAAAATGGAAATTTCTGCCTTTCAAGTTGGGATTTATAAAATCAAGTTGGGATTTCAGGTTCCAGTTTGGCATCACTGAACTGCGAACATTTTCCGAAAGACGAGAGTCCATTGAGTTGAACAAAAATGAGTGACATTAAATTATCATATGCTTTTTTTTTTTTTTTTTTTTTTTTGTAGAAATGGAATGAAAATCAACATCGAAAAATAGAAGGTCATGAGAATATCCCGTAGAAATGCGTCATTACGGGTCGAAGCGGTTCATATATTTTAAATTTTATTTTTATTCTGCTGTTCCTGTTAATTCAAATAAAAACACAACATGGACATAACATTAATATATTCTACGAGTGTAACAATACATTGAATATATTTTACTGTCACTCACATTAACTCACAATCACTCAGTGATATATTCACCTCCACTATTTATGTATGACCTGCCAACGTTCAGGTAGCAGTTCAATGCCTCGCCTGTAGAACTGTTTTGGTTTTGACTGGAAGAAATCTGTTAGCCATTGGTCAAGAGAAGCTTTTCTGTGAAGTTTCTTCAGCAATTGCTTCATTCTCGTACACTGCACAAATTGTTCTCGCAGCTTTTGGAGCACTGGATCCTTGGATAAACTCGAAGAGTAAAATGTGACGGAAATGATCACTTTTCTCAACTTGACATTTTATATCTGTCTACGCTCACAATCAAGAAAACCTGTTTTTCACAACACACAAACTCCAAACTACGGTAAAACAATGGATTAACGATAAAAATCACTTCACGCCGCATTGTTGCCAACCCAAAAGAAAACCGCACAAACTTATGCGCAGGGGCGGACTGGGTATATTAGAGCCTAGACCGCGGTTACCAAAGAGGGTCCTCAGACTATAACACCAATTTCTAAAATAGCATACAATGAATATCTGCGATGAGCCATCGCGTTATGACGTTGTAAATTCGTTGTTATTTGGTAGTTTTTGCAAACTACGATTTATCATTGGTCATTGGAAATTTGATGTCACAGCAAGTTTTAATCAAACAGCAAAGTACAGGATTTCCAGAAACAAACTCTCGAGAAAATATTTTATAATTATTATTGTACTGCTGTATAGTAGCTGAAACACTAAACAAATAATAGCCAATAACTTTTTACTGTGGAATGAACAATCAGCTGACTGAAAATTGAAACACTAAACAAATAATAACTTTTGGCTATGGAATGAACACGACAGTTTTACTGAAAATGGAAAACACTGCTGAAACACTAAACAAATAATAATTTTAAAAAGTTAAGATTCTTTCCAGTTCAGATGATGAATTGCAGAGTTCCTGAATAACTTCGTCCACGGACACTAAATTTAATGTCTTTCCATACTCATTAGTTAAAATGTGTCCAAAATGTCTTCAGACAAACTAGCTCAGATTTGATTTCACCAACTTTAACTTTGAGAAGCACCTTTCACATGTCACTTGTGTGCATGGTAAAGACAACGCATATTTGTATACAATGTATAAAATATTAAAATAACTTGACTGACATAGAAATGGTACAAAAGTTTCCCTGCACATGCCAAACAATTTTTACACAAGGTGTTTACAGCACCATTATCACTGTTGTCGTGAATCCCGTCCAAAGATGTTTCATCTCGCATAGCAGGCTCAGATGCATTATCATCATCTTCTACGGATTCAGGGGCATCATTCTCTTCAGGATCATCAAATAGCAGAATGTTTTATGACAGAGTGTCATACACGACAGAGAACTGCTGGAGCTCTTTGCATATTTCCTCCTGTTTTATATTTAGTTTCTTTTTTTATTTTTTTCTTGAAAGAATCTGTTTCTTTTTCTTTTATCTTTTTCTTTTACTTTTTTCTGAAAGTCCGGCAGCGCCCCATTCTCCTTGATTTCCGGAACGTGCTTGGGATCCAGCATTTCAAGTTAAACAGTTCTGTCTTTTGGCTGCTGAAATCTATCACTAACACGTGTAGCAGCTGTATTCAGAATTTCGATGCAGTTTCTGACTTACATTTATGTTCTTTCCCAGTTCATTTGCGGCAAGCGCTCATGGCATTTTCTTGTTCTTTGAGATTCTTCTGGACGGATTGTCTTGTTGCATTTCTATCTCGATATCTGATTGATTTATCTTCTCACAAAATATTTTTATTTTATTTTCGTAAAACATTAAACATGCATCTTCTTTTGCTTCTATTTTCTTCCGAAGCTGCTGCTGCAAATTGTCTACACGTCTCCATACCGTAATATATTTCAATCCGTGAGACTGCAGGTATTTTTAAATAGGCTCCGTTTCTGTAAACAAGTCCTGATACACAGAGCACATCATTACAGTATTAAATTGTGTTCATTTATTCTGCAAAGTCTCAGCTTGAAATTTTTATTTCGCATCAAAGTGCCTGTCCTGTACATCATCATTGAGGAACAATAAAAATGTAAGAAATCTTGATGATGGACAGTCGACCTCGTCTTGGCTTCCTGTTTCGTAGTGAAACTCGTTAGTGTCGATTATCGCATTCAATGCCTTATTTTTGCTCCACCATCATGTTGCACCAACTTTTTGAAGTTTTCGTAGTCTGTCATGTCCCTCGTGGCTTGCATCAATTATTTTCTTCCAAGCATCCATTCTTTTGTAGGATTCAGATAGGAACACAGGACTAGTCTGAACCACACCAAATATGCTTTAGGGATCTGCTCAGTTGAATTTGTCATGAGCCACGCAGTGGGTGTAAATGTTTTCAGGATTATCCTTCTCCAGTAATGCATTAACTCCTTCATAGTATTCTCACAAGTTAGCAGCTCCATCAAAAGAGCAGCCTACAATATCGGACATCAAAACATTGTTGGCAGAAAGTACTCTTTTGATTTCATTGTATGTTCCTTGTCCTGTAGTGTCACTGTTTACGACAACTGCTAACAGCCTCTCAAATACTATACCACTTATAACGTAGCGAATTACCGTAGCCAACTAATTGAGCACTGAAACATCTCGGATAGAATCGACCATTATGCTGAAAATGCCCTCTTTCTTGACGTCTTCCACTATTTTTTCTGCAATAACTGTCCAATAATACGGATTAGTTTACTTATAAACGTTTTTGATAGAAGAATCGTTAGCGATCCTTTTCCCTGTCCTTTCAGACTTCCACGACGTTGCTACAATTCCTTGCGATGTTTACTGAGCGATATTGCTCCCTTAACATGCTCTTTCAGCACAGCATCTTATTCAACCACTAATAAAACCAATTTCAGGAAGATCCCGTGATTGATATTTCTGTATAAAGCTCTACAAATGCTGCTGAGGTACGTTGAATGTTTTCACTGGCACCATGTGATCAAACACCTCTGTGACGTAACGTGAATCAACCTCATACAGTAGACGCAAAAAAAATGTCTTTGAGTTTTACGTCCCACAGTTATGCCGGTTAGGCTAAAGGAGACGGTGAAGATGAGAAATTAAATGGTGGAATGAAGAAAGTGGGAGGAAACGGGAGAACCCCGAGAAAACCCACGCACACGGTGTTTGTCCACCACAAAGTTCACTTGGCGGGGGCTGGGATCGAACCCGAGACCCCAAGCACCAGAGGTCAACGGTCTACCACTGATCCACCGCGGCCCTCGAAACAAATAATAAGTTGTCCGCTAAGGAAGAGGCATTGTTTACTGCAGGGCTACGTCTATTCTGAGCAGGATAGAATCAAGGCTGGGTCTAAAACGTCGTGCATTGTCTTCTGATTAGCAACCAAGTTATTTTGGGTCTACTGTAGTAATTACCTACACCCTTATTTTCACCCTACTTTATTGGCATTATCGCCTACTGGGCATGATTGTGATAGAGTACTTTTACTCCAGAGCTGGATAGAATTATATTTATGCTGGCGATAAAGATCCAGGACAACACTGTAGCATAAGGTCCAGCGGATAACACAAAAAACGAAACATGTTTTCTGTTCTAAATGTACTTGATATTTGGACTAGGCAAAAGTAAATACATTTTTAAATATGTGCTGTTTTTCCGTTCTTAAGTTATGAAATATAGACCTGCAAGATGTGTTAACATTCATAAAGGGCCAATCAACCTGTGGTTAAATATGGGCCCAGATACAATCCAGGCCCCAGCCTTCAACGATGAAAGGGCTAAAACTGCTCAACATAATGAAAAAGGGCCCTAACTGCCCAATTTACTGAAAGACTGCTCAACATAATAAAAGGGCCCAGGGCCCCAACTGCCCAATATATTGAAAGAAGGGTCTAAGGCCCCTGGCACAAACTAAACCAGTTTCCAATAATAAAAGACCATAGTGAAAGATGGGCCTAGCTACAAATCCAGTAACAAAAGGGCCCTATTGAAATAGTTAACTTACTGATGGAATGATGGAAGAGGGGTGTGTTAGCAGAATAATAACCAGTGATCTAGTACCGAATTATTTTGCTTTGCTCTGTTTTAGCATTTCTCTCTCTCTCTCTCTCTCTCTCTCTCTCTCTCTCTCTCTCTCTCTCTCTCTCTCTCTCTTTGTTTCATTATTATTTTTATTAAAATTTTGGCCGAGAGGGCCTAGCGGCCCTGGCCATCCCGCCCCTGCTTATGCGTCGACCTTATAGAACAAAAAAATCTTCAAGAAGCAGACCATTTCAAATATCTGAGAAGGATTTTGACGAGAGACGCTTACTGCACCAAAGAGATTAAGTCAAGAATTGTCATAGCTAAAGAAGCATTCAACAAGAAAAGATCACTCTTAACTATCACGCTTAATGTTGGACTTAGGAAGAGGCAGATCAAGTAATATATATGGAGGATTGAACTATCGGTTGGGTCAGTTCAGACTTGGACATCACGGAAGTTAGAGAAGAAATATTTAGAGAGCTTCGAAATGGTGTTGGAGGAAGATGGGGAAGATAACGTGGACAGAGAGAGTAACAAACGAAGATTTTTAAAATGGATAGGAGAGAAGAGGACGCTTTTAGCCAGCATCCTTCGCAGGAAGACCAATTGTATTGAACACATCTTGCGAAGAAATTATCTTCGTCATAGCGCTATGGAAGGAAACGAGGAATAGAAAGAAGAGGAACATAACTGATCGATGATTTGAGAAATAGAAGAAAATATTAGGAGTTAAAAGAGGAAGCTGAAGGTCAAGAAATGTGCAGGGAAGAACCTAAATGATCTCATTAGTCCCAGGACCATCCAAAAGACAGAATACTTAATAATAATAATAATAATAATAATAATAATAATAATAATAATAATAATAATAATAATAATAATAATAATAATAATAATAATAATCTGCTTGATATATTTAACGTTGTTCAGAAAATGTTTTCTGGTTCGGTACTATCAAATAAACTCTGGTAAATACAGGAAAAAGAATCATGTAAAAATTACATTTAATAATGAATTTATGTTGGTAGTTGAAGCGGTCAATATATATTTCGTCTCATACTCCAAGTATCTGAGGCTTGAACCTCACCAATATTCTTTTAGGTTCACTCAAAAAACTTTATTTTTGAGCAGAGAACCAGCATGATTTTTTCAAGTTCGTTTTTTGTGTGTCTTTGTTTGTGTGGTTATTGAGTTTATTTTTAGTTTGTACGTCCTTTCAGCAGCGAAGCTATATGAGACGGGACCTACTGATTAACATTAAATACGAACCACATAAGGTGTATGAGTAGCAAATACATACATTTAGATACATATAATACTTCATGAAAGTCAATGACTATTTTCGCCAATCGCACAACTTTATTAACCACGGTAAATAAATTGAATACTGTAGTGAGCGTTCGAAGAACCGAACCTCTTTCAAAAATCCAGGGGAGGTGAAACAATTGTCCTATTTTATCCCCCGCTGCAGGTGCCCATGTAATTGATGTTATGCTAATTGCTAAACAACAAATACCCTACGCTTCATATAACCACTCAAACCGCAAGTATGCAATGTTTTTAACCTCACCAATGTCTTTATGAGATTTAACAATAAGTAAATAAATAAAAATTGTTAAAAAAATAAAAATTACGTCAATTGACGCACTGTTGTGTTTTGTTTTGTGTTACGTTTTTTTGGGGGTCCAATTTCCCCTTGGGGTACACTCATAAGAATTGGTAGGCGTATGTGAAGCAATGAAGTTGTCTACTACATGGTAATACCCTGTGTGCGAACTTTTTGCTTATATCAGAGAAGAGAAGGCAAAGGCAAATTTGTTGTCTCACTTTTTTTTTAACGTAAATTACATTTATTTTCAGGACTGTTCCATAGGAGAAAAATATCTGCTTACTGAATGGGTCTAGAAGGATAGTTCCTGTTGCTGTACATGATGCGCAGTAAAAATGATGATCTTATACCGTGGTACTTTGGTAGAGGCTTGATTTTAACGTTTCTTTCAGCAGCGAGGCTATATGGGACTTGACCTACTGATTAATGTTGAATCCGAACCACATGAGCTCCCGCCGGGAATCAAACCCGGGTCTTTCACGCCAAAGGCGCGTACGCTAACCGCTTAGCCACGGAGGAGGTCGCCAAATTCGATGTTTTTTTCTACGCATACCGGTAACATTCTTTTCAGAACATTTAATACATAAAACGAATTCATTACGCTTTTCTCTTTAGTAAAACACAAAAATTCTATGAGATGCAGCGTAGGGTGGCAACAAGGGTTACCAGGGCATCACAAACTCTATTTTTTCAATTTTTTAGGACTTTCGTTTCTTCTTCTTCTTTTACGAATAGGGCAGGAATTGTACACTCCGCATCAAAAAATTGCGACACCTATCGCCGTGCAGGTAGGCCACCCAATATACACACCTTTCTATCCCATAATCGTGTCTGGTAAAGGGATCCCCTCTCTCTCCTCCTTTCTTCTCTCCATAAATAAAATTAGCTAACAACATGAAGGCAATTCAAATTTCAAACTACACATGCATTAGTATCGATGAAATGAAATAACAAAACCGAGACGAAACAAGATTCATAAGTTGATTTAGGGAGAAACTGAAACACACTCAATGAAAAATTGTAACCAATGGATGTATATTACACAGGAAATGAAGCAGAGAGAGACAGAGAGAGAGAGAGAAAGGCGAGAGAAGAAGAAAAAAGAAAAGAAAGAACAGATATAAATGTGGAATTTTAAACAACCTAACATTATAAAGTTCCGTTACCAGAAATCCAACAGTAATATAGAAATAACGTTTATTTTTATATTTTTTTCAGGACTACTCGAATATATGGAGGATGATTGAAACATTCATTAAGTCACTTTCAAAAAGGATAGCATACTCAATTTCCAGTAGAACTGTAGATCTCACAGACACATCTAAGATAATGTCAACAGTTTAACACATGCTTTGTTTCCGCGTGGTTCGGTTGTAAATTCGGTAGTGTTCATTGCATGTGTTGATGCAAACATTCTAATAAACCCAGTAGGTAGCGCAAGTCATATCTTCCATTCCAGACTACTAATGCAAAGTGAACAAAAAAAGAATAAAACGAAAAGAAAAAGGAAGAAAGAAAGAAAGATAAAATTGAATGAGTGCTATTTTACTGGTATTCTTTTATAAAAAATGTCCGATATTAAAAGTCCAAACCGTATCATAATGAAAAGTTAAAAATGTTCAAATGGAAAATTGGATGTTCCTTATAGATGTTTCAAATTTCAACGTGAATAAATCACATTGAATTATAGGATCGAAACAAATTGGGTCGAACTAAAAAAAAAAAAATTGTTATCAAATTACCAAAGAGGTTGCCATTTTCTAGTCTTTTCCGAAGATTTATCTGTTCGTAACATCCAGCATCACTTTCATATCTTGCGGATATAAACGATGTAATTTGCACAAATAAAATGAACACGCTAGAGCTCATACGGATCATACTGTCAGTCGGATGATGCTTAGGACCATCACTTGGTCGAGCATTCAAACCCGTAGTGACCCGGTAATTCGACTGAGACTCGGTAACCCATATGTTAAAAAAGATATTTTGCTTATTCCTTTGCGTTTAAACAATATTTCTACGAGAGATGACCAGGACTGGAGATGTTTATCCCAGAGCACCAAAACTCGACGCTGAATTTGGCAGTTAATTACATTTTCCAGACCACATCTATCGGTCTCTTGCTCCGTTTTAACTTTGGAACAGGCACACGGACATGAAGTGCGTGTGTACGTGAGAGAGAGGGAAGAGAAGTGAAAGATGCAAGGACAGGATAGGGAAACGTCAAGAAAGAGTGAGAGAGAGGGAGAAACGAATATAAATATGAATAATACTTATCATTACAGTGTATGATGAAGAACACACACACTGTTTATTCGAATTCTCGCAAGTGATGCTTTGTAAGTTCTCCAAGAGAAGATAAATCTCTGTTTGCAGCCTTTATTTTATGCGAAAAAGTTATATTACTTGATGGGGAATCGAACCTAGATCTTTCGCTTGAAAGTGTAGTACTTTACCACTACACCACCGATTGCTTTATCCAAAATGTGTACAACAAATATTGTAATATTTCTTTCTGAGAACGATAACACGAAAAGTGTTTACTGTAGATCAATGCAGTGTTTCGAATATCCTAGCAAATCTCTTGCCCTTTCTCAAAAAACATTCGTAAATCGTCTCTATAATGATAAAGGTGTTTGCTTCCACATTCTTAAGCATTGCACGTCTAGTATGAGAAATCGATTCTTCACTATCACTTTGTAAAATATTCAAGTTTGGCATGAACAGGATTTGAACCTATGCCTGATAGCTTTATTAACCGTAACTCCATTACGTTTCCGCTACGCTACTAGTTTTATTATTACCTTCTTGAAAAATACAAAATGGACTCAACTAGCTGAGTCTAAACATGAAAAGTACTAGACATAAATATAAAAATCACCAATTCTGGGTCTACAACTATAAATGCAGAGAACTAGAAATAAAGAAATGCAAAAGTAAAAAATAATAATAATAATAATAATAATAATATGAACAATGATAATAATAATAATAATAATAATAATAATAATAATAATAACAAAAAAAAAAAAAAACACGAGAGAGGAACTTTAGTTCATGACAAAAGCACTTCTAAAAACCTACTAAAAGAAATCCTTTCCTGCTGCGGAGAATAACATTTCCGGCGTGTACGTTGAAGAAAATCAAAATAAGTGCGTGCATCCAGTAACGTGATATGCCGCTGGAAATATAGTAAAGTGCTGGCTAGCAGGAAAAGCACTGTCCGATGCTTAGTGGGGGGAAAAAAATGAAAGTCCGGCAGGAGCAGATGATCAATGTGAAACTGTGCACTCGGACGACGAGTGATACGACCCACCATCACCTGCAAGGCGTTCCATATCACTGGCGCTCCCTCACATGTTGTAAACCGATGAGCCAAAGTGTCCTCAGAACGACATATAGTACACAAAGCATCAGGTGCTCGTTGTATAGCATAAAGCCGCGCACGTGTTGGGATAAGTTGATGGACTACTTGAAACCATAACACTTGCATATAGGGAGGTAAGATTGGGTTCCAAATGTTAGCCCAGACTTGCCGCCACTCTATATGTGGAAAGTGTTGTACTACTCGTAACTGAGTCGGCTGAGAGGACAATGTGAAGAGAACAGAATATAATGAGCGAGCATTGTGCTGCTGGGGGACCAAAGGCACCCCGGCATAAATCCAATATCGAATAAAGATCAACACATATTTCGGACACTGATCGGCAAATTGAATAAAAGGGGGATTGACAGGGTGAGCGTACTCCGGCCAAAAACAACTAAACCAATGGTTCGTAATAGAATCGACGGATGAAAGACCCACGTAGGAATCTGCCATGAAGAGAGTTTGACATTTGAGACGGATATGAACTAAACCGAGACCACCGCGGGAACGTGAGAGATAAATGGCAGTTCTGGGGATGCGAAAATAGTAACCCCGCCATATGTGCCAAAGGAACAGAGATTCAAATCTTTTGGCGTAAATCTCAGGGAGGGGAAAGACCCGAGCCCTATACCACAATTTAGATGCCACGTAGATATTGATAAACTGAATGCGATGCCATAAATGAAGTCGACGAAATCGGAGGGTGAAGAACAACCCTCGAATTTGCTGAAGGAGAGGTTGCCAAACTTCGTCATAATGGGGAGTGGGAAGGGACGTGAATGGAATGCCTAAAATAGTTAAGGATGTCACATGCGGTATAGGCTGCGTACCTGGGGTAGGAGAGGGTAACTGAAAGCCGTGAAATTGTAACACTTGAGTTTTCTTTTCATTAAACTGAAGACCAGAGCAACGCGAGAATCGTTTGAGAACCAGAAAGACACCCTGGAGAGCAACTGCGTCAACCCCTGTGATAGTCAAATCATCAGCGAAACAATAGATGTTTTGACAAGTAAAGAGGGTAGGGCCTGGGGGAGACATTAGCGCCAAACGATGGAGAAGAGGGTCTATAACTAAAGAAAACAAAATAGAGCTTAAACTACAGCCCTGACGCAATCCTCGTTTTAAGGGAATGAGGTCAGATAGATGTCCATTAATTTGGAGACGAAACGTGGCGGTGGTGTATAAATTCGAAATTACTTGACAGAAAGCTGCGGGAAAACCCCAAGCGTCGAGGGTTAGACGAAGGAAATTATGATCGACACTATCATAAGCCTTCTCTAGGTCTACTGCTAACGCTCCGGCTGGGACACCGCGAGACTGAAAGTATGCAAAGAGGTCTCGAAGAGTACGAAGGGTGAATTGAATGTTATTCGATTCGTGCAGGGCTGCTTGATACGGACTGATAAGTTTCTGTATGATGGGTCGTAATCGGGCTGTAAGAACTTTAGTAAACAATTTCAAATCAACTGGCAATAAAGAGATAGGGCGGTAATCAGCCACAACCTTCGCCTTGGACGATTTGGGTATAAGTGCGACAACCGCAGTATTAGAATGAAAGGGCACATTAGACAACCAGGAATTAAAAAGTGTCACAAGGGTACCACGAAGAATAGGCCAGTAATGACGGTAAAAAGATACACTCAAGCCATCTATGCCGGGAGAACTACGTCCCTTAGACTTATTGAGAACCGCCAAGATGTCGTCAGCCGTAATTGGGCGCAATAGAGCCTGACAATCTTCTGCAGGCAGCCGCTGGGGAATTGCTGATAGAAACTCAGGAGCAAAAAGAAGATCCGAATGCGATGCGCTCGTGAAGGCTATAAAGTGTTGCGTAAATTCTTGTAAGATCTGTAAAGGGTCGGAAATGGTATCGCCGTTGGCCAATACTAACGATTCAATACATGTAGCTCGTCGCTGTCGAAAAAGGCGATCTACATGATACAAGGAAGACGATTCTTCCGGAAAACAATGATATAGATCGTCTGAAAAATACGCCTGCAACGATACTCGAGTATCGATTTGACGCATTCTACGTTTAATATCGTTAATACAAGCCAGATTAAGTAGGGAAGGCTGTGCAGCCCAGAGGTCACATAGTGCCCTATAATAAAACTCATATAGCTGACGATCGTGCTGTTGGGACAATTTCCCTCTCCATTGAAAGAAACTACGGAATTTGGGTTTACAATAAGTAGTCCACCACGCAACCTCCGTTGGAAAATAACGTTGCATTTTACGCCAGTACTTAAAACGCTCGGTAAACTCTTCAACAGTGTCTTCTCTTAATAGCACTTCGTTGTTGATTTTCCAGAAGGAACGACCCCTTCCCGCCGGAAGAAAAAAAGGCAGCTTAAAATGAACTAATACAGCTGCATGATTTGTGAACGATACAGGCCGTGTATGGACAGCGAGGACAGCCTTACCTAAGCGAGCATCGACGTAAATCCTATCTAAGCGACTGCGTGTCGTAGTACAGGTGAACGTCATTGCATGCTTAGAGTGAGATGCTAGAAGAGCGTCATGGAGCTGTAGAACTCTCACCAACTCAACTAAGGCATGACAGGGAGGTGATGGCGTGAGCGAATCACGGGCGTCGATCACCGCATTATAATCGCCGGCAAATAAACAATAAGTAAGACCGGGAGGTAATAACGATGGAATGACACTGGAAAAAAAATCTTCCCTCTCTCGTGTTTTAAGAAAACCACTAGGGGCATATAAACAAATAATACATATACCGTTAATATAGCAACGGATGGCTCTCCCATCCGGAGATAGCATAACCCTATCATAATGTAGACCCTTTCGTACTAACATCGCGACACCAGTGGTTTTTTCGGAATTCACTATAGTATTATAGTCAGAGAGAAAGTCAAATGTATGAAAAGTTACTTCAGTTAAACAATAAACGTCTGCACGATTCCGTTCAATAAATTGTTGTAATAACGCTAAGTTCTGTGCAGAACTAATTCTATTAATATTGAGTGTAATTAAAGTAAAAGCATTGATCTGCGCCATACTTCCACACAAAAACACTAACAGCAATACAAACAAAAACTTACTTGTATCTCCCATAAAAAGACACTGCAGTAGACAAGAAATGTATAACACATAAAAACTGGAAAAAGAAAGCTTCACCGTGCGAAACACACAGCTCAATGCAACTAAAAAACACTCGTGAACTGAAGGCGCAAAAAAGAAGAAAAAACACACAATGCAGGCACGCTATATCTCGGAATCGGAGGTAGCACGGCTTTTGAGGCTGTGATCACGTGACTTGGACTGTATTGTACCTTGAGAAGCACCAACAACAGCTGTCTGTTCTTTCTTTTTTGTAGTCGATCTAGATACCCTTCGGCGTTTTTGTTGGGAAGCCGGATCAACGGCAATCATCGTAGCACTGGGTGAGATAACGGAATTGCTAAGAGGATCAAGACCCTGCGAGGGGGGGAGGGGGTCACTTGGACACATGGGTACATCTACATTCTTGAGATTCTCCGAATGTATCGTAGAGACCAGAGACGACTCGGAGGGCTGTTGCTCAGACACCAAGATTTTTTTCTCCTCCAAAACTGACGACATGGTTGGCAATGGTAAAGGCGCGACGGAACTCGTTGGTAAAGCAGGAAACTGAGACTCATCGGGAACACTGTTATCCTTTGCAAACCCAGTCTTAGATAAACTTGGTTCGTCACTTACATGAACGGAAGAAGCCGGAAGTGGATTAGATCGCCATACCTTCCCCAATTCAGTCATTACCACTGGCGGCGGGGTCGGTTTCCCCCCCATAGTACTATTTTTCTTCTTCAAATGACAATTAGAGACGGTATGCGACGTGCTCTGGCAAAAAAAAAACAAGTAATTGGCTGACCTTCATATGAAACATTCACTTTGTAACCTTGGACGATCAATCTAGAGGGAATATGCTTAGTTAGCTCAATATGTATGACCCGCACACCACTGTCAATGCCTGTAGGAAACGGTGCCGCCCAATACTGTCGTTCTACTCGCCTTACCAATCCATAGGCACGAAAATGTTCTTCCAATAATTGTACTGGAGCTTCCAATGGAAAATCATAAACTCTCACCAATTTCACAGGGTCCTCGGCGGGTAAAATCCTTACGGTACTTACGTTTCCGTCCATGTGAGTAAAGTTCACAGTCTCAGGCACTGTCGAGGCAAACTGGTCATAATCTTTGATTGATTTAAACTTAATATAAATACTAAAAGTTTCTTCATGAAGTTGAAGAGCACAAATCTGGTCAAACAGGCGAGGAAACTTCTCCAACAGCCATTGGTACACTTGACTGGAATTAGGTCGAGAACTTCGATAACGCTTATCGAACATGAATTTGTATTGTAATTCTTTCTTATAAGACATGACGCTCAAAGTCTCTAGACACAGAAATTGGAATCACCACAAATATTAAACGTACGAGCCTAAATAGGCAAAACAAGATGCCACTCAGTTCACCACACTACCAATGGGTGACAATCGTATGAAGTATGCTCCCAGCAGGCTTTGCGATCTGAACTGCTCGAAAGCACGAGCACGAATGACAACGCTACCATGCCTCCTGAAACTAAAAGCTAAATATTACTTACTTTAATCTTGATCTTTGGAACGATCAAGTTTCTTCCTGTAATTTTATTTGCACCTAAGAGCACAACGAAATTCATTTATTCGATGACCTAGAGAGAAAATGGTGCCCACTAGTAAAGCTAAGAATACACAAACCAGGAAAAATTACAGAAATAAAAACTATTGTGAATTATTTTCTCCCTGCAAGTTCAAAAGTACACGAATAATAATAATAATAATAATAATAATAATAATAATAATAATAATAATAATAATAATAATAATAATAATAATAATTCATTATTATTATTATTATTATTATTATTATTATTATTATTATTATTATTATTATTATTATTATTATTATTATTATTACTAGCATCAATTGGCTAGAGTGAGAAAAAATAATAACATGTTCCGTTATTCAGTCACTTTTTCTATTACTAAAGCACTCTTTGATATCGGTCATTTTCGATGAGTTTTATATTTCCCACGTTGCGGAGCACGGCATCTTCAGCGTCATTGTTCATCTCAGCCACCCGGAAAACTATAAATTCGACAATGATATTGGTTATTTTGATTATTTTTATATGTCTTCCCCTTCTCCATGTTGCGAACTGAATTTGGATTTGCGGCATCAGATGTGTAACTGTTCATCTCAGCGACTCCATCAATTATAGATTCGATACTAATATCGGTCATTTTTCGTTCTCTTTTAAATGTTGCTATCCCTCCTTCATCCTTTAGTTAAACCATCAAAATGATATGAGGAAAACCATATCCGGTTTGAACTTCATCTAGGTTGAAAATTTTTTCGAGATTGGTACGTTGGTTCAAGACTTATTAAATTTTATTTATGTTTATATATATCCCTTTTCCATTTCCCTTCTCTAAGTTCTAGCGTCAAAGTGAAATAATAAAAATCATATCAGGCCCGAACCTCATGTATGTTAAAAATTTGATCGAGATATGTCTCGTGCTTTAAGAGGTATTAAGTTTTATTTATTTTTATATATCTGTCCCCTCCCCTCCTCTCCCCTAAGTTTTACAGTCAAAGTGATATGATGAAAGCCACTCGAGGCTCGAACTTCATCCATGTTGAAAATTTAATGCAGATCTCTCCGATGATTCAAGACTTATTAACTTACTAAAAATAGTCACTTTTATTTTTATTTGCATTGATTTTTGTATATTCCCCGTCCTTCCCCTTCCCTATATTCCTCCATCAAGGTGAAATAGTTAAAAGCACTCCATGCACAAACGTAATCTATGTTGAAAATGTTATCCAGATTGGTCGATTGATTCAAAACTTATTAAATTTTCTTTAGTTTTTATATTTTCCATTCTCCCCCTCCCCTAAGTAACACCATCGAAACGAATAGATAAAAATACTCCTAGGTCCCAACATTATAAATGTTGAATATTTGATCGAGATCGGTCGGGTGGTTCAAGAGACTATAATTCACAGTCACTTTAATTTTATAATATAGGTTATTATTATTATTATTATTATTATTATTATTATTATTATTATTATTATTATTATTATTATTATTCACGTTCTTTTGAACATACAGGGAGATATTAATTCATAATAGTTTTTATTTCTGTAATTTTTCCTGGTTTGTATATTCTTTGCTTTACTAGTGGGCACTATTTTCTCTTTAGGTCATCGAATAAATGAATTCCGTTGTGCTCTTAGCTACTTAGTAGATTAGTAGATAGCTTAGCTAGATTAGTAGATAGATAGCTTAGCTACTTAGCTACTTAGTAGATTACGTTGTGCAAAAGCAACTTCCAACTGCAGGAAGAGAAATCACGGACACGATATAATTTAAGATAAATTTGCGTGGTGGGTTTTTGAAGCAAGGACTTCTACCAACAAAAGCAACACTCTACCACAGAGCAAAGTGAATGATGAACTTACCACGGTTTTTTATTTTTGAAGAAAATAATTTAGTTTTTTCAACCTTATAACGAACGATATTTCTTTCTAATTTCAAGAAGTGTACTTTATTGCAAGCATTCTGCTAACCTTTTTTTTCTGTTTCGAATAATCTCACCGCACTCATAACAGTTTTCTTCCAGTTTTAAAAAATTCGTACTTAATTGCACGCAAGGTGCTAAGGACGTATTTTCTTTACTGTAAAGTAACGATATATATGCATACACAATTGGTAACTCGTTATTTTTTGATAACTATGATAACTTATTAATGCTACGACTGCTAAACTAACACAAACCACAAGAAACGAGTTTCCTTGTGACGAATACGAAACTATTGATTTCGGTTTATTTTATTTTATTTTATTTATTTATTTATTTTTTTTTTACCTATTTCATCCAAGCAACTACCATTTGCGCCCTAGTTTTTAAAATAAAACCAACAGAAGCAAATTAAACGTTTTTTCCCAATTTGGCACGACCGAGAATCCAATTAGGAACCCCATACCGTAAAAAATTTCGTGATAGCCACTGGACCACCAAAGAGGAGGGCTTCGTATAATTATGTGGGAGGAAACAGAGAACGACGAGATGAAACCACGTACACGATATAATTAAGGGTAACCTTTTGTGTGATAGGTTATTGAAGCAGAGACCTCTGGCAGAACATGTAGTGCTCTAGCATAGACCAAATTGAATTATGATATAACTATGTTTTCTTCTTCTTGAAGATAATAATTTAGTTTTTTCAACCTTATAACGATATTTCTTTCTAATTTGAAGAACTGTACTTTATTGCAAGGAATCTGATAACGATTTTTTTTCTTTTTTTGAAGAATCTTACAACATTCATAACGGATTTCTTTCTAATTTGAAAATTAGTACTTAATTGCACACAATGTGCTAATGACATATTTTCTTTCAGCGGGGTTGGGAACGATCAACACATACATTCTAACTCTTTATTTTCTTTATAACTCTCAGAATTATTAATCCTATGACTGCCAAACTTTAATAGAAAGCACGATTAACGAGTCTCCTTGAGACGAAAGTCAAATTGCTAGATTCTGTTGTGCTAATTTTTTATGGCTTTCATCAAAGCAACTTCCAGTTCTGCCCTCCTCTTCAAAGGAAAGCCATCCAAGGAAATTTAAGCGAGTTTTGGAACTTTGGCACGACCGGGAATCAAATTCGGAACCGTATGCGTGTCATAGCAACTGGATGACAAAAAAATGGACTTCACAGAGTTTTGTGGGAGGAAACAGAGAATTTTCAAAAGAAACAATGAACACGATATTTCAGGACTCCATCTCTGGGGTTCGAGACCAGTGTCTGATTTCTGACATTACTGCTGTACTTAAACGATCCCGATCTTTCAAACGCCACCACATTAGTACAACAACTCCATATTTAATAGACAAATAGAAAAGACCTTCACCCAAAATTTTGGGATCTCATTCCTGTGATCTCAGGTTCCGGGTCCTATCTCTGACATCACCAATGTGCTAAGAGGACCCAATGGAACGCTACAATCTGCATCCAACAACTCCATACCTGAAGATAAATAGAAAGACCCGAGCCAAAATTGTTGGTCTGTATTTCTGGGGCTTCGAGGCCAGGGCCCGATTTTTGATATCATAGCTGTCATTAGGGGATCCGGGTCTTTCCAACGCCAGAACTCGCGCCCACCAACAGGGATGCGGATGATTCGAGACATGTCTCGAATCTCGAATCGAATTCGAATCGAGACACACTTTGTAAAATTCGAGACGAGTCGAGAAATACGTATTCTCGTAAAAATCTGTCGAGTCACTAGGGATGGCATTAGGGATGGCCACTAACCAAATGACACAAACGGCCGCCGCCTGCCTGTCACTTCCATCACTTGGAAATTGGTTCTTAGAGATTCGGTTTTCAGAACCGGTTCCGGAACCGGTTGGAGACCTGAATCCGAAAACCCGGTTCCGGAACCGGATTTTGTAGAACAGGATCCCTTCAGAGAGAAAACCGGTTCCATCAGGAACTAGTGCCGGCCATCCCTAGTTTGGAGGCGAATTATCAATCTGTACGGAATTAATTGGACAAAATCCACGAAAGTTCGAGTATAAGACATCTTAGAGAATCGTTTTAAGGAAGAATAGTACAGTATACTACTTGACATGAACAATCCTTTGTGACATACAAGTTTGCACGTATATCATCAATATGTAGACATTTGGAATAATCCACATAAATTAGGGTTTATAATGTCTTAGAGAATCGTTCCAAACAAGAGAAACAGTGAGTAATATGCGTTTTTGGCATGAATATATATATATCATGCCATGTCAGTTTGCAAGCATATTATTAATCTGTACTTAATTATTTGAGTATGAACCAAGAAAGTGTCAGTACAGAAAATCTTAGCTAATCATTCAAAGCAATTTTTTTTTTTTTTTTTTTTTTGTAAGAGAAACATTTACGTAAAGTTTCTGATCCACTGGAATATGCAGTTTGCATTTGAACTGGTAATCGGTTCCGTTGAAGGCCCCTAATCTGATGATTGTGATTAGCAGTAGTACATATATATTTGTGGGCCAAACAAGGCTCGACTTAGTACGCATTGGCCTGATTCAGCTCGACTCAACTGAGTAACTGACAAAAGCGTGTTGACTACTGTCAACTCAGGCTGCAGTCTCAGTGCAAAAAGTCCTTAATTTGTATTTATGATAATCAGAAGTCACATAAAAAGACTAATTATAAATTATTTGTAATAACAGCACTCATGTGAGTCCTTATCTTCAACAACCTGACAATTGGAAGAACTTTTCTGTATGGTGAGTAACAAATTTTCTATGAGCTATATTTCTGATTTTATTAATAATAATGACAAAGAAATATTTTCAGATGTAAGTAATAAATGGTAAATTATCTTCTATGTTACAATAATTACAAATATTAAACGACCTCCATCAAATGTGATTTCACTTAGAAGTTGCTTTCTAAATACACAGCGTTCTCCATCATCTAGTGAGCTAGTTATGATTTATTGGTTACATTGCCATTAACGTAGCAGCATTGTCAATGCGAACAACATACTTAGGTAAAAATCATTGTAATCTCGTTCACAATTAATACCCAGGGTCTGGTTAATTATATGCTGATGAGGCTATAGACCATGCGCGCTAAACAAGAGGGACACTGGACAGTGGCGGAGCCAGAAAGGGGTCCGGGAGGCACCAGTCAATGAGAAATATTTTTGACAATATAGGAAAGTTTTGAATGAATGATCGATTTTATTTAAGATAGAATAAATTAATAAGCATGTTGTTAAAACCATGAATCTATTAACTTTTAAGCAGTAAAATAAGCTTATGATAATTATAATAATAAACTATAATAATTAATTCCTTTATTTTTATATACACATAAATGAATGTATCAATATATGTGTATGTTCCAGCATAACTGGAAGGTCTGACCACAAAAATATATAAATAATAGCTTTAGTTATTTTTGTCACTCAAGAAGCTTGAGGGAGGTTTAGGATTTAGGAGTTAGATTTCTGTGCTTTCGGAATCTAAGGCCATTAAGCCCGTCATGATTTGTGAGTTGACGTCTCTCAGCTAGCACACAATCCTTAGAAAGGAAATGAAGAAAGGATTGGGGAAGGAAGAAAGCGGCCTCGGACCTATAAGTTAGGTACCACCCCGGCATTTGCCTTGTGTGAATGAGAAAAACCCAGGAAAACCACATTCAAGGTGGCTGGCCTGAATAAGCGTGTTATATTTTTTCGACGGAGTGACCCCACCGGGAATCGAACCAGGGACCGTTATTAATGAAATATTTATTTATGAAATATGGACACGATCTCCTGAGTTGTTTTTGAGAAAATCGCCAGAAAAAACTTACCCCAAGACTTAATTACCCCTTCTTCATTTTCCCCAGAGAAACGACTTATACCACTGATGGAGTTGTTATTGAGAAATTGATTTATGAAATAGAAATAAAATCGTTAGAGTTGTTTTTGAAAACATTCAACTTTTTTTTATTTTCACCCCTTAGTAAACTACCCTTATGTGTAGGAGTAGGAAGAAAATTCGACACCTCCTTCTGAAGAATCATATAGAAGTCTTAAGTTTAAAATTTGGTCGAGATAAGTTGGACGGTTTAAACTCTAGGTGAGCGTACATTAGGACGAGTGGACGAACAGACGAACAGACAGACAGATGTTGAAAAATAACTTTTTCGGTATCTATAGGCCATAAAACATGTAAATCCGTTGAAATTTTGAATTCATCTTTTCACGATTGCCTTAATTCTCTCCGTGCTCGAAAGTAAAAACAGGAGTTAGAATAAGGAAAATTAATTTCGTCTTTCGAACAAAGAAAATAGGAACTTTCCCTAAAAACAGTAATAAAATCGAAAATTATCAAAGTTTGAAGATAATTTCGGATAAAAATGTTGCTCATAGCAATGGTAGAACTAACAGAAAAATATATTATCAAGATCTGAAAGAAACCAAAGAATGTATTTAAAACCAACTGAATTATTTATTTTCTTTTATTTAGATTCCGAATGCTCAAAATGTTTACTTTCTTTCTAATTCACAAAATGATACTTTATTTGTTTCTTTTATTTAGATCAATCAATGGATGAGTGTTTATTTTTTTTAATTCTGAAAAGTATACTTGATTTATTGTTACATTGCATACATCTTATCAAAATTAAAATAACAGAAAAGAAAAGTATTATTGAAAGTTCAGAGGTAATGTTTTCTGAAATAACATTGACGAGAAGGAATAAACAAAGGCATAATTACATTTTGTGTAACAATGGAACAGAAAACATTCTTATCAAATAAGCAAAAATTAAATCTTTTTATATATAAAAAATGGATATGTGTGGGTGGGTGAGTGTCAGAGATGGCATGGGTCAATGACAACTTGACCTACTGACCCACCACCCACTGTGACCCACTGGACCCACGACCCACTCCAACCCGTCACCCACCATGACCTACTTTGACTCACACCCATCAAAACCGATCGTCATCAAATCTGACCCATGATCCACACCTTCTTCTTAACTGACTAAAAAATTTACTCTTGTAATAAAACAAGGCTGTGAAATTGTCACTAATCGTAGTTTGAATTTCTAGTCAGTTGCTCAAACACCGCTCCCTATCGGTTGATCTGGCCTTTACGATATAAAGTGGTAAAGTGTTTGTCATACGATGAATTTCAATTAAATTAGCACATGTAATTATTTCAGTGTTGAATTACAGATACTTTTCATTTTAAAAAAGGATGAAATTTGAAAGTCTCAAATCAAGATAAATAGGTCAATGTAAAGGAAAAAGTGTAAAATTCGACTGTGTCTTGAGAGCCAAGTAGTAAATCCTATTGCTATTATTACAATTACAAATACCAATATCCAAAGTGCCTGAAGTTTTTCTTTTCCACTTAGATGAACACATCTCAGGTAAGTAAATAGAAACAAATGAAAGAGGAACAAAAAAGGAGGACTTGAAAGCACTGGGGCAAATCCCGGGGGACGAGGGGGACATGTCCCCCCAATCTTGGACCTGGGGGGACAGTAACCCATAATAATCTGACTTAAAAAGTGCTTTTTGGGATAAATGTGATGATTTGCGTCCGACTGCCACAAAGGAATGTAAGATGGAATTGATTTCTCTTGGATTTTCAATTTTTTTTCTAAAAAAAGAATCGTAATCATTAGTATTTCAAAGTGAACTTCGAGCTGTAGTACGTTTAGTAGTCTCATCAATATGTATTAATTCCACTTCCCTTACTTGGGCACAAATTGCAATAAACGCCAGAGGAGGATATACCCCTCTCCTCATACTGGAAAATTGTCTCAGCTGTAGGTACGGGCACGGGAAATGGGGAGACATGTGTTCCCCAACATTGGAACTGGAGGCTCTCCCAATAATCCGATTTGAAAAGTGCTTTTTGCAGATAAGCGTGATGATTTGTGTAAAACTGCCACAAAGGAAAGTGAGATGAAATTTGTTTCACTTGGCTTTTTCATTTTTAATGAAAATAAAGGCGTGCGACAGTGCGTGACGTAACCTGATATGAAATCTTATCTCCTTTTCTCCCCTAGGCCCTAGCACACGAAGAGTATATAGACTATCCAATGTCAGTAGAACCCATCTTTTCAGTAAATGCGCATTTAATCTATTTGTAGTATCAGCCTAGGCATCTACTCATGCTTCGTAAGCTAACTAACTCTATAGCCTATGGAACCCGGAGGTTCAATGCCGCGTTCACAAAAGCTCTCCAATGACTTCTATTCTTAGGCAACTGGATCCGGTTTCAACTTTGTATTCCTATTTTTGCGAGATCCATCTTAATATTGTCTTCCCATTTGCGTCTAGGTCTTCCTAATGTCGTTTTCCGATTGGTCTTACAGCTAACATTTTCAAAGCTCTCCTACTTTCTCCCATCCTGGCTATATGTCCTGCCCACCTAAGCCTCCTAGATTTGATGACCCTAACAATGTTTGGCAAACCGTATAATTTAAGTAGTTTTTTGTTGTTTTTTAAGTCTACAAGTATTTTAGAACACGTTACGTATGGTTTCACGCCTTTCTGCGTCGAGACATAGAAGGTGATGACGTCATAACTTTAAAAGAATATTTTTTGTTAGGCCTATTTTTATTATTTTTGGCGGGCTTACTTTTGCACTTAGAAGGTTGAAATTAGATGGAGACATGTAATTTGTATCGTTTGAAAGGGTGTTCTATTCTGAAGAGAATGATGTACGAGTACGACTCGTGATCCTAGGATAAATAGGGATGTCTCAGGGAATTTCTACCCAAGATCCTGCTTTATACGGTAATCTGGTGTATTGCGGTATATTACTTTTGGCAGGCTTACTTTTGCATCTAGATATAGTGGTTCTCAAAGTGGGGCACGCGGACCCCTTGGGGTCCGAGGGACCTAGCAAGGGGGTCCGCGACGCCTAAAAATTGAAATGTGTTGTAATGAAATTGAAGTTACAGCTATTATATAGGAAGTATTTTTAAGATTAAGAAAGTTTAACTATGCGAAGTACGAATACAAAACAATAATTATTCATCATTTCCAGTGCTCAAGGATTGCATTGATTCTTCAGGTGAAAAACTCCCTGCTGAAATGCACAAAGCACTTGTAGCACACTTGAGAGCATTAGCTGCAAGTTTTTGAGAATATTTCCCTGTCCAACAACCTGGTAATGGTTGGAATAAAATTCCTTTCACTAATGTAGAAATCCATTACATACATGGACACTAACACAGAACAAGAACAGCTATTGGAACTATCCTATGATACTTCATGAAAAAACGTTTTCAAAAAAATGAACTTTGTAGCTTTTAGTTGCGTGTGCGTTGTGAGTATGAAGAGTTGTTTAAGAAGACATTGCAGCATTCAAGGGCGCCCATCAGGGGGGGCAAGGTGGGGCGCCCGCCCCCCTAGAGAAAATTGTACTTCGGAATATCGAAAACACAATAGAATTTTTACATTAGTTACAGCAAAATTTGAACATATATTTGAAATGTCGCTTATACTTGCCCCCCCTTGGAAACCCCAATATGGGCGCCCTTGGCAGCATTTGATGTCTTTCCCTACCACTTACTTATGTGAGCAGATCTTTCTGCTCTTTGCAGTATTAAAACCTTAAAGCGAAATCGTTTTAATGTGAAATCGGACCTGATTCATGGTGACAAAACTTATTCCAGATTTCAATACAATTATGAAAACACAAACAATTTCATTCTTTACATTAGTGACCGCACATTTGAAAATATTGTTTATCAAGTGGATTTTCTTCTTCTAATTATTCTTTATTTTTATTTATTTATTTTTTTTTAAGATATTGATTTTCAGTCTTGAAGGTTACTGCATTTTCAACTGAAAATTCGTTCATTAGGAAACAATTATGTATCTTCACAATTATTTACTTATTGCATTATTTTTCTTGACCTTTTTCTTGTTAATGGTAATTGTAATTACTATAATTTTTAATACCATATGAAATTTCAGCTAGTATTGCAAGGGGGTCCGCAGATGAATTTCCGAATGAATTGGGGGTCCGCGTTATCAGAAAGTTTGAGAACCATTCTAGATTCTAGAAGATTGAAAATTTGCACAAACATTCACTCCACCAAATAATATTTATCAAATTTTATTCAGGACTCTTCGTTAACACAGTTGGTCCAGAGGGGCAAAATGTTTTAAAAAGGTATGTTTTAACCAAAAAAAAAAAAATCTTCGCGATTTTCCCGCCTCAGATATATGATGATTTTTATTTATGAATGATTTTTATTTATTTATTTTTATTTATGATGAAATTTCTAACTAAAGCCGTGGATTTCGGATACTATGAAAAGTCCTGGAATAAGCTGTGGATTTCGTTTTAAAAAAATTACAGTGAACAAAATTCCAATTTTCCCACCCCGCAGGCACCGTCCCAGAGCCAATGGGGGTTGAATTTCTAACTAAAAGCGATCGGAATTTCACCATTGATCTCAGCGATCCCAAAAACTATGGAATTTAAACTAATATCGATCATTTTAAACAATTTTTATATGTCCCGATAACCCTCCTCTGTGATCCCCTAGTTCGAAATTGAAAAAAAAACAAAAAAAAAAACGCTTCGTCTTGTTCTCGGACCGGGACCGGATTACCAGTGTCTAAAATTTGGTAACTCTCGGTCCATTCGTCTGGCCACATTGCAGCACACACACAAATTCTTTATTTTGTTTATATTAGATCTTTACGTGATAATTTGGGCATGCGCCTATAAAGTAAGAATGCACAATGTGTTAGGGAATTATTTCAAGCAAGAAAGATGATAAAGATACTTTTTTTAAAAAAAATCAAAATGAAATATTTCAGTTTAACGTTATAGCCTTTGGGCTAAGGGAGACTATGACTAAGGCATGCGAATGATGGTGGAAGAATTGATAGAATGAGAAAGTGGGAGGAAATGGGAGTACCCCGAGAAAACCCACGGACACGATGTTGCCCACTACAACTTACTTGGCCGGGGAACGAACTAGGGACCCTACTCGCCAGAAGCAAGCACTCTACCACTGAAATATAGTGGTAGAAAAGTTCTCCCAGTGGGTAAGTCTTTTACAATGACCTCATGTAGATTGGTTACAGTGTGCTCACTACCTTAGTCGGATGCTTTATTAGTACTAACCTCACTACTCCTAACTTACTAATCTACTAGTAGTAGTATCGATGGCATTTTTTAAATGAAATTCTTGAGAAGATGGCGGGTCTTAATGGAACAAATCCGGAAAGGATTTCCTAACTCATCCTACGCTGTTATATTTATGCAGTACGGTATGTCCCAAAAAATTGTGTAGATTAATTATATGCGTACCAAGTGATAAGCATAATTTATGTTAATACCAATCAGACAAAATAATAATAATAATAATAATAATAATAATAATAATAATAATAATAATAATAATAATAATAATAATAATAGAAGCAGTAACAGTAGTAAGTTAGATTAGGTTACGATATGTTTAGTTAGTAGTAGCATTGGCGTAACTAGTATACTTTGCTGGGGTGTCCATGGTCCCTTACTTCTGAATATTGCAATAGCTATGTGTAAATTGACGTAAAACTATCACACTATTTTCGTCAAATAAAACATTGGGGGACAGGACCCCTCTAGTTAAGCTTATAAGTAATGGTAGTAGCAGTAGTAGCAACAAGAGTAGTAGTACATCTCTTCCGTTAATACCCGCCCCATCCTTCTCCTCATAGTAGTAGCAGTAGTAATAGGCTACGTAAGCTAACATTACGGTAGGTTCAATTCACGGCGAGTATTAATGGAACTTAACTCTTATTAGTAGTAGGTCATAACTTACGTTACATTCAGCTAAATATGTGAAAAACATATACGAGCTGACAACTAAAAGCAGCCGTTCTATCGGGTCCGTATATTGTGTTATTCCGAGCTTAAGATGAATTTCGCTATGTTTCAACGTGTATTGCAAACATAGCAGCTCTCATTTACAAACAAACTGTCTATTGTAAACATTACGTGATGTGAGGTGCAGGTAGCCTGAGCCGAAACTAAGGTTACTATAACACCAACACAAATAAAATAAATAAATAAGGTGGAGTGACTGGGAATATTTAAATTAAAACATGAAATTTACATGAAATGCAAATTACCAACATCTGCATAATCTATTCCCTCTTGGAGATGATAGTGTTCTCCTGCAAGAGCCGCCACTTCCACTGGTAAATCGGTAGAGCATAAATAAATTTTTAGTTACTACGAACCACAGATCTCAGGGTTATCTGGTCTACAGTCATGGTCGAAAGCTACTATAGTGGGTTGTTTGTTAAGTATCAAAAAGGTTAAAAATAAAAAAAAATCTACTTTAAAATAATAACAGGTAGCAGCCTGTTTATCTAACCCACTATACTCATGACTGTTTATTGGTTCTATGGGCATTTTTACTCTCTGGGCCCCATACAGAGAGCCGGTCAGACATACTTATGACAAGGGAAAAATGCCTCCTTGTATCACACTCCTGAAAACAAACATTTGATTAGTATCAGGTACTCACCCTGCAGCAAATTGAGTAGACCAAGAATTCTGGTTAGAGATGGTAGTTTTATTCTCATAGAACAGAACATAAAGATGAGAGCTGTGATGAATATCTTACATTCCAATACACTTGTTACTTTAACTCCTTCTGTAGTGCACTACCACACATACTTAAACTTTTCCTATATATATATATATATATATATATATATATATATATATATATATATATATATATATACACACCACTGTTGCATTTTAAAATAACAAAAGGAGAGGGAATTAAATGTGAGATAAAGGTCTGGCTGACCTTTGCAGATAAAAAAAAACAATTTATATACAAACTTTCTTATCTCCTCATTTTTAGTGAGTTTATGGTCTCTAAACAGTTTAGAGAGGAGAGAATAATTTCACACTAGATATCATTTTAAAATGATGATGATGATGATAAAACGATGATAAAGAAACAAACAAAATTTAAACTAATATAATATCTTTGTTCTGTCGAAACACAGTTTCTGTTGTAGACGAGGATGTCACGCACATAGTTCTAGATGAACATCACAATGTCCTTCCGCATTACCATTTCACTGTGAAGGGAAATGTTCCTTATGAGCTTAGTTACACTGGCTTGTGAAGTTTCACAGAGTAGACATGTAGTATGTCCTTCAAACAAGCAATTTAAACTGCTTGAACTCCTTGTTCAAATGTCCAAGGAAAGGCACTGTGTAAAAGCGTTACAGGCCTATGGCAATATTTCTACTGGAGATATTGCACATTTTGTTTTCTCCCATACTGGAAGTATTTGTTTCACCAATATTAACGGTGGGGTGTTTGACAAATGCCAAAGTTAGCAATCTCTTTTTAGTGACGGATAGCACTTAGAGAACGAAAAGAGAAAAAAGTTTAACTGTTAGTTCCATGTGTCACTCGTCGTTACTTAATACAACTTATTTACCAACACAGAAGATATGTGCATGGCTTCACACATTCTGTAATTTCACTTGACGGTGTTTTGCACAAGTAGAGTTCACTACACACTCGCGTAGTACTGTTGTTCACAGGAATATCCACGGGGACCGGCACTGTCCTCACGTTTTCCCGGGTTATCAGCAACTATGTAAGCGAAGTCAGATGACTTCCTTACGACAAAAGCTATATGTTCTCACCTCTAGATACTAAGTTGAACTCCCCTGTTTCTCTGCAGAAACAAGTATATCAATAGCACAAAACCAGGAAAGGAAGAAACTCGCTCCCTTTCGAGTCCTTTGACAAAAGGTTGTGTGCCTTCTGGCTATATTCCGGGTGGTCCTATCTGCAAATACACTTGTTCAGCTACCTTCCGTTGCCAATTTTCACCTTCACCCTTTTGACAGGTGCTGCCCTTACTCCAAGGACGGTCAACACGAAAGCTTTTGCTCCCAGCAGAAATCTATGAGAGTTTTTAACACAATTATGTTTATCTTCACTTGTTACACACGTATTAATATGAGAAACATATGTTATTATACATAAAAATAAAGGAAAATATACAAAGAATACGTAGTTATGAAATACATGAACTGTCATCTCTATCAGAAGCAGCAGTAAGCCCAATTTCCTGTGGCTGTCCTTCAAAACTGTCTGCTACTAATGCATCCATGTTTGTTTGGAGAGGGATAGAGGAAACATCTTTGTTAATATTTACTTTTTACAATTACAAGATCCAAGTGTCTTGTTCGATAAGGGATACACGATGATAAATAAGTCAGGAATTTTATACGATATTTCCAAGAACGTTTTGAGCGTAATAGGCTGGTGGATAGGCTTCCGTGCAACACTGAGGTCTTCTTCTGTGTGAGGAGGGTACCTAGAGTGATAATCACTCAAATTCTCGTTCGACTTAACAAACTGGAATTCAAAATTGAAATTGGAGAGCAACATCGCCCACCGGGTGATGCGCTGGTTTGTAAGCCTACAGTATAGAATAAACTTACGCGCAAGGTGGTCGCTGCGAATTATGAATTTAGTTCCTACTAAATATTGTTTAAACTTAACAACCCCATCAATCAGTCCAAAAAATTCCTTCTCTGTTACAGAATAGTTCTTCTGTGCCGCATTAAACACACGTGATGTAAATGCTATAACTCTAACGTCATCATTATCATCACGCTGGTACAATAGACATGAACACGCAATATCACACGCATCACACTCTAAAATCAGCTGTTTGTCAGGCAGGACGGTTTTCAGCACTACTTCCTCCTGGAAGATCTGCTTGATCTTCTCCATCGCTGCCTGATGTTCTGGTTCCCACTTGAACCGCACATTCTTTTTGAGTAGTTGGAACAACGGATGGAGAACTTCCGAGTATTTCCTACTAAAACATCTATAGTACTGACAGCAACCAATGAAGGAACGCAGTTCCTTCACGTTCCGGGGTGTTCTAAAATCCAACACCGACTTCACTTTCTCCGGATCTTTACCGATACCGGATTGAGAAAGATGGGAACCAAGTATGTTCAAGCTTTTTCTTGCGAAATTGCACTTTTTCAGCCTGAGAGTTAGGCCGCCCGCAGTGAGTAAACCCAACACTCTGTCGAGGTGTACAATATGATCTTCGAAGCTCCTGTCGGCTAAAATCAGGTCATCCACGTATGCGCCGCAGTACTCTCTAGCTTCAGTTCCTATCAGCATATCTAATGCTCTGACGCAAGAAGCAAGGCTCTGTTTAGTCCCAAACGGAAGTTTTTGAAAGACATAAGATATGCCTTCATGTAGGAATCCTAGGTATTTTTGGTCGCTCTCCTTAACTCGTATTTGTAAGAACATCTCGGTTGCGTCGACACAGCTGAACCAAGAATTGTCGCAAATGTCCTGAAGAACAGATAGGGGTGGCATTGGTCTGTCGGAAAGGTCACCAGAAATTTTTGCCAGAGCTCGGCCATCTATACAGACCCGGATACGTCCATCACTCTTCGGTGTCACTACCAGAGGGTTTATAAACGCCGTAGGCTGTTTCTTGATCACACCCCAGGCCAACCAACGCGAAATTTCATTGGATACCAAGTTTCTAAATCGCTTCGGGTAAGGGTATAATTTTGTCTTGATAGGACGGTCGTCCGTTATGCCAATCTCATGCTCGTAGTTCGCTATGCAACCTGGCTTGACATCAAAAAGTGCTTGATGCTTAAGAAGCACAGCTTTCAAACTCTCTCTTTGTGAGGCTGAGAGATCTGAGTAGTTCGATACAAACTCCTCTATCTCTGAATGGGAGGCGCGAGTTCTCACTTTCATCCACTCTTCTGGTGGGAATACGTGAGCTGCCATCTCTTGGGCACTTAGGAATCTTCCATCATCCAAGTTTGGGGCACGAGCTGCCTTCTCTCTGCAGGTCTTAGGCTCATTCTGTGTACTAACCCGTGTGGCCTTCCGTCTTTCATCTGACGGGGAAAAATTACAATCAAAAGTATCTACTTCATCTATAACACTGAAAGGTTTTTGGCACTCTCCACTCAACTCCAAACAACGAACTACTAGATCCTCAGTCTCTCAATCTACTGATCTAAACACCACTTCTACATCATGAGGATGTTTGAGATGTAGAAGGCCGGTGTCATAGTCTAACACGGCACGAGATTCGGTAAAAAAGTTGGATCCTAATATCAGAGACCTGTTCAGGCCTGAAATAATGATACCTAAAGTATGAAACTCCTTCCCTTGTATCTCAATGACTAACAGCGTTTGGCCTATGATCGTCGCTGATTTACTTCCAAAAGCAGACGTAACCCGTATATTCTTCGCACTCAAAAATGCGGGAAGGGGGTGGCTATTTGAGACAGTGTCCCAAATTTCTTTCGAAATTGCAGAGCAAGTAGCCCCAGTATCTAACAAACAATTTACTTCTGTTCCAAACAAATACACTTTTATCTCTGGTAGTGAGATGACGTTATTGGTAGGTAATTCCTCATTACAAGAATCAAACAAGTTTTTAAAGATGCCATTTGCTTCTTCGTAGATCTCCCTCTCTAGGTCAATATGTTCCCCATTCCTACTAAGTAAGGTTAATTTATTCTCAAACATGCCTTCACTAAAATGCTTCTTGGATGTTATTTCTAAACATAAATTACAATTTTCTTCTTCTTTTTCTTCCTCAGTTACAAAATTTTCCTTTACTGCGGTTTCGCAAGAGTTTTCATCATGTTTATTTTCTACATTATCTTCAAAATTACGCACATACTTGGGATATAATTTTGTCAACTCGGTTGGACAAGTTCTCACCGTGCCCTTCCTATAGCCGCCGCAAGTATATGCGGACAATCCTCATTCTCGTGACGAAGGAGAAGAAGATTGGTTACTCCTGGTGTTGTTTACATTTTGTGAAGGAGGAGGGGGTGCACGGTCATAGCGCTCAAGCAGTTGAATTTCCTCCTCTTCTCGATGGAAGGAATTCCCTCGCTGTCCATCCGTGTTGCGCATTCCGCCCCTCCTTCCCCGGGCTCCACGACCGTTGTTGTGGGTGGAGTGGGAGTTCCCCCCACGTGACCAGCCAGCTGACCCACTTCCGCTACTCTGGTTTCGAGGCGGGGAGTGCTGGTGGCTGTTGTTTTGGTTCATGTTATTTTGTCGTCGTCTCTGGTAAGGACGATGGTTATTATGTGTTCTGTTTTTCTTTCTAACCATGTGCTTACCACTGAGGCCAGAGGGGTTGTTTTCCTCTCCTTCCATGCTCACCTGGAGCATGTTGACCCCTTTCCTCGGGTTTGATTGGTAAAACTGGTCGCGATTCGTCATCGACGACTGCAGTTCTTGCACCAGATTCAAAAGTTCTGCTATGGTCTTAGGGCGAGACGAGACTATTGCCCTAAATAGCCAATTCGGGAAGTGCCTCGGGAGTACCTTTAATAAAGTCTCATCTGACATTCTTGGTTCCAATATACTATTTTTGTGCAGCAAATCCAGCAGATATTCTGCGGGGGATTTGTGTACACGATTGTCGAAGTGGGAGGTGAGAATATTTGCCCTTAAGTTAGCCAACCGCTCTTCGCTAAGGTAGCATTGCCTAAAATTGTATACAAAATCTTCATATGTGTGGATTTTGCTACGGTTGACCTGGAACAACTGGTAACAGGTGTTCCGGACCGCTCGAGGTATGAAACTTAATCTCATCTCGTCCGGTACTCCAGTGACCTCGAAGTACCGGTCGAGATCTTGAAGAAAATTATAGGTCTCGGTTTCTGATTCATTTCCTGTATACACAGGTAAAGTGACGTCCCTGTGTATGAGATCAAATGCGGTTGCGAGATTTTGTCTCGTCTCATGATTGCATGAGCGAGACGTCGACGGAACAGGGTCTGTCTCGTGGGGTCTACCGAGGTTCCCAGGTTGAGAACCAGGCAAGTCGCGACTCGAGGTGTTGTTCGGAGATGGCGGTCGTTCTTGTGTGCTGGAGACAGAGATGTTTGCGAGTCTCCCCTCAATCACCTCACTCGTCTCCTTCTGAATGGAGTTCTTCCACTCCTCCATTTTCTTTTCAAGTTGTGCGCACACATCTTGAACGGTATCTTGCATCTGCTGGATGCTACCGTTACATTCAGATCGGATTTCCTCGAGTGGCGTTTCCTGCTCTAGTTCCCCCCTGATCCTGGCTAGTTGAGAAGCGAAACTCACTTCCACTCTCCTGACCTGATTATTCAGTTGGATCGTGGTCTGTTCGACACGAGACGAGACCTGTTTCACACTTTCAGAAAGCTCTGTGTAATTTTCCTCTAGTTTCCTGGTGGTTTCGGTGACACGTGAGTTGAGATCTTCCCGAGCGCCTTCAATCTCCCCCCTCAGCTCTACTGTGGTGATCTCTAGTCGCTCTGTCAACTCCCGTTCACTCTGCTCAAGTCTCGACGTCATGGACTCTAACCGAACTTCAAGACGAGCATTGACCGACTCTATGGCCTGTTCAAGCCTTTCACTATTCTGTCTTGTTTCATTATGGACTTTTCAAGACTTCTATCTAATTTCTCTAAACCCTTGGAGCTTTCTTCTAATTTCTTTTCTAGTTTTCTTTCTAAACTTTGGGAGTTTTCTACCATCTTATTCTCTAAAGTCTTTGAATTCTCTTCTAATTTGCTTTCTAGTTTTCTTTCTAACTGACTCGCATTTTCTTTAAGTTGTTTAAAAAGTTCACCTATCATGGTGGCTAAATTTTCATTACTTATATCTCCCTTAGAGCTACATGCATTAACAGCGGGGCTAACACTTCGTTCTGGAGTTTCCGTGGTTTCCTCCCTTTCCTCCCGTAATTGCACTTCCGGTTCCCTACCTGTGACTGGCGGGACCGTTTCCACCGCTTCAGCGTCTCCCACTACGCTGATTGAGCGCTCGTTAGTGCTCTGCGCTTCTACAATACTATTCTCTTCTGAGAGCTCACCAGCTCTCTGAGCGAACTCTTCAAATACAAACTCCGTGTCCATTCTTTCTAATCTTCGAGCCTGTGCTCGCGTTACGACCATTTACAAATACAAAAGGTTTCAAACGGTTACTTCCACCCTAACTTTCAAAATCCTGAATTCTCTAATACAATGTAGTCATATATAACGTTTCAAAACACAACATAAATTCAAATACACAAGACACCGACGTTCTTGGAAATTTCAGGGAGTAACAAAACATATACCGAAAATTTACATAAACTGTATGCTGACCAGTGAGTATCTGCAGTATACTCTATGCCCTTAACGCTGTACTTATATTGTGAGGTGCAGGTAGCCTGAGCCGAAACTAAGGTTACTACAACACCAACACAAATAAAATAAATAAATAAGGTGGAGTGACTGGGAATATTTAAATTAAAACATGAAATTTACATGAAATGCAAATTACCAACATCTGCATAATCTATTCCCTCTTGGAGATGATAGTGTTCTCCTGCAAGAGCCGCCACTTCCACTGGTAAATCGGTAGAGCATAAATAAATTTTTAGTTACTACGAACCACAGATCTCAGGGTTATCTGGTCTACAGTCATGGTCGAAAGCTACTATAGTGGGTTGTTTGTCAAATATCAAAAAGGTTAAAAATAAAAAAAAATCTACTTTAAAATAATAACAGGTAGCAGCCTGTTTATTTAACCCACTATACTCATGACTGTTTATTGGTTCTATGGGCATTTTTACTCTCTGGGCCCCATACAGAGAGCCGGTCAGACATACTTATGACAAGGGAAAAATGCCTCCTTGTATCACACTCCTGAAAACAAACATTTGATTAGTATCAGGTACTCACCCTGCAGCAAATTGAGTAGACCAAGAATTCTGGTTAGAGATGGTAGTTTTATTCTCATAGAACAGAACATAAAGATGAGAGCTGTGATGAATATCTTACATTCCAATACACTTGTTACTTTAACTCCTTCTGTAGTGCACTACCACACATACTTAAACTTTTCCTAGATATATATATATATATATATATATATATATATTCACACCACTGTTGCATTTTAAAATAACAAAAGGAGAGGGAATTAAATGTGAGATAAAGGTCTGGCTGACCTTTGCAGATAAAAAAAAAACAATTTATATACAAACTTTCTTATCTCCTCATTTTTAGTGAGTTTATGGTCTCTAAACAGTTTAGAGAGGAGAGAATAATTTCACACTAGATATCATTTTAAAATAAATACGATGATAAAGAAACAAACAAAATTTAAACTGATATAATATCTTTGTTCTGTCGAAACACAGTTTCTGTTGTAGACGAGGATGTCACGCACATAGTTCTAGATGAACATCACAATGTCCTTCCGCATTACCATTTCACTGTGAAGGGAAATGTTCCTTATGAGCTTAGTTACACTGGCTTGTGAAGTTTCACAGAGTAGACATGTAATATGTCCTTCAAACAAGCAATTTAAACTGCTTGAACTCCTTGTTCAAATGTCCAAGGAAAGGCATTGTGTAAAAGCGTTACAGGCCTATGGCAATATTTCTACTGGAGATATTGCACATTTTGTTTTCTCCCATACTGGAAGTATTTGTTTCACCAATATTAACGGTGGGGTGTTTGACAAATGTCAAAGTTAGCAATCTCTTTTTAGTGACGGATAGCACTTTGAGAACGAAAAGAGAAAAAAGTTTAACTGTTAGTTCCATGTGTCACTCGTCGTTACTTAATACAACTTATTTACCAACACAGAAGATATGTGCATGGCTTCACACTTTCTGTAATTTCACTTGACGGTGTTTTGCACAAGTAGAGTTCACTACACACTCGCGTAGTACTGTTGTTCACAGGAATATCCACGGGGACCGGCACTGTCCTCACGTTTTCCCGGGTTATCAGCAACTATGTAAGCGAAGTCAGATGACTTCCTTACGACAAAAGCTATATGTTCTCACCTCTAGATACTAAGTTGAACTCCCCTGTTTCTCTGCAGAAACAAGTATATCAATAGCACAAAACCAGGAAAGGAAGAAACTCGTTCCCTTTCGAGTCCTTTGACAAAAGGTTGTGTGCCTTCTGGCTATATTCCGGGTGGTCCTATCTGCAAATACACTTGTTCAGCTACCTTCCGTTGCCAATTTTCACCTTCACCCTTTTGACAGGTGCTGCCCTTACTCCAAGGACGGTCAACACGAAAGCTTTTGCTCCCAGCAGAAATCTATGAGAGTTTTTAACACAATTATGTTTATCTTCACTTGTTACACACGCATTAATATGAGAAACATATGTTATTATACATAAAAATAAAGGAAAATATACAAAGAATACGTAGTTATGAAATACATGAACTGTCATCTCTATCAGAAGCAGCAGTAAGCCCAGTTTCCTGTGGCTGTCCTTCAAAACTGTCTGCTACTAATGCATCCATGTTTGTTTGGAGAGGGATAGAGGAAACATCTTTGTTAATATTTACTTTTTACAATTACAAGATCCAAGTGTCTTGTTCGATAAGGGATACACGATGATAAATAAGTCAGGAATTTTATACGATATTTCCAAGAACGTTTTGAGCGTAATACGATAATATTAATAATTAACATAGAAAAATAAGTCAAAATAGAGTAAACATTCAAACTGCTGTTGCATCTTGGGAAAGGAGTCTAGGTCCGCTTGCTGACCCGTACTGGTCATGGGGGAAGTGGGGGCGGAAGCGAAGCTTGAGCCTAGCGTCGCACAAACTCACACCTATAGAAATCTAAAAACTCACATGTAGAAGCTAAAAATTTTATGACTTTTTACACAATAGAAGCTGTGTGTCTCTACCCACTGTTTCCAAACCAGAGTGGTACCACTAAGGAAGTTTGTAGAATCCTTCCTGTGTATTGTGAGCTTTATTTATTCCCAAAACTAGTGATTTCTTTCCATGGTGAGTTGTGAGGACCCCACATCTCGAAGTCTAAGGCGACGAGAAGTCGGGAAGAAAAAACAAATTCTCTGTGAGCGCTTGCTCTGTCTTCCAGCCAAAAATCCAATGTATGATTCTCATCGAATATGCTTATTTCTTCAATTATTTATCCATTCTATGCATATTTATATCATTCTTCTTTCATCCCCATGTATGCTATGCATTGTCCAATACCCAGTAATTAGATGCAAACATTTTATTACAATATAACAAGCCTATAAACGAAAATAACACAAATAAATATAATACAATATGATACAATATTGTATTAATATTCCCGTACTACGCTCCAGTGTTTTACACAATTTAATCATAATACCTGGATATATGTAAAAAGTATGCTAATATTCAAGCAATTAATTTTATCCCAATATACTCTATTTACATATTGGTATGTAAATGTGCCCCTCATCTGCATTTTGATATGCAGATGATGGAGAAGGACATAGGCCTTCTACAGTGAGTACTGAAAATTAACAACAGGTAATACCTTCACACAGTACTTGTAATAGCTTAACCCTTAGCTTTTTATCTAAGCGATCACATTCACTCCCAATTAGTATATTTAACACGGCTGTGATTTGTGGATCTGTGTTGTGAATTTAACACAATTTTTTGCTTCTCCGCTCAGCCAAATTTCAGTAAACATTTGAAGTCCACGTAGCGATTAAACACAGTCCTGCCAGACTGTAGTATGTTTTATTCTCTTGAAAATACTGTGTTTTACACCAGTACGTACGTACATTGCCTCTCTCCAGATTGTAAATAGCAGCGTCCTCCTGAAAATGAAGTTTATATTGTTATTTTCCAGTTGTACTGCAGGAATCTCCTGCAGTCCACACAAAAATCCGTACGTATTGTAAATATTGTCTTTATTATGCTTTCATTCTCAGCAGGTGATTGAATCTTGCTTGCTTCTATTCGTATATGACGTCATATTGATTCGCGTTACCAGTCGACAGGATGTGCCATACGTGTAACAAGTTACACATGTAGAGACAACATACATACGTAGCAAACCTCCAGAATTCTGACACTTTCACTTTGTCATTCCTTGTAATGTAGACACGTCTAATCACAAATTTCATTGAACGTGAGTTTCTTACGTATTGCGTGTGTTTCACACGTATTTACGCGTGTAACCTACTTCGTAGTGTAAAAGTTGCCTTTACATTCCTGCTGCCTGCACATCATACAGAGTAGATTGCTAACTTTTTTTTTGGCTACACTACGTGTAGTTCTTGAGGGATTGAGGTGTATAAGAAAATGTTTGACTGAATGAAATATTTTTGATTTTTTGAATCAGGGGCCAAAAAAATTTTGAACGGCCCCTAAATAGGGTTTTCGTGTTTTTGCGTAATAAGCACGTCATACTGATTTAAGTGATAGTTTGGGTTTGGCTACACGAATTGTAACTCTTAAAGTATGGGGTGTAGAGATGCAAAAAAGCCGGCTTTTTTGAATCGATGGTTTTTTTCACATAAAAAGCCGGCTTTTTTGGAAAAAAAACGAGAATTTTGGAAATTTTGGCTTTTTTCATTTTCATGATTTTTCTTTCTAAATAGCTTTCTTATAGTATATTCTATACTTAGATAAGAATTCCATGACCTAAATGCCATATTTCGCTCTACAATTCACCATCAAGATGGATGGAGCACATGTTTTACGAATTAAAGCTAACATGAAGAATGTAGTATTTGAGGGCAATTTTAGAGGCTATTTAACTTTATTTTAACTTTTGAATTATCGATATTTTTTCTTCTCGATATCATTTTAGTTTCTCGTCTGTTTCATTTCTAAGAGCTTAGTACTCTACCTTCTAACGCAGAAGTTAAACTTACGTTTTTCTATATATCCGTCAAAGCATACGTTTTTCAATATATCCGTCTAACCGTACTTCCACATTTCTGTTATGCTGTAGCTGTGCAACGATTTAGCAATAATTTTCCGGATACAACCTTGAATACTAATTTATACAAATAATCAGTAGCGGATTTAGAAACGTACTTTGGGACGGGTTTCTCTGATTGTTTCATTTTCTAAAATCTCCTAATTTTATTTGGGAGGAGCTTGAAGTTTATGAGTACAGGCATAACTAATACTGTATTTCGTTTCGTTTATATATTTAGCGATAATCTTCCGGATACAACCTTGAAGATCATTTTATACTGAGAATCAGTGGCGGATTTAGAAAAGTATTTTGGGAGGGTTTTTTTCTGACTAATGTTTAGTTTTTCTAAACATTCGTAATTTTTATTTGACGGCAGCTTAAAGTTAATGAGTAAAGGCATAACTAATAGATATTTCGTTTGTTTTAGACATTCCGTAATTTTGGGGAACAGGCTTCAGTCCGAAAGACCGCCCCCCCTAACCCTCGCAAAACCGTCACTGCTGGTAATTAGTAATAATAACGATTTAAAAACAATAAGAAATGAAGTCAGTCAACTCACAGTACACGCACTATTTCTACTTCATAGATGGAATGAAGAAAAGTTTTGTCAGAATGGTCGAATGCTGAGTTGAATTCCGGACTTCTCCATAGAAGCGCAAAAGCTCCAGTCAATCACGTTTGTTGTGCAGTTGTATTTATCTTAACTTACATATATTCCGTAGTCCTTTTCTTGTGTGTGTGTTGGTGGGATGGGGAGAGTTCCATAATGATATGAAGAGTGTGAGCCAAGAACATGGTAGCTAACAAATTTTCAATTGCTGAGTTACGCAGCATCAGATAGGCAGCAACGCATACCGCTTCGTTTAATCCCTCATGTATAGACTTACGTGAAAAATCAGCTTTCCGACTTTCAAAATGGATTGTGCAGCAGAAAATTTCTAATTTCTTAAAATAGTAAAATTATGGGTTACCATGTTCTTATCTCACACCCTTCATGTTCAATCCCTCTTGTTAAAAATACAGAAAACTTGAGGACTGAATAAACCGTGATGGTGCTTATATAAAACTGTAGAATTTCAAGAATATACAAAACCAAAAGCTCTAGGTGTGCAGCCTTTAAGTGTATCATATAAATCTAAGTATTTTTCTTATGTTTTATTTTAATTTTATTTTGTTCCAAAAAGAGGGTATGGAATATTTTGAAGTAAAAATACTACATAGAATTTTGCTACTTATTTGAGTATTTTTTTTTAAAAGAAGTATTTACTTTTAGGGTTGGCTGGTTTACACCAGCTGTTTTTCTTCTTTTTTTAAAAAATAAACAACTGGTTTAAACCGAAAAAAAAATAAAAGGTACGAAAAATGCGAATCGTGTGAACTTCATGGTGACGTTTCCATACATCAAACCATCTGCATTAGTTTTATTTCCTTTTCACCTTTTAAACAAGGTGTCCCATGTTCAATTCTCGGTCGAACCACAACCCTTCTTTCATGCGTAAACAAAGTAGCGGTTCGGATGTCACTTTAAGCGAAAGTCTTCTCCTTGATAACCTCGGTATTACGTAAGGATGTTAAGCCTGAACATACAAAACGAAACTAAATTGTATATTTCTGCATGCCTGAATGCCTGTTGTTTTATAAAGAAGCCAAGGTTGCTTAAATATACTGATATAAATTGACAAAATTTATCGATTGCCTACGTAGCTTCCAACATTAGCTTGGATTGTATTTTCAATGATATGTACGCACTAAATTTGTAATTTAATACCTCAGTTTTAGCGTACTGATTATGATACGCTGACCTTTAAATTTTACATGCAAAGCAATAACAGGATTTTTTCCGTTATTGTTTTACATTTAGAGTAATGACGGGATTTTCCCGATGGCTAGGGCGGGAGTTTCTCAATTTAAGAAATTTACTGACCGGACTTCTTTAAGCTTATGTGACCTCTTCCAGCATAACCCCGTTGTTGCATAATAACACCAAGGCGAAACAAACTTATTTCTGTCAATATGTAATATAAATACATAAAGCAAAATATCTAAACCAAAAAAAAAAAAAACTGGTTTAAACCAAAAAAGCCTAGTTTAAACTCCCCCCAAAAAACGGGTTTTTGGCATTTTCAAAAACAACCATGGCTCTTGCCAACCCTGCTTACTTTTGTATGTAGGAGGTTAAAAAAAATCTTACTATATACATTGGTTAATCCTTTGGAATTTATAATGTAAATATGTTGAAAAGTAAAACTGTTTGAAATATCTTTTCGAAATTCATGGTTTATTTTCGAGGTTTTATATTATTATCGGCATCAACCACTAATTAAATGACTTTTTTGTGTTGTAGAGAAGCGAAACAAAATCTGGTTTATCAATTTAAAGCAGAATTTTCAAAAAAGCCCAAAATTTCCCAAGCAAAATAGCGAAGCAGAAAAAAACGAGTTTTTTTTCCAAAAAAGCCGGGTTTTTTCCGAGCCCTTGCATCTCTAATGGGGTGTACAAAATAATGTTTAATTGAATGAAATATAATGAATTTTGTGAATCAGGGCCTACAAAATTTTTGAACTTCCGCTAAATCTCGTTTTTATATTTTTTGCGGAATAAACACATCATACAGAGTAAATTGTTAACTTTGTTTTGACTGCACTATATGTAGTTCTTGAGGGATTGAGGTGTACAAGAAAATGTTTGACTGAATGAAATATTTTTGATTTTTTGAATCAGGGGCCACAAATTTTTTGAACGGTCCCTAAATCTAGTTTTCATATTTTTTGCTTAATAAGCACATCATACTGAGTTAAGTGTTGGTTTGCGTTTGGCTATACTATATATAGTTCTTAAAATATGGGGCGTACAAGAAAATGTTTGATTTAATGAAATATATTGAATTTTGTAGATCAAGAGCCACAAATTTTTTGAACGGCACCTAAATCTAGTTTTAATATTTTTTTTTTCGAAATAAGCACATCATACTGAATTAAGTGATAGTTTGGGTTTGGCTACACAATATGTAGTCCTCGAGATATAATGCCTACAAGAAAAAAATTGCCTGATATATGTTGAATCATTTGATCCAATAAACTGTAAACTTATTATTCTAATTTAGGTTATACATGTTCTATTAATTTTCATTCTTAATATTGGGAGTCTTCCGCCGGTAGACCCGATTGTCCCTAAAATACGCCCCTGCACAGAATCAGCCTCAAACACTCGTTTAAACAAATATCTTGAAACAAAATATAATGCACTTAACTGTTTATCAAATGTTAATTGTTTCGTCAACTTTTCAAAATCCTATAGAAAGGTAGAAAGAGAAATCTTACTGTAGCAAAATTAATGGAAGCAATTACGTACACTATTAGCAATCAAAAAAATTCACAAGAATATTTCCAAATGCGTCAGATGTCCCATTCCAGCAAGAAATATAATCATTTTTCGGAAACTACAGCATTATCATGCTTCTACATAGCCTACCAGAAAAGAAATGGTATGATACAGTCATCGATTTTTGTTGGGTATTAGAGATTTAGACGGGATTAGAAATTATGTTGTTCGTACAAAAATGTGGCACGGTTGGAAGCTTTTTATTTCTTATTTATTTTTTTTTAAGTTTATGTCTTAAGGGCTCAAAGTGTCAAGGGAAAAATCTAGTTCAATTTTGGGCCGGCTTAGATTGCTTACTCAACATCTAGTGTATATACTAAATCTGTTGTTCATACATAAGCGTTTCCGAGGAAAAAATGATAAGCACCACTTACGGTGAAATTAAGTTATTAGGTGCAATAGGTTAGATTCGGTCCACATAACAGTTTGTAGTTTAATTTCAGAAATGCACCTGCAGAGCAGGGGGTCTTGTTCGGTATCTGTTATTGCATAGCATTGCATAAGAATATTAAACATTATATTCTGATTTGCTCGAAAGTTAGAAGACGTGACATTTCATTGTCATCTTCATATTTCATGATTATTTCATGTTCTAATTTTTTGATCGTGTCCCTGAGATTTCATGACAGGAATTACATACTATGTATTGGCCATACTGCTGAAGTAATTTATATTAATAAGTTGACTAGTGGACATATTTTGCAGCTTGCCATACAGCAATTTTTCCTATATTGTAAATTATTCGTGTAAGAAGTTAGATTGAATTAACTGAATTATGCGCGGCGAAAAGTACAGAAACTACTTTTAGACGCAGTGGGACACTGTACACATTACCTACATTCTTTGAACACCTCCACATGACACATAATCACCCCTTGCACATACTGTGTTGTCAAAGTATGTCCCATATGTATATACAAAATGTGTTAAATGAATGTCATCACTTTGTGTTTTAACACTTTTCGGATAATAAACGCTTTTGGATACGCAAAGCACACTGTATAAACACACATTTCATATATTTCCCCCTCAACATCTATACTAAAAATGTTTAAATGCTGTTTTAGTTTTTACAGTGTGTTGGAACATACTCACAACCATATGGCATGATCAATTCCTTTGGCGCTGCCGTCAGAAAATTAAGAAATGCGGAGAATAAATACAGTCACAAAATAAGGAATGAATAGAATAAATAACGACTAACAACACTGTAAATTCCCGAGCCAGCTGAAATGTTCGTTCTTGCCTAAGCTTGGTCTCAAATGTCATCTGGGCTGGCACACAACGGCTAAGTGATTCCGAAAACACAGTAATCGACAATAGATCCCAATGGATTCGATAGTAATCTCAGTAATCTTCAACATTTTGCCTTCTCACTCCCATATCAATGTGGATTGAATTTTGACTTTACCGGTATTTAGAGTGTGGCTACTCCTCTCAGCAACTCGAAAAACTATGAGTTTGAAACTAATATTGGTTATTTGTTTACTATTTTTTCATAACTCCTTTCCCAACTCACAGGGGTGATAATTGCTGCTGAACGTAATCTTACACAGCATCGGAAGTGTCACTATTCATTTCAACAATCCCAAAACTTGCACTTAACACTAATATCGATCATTTTGATTATTTTTACACGTTCTCACACTCCTTAGGAAACTAAGAGATTTTACCCACACTGGAAGCTGGACTTGAACGGAATCTGGACTGTTACAAATTTTCTCAACGATCCATAAAATGATTGATTCGACACTAATATCAATCTTTACGATTATTTTACATGTCACCCCTCTCCCCAGTCGTGCAGACGGGAGTTGAACTTGGACTTAAGCACCATAGGGTGTGTCACGATTCACCTCAGCGGCCTCGAAAACTAGTGTTCCATCCTTTAGCAACTAGTGTCCCAGGGCTATCTTCTCACACTTTCATTTTGACCTCGGACAAAGCTTGCTGGACAAAACTTCCTTACAACCAGTCGGCAAAAGTCCCTTCAGATGCTTGTAGGAAGCGTCTTTAGCTACATGTTCCTACCGAGACAGGAGCTGAGCCAGTAATTTTGACAGGAGGTAATTGGTATTGAATGTTTTTTTTAACCCTTTCACTGCGTAAATCGATGGAAAGAAAATTTCCCTAACCAGCGAATTTCGACTACAGTCAATGTTTTAAATGTTTTTGTCCGTATGTTGGGCTTGTCGGGAATAGTTTCCAAAGTTTTCCGTGCGATTCTTTGAGGTTCTGTTATTTACCGAAGACAACAGAACACAATAAATAGAACGAAATTCCTTGGCGACTACTCTCGACAAGTCCAAGATACGGACAAAACAATTTTAAAATAATGACTATAGTCGACATTCGAAGATTAGGAAAATTTTCATTCCATCAACAAAAGTCGACTTACGGAGTGAAAGGGTTAATAACATTCTGACTTACAACTTCCGTTCTGCGGATAGTTAAAAGACCTACATTCAAAATTCACTTGCAATTTGCTCACTTTTACCTTATAAATAAGTATCTCTGGCCATTCTGAAAGGATTCGTGTTCATTTTGGTACCAGGGATGTTGGAATATATCATTACAAAAGCCATCTCGCTTAACTTTTATATTTTTGAGTATGCTAGACCAGTGTGGTTAATTGAAGGGGGGAAAGGGGGAAATTCCAAGGCACGTCTGAATATTTCCCCGGAACCTCGTTCCCTTTGTGCTTTCTAGAGGTGGACTTGGTAATGACCCCAACAACCTTCATGTGTAATTACAAAAATTAAATTTATAGACCTATACAAACAAAAATCATCAGTTTTTCAAATTACTAAAAAGGAATCTTTGTCGAAATAGAATCTACTCCGAGAAATTTTAGTACAGTGGAGTGGCGTATTTAGGGGGAGGGGTATCGGGCTCAAGCTCCTCCCGAAATAAATTTGATGGGTTTCGCATTCCACGTAGGGCTATAACATTAATCCTCCTCACCATTCCTAAGAATTTCATTGACTTTCCATTTTCGTATGCTCTTTGTTAGCAAATAATACTGCATTTGTCCAATTTCATTCCACGTAAGAACTGTTTTTTTTTTTTTTTCAAAACTTTCGTCCATTCTACTCTTCTGTTTCTTTTTCTTGGTTGTTACTTTCTTTCGTTTCTCCTATCATAGTTTCGACCGTTGTTTGTTGTGATTTGAGTCGACCGTCGTCAGTAACTTCAAAACTGTGAGAAGCTGGTAAACGAAACTGATGTTCCACACCAACTTGCATGGATATCAGCATAACGGGACTTCTGTTATTATAGCAAAGGAATATATACATCGTTTAGTTATAAAGAAAAGCAAATGTTTGAATTAAAGAAAATCAAGAGAGCGGAAATACGTAGCCCGGGAAATTGTGTACGTCAAGAAGATGCTTCCTTTTTCTTCTATGAATAGAATAAACTGTTTGATTGTTCATTTTTTTTTTTTGTGCATTATATCACATAAGATTCACCAGTCTACAATTCTTGCCATTAAAACTGCAATCAGTATATTTCAGCTTCAACTTATCTCAACATTTTCTTGCAGGTAAAAGCTTACACAGATAAAAGAGAATATTTCCGCTTTTTCTAAATTGAAATCAGTTAAGTTGAAATGAGATTACAAATCTTCAAGGTGTGTTTGTAGGAGTGTCATTTCGGATTTACCTGGGAAGTAAGATCCTCAACCGACATACGAGTTACACGTTTTTTCCTAGTACAGAATTAGTAAACAATTGATTAAAATATTAATTCTCCAACTCAGGTGGGCAATTGTCCCTTAATTCCCCGTATTGTGCATAGCTCTTCCCGAAACAAAATCGTAAATACGCCATTGGTACAGTGAGTTATCCGAAACGCTGAAAAATAACATCTCCTGAACAGTGAACAGATTGAGGTGTGTTTCAGTCTCTCACGTTTAGTTCTATGTTTCGTTGGAAGCTATTTTACTGTGAACAATGGATATAAGAAAGATTTTAACAAATATCTATGCTACCTTTTTTGTATAATAAACCTCTTTTAAACTAGAAGGTTAACTACTTTGAATGAATATTCATAATAATTGCGGTTATGCATATTTGTAACTTAAATTTAACGTAGTGTTCTAGTGATTACACAAATTACAATTATGAGCACACTTTATGGAGACACTCTCACAGAGGATACCCAAGATCCTTTATACACTATGTTCATTATGAAAACTGATTTTTTCAAGTATTTTGTGAGAAAAATACTGTGAACTAAGAAATTATAACCTATTCCCTATTGTACAGAGTTATTTTCATGCGAGTACAAGTTTATTTTTTGAATGTGTAGGGAAATTAACAATCTGCAAGATAGTGGCGTATTTTGTGGACTACCCGGCCTACCGACAGCAGCACCAGTATATACAAAATAAAGTTATAATATGAACTAAATTATATTATTGATTTCATAATTTAGTATCTTCTTTCAATGATTAAAGTTTCTGAGTATTTGAATGTATTTAGAAATATCCAGTGAATTCTTAGCACGCAGCCTGTCTCGCGAACTCAAGAGTCTTCAATATGACAACGCAGCAGAAATCACTCTCTAGCTACTACAGTAACAATAGTATCAGAGCATTCCCTTTCGCTCCACCACCACCCACAGCGTACGAACTGGCCACCAGGTAAAAGCAGTTGTCTCTAGAGAAATCGGTTTCTTGAGCGTGATTGAAGAGTAAAAAGAACTTAGACGAGTAATGACAATGGATTTTGGGGCTCTCTGTGATTTTTTTTGTTTTTTTTTTTACATCACGAGCCTCGTTCCGTAGCTATTTGCGTTAGCGCAACAAAAAATTTTGTGTTTTACAGCAGTTTTCTCCTTTTCTAATCGTCAATTTCAGCGTTCATTATTACTCGGACCGCTTCCATTTGCTTTGGTGAGTAGTGTTACCATCTATCCAATGCGAAATATAGTGATACTTCATGCAACAAATAAAGGTAGAAATTTACGATCGTTTTTCCGTAACACCAATAAGGTAATATAAGTCTTGCTAGTTAAGAGAAAATGATATGTATCTACTTGATAAAAGGTTGGTGTAAAGTTTTATTTCTTATTTTGAAGCTTGTATAATAAAGTGGAAAATATCCAATAATAATAATAATAATAATAATAATAATAATAATAATAATAATAATAATAATAATAATAATAATAATAATAATAATAATAATAATAATAATGTATAGGTAATATAAAGGTTAGTGGTAGCCCAAGCCATCAAATCAGTATACGCCACTGCTGCAAGAGTACACTCTTAGTACAAGTATATTTTTGGCCGACACTAACTTCCCCCACACCTTGAACTGCTTCAATTTCCACACTGTGTTAGACCCTTGCTCTCAAAAAGTTCACACCTTTTCATTCTACGGAGGATGGTAGGTTCGAAACTGACGCAAAGTATTACGTGATGTAACACGTGGGGATATTAGCTACTTTGAATTGATAATAGACTCATAGCAGATTGTTGTGTTTTGTATTAATAATAGTTTCTACGTATAGTCAGTGTCGCTTCACACCTGCTCCCTATGGACCACTTCCGCGTGGGTCCATCTGTTTCATCCTGCTCTGACGCGAAATAGATACAATTCTCACTTTTACTAGCCTACTAGTATCTATATCTATATCTATCTGTATATATACATATGGGCTGATGCAAGGTGATTGTAGGGGCTATAGGCCCCCTTGACACTCAAGTATATATACCGGATAAAATGGGCTTCAATCCTACTTTACACTGGATAAAACGGCAAACTATGGTTTATCCCCTCCCTTGATTATATCCGATACTGCACTGTATATATATATATATATATATGAGTGACAGTTTATATAGCACATCAGTTTGCATTAGGGATGGCCACAAAGTTCCGGTTCCGGCGGAACCAATTCTTGGATATGTGGTTTTCAGAACCGGTTCAAGACCTGGATCCGAAACACCCCCAAAGACCCGTAAGGAGGCACAAACTTGACGTTTAAAACACTGCAAAGAGGACCACGCACTTGTGCCCTCTGAGCCAAGACACGCTTGTGCCCTCCAGAAAAAAAATGTTGCTTCACCAGTGGGTGTTTAGTCAAACGACTTTGCTTGTTCAGCCAATGAGTTTGCCAGTTAACCATTTTGTTTGGCCAAATGAGAAAAACGGATGCAGCCTGCCTGTCATTTCCATTATTTCATCTAGCACATTGTTCACAGCTTGCCAGCAGCTCGGGTTTAGCGGTTGCAAATTGAGAAAATATCGAGAAATTTATAATACTGGTCGTTGCACGAAAATGTTTACATTATTTTACACCTAAAATAGCCGATTGGAAAATCCGTTTATGCAGCCTTACGAATAATTGAACCTAACAAATAGCCATGGGAAAATTTACTGACAATATTTAAATTTTTGCAGGATCTCCGTCTCTCGAAAAGAGGGTGGAGGAACTCAGAAATTTGAAATGGAAAGGAGGGTCAACTGAAAACTAGGTATGGACACAAAGTTCTGTTTCAAGCGGAACCGGTTCTTGGAGATCCGGTTTTCAGAACCAGTTCCGGTTCCAGATCTGAATCCGAAAAAAACGGTTCCAACCGGATTTTTGAACAGGTTCCAGACCTAAATCTGAAAACCCGGTTCCGGAACCGGATCTTGGGAACTGATTCCAGACCTGGAACTGACAACCCGGTTCCGGAACCGGATCTTTTCAGAGCCGAAAACCTGTTCCTTCAGGAACTGGTTCCGGCCATCCCTAGTTTGGAGACAAGTTATCAATCTGTACGGAATTAATTGTAGAAAATCCACGAAAATTCGAGTATAAAACATCTTAGAGAATCGTTTCAAGGAAGAATAGTACAGTATAGTACTTGGCATGAACAATCTTTTGTGGCATACAAGTTTGCACGTATATTATCAATCTGTAGATATTTGGAATAATGCATGTAAATGATGGTGTATAATGTCTTAGAGAATCGTTCCAAACAATAGAGACAGTGAGTAATGTGCGTTTTTGGCATGAATATATATATATATATATATATATATATATATATATATGCAATGCCACGTCAGTTTGTAAGCATATTATCAATCTGTACGTAGTTATTTGAGTATGAGCCAGGAAAGTATCAGTACAACATCTCTTAGGTAATCATTCAAAGCAAGTTTTTTCTTTTTTTTTTTTTGGTAGTATTTGACTACCTACTGCAAATGTAGACAGATATTGATTATTTCCAGTTAAGTGGCGTTGTGATTAATCTTTGTACAGAAATTTAAAATTTTCATTTTTTTCTTTTTTTCTTTTTTTTTAAGAGTAAAACATTTATGTATAGTTTCTGATCCACTGGAATACGCAGTTTGCATTTGAACTGGTAATCGGTTCCGTTGAAGGCCACTATTGTGATGATTGTGATTAGCAGTAGCACATATATTTGTGGGCCAAACACGGCTCGACTCAATACGCATTGGCCTGATTCAGCTCGACTCAGCTGAGTAACTGACAAAAGCGTGCTGCCTATTGTCAACTCAGGAAGCAGTGTCAGTGTGAGATGGCCTTAATTCGTAATTATAATAATCAGAAATGACTAATAATAATGAAAAGACTAACCATAAATACTTTTTAATAACAGCACTACGAGTTAGTTCTGATCTTCAACAACCTGCTGCTTGGAAGATATTTTCTGTGTGGTGAGTAGCAAATTTTCTATGAGTTATATTTCTGATTTTATTAATAATAATGACAAAGAAATATTTTCAGATGTAAGTAATAAATGGTAAATGTTACAATAATTACAAATACTAAACGACCTCCATCAAATGTGATTTCACTTAGAAGTTGCTTTCTAAATACACAACCTTCTCCACCACCTAGTGAGCTACTTATGATTTATTGGTTAGATTGCCATTAACATAGCAGCATTGTCAATCAGAATAACAGACTTAGATGAAAATCATTGTAATCCTCGTTCACAATTAACAGCCAGGATCTCGTTAATTATATGCTAATGAGGTTACAGACCATGCGCGCTAAACAAGAGAGGCGCTGGACAGTGGCGGATCTACAAAAGGGGTGCGGGAGGCACCAGTCAATGAGAAATATTTTTGACAATATAGAAAATTTTAAATGAATGATGGTATTTATTTAAGATACAATAAATTAATAAGCATGTTATTAAAACCATGTATCTATTAACTTTTAAGCAGTAAAATAAGCTTATGATAATTAAAATAATAAACTTTCATAATTAAAATCTTTATTTTTATATACACATAAATGAATGTATGAATGTGCGTATGTATCAGCATAACTGGAAGGTCTGGCGCTATTTTAACCGAACTTCATACATATTAATTACTTAGAGTTTGGAAAAGGTATTGTTCAAATAAGACCTACAGCAAGGGCGCCGATCACGGGGGGCCGTCGGAGCCCGGGCCCTCCAAAAGCTCATGTGGTCCCCCTTACTGCTTTTGTAAATTTACATTTGGCATAATTTTGATGAAGTTTGTTTTAAAATCCTCATATATTCTTTCTGCATCTGAATGGGCCCTTCCAAAATTTACAGAGAAATCGGCGCCTTTGACCCAGAAAACACATAGAGGGAAGGGGAAGGGGGCATATTAAAATGATCAAAAACGACTGAGATCAGTGTCGAATCCGTAGTTTTCAGGCTCGCCGAAACACTTCTGATGCTCTTTAATTCCCTATTCAGTTCACCTTAGTACTCCTTAAGGTGGACGATGACATTTAAAAATTATTGAAAATTACTGATACTAGTATCGAATCCATAGTTCTCGGAATCCCTAAGTTGATTAGTGATAATTTAACACCCTTTAAGTCCAAGGTCAGTTCCCAGTTGGGGTGAGACCCTGTCACTTCTAGAGGAATAGGAGGGGGAGGCATAAATGATCGAAAGCCAGTGGCGGGATCTAGAAGGTAAAAGTGAAAGGGGGACTAAGACCTATAGACTATGATAGATATACCATGAGTTTACTTTAAACTTTCAAAAATATATAAATAATAGCTTCGATTATTTTTGGCACTCAAGAAACTCGGGGGGGGGGGGTAGAATTTAGAAGTTAGATTTCTGAGCTTTCGGCAACTAAGGCCATTTAGTCACTCACGATTTGAGGGTTGACGTCCCTCGGCAAGCAAACAATCCGGAGAAATTGAAGGAAGAAAGGATGGGGGAAGGAAGGAAGCGGCCTGGGATCTATAAGTTAGGTACCACCCCCGCATTTGTCTGGTGTGAATGAGGAAAACCCAGAAAAAACACATTCAGGGTGGCTGGCCTGAAAAAGCGTGTTATACTTTTTCGACCGAGTGACCCCATCGGGAATCGAACCAGGGACCACTGGCACCGAACGCGAGAGCGTTAGCTACAACGGAGGGGGCTTAGCCCTCCTGGTCCCAGGCTTTATCCGCCACTGTCGATAGAGAAATATTATTGTCGAATTTCATAGTTTTCAGGATCGCTCAGATCAAGAATGACACTTCCTTTGCCGTTATCCGATTTAAACTTCATTGGCAATGGGGAGAGGAGTGAAATAGTGACATGTGAAAATATAGAAAACGACAGATATTAGTGTCGAATCATTAGTTTTTAGTGTCACTTACTTAATTGTTGGTAGTTCTTATGATATTTACGTCAAAGTTCAGCCCCAAGTGATGGCAACACCTTTTGAGCACAGTTAGAGGAATTGGGAAGGGCAGAAATAACGAAACGACCGATATTAGTGTCGAATCTATAGTTTTTGTGGTCTTTTAAATAAAGAATCACATTCCAAATGCCATTTAAGTTCAAGTACAGCCACCATCACCACTCTGGGGGGGGGGCGGGAGTTGAAATTGAGACATGTAAAGTTATTAAACATTACCTATATTAGTATAACAATCATCGTTTCCGGGATCGCTGAAATAAACAGAGAAGTTCTTAATAGCGTTTAAGTCCAAATGAAATAAAACGAAAGGAAATAAATTCAACCATTTGTCCACCACAAAGTTCACTTGGCGAAAGCTGGGATCGAACCAGGGATCCTTGCACCAGGAGTGAACGCTCTACCATTGGGCCACCGCGGCCCCAACGTTTAAGTCGAAGTTTCTCCCCACTTGGACAGGGAGAGGTGGGGGATGTGAAAAATAAAATGTCAAAAATGTAATATTTGTGTCGAATTCATAGTTTTACAGGTCGAGAAAATGTCTGATAAGTTTGAAATTATCTTTGCAAGATAGTTGTGCGCTCTGCTATTCAAAAGAAACACCGTCAAAATTAAGTTACACATGTTTTGGAAATTTGGGACCACTGGGATTCGACTTCTGAATTCCATGCAGTAAACAAACGCTTCAATGTCACCGGAACATCAAAAGGGGAGAGTATCGTATAATTGGAGGAAACATGGGAATTCCGAAAAGAAATCATGGACATGATATAATTGAGGATAGCCTTACGTGGTGGGTTTTGAAGCAAGGATTTCTACCAACCAAAGGAACACTCAACTGCAGAGCAAAGTGAATGATGAAGTAACAACGGTTTTTCCTTCTTGAAAAAAATAATTTAGTTTTCTCAACGTTATAACGACTTTTATTCCTAATTTGAAGAACTGTACTTTATTGCAAGCATTCCGCTAACGATTTTTTTTTCTTTTTTGAAGAATCTTACAGCATTCATAACGGATTTCTTTCTAATTTGAAAATTCGTACTTAATTGCACGCAATGTCTTAAGGACATTTTTTCTTTGCTGAAAAATTGAGAACAATTTACACACACCTGGATGAATCGTTATTTTTAAGATATAACTGAAAAATATTAACCCTTATGAAATACATGGTATGTTTCCGTACCAAAATGCAGTGTTGTCTTTAACCGTTTATTTTCGTCCAATAACAAACATTTAAGTCGTTTCTTTTATTGGTTAAGCCAGACATGTATCAAAGAACACCCCAGATGCATTCTGAAACCAGATGATCAATTTGCTGGCGTCAAATGGGGTGGGGTGTAACATCATTTTTTTTCTTTTTGTTTGAGACAATTTTCAAAAAAATTTGCCGCCCTTACATTTCAAGATATATTGAAATTCTGGATAAGCATTGTGTATACCCCTTACTTTCTATCATTTCTTATGATCTCTACGTCAACCCGCGCCCGGGCTCGAGAGGTTCAAAAATTTCAAAAAGAGGATTTTTTCTGGAAATTTCCCAGACTTCTCCTAATTTTTCATTTCTGTTGTATGATATGAGCATGAGAGTGGTACTCTTTAAAAGGTTGTTTTATTCTGAAGAGAATGAGGTACAAAACGTAATCCAGAAACAAATAGTCTTGTCTTAGGAAATATTTACTTCACGACGTGCCTGCTTCAAAAGGTTAACCTGCTTGAGATTTTCAAAAAAAAAAATGCAAGAAAGAAAGGAAGAAAGAAAGAAAGAAAGAAAGAAAGAAAGAAAGAAAGAAAGAAATCCTCTCTTAGTTTTCAAAACATCACATTGAAATTGTGCACACGTATTTCGTACGTAACATATTTTTCCAGTGATTTTGAGATAACTACGTAAATCCAGGATCGAACCAAATGGATGCAAAGTTTTTGAAAAAGTTACTTACAGAAAACTCAGTTTTCCCCGATTTTCCCACATGAGGTGTATTATACGGACAAGCAACTTATTTAAGAATAGTAACATCAGTTTAGTATGATTATTTTGGATTTTATTCGGAAATATTCAATCAAATAAGTGAAAATAGGTTTGGACTATGTCCCCTCCGAATACTACGGTTCAGACGAGGACAATTTATTTCTTTACTTTCTCAAGCATATAACTTTATCTTGCTTTTTGAATTCCGTATTCCGAATTCACAATACGGAAGTTTTCCGAATTCCGAATTCGGAGCACGGAATTTTTTCGAATTTTGTATTTTTTGAATACCTGAATTTGTTAAATTAGGGATTTTTTTCCGAAATCCGGATTTCCGAAAATTTTCGTCATTCCTAGTATAAGCAAATGGCAACTTCAGTGCACAAAGAAATCACGTCCACTTTTGTCATTTTGCATATAATTTACTTTTAAGATCTCTATCTGATATCAACAAAATTAATTACCCATTAATTTACATATCTTACAACACCTGCTAAAAGCCTGTCGTTTGTTCAATCCAGTTATTAACATGTACAATAGCTTATATTCTGTCGTTACTTCAATCTGAGTCTTAAATTTATTATAGCACCTTTCAAATTTTGTTTATCACTATACTACTTCATGAAATTTTTCTCTTGTATATTTTTCTATAGACTATGTTATGCAAGGAATCACCCCCAGTCATTCTCTGTTATGAAGTCTTCCTTGTCTTAAAGAGGCCTTACTCTCTGAGGACTTTCGGCACAGTTGGTGATACAAACGAAATCAATTATAAAGCCTCTGTTTTCATATTTCGGAGATAAAGATTTTGCTTTTCTTCCTCGAATCTCTCTCTTTTTTTTTTTTTTTACTTTTTTAAAATTAAAAATTCAAAAAATAACTCTTGGAACTACTTAAAAAGCAACTGAGAAAAAGAAAATAGAATCATTTCAAACACATTCTCTATAGTTTACCAAAACGTGTTGACTATTTTTGTTTACTAAAAAAGAATTGGAAGACCATTTGTACGAATAAAGGTAAGAGTCCATGTTCCCGCCCAATCGTATTAGCTTTCTGTGTCTCTAGACAGTTGAATATGTTTTGAGTGCGATAATTTACTGTATCATTTGGATGCCTACATGCTTGTTTAACAATCTTGAATTCATATGTTGAGTAGAAGAAGGAAAAAACGTGAAATGAGCTATGAAATAGTCAAACTTCAAATGCAAAGAAACAAGGCATATTGGTTATACTGAACATATAAGTGTGTTTTAAGAAAGTTTAGCAAAACTACCCCTTTTGGATTTCTCCTAGAAAAACGACTTATGCCATATTATAGAATTGTTAGTGGAACATTGGTTTGTGAAACATGAAGGAAATTGTTAGAGCTGTTTTTGAGAAAATTGTAAATTTTAATTTTCACCCTTCGGAAAACTACCCTTAGATTTAGGGGTAGGAAGAGAATTCGAAAGAAACCTAGAGAATATTTATGAAAGAAACTTAAGTTTAAAATTGCTGGACATGTGCTGGACATCATGTCTATGTACTTTCTCGGAGTTCTCCCAATTTCTCCTCCCTCATTCTCATGCTACCAATTCTGTTCACAATAATTTATGCTCATTAATCGTTCGTTTACTTTAGCCCAAAGGGATTAATGGGACGCAAAACTAAAAATTTAATTTGATTTAAACATTTAGTACTTTCAAAGATAACGCCAATTTTGTGATATTAGTAAGAAGTTGAATATCTTGCAGTGTTCCTTATCTTAACCTGCACGCATTCAATATTGATATAAATTCAACTTTGTACCATAAGAATACACTTGAGTGGAATTAGAAACAACAACTTGATTTGATATGGTTCAACAGATATTTACACAGCACCTACTAAGATAAAATTATATTCCTTGACATTAACTCATGTTTCTCTCCCGTTGATCAACAGACAGCAGTGCGTTATTATTTCTAGGTAAGAAGAAAACAATTAAATGCTTCCATTTTAACAGTTTGTAAAACCATTTCTTACATAAAAATGAATTTTCTTACTGCTTTTTTTTTCGATTCTTTCTTGTAAATAAATATATAAATTCTTTAAAGTAGGAAAAACTGATTTTCTCACTAAACATTGATTTCCCAACTGTGATAAATATGCTATCTGGTGTCTTTTGATTTAAGTATATGAAAAATGGAAGATCAAGATATTCATTCTAATAATACTAATTTTAGTCTAGTAATAAACAATTAACTAGAACAAATTTTGATATTTTCTTGAACTTTTTGAGACAATTACTCATTACTAATAATTATAATGAAAAACATTACTCGGTTTTCCTTGCGATAAATCCGCAAATGGCGGAGACAGGGTCATACAACTTGTTTATATTTGAGTTATATTTGTGTTATCCTATGAGTTTATATTTGAAGGAGCTAGTTTAATAGATGCAAATACAACTTTTATTATTTATAATTGAAAATATTTCTTTTTTATTACTATCAATGAGTGTAAAATTATAAGGTCACTGAACATTTGCTGCTCAACGCACAGAAAAGTTCTGCCGACTGACAATTTCTTCAATAATAAGCCAGTCATAGTAGGTTGGTCTAATACATATAAATCGTATTAATGTTTTGTCTAACATATATTCTTTATGTCTATATCTAAAATTGAAGTCGCTATGTGACTTAATAACTCTTGAACCACCAGACCGAGCTCGATCAAATTTTCAACATGGATGAGGTTTAGGCCTGGAATGGCTTTTATCATCTCACTTTGACGGTGCAACTTTGGGTAGGGGGAGGGAGAATACATAAAAATGATCGAAAATGACCGATATCCCTTTGGAGTTCTAGTACTTATTTTTAGTTACATACTAAAGTAGTGTCTTCATTATCCGATTTAAAAAGAACCAATAAAGCTTTTAGTTCGTTTTTTTCAGGCCTAGAGGCACTGCAGCACACGTTACGTATGGTTTCAGGCCTTTCTGCATCGAGACATACGAGATGATGATGTCATAACTTTAAAACAATATTTTTTGTTAGGCCTAATTTTATTATTTTTGGCGGGCTTACTTTTGCACCTAGAAGATTAACATTTTACACAAACATTCAGCTTACCGAGTAGCATTTATCAGATTTTTTCAGGTCTATGCCTTAACACAGGTGGAGTCCAGAGGGGACAAAAATGTAAGAAATTGATTTTTTTTTTTAAAGTTCATTTTTCGTGATTTTCACGCCTTAGATATATGACGGAGACATGCGAATTTTACCGTTTGAAAGGAAGTTCTATTTTGAAGAGGATGATGCACGACTTATGATCCTAGGATAAATAGGGATCTCTTAAGAAATTTCTACACAAGATCATGTTTTATACGGTAATCTGGGGTATTGTGGGTATATTACTTTTGAAAGGCTTACTTTTGCACCTAAAAGATTGAAATTTTTCACAAACATTCACTCCATCGAGTAGCATTTATCATATTTTCTTTCAGATCTCTGCGTTAACACAGGGGGGTCTTAAATGGCAAAAAGTTTTATTTTAACCCAAAAATACCTTTCTTTGCGATTTTCCCACCTCAGATATATGATGGAGACATGTGAATGGTACCATTTGATAGGCAGTTCTATTTTGAAGAGAATGATGGTTAAACCACGATTCTAGGATAAATAGGGATGTCTCAGGAAATCTTTTACCTGAGATCAGGGTCTTTTGAGGTAATCTGGGGCATTGTGGGGATTATTTTTAAATATTTTCCCGCCCTTACTGTCCAAGATAAAAGCTTAAAATTTTGTACACCCATTAGTATTTTTCAGTTGATTTCCAGAGCTCTACGTTAACACAGAGGAATTCAGAGGGGCACAATTTAAAAAAAAAATATATTTTCAGAGAAAAATTCCGATTTCTCTCAAAATTTTCAGTCTTAGGAACATGAGAGGGAAATATGAATGTTTCCATTTGAAAAGTTGATCTATTGTGAAGAAACTGCGTATGAACCATGATCCTAAGATAAATAAGGATGATGCTGTGGCCGCTTGACTGAAAGTTGTAACCATTTCCTCTCTCCGTCCCCACAACCCACCCAAGACAACATTGAATAAATCCAAACATGTATTGGAAAGCAGGTCGTAAGGCCAGAGAGACAAAACAACCACACATCTGGATGAGTTATTTAACTTCCCGAAAATCTAATTTGGTTTCTGGCCAAAATACATACATGAATTCTATATACTATTGAGGTTATACTGCTGGTTTTTAGAAATATTAAAAAAGCCAATAATTAACAATTGTACATATAATCTTTAATTATCAAAAAATATTCAACAAGAAACTAAACGCAATTTAGTTTTGTCAACTCTAAGTTGTGGATATGTAATATTTTTAGTTTTATTCAAAATTACCTTAACCACGAGGACACAATAGTCCTTCTTCTTTTTGTTACAAAAATGGCGTCAGCCAAAAGATAAAAAAATGACAAATAATTATAATTATTATGTATGAAAAATATATGAACTAATACTCGGAATATTCACATAAATATATGTATATATTTTAAACTTATCTGCAATACGTATATTACTGGCAAGACTCGATTATACTGTCACAAAACTATAAATAATTGATGAGCTATAAAAAATGAAGTTAACTCACCAGGCAATTACGTCAACTGAAGCCTCTGAGAATTTTTACATGGCGAGCCAGAAAACTCCCAGCATGCTCCAGTAGATAACAAGTGAAAAATTAAATTCGTAAAAACAAAACTACAATGCCGTGAAGTAAAAATAATGACCAAACCAAGGAAACAATAACATAATAATAATAATAATAATAATAATAATAATATTTTATAAATGACTAGATTCTGAATACATTACATATCACCCTCCTCCGTCTGAAAAAGTTCAGGTGATCAGGCTGAACTTTTTCAGGCCCAGAATGATACCAACCTTATTCAGAAAATAGATCATTGAAATATATAAACCATAAATACATATATATAATATATAGTAAATGAAACAACTACCAAATATATACAAAGGAAATAAGTATTACATATAGATAATTTTGACGTTTTTGTGGCCACAAAAAAAAAAACAAATTATAAAGTGCAATTAACACAACAAAACCAGAGAAACATTTTTATATGTAAATATTATATATCTAGTAGTCATGCCAGACCTTCTTAAACCTTAAGGATCATTAACATGCATCCGAGGTAAGTAGCGTTTTAATAACGATACATGATAAGGAAACTTCCTATTTTGAGATTCATTGAATAACAAAGCTGTATTTTTACTCAAAAACGACTCAATAACCACGGGCCCAACCCATAAGGGCGACAAGGATTTATTAATCGCATCTTTCTTAGACGACAGAATATGAGAGCGATACAGCACTTTATCCCCTTCTGAAAATGTTACTGGAGTTACTCGTTTATTATAAATACGTCTTCGTTCATTCCATACTTTTTCCATATTGTGAAATACCTTAGACCAAATATCCTTGGCCTCTGGAGCTACAATATCGTTATCAGAAATATCTCACCTAGCCATTAAGGGATCAATGGGTTCTCTTCCCATATACAAACGAAATGGGCTATATTTAAGTTCTGAATGAACTGCCGCATTAATGCCAAATTGTAATTCTTTCAAATAACTCGACCACTTGTCTTGTTTGTCATGAAAATAACTTCGGATAGCCGTTTTCAAAACCTGCACGTATCGTTCCACGGCGTTTCCCCCAGGAAAATAGGGTGAACTACGTATATGCTTAATACCTAAGCCATGCAGGAAAGACCTAAAGGTATAACTTGTAAAATAAGAAGCCCTATCCGTAGTGAGAGAAAACGCGAAACCAAATTTACAAAAAAATGTTATATAATTCGCGTGTAATAGTAGTGCTATTGGCCTTCCGCAATGGAATTAAATGCAAAAAACGCGTACAGTTATCAAGTACCAATAACACATAAGAATAGCCAGAACTAATGGGCAAGTATGGCAAGTGGTTACAAAAGACTTGATATCAGCCATCATATTCGGCCAAGTGAAAAGCCTACGAATTTTACATAAAGTTTTAAAATAACCAATATGATTGCCCGTTAGCTGAAATTCGTGATAGTAACTCATGATCATATTTCTCAAACACAAAGGTAACAATATTTTATACTGAACATTACGAGCTTTAGTTCGCTGGTAAAGAATACCATTTTCTATTCTATAATTACCCAACTTATTTCCATTATTAGCCACTTGTTGATATAAGTCTTTCGTGTCAGATTCAGTTTTTTGATAATTCCTAATATCACCATAGGCTAGAGGCAAATCTCGCAAACTACAAATAAAATTCTTAGCATAAACATCTTCATCCAGTGGTTCATCTAACACATCATACAAATTGGTGTCATATATACGGGTGAGAAAATCTGGTATTAAATTCTGTCCCGAGGTAATATGTTCAATTTTAAAATTGAACTCAAAAAGTCTTTGAATTATGTTACCATAACGAGATACTTTCTTAGGATTGCGTAACATATGTACCAAACTCATATTGTCAGTAAGGATAGTAAATTCATTTACCAAGAACTGCTGAAATCTAATCACCGCATTAAAAATACTAAACAGTTCCAGTTCAAAAATTGTACGATTAGCGTCAGCCTCCTTTAAACGTTTAGAGTAGAAAGCAATAGGGAGCATTGAACCATCAGTTGTCTTTTGTGAGATTGTCGCAGCCAGGCATTTTAGAGATGCATCTGCCTGAAGATAAAATCTCTTATTAAAGTCAGGAGCCTTTAGTATTATATTTTCTTCAAAGGCTTCCTTTATTCTTTTAAAGGCATCGACCTGCCTAGGCCCCCACTCAAATTTTTTCTTAGGAGATTTTAACTCCGTAATAGGAGACATTATTTCCGCATAATTAGGACAATGTTTCGCATAATACCCCAGAGCTCCCAATAATTTCTGAACCCCTCTTCTACAACGGGGGGGTGGCAATCGACGGATCGCCTCAATACGCTCAGGGAGTAATGAAACATTACCATCAGAAAACAAAAAACCCAAATACTGAATAGAAGTTTGAAACAGCTTACACTTTTGAGGCGAGACCGTTATCCCTCTAGAACGCAATCTAGAAAATACCTCAAGCAACAAATTCTTGTGAGATTCTACATCTGAAGAAGTTAGGACAATATCGTCAATATAGAAATCAACACCCTTTCCTTTTAGATCACCCAGCACATCATACAAAACACGAGTAATTGCTTGACTTCCTATCTTTATTCCCATAGGGATTCTATTCCACACATAGGTTTTCCCCTCAAAAGCAAAGGCCGTGTAGGCCCTACTACTTTCTGCAAGGACAATTTGATGAAAACTCCGCTTGGCATCAATATGTGATATTATCTTAGCGTTAGCTAGTGAAGCCATACACTCTTCTACATTAGGACAGATCATATTATCACCCATTAAATGCTCATTTAATTTCGCGTAATTTAAAACTACTCTCCCTTCACCTTTGGAATTTTTAACAATGAAACAAGGAGAACGGTAATCAGAATTCGCTTCTTGAATGACCCCATTACGCTTATATTCTTCTATAAATTTTCTCATCTCATTTCTGTGAGCTTTCGACAGCGGATACTGTTTTTCACAAACAACAGTGTCATCCTTTAATTTTAAGTGATATTCAAAATTGGTAACCTTACCTATTTTATCTGTAAGAACTTCTTTAAATTCATCACACATATATTGAACAAACGAACTTAATGTAGGATTTGAAACAAGCAACTTTTTATCAACACTATTTATAATACTATTCGTATCAACACTAGGAGCCAAGTTGGCTGCATTATCAACACTACAACAGTACATTTCATATTCCACTGGTTGAATGTCTGGCACAAACAGGTGTATAGGAAAACAGCTGTTATTTTTCTTTTGTCTTTTTGTTGATAAACATTCATTTTTCGCTGGCAAATGATAAGCACTCGCTGAACGTGTGGACTCTCGATTCTCATAATTATTAATAGATAAAGACCTCACCTGCTGTTTTTGAATGTCAGTGGCGTATCTTACCGGGACATCCACCTCACCAGAAACGCCAGGAATCAGGTTCCCCTCAGATAGCCGAGAATGTGAATCCTTCCACTGTGCCCCAGCAACAGAATAAACAGATGTAGCCTTAGATCGACGATCCTCTGCATTGTTAAACATTCGAACAGCGCAGGAAGTATCTGAGGTGACAGCATCCCCAAAACGAGCGTGTATTGGGTGCCCTTCATCGACAGACTTCCTGCAAGTAGAATCAAAGGCACCAGTATCCATGTTGGAAAAAGATCCAGGGGAGGGTGGGGGGAGTTGAGTTGTTATTCCCGTAAATAGGGGAATAGACAGTTGATAGCGTTGAAGTTTTAAAGATTTACTCTTAAAGTCCATGTAGCACTGAGCATCATTCAAAAATTCCAACCCCAATAAAACAGGAAATTCAAGTTCTGGATAGACAAATGAGCGCACACTAATAAGTTTGTTTTGTTTTTTAAAACTGAATCGTACACACTTGTCTAACACAAGTTCGGTATTATTAACTGCCTTTCCTTTAAATGTTTTAGGAATAATTTTTAAGTTCATTTTTGTTTTCAAAAACTGAAACACCTCATTATTTATTAAATTGATTGAAGATGCTGAGTCTATACAAGCATGATATTGTTTACTAAACAGCTTAATTAACACATAAACACCTCTATTAGTCTCTTGTGAAATGGTACTGAAGCGTCCCTGGCCTTAGTATTATACGAATGTCCTTTTATGTTCTTAGAATTAAAGGAAGACGAAGGCAAGCGCGCAGCACTATCTTTATTGTGAAAAGTTCTACCACCTTTTGGAGAAAAATAATGCCCCGATCTAGATTTATGAAACGAGGGGGAAGCACTATCAGTAGCAGTTCTCGTAGAGGACGATGTGGGTTGAAACGAATTATTGAATTGCAGAGAATAAAGTTCATGTTTCATATACTGTTCCAATAATTGTTCAAAATCTCTCATGGATTTAGGCATTCCAGCATAGAATAATTTCTCCCTAACACTGGGAGTAACACCCGAAGCAATTGCAAACAATATACTTTCTTCACCCACTGTAAGATCTAAAATTTTTACACTAGTACACACCCTCTTTACATAGTCCTTAATACGTTCACATGGACCTTGGGGACGATAAAAATTAGTAACCATAAGGTGATGTTGGGCACAGTCAGAAATTAACTGCCGAACAACGTGCCTACATACAGGGTCCCAAGCGCTAGCCAAAGAACACGCTTCAGTAAAAATATCACTAAGAGGATTTCTCATCCTGGATCTCACTGCCAACATTAAACATTCGAAAGGAAAAATGTTCAACTCGTCCAATTCACTCAATTGGACTAAAAAGGTATACAATTGGTCGGGCACTGTACCATCACACATCGGAAGTTGATTCACATACATATCAATAAGCTTCAATTGTACATTTTGTTCTAATTTGCTATGAGGGATTGAACCTGAACTCTCATTCATATAAGGTAGTGTTTGTCCGCCTACCACATGTTTACTAGTCCCACTATCACCTCCTGACACAAAATCGGTTTGAGTAACTTGTGACTTCGCCTCGGGTTTTGAACCCCATACCTTTCCGGAACGAGTAAGGTGCAAGTCCTTATCTTCTTCAGATTCTGACATTATGAATTATTACAAATATTTATTGGCAAAACAAATAAATGAAGTTTGTAAGACCTTAACAGAATATAACTGTCCCTTTTTTTATTAAATAATAGCACGTACCTGTATTCGTAAGTTCAAGGCTACACACCAGCAATCTACACCTGTTGTTTATAATCCAATTGATAACACGAGAAACAGACAGGTTTCTTTCACTATCAAACAAATACAAGTAATAGCAAAGACTACATGCCCCCGAGCTACTTCGATTAAAGGCCAGAAACAAAAACATACGAGAGTGAGTTGACGTAATCTATTATATGTAACCATTTCCTCTCTCCGTCCCCACAACCCACCCAAGACAACATTGAATAAATCCAAACATGTATTGGAAAGCAGGTCGTAAGGCCAGAGAGACAAAACAACCACACATCTGGATGAGTTATTTAACTTCCCGAAAATCTAATTTGGTTTCTGGCCAAAATACATACATGAATTCTATATACTATTGAGGTTATACTGCTGGTTTTTAGAAATATTAAAAAAGTCAATAATTAACAATTGTACATATAATCTTTAATTATCAAAAATATTCAACAAGAAACTAAACGCAATTTAGTTTTGTCAACTCTAAGTTGTGGATATGTAATATTTTTAGTTTTATTCAAAATTACCTTAACCACGAGGACACAATAGTCCTTCTTCTTTTTGTTACAAAAATGGCGTCAGCCAAAAGATAAAAAAATGACAAATAATTATAATTATTATGTATGAAAAATATATGAACTAATACTCGGAATATTCACATAAATATATGTATATATTTTAAACTTATCTGCAATACGTATATTACTGGCAAGACTCGATTATACTGTCACAAAACTATAAATAATTGATGAGCTATAAAAAATGAAGTTAACTCACCAGGCAATTACGTCAACTGAAGCCTCTGAGAATTTTTACATGGCGAGCCAGAAAACTCCCAGCATGCTCCAGTAGATAACAAGTGAAAAATTAAATTCGTAAAAACAAAACTACAATGCCGTGAAGTAAAAATAATGACCAAACCAAGGAAACAATAACATAATAATAATAATAATAATAATAATAATAATAATAATAATAATAATAATAATAATAATAATAATAATATTTTATAAATGACTAGATTCTGAATACATTACAAAGTCTATAATTTATCTTTTAAAAAGTCAAAATTTAAAAGGTTTCTTTTTCATTCGTTCAGCCGCGTGCGTTCTCTGTCGGTTACCTTGAACATTTAAAAATCAACGAGTTATCATCATTACGATTGGTTCATATTTGTATATCTTTCTTTATTTGAAAAAATGAAAAAATAAAGGAAAAAAAGGGGAAAGGAAAAGTCATTGTAAGGGAAGGTGCTGAAACCACAAGTGAAATAAACAACAAAACTGAACAGAAAATAAAGAAATAAAATGAAAATAAACTAGTAAAAATAAACATAAGCTTAATAAAGGGTTACATTTCGTTACATCATGTAGTTCGCTACTCTCCCGACAGATGGCGTAATGTCTTGAGAGTTCATAGAAGCAGTCTACCAAGGGAGCCACCACGCGGATAAACTGTTAACTACAATGTCTCCGTTAGTGTCTCAAAGTCCCCTGACATAACGTGACCCTGTTATTATCTGAGTTGTAACAAAATGTAAGAGGGGAACAGTTTCCAACTCTGATGTTTTCAATCTAAAGCAACGTTTTTTTTTTTGTTTTTTTTTTTTAATTTGACGAGCCGTTTGGGCTGTATACTCTTTATGCGCTCAATGTTAAATGAAAATGCAATGTTGTCATTTACCTGGACTCAAAACATAAGTGACTGAAGTTACTGACTTTTACGCTAACCTGTCGATGGCCAACCTCCATGCCCCATTCACCATACTCTTACAAAATTTACTCACCTAAAGCGGATTCTAAATGAGGAAAGGAGGTTTAAATATATCATACCGGCCTGCGAAATAAAACTTTTTTCTCCGGCAAGAGCTTGAAGAGGTGATTTAACCTAATTAAAGCTTTTTGATTTCAAATATCGAAATCGTTTTCGCCTATGACGTACAGTGTTTTACTATTTGCAATTGAATTTTTTTATATTGTTGTAATTTCGATAGAAGACACCATAATAGAGAAAATGTGTAATTTCAATGGAACATGACGCTGGCCCTCCAAATATATCTTACTTGTAGCACCTACACTAATGAAGCACTAACGTTAGGTGTTGATGCACTTATGAAGTACTAACGATTGCATTAGAAGAGATCATTAGTGCTTTTAAATTTGGCGGAAGTTTGACGCAATCAGAAATTATCCATGTACTTCTCACGGGAGTTTCGTGACACGTAATTGGCCATAACTACACTAATACTGAAGCACTAACGAAACTATCAGTGTTTTCTAGAAGCACTAGCAATGTATTAACGAAAGGCAATAATTTCTTTGTTAGTGCTTAAAATGGGGGTCAAGGTCACGCTGGCCCTCCAAAGGTGTTTTACTTGTAGCACCTACACTAACGAAGCACTAACGTTAGGGGTTGATGCACTAACAAGGAGACTTACGGAAGTGTCACTCACCGATTTGAATGAATCTTTGAACATTTGTAGAACATCGAAAATTAATTGACACCTATTTTTTACTTCGGCAATGGTGCGGGTTTAAGAGTAGAAACCATCTGTTGAACCGTTAGAGGTAGTCAGAAAGCATATACAGAAAACAATCATTTAATGTAGACATAAGCATTTAATGTAGACGTAAATATAGTTAGTGGTCCTTTATTACTTTTACTTTCCGCAAATGTCATCGTTAGTGCTCAAGAGAAAACACCTGTCCTCCAGAGAGAGAACAAAGAACCACTAACGATCTGTGAAATTTAAGTTGTGTTCTGAAGTAGGCATTGTACCATGTCAGTTTGCAGGAAGTTAGAAGGCCAATAATGAGTTTTTAAAAATATAGGCATTATTTGTAAGTACTAATGATGGTGTGTGTGGCATATCAAAGCAGTAACGACCTAGCCGTAGCCGTTATCTGTGCAGCAGTAACGATGCAATATTCTGCACTAACAAGCACTAACGAAGGCTGTAAATGAAATTGTGATTAGCCGTAGGTTTCGTCCCTGGTCTGTTATAACGAAGTTCGCAGACAAACAATGGTTTCTAAAAAGAAAGAGGCCGTAATGTGTCAAGCACTATCGACATGATATACAGCATTAACGAGTATTAACGAAAAACTAATCTATATTATAAAATTGAAAGTGACTATGTTTGTGACTCTTAATACCTTGAACCGACCGACCGATCCCAATTATATTTTCAATGTAGATGCGGTTCTGGCCTGGAAATGTATTTAGCTTTTTATTTTGATGGTACAACTTAGGGGAGCAGGAGGGGAGGAGGGGAAATATATGAAAATGAATAAAACTTAAAAACTCTTGAACCACTCTATCGATCTCGATCAAACTTTCAACATAGATAAGGTTCAGGCCTGGGATGTTTTCTTCACTTCACTTTTACGGTGCAACGAAGGGTTGGGGGAGTGGGAGATACATGTCGAAAAAGTAAAAATAAAAGTAACTTTCTTTGTGATTTCATCACATTTAAGCGACCCGACCGATCTTAACCAACTTTTCAACATAGACGAGGCTCAGACTTGAGGTTATTTTTATCATATCACTTTAACTGTAGAACTTAGAGTTGGTGGAGGGGAGGGGAGAAATCTATAAAAATAAATATGACTTAATAACTTTTGAACCATCAGACCGATCTCGATCAAACTTTCAATATAGATAAGGTTCGGGCCTGGGATGTTTCCGTGGTTTCACTTTTATGGTGCGACCTAGGGGAGGGAGAGGGGGAGATATATGTAAAAAGAATAACAGTAAAAGTGATTGTCTTTGTGCCTTCATCACACTTTAATCACAGGGCCGATCTTAATCAGATTTTCAATATGGATAAAGTTCGAGCTTGGGGTGGATTTTATCATATCACTTTGACGATAGAACTTATGAGAGGAGGTACTAGGGGAAGATATATAAAAATAAATGAAACTTAATAACTCTTGAACCACCGGACCGATCAAGTTCGAATTTTCAACCTAGATGACGTTTAAACCTCAGATGATTTTTGTCATATCACTTTGACGATGTAACTTAAAATGAAGGGGAAGACATTTACAAATGTTCGAAAATGACCAATATCAGTGTCGAATCTATAGTTTTTGAGGTCGCTGAGATGAACACTGACACCTCTGATGCCATTTAAATCAATATAAGGTTCAGCTCTCCAATAATTGTGGAAAGGGAAGGGTATATATGACTGACTAACGGAACATGTTATTATTTTTTCTTAACTTAACCAATAAAGCGGGTAATTTATGCTAGTGATAGATAAAATCAAAATTGTGGTCTGCTGTAATTTTTGTGCGTGGTGTTTTGGCATGAAATTAGAAGGAGAAAATGGATGTTTTAGAAATGTAGGCTTTATATGTGGAGCATTAACGATGAGATACGCAGCACTAACGAACACTAATGACGGGTGTATTAAAAATTGTGGTCTGCTTTAGATTTCGTCCCTAGTCTTCTGGCATGAAGTTAGCAGGACAAGAATGGGTTTCCTGAAAAATGTATCCGTTATCTTTGAAGCACAAACGGTGGGATATGCGGCACTAACGAGCACTAACTAAATACTAATTTAAAATGTAATCAAAAATGTATTCTGCCATAGATTTCTTCCCTGGTGTCCTGCCATAAAGCTAGCAGGCCATTAATGGTGTTCTTAAAATAAATGTAGCCGGTATCGGTGGATCACTAACGGTGGGATATGCGGCACTGACAAGTACTTACGAAGCACTAATCACTGGTGTAATCAAAATTGTGTTCTGCTGTGTATTTCTTCTCTGGTCTCCTGCCATAAAGTTAGCAGGCCAATAATAATTTTCTTAAAAAAAATGTAGCTGATATATGTGGAGTACTTAGTATAAGATATGCAGTACTAACAACACTAGCGATTAGATGTGCGGCAGTAAAGAAGCACTAATGATATTTAATCAAAATTGTGGTCTGCCGTAGATTTCGTCCCTGGTCTGCTGGCACGAATTTAGCATACAAATGTTACCTGTGAAAGTCGTTATCTCTGAAGCACCAACTCACAGATGAGAAAAATAAGAATCTAACCGGGGGGAAAATCTGATGTGCATAATAAATGGACAGGCAATAAGCCTATTATGTAATTTGTAGTAGTAATTTCTATTGAATATGTAGTCTTATTTACACATGTATAGTGTCTTATAGTACGACTAGACCACAATTTCTTGTACTTCTGGTAAATTTTGGATTGTGTTGAAAACTATATGCGAAGTCTTTCTGAGTCAATAAAGTGACAAATGTTGTGGGAAACGTCTTACAGTTTCTTTTTTAATTATCTACTGCATGTAATTAGAAACATAGTCTGAAAAAAGATAAATGTAGCCACAAATATAATACAGACACAGTAATCCAAATAATAATACAAATGAATTTGAGTTGAGTTGATTTTGAATTTAACGGCCCTTTTAGCAGCAAGGCTATATGAGACGGGACCTACTGATTAACATGGAATCTGAACCACATGAGCTCCAGCCGGGAATCGAGCGTTGCGTGTTGGCATGAAATTAGGAGGGAAAAATTGATTTTTATTTTAAATTGTAGCAGTTGTCAATTGTACACTAAGGATGGGATATGCAGCACTAACGAGCACTAAGTATGTGATGTACGGCACTAAAGAACACTAACAAAGAACTAATGACAGATGTAAAAAAAATTGTGTTCTGCTGTCTATTTCGTCGCTGGTCTGCTTGTATCAAGTTAACAGGCTAGTAATGGCTTTCTTGAAGAAGAAGCCGTCATTTCTGTAGCACTAATGGTTTCATATGCAGCACTAAAGAGCACTAATGAAGCCTAATGAAAGGCTTAATGAAAATGGTGGTTTCCCGTAAATTTCGTCTCTGGTCTGGTACTATAATGTTAGTAGATCAATATTGCCGTTCTTAAAAAATGTAGGGCCTAACCTTTATTAATGGATCAGTAACGATGGAATATGCAGCACTGACGCATAATGACGAAGCAATAATGACGGGTGTAATCAAAATTGTGGTCTCCAGTTGATTTCGTTCCTCGTTTCCTGGAGCGAAGTTGGCAAGCCAATAATGAATTTCTTAGAAAATGTAGCCGTTATATGTGCAGTAACAACGATGGGATATGCAGCACTAGCGAACACTAACAATGGGATGTGCGGCACTAACGAGCACTAAGTAAGGACTAGTGATGGATGTAATCAAACTTGTGGTCTGCCGTTGATTTCGTCCCTGGTCTACTGGCATCAAGTTAGCAGGCAAATACTGGTTTCTTAAGAAATGTAGCACTATTTGTGAGGCACTAACAATGTAACAACGGGCTGTGAAGCACTAATGAACATTAACGATTGGATGTCCTGCACTAACAAGCACTAACGAAGTACTAGTGACAGATGCAATCAAACTTATGGGTTGCCGTCTATTTCGTCCCTCGACGATTGGCATGAAGCTACCTAGTCAATAATGGTTTTCTTCAAGAATGTAGCCGTTATCAGTGAAGCACAAAGGGTTTATATGCAGCACTAACGGGCACTAACGAAGCACTAATGACGGGTGTAATCAAAATTGTGGTCTGCTCTAGGTTTAGTGGGTAGTTTTTTGTCATGAAATTATAAGAAGAAAATGGAGTTTTCAGAAATGTAGCACTTACTTGTCGAGCGCTAACGATGGGATACGTAGCTATAGTTGACATTCACGGATCACCAATGGCAGGAGTAATCAAAATTGTGATCTGCGTAGATTTGCTCCCTGGTCTGCTGACATGAAGTTCTTTAAAATATGGAGGTGCGGGGGCTCAGTGGTAGAGCGTTCACCTCCGGTGCTTGGGGTCCCTGGGGCGATCCCAGATCGTGTCATGTGGACTTTGTTGTGGACAAACACCGTGCTCGTGGGCAGTAGCGTAGCGTGGTATTCCGAAATGAGGATGCCAAAGTTAGTCACTTGTGCGATACAATATTACTAAAATCACCAATACATAGCTATACCGATGGGAAACATAGCGTTGTAAAAAATTTAGGGGAGGCCCCCTAATTGGTGGCCTAGTGGGGCATAAAGAAGGAAATGCGTGGATTACGTCAGAAGCCAATAAGCAATTGTCTCAGCTTCTGCTTACCACTAGCGTGTGACAAGAAAACTCGGCCCCGCTGTTGTATGCACATTGTTTCTATAGTTCCCTTTTTCTTTCTCCGCATACCATACTTCAATCTCTTTCTTTAAAAAGTCACCCCTAGAAATTTGTCATCTTGAGTCCGGAACTCAGACGCCCATTCGTGAATATGGGCCTGAGTGTATACGTATATCATTTGAAGATGCAAATAGAAAACACTTAAACCAACTCTGGGGGCCTGTTTCTGTGTATGTATTTCGTTGTCAGATATCTAGATACTGAAGGCAGGGGCGCAAATCTATCTTCAACATTCGGGGAACGGGTAAGACCGTTCCCATTTTTTTTAAAGCGATGTTCAAAATATTTATGAAGTTGAAAAACAATGCTATGGAGGATCAGAGTTGTCTTCAACATTTGGAGGAGGGCAGATTTGAGGGAAGAGGGCATATTTGAGGCTTACTCTGGGGGAAGGGGTGATGAAACTCATATTACGGTAGATGAATCTGATTTCTGAGGTGAACCTGTTGTATATTATATACCAGGCGATGTAGATGAAATTGTGATACGTATCAAGTGCCGTGAACACATTCTGAAATCTGAATACATGCATATTTATAATTGATATGTTTCTATTTACGCATCCACAATGATCCACACTAAAATTTTAGGACACTTGTTTTGTAATAATATAAATAATGACTTCCCCAAAACTATGAAAGAAAATCAACTATGTATGGCGCAATAATACTCTTATTTGAGCAAAATTATGATGATCACAATAGCATTATAGGAATCGTTACAGGAATTAAACAAATAGTTGAAAATAGACTAACAATAATTAATGACAATGAAATATTAAAAAAAAACATTATTCTTTTTTAAAAATGAAACAAGTCAAGGGACCTCAATTTCATCCCACTTTCCTTTGTGGCATTCGGATACAAATCAACACAATTTCAAATCGGATGGAGGGAAGATGTCCCCCTTATCTCCTCGGGATATGTGCCAATGACTGAAGGCCCTAGCAATCTTTGCGATGGGCGGGAATGCTGGCTCTCTTGGTCTACCAGATCGGTGACCGTGATTCTACAGAATGCTTTATATTTATGCTGTGTGTGTGAGCTCCCTCAAAGAGTTTCTGGCCACGCCACTATATATACTATGTATTTATGATGAAGATTAATAGTTTGCCTTTAATTACGATTACAATTACGATGCATTTAATTACGATTAAAGCATAACTATTTTTATACTATTATTTACATAACCAACATGCTTCAAAAAGGCATTGGACTAGTCATTTCTGTTTTGTTCTATTTTCTTGACGTTAGCGCTCGTACGTTCTGTACAGAAACTATAGCTTAGTTCAAAATAGATAGAGTTGGAAATACTTGAAGATATGCCAGCGTATATCTAAGGCAAAATGTAGAATTGCAAGGGGTGAAGGGAGTTAAGAAAGCAAGTAGTTGTGCATGCGCACTCCACAGAAAGCAGACGAAAATCCCGTTTCTTGCAGTAGGCCTGGATGCTCAAGGAACATAGCATACAAGAGGAAAGATAGAAAATGTCCATGTCAGTGACGCGCATGCGTAGGTTCCGCTTATCAAAGTAAGGCGAGAGAGCACATTCAGAAGATTGCACTGAAAATAATTACAAGCAAACAATTTATATACTGTATAATGAAACACGTAATTTTTCTTATTAACAGGGGATGCCGGGCATACCGGCGTTCCCTTACGCTACGCCACTGCTCGTGGGTTTTCTCGGATTTTCCCGTTTCCTCAGACTTTCTTCATTCCACCATTTCATTCATTTCTCATCATCACAGTATCCTTTAGCCTAACCGGCATAATCGTGGGACATACAACTTAAAGATTTCATTTCATTTCATTTTTCTTTAAAATATAAATTAGTTTTCTGTAAAGCATTGATGGTGGGATATGCGGCAGTATCCAGCACTCACAAAGCACTAATGTCTGGTGTAATCAAAATTGTGGTTTTCTGTAGGTTTCGTTCCTTGCATGTTGGTATGAAATTAGGAGTGGAAATTGGATTTTAAAAAAATGTTGCCATTATCTCTGGAGTACTAACGATGAAATATGCAGCACTAACGAACTCTAACGAAGCACTAATGACGCGTGTAATTGAAATTGTGGTCTGCCGTAGATTTCGTCCGTGATCTGCTGGCATGAAGTTAGCAGGTCAATAATGACTTCTTAAAAATGTGGCCGCTATCTGCGGAGCACGATGAAATATGATACACTAACGAGCACTAACGAAACACTAACGATGTGTGAAATCGAAATTGTGGCCTGTCATAGTGGCCAGCCAAGTTCATGGACATCAGCAATCAAGTTCTCCTTCCCCGTACAGTATTACTATATCGTCAAACATGGCAATCTCTGAACAACACGTCTTTAGGACGGCTGTTAAGGGACTTTTGGAACATTCTGTATTACTGAGCTTCTGCTTAGCTTACACTACCTAAAGTGAGAAGCTAGCAGTGAGTTTTGCAAAATCAACAATTTAAGTCAATTTTCTGAAGGTTGAAGAAAAAGAATTCATCGAGAGCAGACACTCAGCATTTCTAAAGGAATTCCTCATTCACATCACAGATACTTAAAGGCATTTAAAAAAACTCAAATTTAATTCAAATGTACTGGTAGTTATTGGTAAATTCCCGCTCAGAGAATCCTGGATTCGCCTATATATATATATATATATATATATATATATATATATATATATATATATATATATAGAGAGAGAGAGAGAGAGAGAGAGAGAGAGAGAGGGCACGACATTTCAGACCCAGTCCCCATTCTTCTTGCACAGATTTAATTGAAGCAAATGCCTATTACCAAAATCAAAATTCAAAACTTCACTCCTGAAATAGGCCTATATACAATGGTGTCATTCAGTCAGTTCTCACCGGTTTGCTTGAACTAGTTAAATTTTGTCAGCTCCTTCCAACTGGTTGTTAAGTGTTTCTCTAGCTCTACATCCAGTATTTACAAAGAAAAAATTCAAATATTATTTTTAAAAATTAATATACAAAATATCAAGTATAAAGGTGCTATATGATTCATTCCAAGTTAGTATCACTAATATCATTGGATATAATAATAATAATAATAATAATAATAATAATAATAATAATAATAATAATAATAATAATAATAATAATAATAATAATAATAATAGTAGTAGTAGTAGTATTCAGTCCACTTTCTACCGTATATTGGTCATATTATAGAACCGTTTGTTAGAGGGTAATCATAAAATCCGTGGAATACAAACAAACACACACACACACACACACACACATATATATATATATATATATATATATATATATATATATATATATACAGGGTGATTCAGTAATGTTGGACAGCCCTGAATAAATCGGAAACCAGAAGAGATATTAGCAAGAGTGTGGTGGATCCAGATACTTGTGGAAGGGGGACGTCTTTTGAGGTACCACACAATGCTACCAGGTCAACAGCGTTGCCAGCTCAGTACAAAGTTGTATTTTTTTAGATGGAACATACATAAGTTTATGCCACCGAAAGAATTAGTACAGAATGTGAATACCAACAAGCGAAACCGCACCTGTCAGTGTTGCCAAATAAGGAAGTTATAAATCTTCAAAGATCAATAAATTAAAGTGTCCGTAGAGCAAAACTAGCAAAAAGGCAAGAAAATTAATACTACGGAATGAAAAGGAGTAACCGAAAGAGTAAACCAAAGAACGCACAGCATCCAGTGAATAACAGGGTTGCCACAGCAAAGGGGGGAAAAATTGAAAATTTTGCAGTTGCCATAGGAGGAAAAGTGCCCATATGACATAATGCTGGAAACACCATAGAAAGTCTATGTAAGATTAAGAAATCCTAATAGTGTTTGTTCGAAAGCGATATCTAACCGTTCCCGAGATACAGCAAAGGTGTGCGGGGTTTGCAACACTGCATAATAATTCCCTCGCCCTCCAAACTACAGGAACGAGTAATGAAAATTACACGTCCAACAAAATGTAAGAACTACACGGGTCTAATCGTCAAATAGAAGGCAATGATACCTTTATGTTTACAAGAACATATGATGAAGTGTGGGATTTTCCCCGTAACTCGTATGGGACACGGAGACATCATTGTCACGCAACGTCCGTGACAATATACATATTATGGTACACAAACCAAATCAGGTGTTCTTGTGATGTAGTGGTTAACGATTCGGGGTAGGACGTAGGTCGTTGGTTCGATCCCATTCAGGACTACTGTGTTTGTTCTTTCAACATGCACTATAATTACGTTAGATAGAGGCGATTTCCTATGAAACGTTTTAGTAACGTTTCTTGGCTTCGCGTTAGGATGTAGTCGGTTGCACACATAAGAATTCCAAATCTTGAAACAATAATAATTACAGGGTTGTAGCAGTGAACTATGGTTTTGAATAATAATAATAATAATAATAATAATAATAATAATAATAATAATAATAATAATAATAATAATAATAATAATAATAATAATAATAATAATAATACGTTTTACTGAACGCTGGAATAGGTCAGTTATAACAATCATCAATAATGTTGTTTCAACTAGCTCGTATCATGCTTGTTGATGGTTCTCACAGTCTGACAAGCTGAAAGCAAGTGACTGCCAACTTTGCCAAGCTGTCATACTGTATGAATACAGTGTATTGACCATACTAATAGTAACAATAAATGTGTGAATCAGTGTTAGATAAAGGCAAGAGAAATGACGTAAAACCTACCTTGTAACATATAAGGGGAAAACTTAATCATTTTTAAGATGAGTACGCAAGATGGCGCTTGCTGTTAGATTTTGCTACTCCTGTGCTCAGTTTTCTGAAATTTTTACTTACAAGCATAAATTATTTTACAAGTAGTTGTCTCATTACGGAATATGAATATTATATTACCGTTTTTCGTGTTGTTTTACATTTTTTCCACGTAAGTATTATACACACGTGAAATACAAAGATAGTTTATTTTGACGATCATTTTAAACGTTAAATTTGTAGCCTAATATGTGTTATTTCTTTTTTCTTCTTTTCTTACCTTTCTTTCTTTATTTTTGCTGAAACTTAATTTGCTTAGGTAAAATATTATATGTTCTTGAAAATAATCTCTTTATGTTTTTGAGCTTTCATATAATCACGATTAGTTGCCTGAATCCGTTAGTGGAAAATACTAATTAATTTCCCTTATTAGGGAAGGTTGTGGAGTGTTACTCTGACTTCATATTGATACTATACTCAGTCGACTTCTTTTTACATATGAAACAATTAGGCAACCGGAGAAATCCTCGATCGCAAGCTTGTTCGAATTATCAGCGTTAAAATTTCAAAATTGAACAGATTTTGAAAAAAAGTTTGAAGAAACCATTTTTTGAGATACACGCTTCATTTTTAGTACTGGGGTGTTTTCTTGGGTGCTCGACAGAATGGTAAGGTCAACACGTACGCATTTTGGAAGATACGGAAATTTATTGGGGAAGGGTTGAAGAGTGATGGCGTCTTTCAACTTGCAAATTGCATCCTATTTGGCACATCGGGTAAATAGGCTAATAAGATTTATTTGAAAGCAACTGTATTGCCATTCAAGTGTCACTTTCCCGTGTGGCCACCTAAACATTAAACAATGACATTTGTCTCCGAAACGCTTAGCTGCGGAACTAACTTCAACGGGACTCCCAACCCAGCAGGCCTCTGTGCATTGTGGAAAAAATGAAATATTTCAGTTTAACATCCGATCATTATACCCTTTAAGCTAAGGAAGACGATGATTAAGGCAAATGAATGATGATGGAAGAATTGACGGAATGAGAAGAAGGGAGGAAACATAAGTACCTCAAGAAAACCCATGGACATGATGGTATTCATTGTGGAAGACTGCGTTCTTGGGCTGGCTACCAGCCTGGTTCCATACTCACTCTTTTTTTTTTTAAGTTTTAAAGTTTTTTTTTTTTGACACTCGTAACATTAGAAAATTGTTGTTTCCGTAACTATCGGATATGGAAGTGGAGATATAATTTTAACAACCGGTTCCAAGAACCTGAGAAATTTTAATAACCGGTTCGGGCGAACTAGGTGAATGACACCATTAAACAAAGCAATATGCTCGGTCAACGATAAGGCCATGAGCATCCGCAGCGAAGGCAAGGGGACAATCGCTTTACCTTGCATTTTCGAAAGGTGTTTGGTTGTTTCAAAACACTTTTATCCACAAACACACGTGAAGGCACATTATATTTGATTACACCTACTACAGTATTTAATATAGACCTATTTAATGTAGTCCACAAAGTTATGCAATAAGTCTCAATAATAATTGTTTTGCATTATGCGTTATGTGCATCAATGTATGTCGGTCTTTTGCCCCTTCCCCGCCCTTGGAAAAATCCTGCGATTGTTTCTGGATAAAAGTGTTCTTATTCGGAACTGTTATTATCTTCAGGTGTGCATAGTATCAAGTATGAACCAGTATTGAAAGATAGCGTGAAATTGTTTTGAATATATGCCACTATAAACAAGAATTAGAGAATTCATACTTGAGCTTGTTATTGTTGAAGATCATGTGATATATGAAGTACAGCAATTATGGTGCAAAAGCAAGTACTTGCAAAACACTTGGAGAATTGAAGTAGGTTAAATATACTAGCAGATTTTAATAAAATTAGCTGTAAATAGCTCGGTAGATAGATCACTTCTGGCGCACGAGATCGCTGTTTCGATCCCACTTTTCGCCAGGAAGACTTTATGTAGGACCCATAGTGTGCTTGGATTTTCTCGGTGTTTTCCCACTTCCTTCAGTCCACCATTTTGATAATCATCATCACTGCTCCTTTTAGATTCGGACTATAACCGTGGGATATTAAACCAGAAAAATTCAAATAGCACCTTCGGCACCCTAACACCCGTGCTAATCGCGTAGTTTTACTCGCTGCGGGAACTTGTGCAGAATCATTCTGACGCGTGATTACTAAAGAGTTCGAGTTGATTTTTGAGTTGATTTTAGTTTAGCGTCCCTTTCAGCAGCGAGGCTATATGAGACGTGGACCTACTGGTTAACGTGGAATCCGAACCACATGAGCTCCCGCCGGGAATCGAACCCGGGTCTCCCACGCCAAAGGCGCGTACGCTAACCGCTTAGCCACGGAGGAGCTCACTAAAGAGTTCGACTAACATGTTTCCTGCAGTAGTCAGGCCTTTTATATGACGCTAATCATACGCCAAAACGAGCCTGTATGAAACCCTATCTCAGATTCCTGCTTCCACCTGGATTGTGGAACAAATCTGTCTGTGTAAGTAAGCAACCTAGTAAAAGTTGATGATAGTTTTCATTTAACGTAGCCGTGTTTGGTTCACAATTTTAGCCATAATGATTATGCCATCTAAAGTAAAGTTGCACTAAGACATTCAACTTAAAAAATACATGCACTTGGGAACACAACTTACAAAATACCTGCACGATAATACAACTTGACAAAATACGGTACCACGCTTGAAATAACTAAGTCCATTTGGTTGAAAAGGTCGGATTTGTGTAATTGTTTTGTATTTGTATTCTTATTCTTAATTTGCACCTTTGAGACATCTAGTTATAGATAAATGTATAATATATATATCTGTCATTTGCTGAGAAAATTTTACCATAAAAGTAGTTTTAGTTACCCCTAATTGCAGTTTGAGTCGAATTTTGCCCAGAAAACGCTGGAATGTTAGCCATGATATTTAAGCCCCTAAAGTAAAACTGCTCCAAGAATTGCAACTTCCCTTACAAAATTACATTTTTGAACGTACTAAGAATGTGTTTTGTCCTATCTATCTAGGTAATGATTTTGTATTTGTACACGTATCCTTAATCTGCACCGTAGAGACATCTAGTTATAAATAAATGTATAACGTTTAACTACCGTTTTCTGAGAAACTATTACCATAGAAATGATATAATTTTCCTCTAAATGCAAATTGAGTTGCACTTTAACCAGAAAACGATGGAATTTCTAAAGTAGAGATAAGTTTTATATTAAGGATTGCAACTACGCTTATAAAACACCATTTTTGAGCGTACTTAGTCTGTTTTGTCCAAAAGATGAAATTTATGTAATGATTTCGCATTAGTATACGCCCCCAGGCCCCCGCGTTTGTCCGGCCTACGGCCTCCATCTCTTAGGTATCAGCCTTTGCATCAAGAGTGAATTTTGTGCATTTGCTCTTTAATCACATTTCCTGAATTTGGCACAGCTGGGGACTTCGCCCCCTAGATTCTCACGTTTACTCGGCCTACGGCCTCGCACCTCTTAAATCCACAATTCTACCAAATTTCAAGTATTTTTCCTATTTCAACTATCTAAAGATAAGATTTTTATCCTAAGAAAACATCCATTTAAATAACATGGGAATTTCTTCATCCCCCCTTTAGACCCCTTAAAAACTAAAAATATTCAGTTTTGGCAATTTTCCTGTACATTAGTGCTGGAAGGCTACACTCTTACGAAATTTCATCATTCTAGTCCTGCCGGAAGTCTCTAAACATTTTGGGGTGTAGAAGATGGCCCATATAAATAACATGGGGAAGATTTTTCAGTTTTTTCAGGTTTCAGGTTTTTCATAAAACCACTCTACATTTGGAAATTTTTATTTCTAGCGAATTACTTAGTTAACGCTAACGAAAACGTATAAGCATACCGAATTTTAAGTTTTTATTTCAATTCCAAGTACCTCAAATATGAGATTATAGATCCAAAAAAATGCCCATTTAAATAACATGGGGAATTTCTTCATCTCCCATTTAGATCCCCGCCAAATTAAAAATATTCAATTTGGCAATTTTTTCTGTCGGTTTGTCCCAAAAAGCTATAATCATGTTAAATCTAAGCATTGTAACCCTAGAGGAAGTGCCAATAATTTGGAGGTGTGAAAGGTGTTTGATATAAATAACATGGGAAAGATTTTTCAGTTCCCTATAAAACCACTCTAAAGTTGGATTTTTTTTTTTTTTATTTTTGCCAAAAGTGAATATTTTCTAATTTTTAGGGGATCTAAAGAGAGAGTATAGTATTAGTGTACCATAATGTGTATATTGTCACGGACGTTGCGTGACAATGATGTCTCCGTGTCCCATACGAGTTACGGGGAAAATCCCACACTTCATCATATGTTCTTGTAAACATAAAGGTATCATTGCCTTCTATTTGACGATTAGACCCGTGTAGTTCTTACATTTTGTTGCGCGTGTCATTTTCATTACTCGTTCCTGTAGTTTGGAGGGCGAGGGAATTATTATGCAGTGTTGCAAACCCCGCACACCTTTGGTGTATCTCGAGAACGGTTAGAGATATCGCTCTCAAACAAACGCTATTAGGATTCCTGAATTTTACATAGACTTTCTATGGTGTTTCCAGCATTATGTCATATGGGCACTTTTTCTCCTATGGCAACTGTAAAATTTTCAATTTTTTCCCCCTTTGCTGTGGCAACCCTGTTATTCACTGGATGCTGTGCGTTCTTTGGTTTACTCTTTCGGTTACTCCCTTTCATTCCGTAGTATTAATTTTCTTGCCTTTTTGCTAGTTTTGCTCTACGGTCACTTTAATTTCTTGATCTTTGAAGATTTATAACTTCCTTAATTGACAACACTGACAGGTGTGGTTTTGCTTGTTGGTATTCACATTCTGTACTAATTCTTTCGATGGCATAAACTTATATGTTTCATTTAAAAAAAAAAAAACTTTGTACTGAGCTGGCAACACTGTTGACCTGGTAACATTGCGTGGTACCTCAAAAGACGTCCCCCTTCCACAAGTTTCTGGATCCACCACACTCTTGCTAATATCTCTTCTGGTTTCCGATTTATTCAGGGCTGTCCAACATTACTGAACCACCCTGTATATGCTAATGTTTATGAGCGCCCTTGATGTTTTTCTGCTAACATCACTGACGCCTAGTATTAATTAGACTTATTAAATGTAAAGACAATCATAAAAACTCTATAAATCTTAAGAGATCTTTTACAGATAGTTACAGCGTAAAATGTTTTTGTATTCAACAAACCGTCACACTGGAGAGCTTTTCTGCATGTTGAGTAACAAATTTTCAGTGAGCTATTTTTTTTTTTATTTTATTATTAATAATAATAATGAAATATTTTCAGATATAAATAATAAATGGTAAATTATCCCCTGCGTTACAGTAATTGCAAATATTGAACGATCTCCATCAAATGTCAGTCCACTTAGAAGTTTCTCTGTAAATACACAACGTTCCCCACCACCTAGTGAGCTAGTTAGGATTCATTGGTTACTTTGCCATTAACGTAACATTGAATCCCAGCATTGTCAGTACGAATAAGACTTCGATGAAAATAAACGAAATCTTCGTTCCTAATTAATAGGATGGCCTTCTTAATTATATGCTAATGGGCGCCAAATAAGAGGGGCGGTGGGCAGAAGGTCACAGAGATTTTATCACTTTGTATGATAATTGTTTTAAAAATCTAACTTCACATAGGCATACTTTTTAATTCTATGTTTTAAAATTACTTCAACAGAGTGGACAATTTATCCTGAAACGCCCTTGGAACTTATAAATGAATAGACAGAAAATGCTTCGATTTTGTACAATGAAAATATCAGCAGTGGGGCAAAAATTAACAGTGTTGTCAACTCAGCATAAAGTTTTATTCTCTCAAATAGTACTACGTCAACTTATTATACATTACACATTTTATGACACATTACACATTTCGAATATACATGTGGAAAGAATACCATACTAGTCGTACAGTGTTGCAAACTAACGGCGCTATAATATCATAAACATCGAGTTTTGTAAGGGTTCGACTCTTGGGTCTAGCCTAGAAAGACCTCAGCAATTGGAACAAAATTTGCAGGGTTAATATCCCATTGGGCAACAACCAAACCGCGAAAGAATTAAATTTTTTATTTGCAAATACAAAGGGGGGACGGGGGAAAACCCTTAAAAATGTCCAAATGGCTAAAAAATCATAAGTATTAATCAGAGTAACGTACTGAAGACATAAATAATTTTTAAAAATTTTCTACTACTGTTTCAATGGAGCAGAAGGGGCATATTCCTTAATAAAATCCTATGGTTCGGCTCTTGGGTCAAGACTAGAAGGAGCTGAGTGATTGGAACGAAACTTTCAGGATTAATATGCCATTGGGCAACAACCAAACCGCGAAAAAAAATAAGTTTTCCATTTGCAAACACAAAGGGGGGACGAGGGCAAAATCCTAAAAAATTGTCCAAATGACAAAACTCACAAATAGTAATCTGATTAACGTTCTGAAGACAGAAATATTTTTTTAAATTTTTCTACTGCTATTCTAAACTTGTAGAATTCATAGCCCATTGGTCAACAACCAACCGTAAAAAAAATGAATGTTCCATTTGCAAACACAAAGGATGGACGGGGGGTAAAACGCTAAAAAATTGTCCAAATGGCACAAAACTCATAAATATTAATCAGAGTAACGTACTGAAGAGAGAAATATTTTTTTTAAATTTTTCTACTGGTGTTTGAAGAGAAAAGAGGGGGCATATTCCTTCATAAAATCCTACGTTTCGGTTCTTGGGTCTAGCCTAGAAGGAGTTGAACGATTGGAACGAAACTTGCAGGATTCATATCCCATCAGACAGCAATAAAACCGCGAAGAAATTAAATTTTCCATTTGCAAATTCAAAGGGGGATGGGGGCAAAACCCTAAAAAAGTTTTAAATTGCATAAAACTCATAAATATTAGTCAGAGTGACGTACTGAAGACAGAAATATTTTTTTTTTAATTTCTTCTCTTGTATTTGGGGGAGCAGAGGGTGCGTATCCTTTTATAAACTCCTGTTGTTCGGTCTTGCTTTTACCCTAGAAGGATTTACACGACTTGATAAAGCTTGTTTAATTTTTATGTTTTTGGCCTGTGAGTAGAGGAATAATAAAACTGGACATTCATTTTCCGTTTTGCACATTTGAGAATGGGACGAGGCTTATCTTAGAAATATTTGTTAATGGTATAAAATTTCAAAATTTAATGAGGTGCTGAGAATCAAATAAAATAATTCTCTTAATCCCTGTTTGTTTTGTGCAGATGTGGCATAATATTTCATATAAATTTATTATTTGTCTTTTGGTTTAGCCTATAATGACTGCGATGGGTAGAAATAAACTCAAAATATCAATGTCTTTATTTTTATGATTGAAGAGAGAAGAATGACATTTTCTGTTACACTTACGAGTAGATTTATTATGTATACTGTTTAGAAATTATCAGAATTTGATAAAATTTTGCAAAATTTAACTCCTTGATGCCCTAAAAGTAAAAATTATTTGTACCTTCTTTTGCTTCTCTTTTTGCGAGAGGGGAGTTTTTTTTTTTTTTTTTTTTTTTTTGAGAATATCAGAAGATGACCTTACTTGCTTACTTTTGTACTTATTTTTGTGAGATGAGGAGGAATGTTTCCACTCCTTGCTCTTTAGTTTCAGAATAATATACATAGGTCCAACATTCGTGCAACGTTACCACATGAGCAAAAAGTTTTCTCCATCTTGGTCCAAAATTTTCAAGGAATGACTCGACATGTCACTGCGGAGTTTTTGTCTGAAGCGGAATATGTAATCGCTTTACCCAATGTGCTGTTACGTTGGACATGTGCAATTTTCCATTAATTATTTTCCATACACTACCATAACTGAGTCCATTGAGCTGTATAGTGTTGTGGAATGATCATTAGTTGATCTTCCAGGATCAGCTCTTCCATTCTCCTCAATGCAGCGGCTGTGCCGGTTTTGATATACACCGAGTCCTTGGTTCATTTGTAAGGGGACTATGGCCTGTTCTGAAATTCTTGCTCCTCTCATGACAGTCTCAGAGGATAGACAATCCATACCATAGATAAGATTAATTCATCATGAATTTTCCGGGCGCTACAATCCTTCAAATTCACAAAGTTAATCAAGCTAGAAGTTTCTGCCTTCCTTTTTTGCACTTTACTGACAACTAGCATTAAGTGTAGAAAAAGTAAATATCATACGTGAATAATTTTCACTTAATGACACATGCAAGATTTAATGTCTACACAGGCCGAGTTACATCAAAATATCTCAATAATTTCTGGGAGATAATTAAAATTTTCTCACACTGTGGATCAACGTAAGTCGCTCAACGCAAGGGGAATGATAATGGAATTAGTAGCAAACTGGAATGATCCGAATGTGTATGGAAATTATTGTGAGATATTGGAGCAAATGTAAAATAATCTCTAATACAACATTTGCAAACTTTTTTCTTAAGCCGCTTTTTTCTTTTCCGTCTACCTTAGAATAATCGTCATTTATCCATATTTAAACTGAATTTATGTAACACATATATGTAGAAAACTTCGAATAAAATTCAAGAAATAAAACCTCTTTTTTGTAATGAAGAAGGAGTCAGAAAATTAATGTAACGAACAAATTTTAAAGGAAAAAATGTTTGTAATAATCGTCATGTATCCATATTTAAACTGAATTTATATGATACATACAGTATATGTAGAAAACTGCGAATAAAATTCAAGAAATAAAACCTCTTTTTTGTAATGAAGAAGGAGTCAGAAAATAAATGTAACGAACAAATTTTAAAGGAAAAAAAAAGTTTGTAAGAAACTTACGTGTGCATATATGTATGATTTTTATGAGTGTGTATGTGTGTGAAGAGGAAACTCGAAAACTTTGAAAGTTTTGATCTTGTTATAGTTTCGTTTTCACTTTCTATAAATAGTTGATTTGGAGTTTATCGTCCCCTTCAACACTTAGGCTATATGAGATGTGGATCTACAGTTTAGGGTGGAACCCGGACCAACGTAATGCGCTCAAATTTCAAAATTCTATTGCCGAAAGTTAAACCCGAGATCCTATGTACCAAAGCTGCACGTGCTAACTACTAGTCTAGCGGGGAGGGTGTTTTTTTTAATATTTGTGTTTATTATCATACACTACGACTAAAAATAGAATTTGTTTATTTTACAAATCCATGTGAGAAGTACGGAAGTGAACAATTGAGTGTTCATTTCGCAAGATAGCAAAAGATATAAATAAGAATGGATAGGAAATCTTGTTTCTAAGTACATAGATGACAAGATACATGAACTAAACAAACTTAAGATTGAAATAGTTACTCAATGACTTCTCGAGGGTGATGACAGGAATTACGTATTTCATTGAAATGGGAATGTTTTCAGTTTTCTTCAAATTTTGAACTGCAGCAATCTATGTGTGTAACGGAGGATTAATTTATACGTACGGCCTACACCGTAACTTGGAACTTTCCTGGTAGGGCAAGCATTAATATTTGGGCCCGTAGACAAATGTAAAGTTGGACCTCTGCTGAAAAATATGAAATGAGAAGTTAGGGTGCCCCTAGAATTTAAAACGTTAATATTAAATTTTAACACTTTTTTGAATTCCAGTTGATTTTTTCTAAAATAGTACGTAGAATACATTTGTGGTTCGTCATAGATTTGTTTAGATAGTGACCCAGTAGTAGCTGAAATTATTTTAATTTCTTTTGGAATGGTAAGGTGCGTACATTCTAGGGATGGCCAATTACGGCCGGAAAGTAAAATCGGAAAATTCCGGAATTCGGAAAAAATCCGGATTTCGGAAAAATTCCGGAATTAAAAAAATGATTTTTAGGGTTTTACAACACTAAGAACGCAAATGAGATAGATGATTTAACGCACATTCAAAGCACAATAGTACGGAACAGAGATGGCGTGGGTCAATTAAAACTTGACCCACGACCCACTGACCCAACACCCACCATGAACCACTCTGACTCACCACCCACCATGAACCACTGTCACCCACCACCCACCGGGACCATTTTCACACGCTGTGACCAAGCAAAACTTATCATCATCAACTCTGACACAAGATCCACGGCCTCTTCTCTAATGACTAAAGAATTTACACTAGTAATAGAAGAAGGCTATGAAACTATCACTCATCGGAGTTTGAATTTCTACGATCAATCGCTCAAGCACCGCTCTGTTACAATAACAATGGACCTGACCCTTACGAAATAAAATGGTAAAGTGTTTGTCATGATCCAAATTACGATGAATACCAATTAAATTGTCATGGTATAATTTAATTTCTTGTTGAATTTCACTGGTCTGCTTGAAAATCCTCCCACGAGGGTGAAAGGGTGCACCGGATAGATTTCGAGACGCTGATTATGAATATCTCATCGAGAAAGTTCCAGCACGTAAGTTTTCTTTTCTTTTCTTTCTTTCTTTTTTTTTTTGCGGGTGCTGTTTCCATAATTGACAGAAAAATCTTATTTTTCGTATTTAATATGTGTTTTCCGTGTTTTGAGTGCATAATTCTGAATTTTTACGAGAGTGAAAGGGTGTACCGGATACATTTCGAGAAGCTGATTACGAATATCTCATCGAGAAAGTTCCAGCACGTAAGTTTTTTTTTTTTTTTTTGGCGAGGTGCTGTTTCTATAATTGACAGGAAAATCGTTTTTTTTTGTTTTTTTTGTATTTAATGTGTTTTCCGTGTTTAGAGTGCATAATTCTGAATTTTTATCTTAATCCAAGAACTGTTACTAGGCTATATCCGAGGAACATTCTTTTCTCTAGCTCACGACTCCCGGAAACGTACGCTCTCCCCTTGAGTTGCAAAGATTTATTGTCGTTCCACAAGGCATACACTAAAACTTAGGCATTATTGACGGAGAAAGGTTTCGTAATCATCTTGCGATCATTCGTCGGTTCCCTTTTGTCTAGACGACAGACAGATTGTTGAAAAAAGGCGCCAAGACATACACCACGTTGTGGCGCGAAACAAATAGTTCAGTTTCGAATTTATCTTCGTGTTAGAAGGTGGTGTTATGCTGTGTCTGTGTATACCGTAGGTGAAAAATATTTCTGCGTGAAATATTGACGTTTGTGTTAAATGAACATGCCGAGAACTTGCAACAATTCGACAGATTCATTCTGCTACATATGTGGGGAAGTGATTTTCAAGGGACAAAGTAGGCCATTGTCACCGTTCCTGAAGACATTCTACCATCTGTACTTCGGGTGTAAAATCGGCCACCAGGATCTAAAACAAAGTTGTAACTCGTGTGCGCGTACTCTCACAGGATGGTTGAAAAGTACACATAAATCGATGTCGTTCGCCGTACCTATGGTTTGGGCGAGCCCCGTGATGAAGTTTCAGACTGTTACTTCTGCCTGACTAATATAAAAGGTTTATCAAAAAACATGAAGCATAAAATACAGTATCCTAACTTGGATTCCGCGAGGAGACCTGTGAAACATGATGTTTGTCTGCCTGTACCCGTACCACCAGACTCATACACCCTGTGCAGTGTTTCATCCGATGAAGAACCTGCTGCTTGTGAGGATGTTGCACAATCTTAGAGTACACAGTCAGATCCCAATTACGCTCCAGTGCCTGACACTAATGAGCCACATGTGATAAGTCAGGAAGAGCTGAATGATCTGATCAGAGACATAAGCCTGCCCAAGTCTAAGGCCCTGTTGCTTGCACCATGACTTCAACAATGGAATCTACTAAACCAAGATGTGAATATATAGGAAAAGGATGTATAGGATGTATAGGAAAAGAGAGGTAAGCCTAGTTCCTAATTTTACAAAGGATGGTGATTTGGTGAATTGAAGTGACATTCCATCGCTTATGGGACAACTGAAGTTGAACTACAACACTGAAGATTGGAGACTATTCGTAGATTCCTCTAGGATAAGTCTCAAGGCAGTGTTACTACACAATGGCAATAAAAAAAAACAGCCATCCCTATTGCTCATGCTGTACATATGAAAGAAACATACGAGAACATGCGAAACCTATTGCAGAAAATAAAGTACGAACAGTTCCATTGGTCCGTATGCGCTGACCTTAAGGTTATTGCCATCCTCACCGGTTTACTAGGAGGTTACACGAAGCACTGCTGTTTCTTGTGTCATTGGAACAGTCGAGCCAAAGATCAGTACACCATCACAAAATGGCCGCCTAGGAAGCAACTGGTCCAAGGGGAGATTAACGTGGCTAATGAACGTCTTGTGGATCTGGAGAAAATATTCTTACCACCCCTTCATATCAAATTAGGGCTCATGAAGGTCTTCGTCAAGGCCCTGAACCGGAATGGTGAAGCATTTAATCATCTCAGAAAACTATGCCCAAGACTCAGCGAGGCCAAGGTGAAAGAAGGTATTTTTACGGGACCTCAAATCAGAGACGTTTTTAAGGATACTGCATTTTCTTCTAAGCTTAATGTAGTGGAAAGTGAGGCTTGGGAGGCCTTTCGAGAAGTGAGCAGTAGATTTCTAGGGAATCACAAGTCACCTGATTACAAAGACATTGTGGGCAGGTTAATTATTTCATTTCGTAAAATGGGATGTAATATGTCCCTAAAGTTACACTTCCTTCATTGCCACCTGGACTTCTTCCCTGAAATGTACAGCTTGGGGGAAGTCTCTGACGAACACGGGGAAAGGTTTCACCAGCAAATAACTACTATGGAGAGGCGCTACAGTGGTAAATGGAGTGTGAATATGTTGGCAGACTTTTGTTGGAATGTGACACGCGAGACACTCTGTAATAAATATAAGAGGAGTAGGAAAACCAAGTGACACGTAAGTGTTAAAATTTAACTTTTTATGCAATTTTATCTGCATAATTTATATTGATATTTAAATTATAACGTGCAAATTATTATGGGTGGAGAATAGCATCTTTGGGTGGATATTGAAACACCCCCCTCCTCCCTGAAAAATGGTACGTCCTGGAAAAAAACGGGTTACAGATTCGAACTCAGGAGCTCGAAACCTATAGGAAAAATCCATTTTCGTTCGTCTAAGCGAAAAAAAAAAGTTTCATTTTGCCGACCAGTGTTATCGATACTTTTCAGTGGAAAAATGTGAGATGCATTTCTGACCCACTCCATCTCTGGTATGGAATACTACGGTTATCATATGACGTATTTCGAACAACAAGAAACTGAACATTTAACTTTTATCAAAGGATTTTTTTTTTTTTTTTTTGAAAAATGTTCGGATAAGTATCACATCAAATTATGTACAAGGTTTTCCATAGACATAAAGATCGTAATGCTGTTTATAGGAATGTAGTATATCAAACCATTCCGGAGATATATAAAAAAAAAAAACTAAAATTTTATATAATGCATAAAATGGTCTATTTGTAAGAACTAAAACAGTTTTTGACTAATTTTACTTTTATAGCATTACAATGCTTTTTTGGAAAATTTAACTACAAAATGTTCTCGGAGTTACTTGAAGCTGTTTTGCAAACTTTAACAATTTTTAGTATATCTTTGGAACAGTTTAAGATATCAAACTGCTGTAAACGCAATTATGATCGCCACATCTGTTTGAAAATTATCTATGCAATTTGGCGAGGTACTTATCATAGCAATTTTTCAAAATGAATGTATTGAAAAAGTAAAATTTTCAATCCCTTGTAACTTAGTTCGTATTCCTTCGAAACCTGTGATATCATAATTAGGCACTACAGTACTTTGGATGTTCTTGCCCCGTTTGTCTCATTTACGTTATTTCTTTTGTAGGGGCCACCAAATTTTGAATGTTTCTGATACTGTGATTTCCCTTAGTTTACAACACTACATGAAAATGTGGTATTGTATGTTTTTTTTCTTTCTAATGCAAATTTGAAATATGTAATAATCTGACATAATGTTGTTGAAGAAATACGACCATAGTGGGTTGGCAACGCTGTTAATCTTGTGGTATCACAAAGTATGTTAAACAATGTCCTTCTGTAGATGTTTGCATTGTAATAAAAAAAAGAACAGTGATTTTTGTCCGTTAGTTTAAAAGTTACAAAAGTGTATCAAGATAAATTGTTCATCTATCTGGCTACTAGTGGTAGAACAAGCCTAGTTTAAAGAGTTTTTTTTTTTTTAATTAAAGTGATGCATACGTTTCACGTGTGATTCCTAGTGGGAGAGCATTGAATACATTGAGAAGTTGGATCCCGCTTTTAAAGTGTACATCTCGCTCTATATAAACTTTCTGCTGTTAAAAGGATCAGATACAAACCAATAAATTGAACATTCTGAATGGCTCTCTTCTATCTGATGTGCATGTTGGTATCATGGGATAAATGAATTACCATTAACAGTGAAAACATTTTAGAACATACTATTGGATTGTTTTTATATATGATCTCCTGTGATAATTTCATATGTTCGTACATCAAAGAGAGAAGGGGATGTGAAGGGAGGGGGGATTAAATTCAGTGTAGATTGTTCTATTGTTCCGAGACATGTCCGTGTGCTCCTGGTCCGTTCAATGACAATCTCACCATTGTTACTGCCTGGCAATACCATGTCTCATATTTCCTATTACTAGTGATGAGCGCAAGAGTCTTCGTCTTGCAGTTTGTGCAAGAGTCGTGTATGCAAGACCAAGACCAAGAGTCTTGAGCAAGTACCTTTACTACTTGATTTATATATATATATATATATATATATATATATATATATATATATATATATATATAGACCCTATATATATATATATAACGTAAAACGGAAGGGGAAAATCATTATATCTTTCACTTGAGTTTTTTGGCATCAGTAAAAATGCACTGGAGTGAATGTATTCTCAATGGCTATACAATCCATGTGAGTTCTTCTGCTCCTATAGCATACATCTAAAGTATTTCGTTTTCTGAATCGGTTGTTCACGTTTTCTGTAGTTATTACACGTTTTCAAGCCACACCAATGTCAATCCAGTCAAGATGTCATTCCAATCAAAACTTGTTGCACACAAAGAAATGTGTCATTGGTGCTGAATTACGATGCATTCCTGATTATAAGACGACCGAGAGCATAATTCTATGAATTGTCACAAGGTATATACTAAGAACCCCAGTGTCTGATTGACTTTGGTCATTATTTGATTCATTTACGATAAAACATATTTGGATTGTGGGAAATCATAGGAAGAATAGTTATGTCCATAAGAAGCGGATACGCGAAAAGTAAACTAAAGAGTTATGGGCGCGGTGGCTGTAACGGGCCCATAAATATTCCGGAGAGAGAAAAAAAAATATAAAAATATTTACTCAACCTTTCCTTACATGGCTCAGTGGTAAAGCGTTTAGTTCTTCTGCAGGCGATCCCTGGTTCGATCCCAACTCTTGCCATGTGAGCTTTTTTGGTGGACAAACACAGTGCATGTGGATTTCCTCGGATTTTTTCCGTTTCCTCCTTCTTTCTTCATTCTATCATTTAATTCCTGATCACCGTCTCCCTTAGCCTCGGTGCATAATCGTTGGACGTTAAACTAGACATTTTGTTTCATTTCAAAACATATTAGTGGTTTTCTTCTTCCAAAACTAAAGATAAATGCAGTATTGAACTTCGGAAATTCCGTACACCATAGGTGTCGACTACATGACTATCGCCTTGGCTTCCAGGCTCAAGCATCCGTTGGAAGTTTTCAGCGTGTGCATATAAAATTAATATCAAAACAACATTTTCATGACATTAAAAAAAAATAAATAAATAAAAAAAACTTGTGCATGTGACCGTAAGTTTGATTTCATGGGCGGATGTTTATACAGTATATTGAATAATTGCTTATCATTATAGAGCCTCCTTATTTATACGGCATATCGAGGAATGAGCGATATAACATTATACAGCAATAAATAGTCTATATTCACAAGTGAGAGTGATTTTGTACAGTTATATCAAATAACTTGATGCAGTTATTTTGTATTTCTAATATAGGTCAAAAGTATTGTATAAATTGAGATTACACACAAGACATACACAAATGGGTTGTTTTCAGTTTTCACTCAAATTTTCTAAAATATTAAGAGGTTTGATTATAATCATTATTACTTTTTCTCTCTCTTTTTTAGCCAATATTGCTAAACATATCATCATCTTAGCTATTCTACCATTATTGGCAGGCCACTTGCTGCAACTGAGAAGCTTCGATGCATCCTGGCCCTCAGCTAGTCAGTTCGTCTTGACGTAGCAATTGTCTGTTTTAATACTTTCCTTCAACAACAGTCGCCTTCGCTCTCTCCCTCTCTTTCCTTCCACCATACTCTCTAGCACGTCCCTGATAATACAGTTCCTCCTCAGCCAATATCCCAACCAGTTCCTCTTCCTCCTCTTAACAACATCTAAAAAATACTTCTTTTTCCCCTTTTGCTAATATTTCTAAAACATTCTCATTCGTTTTCCGTTCAAGTCAGCTAATTATTTTCTTTTGTATTCATGCCCACGTTTCGAAAGCCTGCAATTTTTTCATCGCTTTTGCGTAAATGTTCATGTTTCTGCCCCAAGGAATATATATTGGAATTAGTAAAACAAACTCTCAATATTTAAATGGAAGTTTGTTCAATACAAAAATTAGCTAATCTTAGTTTAAAAGGAAAACAATCTGACGTTTTTAGAGTGTAAAAATAATTTTGCAGTTCATGGTTTTTCAATATTCTGTTGTGCCGTGTTGGTTTTCTTTCATGCGTTTCGGGGGTAGCATCCCCAGTTTGGGAACCAGTGGAGTGTTGGATTTGTTAAAAAAAATATAAAAATATTACGAATGTTGTAATTTATCTTAAAGTAGTGAAGCGTGAGCACCCATTAAAAAAATAAAGGTCATCACCTATGTTGCACACTATCATCATAGTTACACGAAGGTAAACCATATTGCATTTAGAAACATACATTGTATTTTCGTTACTATTGACGCATTGTGGAATTTATTTTCCCTTATATCCAGAGTAAAATCTGCCTATGAAAAGCAGAAGTTCTCTTAAAAGCAAGACTTGCACGACTGTTGCAAGCAAGACCATGACCAAGACCAAGACTGGATGTGCAAGACCAAGACCAAGACTGGATGTGCAAGACCAAGACCAAAACCACCCGGGTCTTGATCTTGGTCTTACATTTGCTCATTACTACCTACTACTAACTACAACGCTACCCACATGGCGAAGGAACTTTCCATGTTGGTCATCGGAATGAACAGATGTCTTTCCAGAAGTGTCCATGGATTTCCTCTCGGTTCTCCCATTGTATGGCATATTTTAATTCCCTCAACTCTTTTCATATTTCTTTACTTATTCGCCTCCTTTAGCTTAAGAGGTAACACTGTGGAATGTCATTTTGTTTCAAATAAATCCGGAAGGATAAGTTACTATTGTGCTGCCAAAATGTCTTGAGCCGTGGCAAAAATGCGAACTAAAGCTCACACCCTCACACACCCACGCGTTGAGACAATAAGGGTTCAGCTGTTGCTAAGCGAGAGAACGCGAGTGGAATTCCTTCAGCCGATAGCAGCGCTTGCAACGGAAGACTAGGGATCAAGTCAATGTGGTATATTTATAACTCTTCTCGAGATATATACTTTCTTAACACGAATTTTTCTTCTTTGTGTTAGATAATCAGTATTTTAGCTTTCATGTGTCATCAGCTCCCATACGTTGAAAATAATATGTTGTTCCCTAGGTGAGAGGGGGGGAAAGGGGTACATGGTAACTCAATGCTAGTGTGCACCTATATGGCAAATGGTTCTACTTTAGATCTACGACAAAGTGAGTTTGTGACGAAGAAGATTGTATCTATCGTTGTTATTTTCGTTATTTTTTCGGGGGGGGGGTACTCCCAATTTCTAAAAAAATCCTCGTTGAATGAATTCTTCCAAAATCATTACGTATTATAATTGTCTGTCTCCTTTAGCTCACAGATCATGACTGTGAGTCATAAACCCACAGATGTAATGATTTTATTTAATTTCCTCTTATCCGCTACATTCAGCCCCAACTGCTGTTATGCAACAACGCACAACACATCAAAAATCCTTTGCCATCTTCATTTTATTCAAAATATTGATGGTCTTTCAACAAAATTTTTTGATACTTGATGGTACGTTGTTCTACCTGTCATGAATCGGACCCATCTGTCCTAACGAAATATCAGGGATCTTCACTTCCTGTGGGGCACTCCCTTGCGCCAGCACTGAACGATTCAGAATCATTTATTTTTGGATAGAGTAGATTACAAGTGTAAGACAATAACATGAATCCTCAGCTCAGTAGCTAATAGTTTTGGAGATATTCGCCCCCAAACTTCATTTTTCTCCGGTTTTGGATGGTCCTAGCTCTGAAACTATGCACTTTTGAGCACAGGTTTGAACTTTTTTCCCTTCTTTTAATGTAAGAAATTACCTGTTTTAGTTTGTCAGTCCAGTTCATTAACACCCTGTATATATATATAAGGCTATATGAGACGTGAACCTAGAGCTTAATTCGGGACCCAAACCACATGAGCTTCCGCCAGAAATTGAACCCCGGTCTGGCGTTCAGGCAAACGAAACAGTTCCTGTTCTCCCGCTAAAGTTAGAAAAAAAGTGAACTTAGTAGGGTCTAAAACATTATCGTAACTACTAGGAAAGACTTACTATATAGTAGTGGCACGGAAACTCAGCAGTAGAACCCTCACCTCAGGTGCGAGGGGTATCTGGTTCGAACCCCGTACAGCATCGTATCTATGGATTTTCGCGGAATTTTTCCAATTAATTCCTCTTTCTCATACCACCAATCATTTGACAATAATTTACGCTGATTCGTCATTCGTTTTCCTTAGACCAAAAAGTATAATGGGACGCAAAACAAAAATTTCGTTTGAGCTAAACATTTAGAACTTTTTAAGGCGACGCCAATTTTGTGAAATTACTAAGAAATTGTACTTCTTGTTGTATCCATATTCTTTATCTGCACGGGTTCAAGATTGGTAGATATTCAATTTTGTTCGGTAAGAATGAAATTTTATGAAATTGGTAACAATAACCTGATTTGATTTGGTTCAATAGATATTTACGCAGCATCTAATAAGAAAAAATAAAGACTAATTTCCTTGTAAAGACTAATTTCCACATTTCTCCCGTTGTTCAACAGGTGGCAGAGCGTTATGATTTCTAGATAGGAGGAAATCTATTAGTTGTGTTAGTTTTAACAGTTTGTAAAGCCTTTTGTTATATAAAAATGAGTTTCCCTGATTCCTTTATTCCGTTCCTTTGCTATAAAAAAAATATGTTCTTTCTCTGAAACAGAAGAAACTGAAATTCTCATTAAACATCGAATTCACGACTGTTATAATATCTCGTCTGGTGTCTTTTGTTTTAAGTCTAGGGAAATGACTGAATGATAAAGTAGAATTTTTATAATTTAAATTTGACTCTAAGTTTTAGATTTCTACACAGGCAATCAAGAACTAGAGAATTTCTCGAAGATTCTGACGCAACACATAATAATAATAATAAGAAGAAGAAGAAGAAGGAGAAGAATAAATGATGCGCGTCTTCCCCCAAAATTAAAATACACTAATGGCGTACTAAACCTAATAAATGAACACAGTGTAATGTGCATTTCATGTGGGAATTTGAAAATAGATGTTGTGGTGTGTATCAGGGTACAAACCGAAGTACAACCAGGAGTAACATTTGGGGAGAACAGGGGGCAATTTTCCTCCATGAGTTTAACCCTTTTAAGTTATGATGGCACAACACCTGTGCCATGGCGTCAACCATCGAAATTTGCTTTATAAGTCTCTATTAAAGCTTTTTAGACCGGATATTTTTTGCATCTATTCAAATACGAAAGCATCATAAAACATATTTTATGGGCATTTTGCAGCCTCGCGTGCTCTCTCTGGTGGCTGTGACGTCACAAACATGGACGATGGGTTTAAAAAAACATGGGTTTAAAAAAAGGTATATTTGAGAAGTTTTTTTCAAAAAGTCCCTGACACATTACTATTTACCCTAGAATCATGGCTTGTACCTCGTTGGTTTTGCTATGAAACAGGCTTTTGAAATGTACCACTCAAATTTACCTATCGTGTACCAGAAGCGGGGAAACTTTCTCCAAAATGGAAAAACCCTTCCCCCATTTTTGTCTTCACAGGTACACGAAAGCGAAATTTGAGTGGTACTATTTGAAAGGCAGCCTTACGCTAAAGAAAATGAGATATGACTCATGTTGTTAGAGTCAACAGACGTGTGTCAAAAAAATCTCGATTTCTTTATTTTTTTTCATTTTTTACACATTTTCAGTCAATTATTTAGTAAAGTATCTACAGTATTATCACTATTTATTCTAAAGTCATGATACGTACCTCGTTATCTTTCGCATTAACCTGTCTTTCAAACGGAACCACTCGCATGTCTCTAGCATGTACCATAGTGGAGGGCCCAAAATCGGGGGAAAAGGGATTTTTTGACAAAAATTTCCATTTTACGCAAATTTTCTCCACTATGGTACATGCTAGAGACATGCGAGTGGTACCGTTTAAAAGACTGGTTTTGGCCAAACAAAACGGTGTATAGGTCATGCCTCTACGATAATTAGGGATGAGTGAGGTCATTTTTATATAAAACTGGGTTATCCATTGCTCACATAGGGGTAAGCTGATAATGCTTGCACATGGGGCAATATTTTTTCCTCTCTTATTTTTTAAGATATAACATTGAAACTTCGTACAATTATTAAACATATTATGTAGTATGCTTGAGACTTTTTGGGGCTCTGTGGGTTGACACAGAGGCCGGCCAGAGAGGCCCAAAATTGGGGGTAAAGGGATTTTTTTAAAATTTCTTTTTTGCAAATTTTCTCCACTATGGTACATGCTTGAGACATGCGAGTGGTACTGTTTGAAAGACTGGTTCATGGCAAAGAAAACGAGATACAATTCATGTTCCCATAATGAACAGTCTTGATGATGATGATGATGATAGTATAGAAATTCCCCAAAAAGGTATTATCAAGGGAAAATATGTAAATCGGCTGTAGAATCAAAACTATTCATCCCAGAGCCATTCTTTGTATCTCATTATCTTTACCATAAAGGAAAGTGTTTTTAGTAGCATTCGCATGATCGTATCCTATACAAAAGGGGAGCTATTTGCGATTTTAAGAAAAGGATTTTTAAAAAAGAAAATCCTTTTTTCCACTTTTAGCGGAAATTTCCCGCATTGGTACACTCTAGGGAAATTTTACGGACACAGTTTGAAACACTGCTTTACTAGAAACAAAACGGGATATAAACCATGATCCTACAATAAATAGTCTTGACGCAATACAGAGGCGTAGCACACTTTTGCGCCCCCCCGCGCGCAAAGTATAGAGAAGGGGCCCTAGTTGTAAAGCCGATAGAAGTAAGATTGAAGTTCTACTTCTTTTAAATCTTTATTCATCGCAAGACTTCGGGGCCCCCTATACATCGCCCCCCCCCCCCGCACGGCGGGGATTGCGGGGGCAGCTGCTACGCCACTGACGCAATAGATGATTGAGTGAAAGTCTACAAAATACCTAAAAAAGCCATAATTTAAAAGGGTTAAGAAACATAAACGTTTTTCTTTCTTTTTTTCTAAATTGTATACCAGTACACAAATACACCACATGAAACTCTTACTTCAGTTAACACTCTGGTCCTCCCTTGTGGCAAAATCGGAAATGATGCTTCTGAGTACAACGTTGAAAATTAAAGCGTTACTGTGCTTCACTATGAAATCAGCCATATTGAGTGAGATTTTCCTGGGTTTTCCTCATTCACACCAGGCAAATAACGGGGTGGTACGTAAAATATTGGTCCGATTCCACTTCCTTCCTTCCCCATTCCTTTCTTCCTTCCTTTTCCTCAGATAGTGTGATCGCTGAGTGACATCATCCCTCACACATGTCATAGATGCGCAAAGCCCAGAAATCTAATTGGTCCCTTTCCCTTCTAAAATTTTCGTTAGGTAAACTCGCCACAATAAGGCAATTGCATTAACAGACAGCAGACTCTGACCTTGTGTGGAAAGTTAGAAATAAATGTGTCTCATGCAGAGTCGTTCTGACGTGTGATTAGTGTCATACTAAAGATTTCGACTAATGTATGTTTCCTGAAGATGTCAGGTCTTTAGTATGATGCTAATCATGCGTCAAAACGACTCTGCATAAGGCTCAATGGCTACAGGAAGTCGATATTCGTACTAACAATGTGTATTATTCCTTACCAGGCTTTGTAAAAGTTTCCTATCATAACGCAAAGCAAAGTTAGGTACCACCCCGACATTTGCCTGGTGTGAATGAGGAAAACCCAGGAAAACCTCATTCAAGATGGCTGGCCTGAAATTTTTTTTACACTTTTTTGACCGAGGGCCCCTACCGGGAATCGAACCCAGAAGCACTCGCACAGAAGGCGGGAGCGTTAGCAGCTATGCTACACGGGTCCGCTCTATAATTACTATAGTAAATTGACTTGTGTTAACAATATTAATATAAAATTATATCATTATGTGTTTGTGTATTATTAATATTATTGTGTATATTTATAATATTGGTAAGAGTGACGAGGCTTCAGTCATGTGGAATGCTTCTGTTCTTGAGAAATGCTGCAGAAAATTAAAGTGGGATGTCTCAACTGCAGCAAGAGTGCATCCAGATTTTTCCTTTCTTTCGAAAATACTTTTAAAAAAATGGTTGTGGTCCAAGCCGGATTAGTGTGCCTTTGGTGTAAACAAAATACAAGTATATTATTTTGCAGATTTAAGAGGTTTTGTGGGATTTGGACACTGTGGAATTCCTGGGTACACCTTTGAACTGCAGGAAGAGAAGTCAAGGACACGATACAGTTGAGGATAGCCTTGTGTCTTGAGTTTTTAAAGCAAGGACCCCTCACAGCAAATCTCCCCTCATGGAGCATTGGACTGTATGGTTGGGAGAATTGAGCAATACGGAAGTTAGAGAAGAAATATTTAGGGAGCTTCAAAATGTGGTGTTGGAGGAAGATGGAGAAGATAAAATGGACAAAGAGAGCAACAAACAAATATGTTTTAAAACGGATAGGATAGAAGAGGACACTTCTAGCCACCATCATTCGTAGAAAGACCAAATGGATTGGACACATCTTGCAAAGAAATTATCTTCTTCACACCACCATAGAAGGAAAGATGGAAGGAAAGCGAGGAATAGGAAGAAGAAGAACACAGCTGATAGGAGAAAATATTGGGAGTTAAAGGAGGAAGGTGAAGATCGAGAAAAGTGGAAAAAACATTTCCAGGCCCAAATCTAAAATTGAAAAAAAAATCCTCATTAGTCCCAGGACCTGCCGAAAGGACTTAATAATAATAATACCACAGAGGAAAGTGAATGATGAAGTAACGACGGGTTTTCCTTCTTGAAGAAAATAATGTAGTTTTCTCAACCTTATAACGATATTTCTTTCTAATTTGAAGAACTGTACTTTATTGCAAGGAATCTGCTAACGATTTTGTTTTCTTTTTTGAAGAACCTTACAGCATTTATAACGGATTTCTTTCTAATTTGAATATTTGTACTTAATTGCATGCAATCTGCTATGGACATATTTTCTTTACTGTAGATGATCGAACTATCCATACACACTTCGTAACTTGAAACCTCTTTTATAACTATCAAAACTACAACTGTCGCTACAACTGCAACACTCTAACAGAAACCATAAGAAACGAATTTCCTCCAAATTATTGATTTTTGTTTATTTATTTTTTAACTCTTTCATCCAAGTTATTTCCATTTGCGCCCTCGCCTTTAAAACAAAACCAACAGAAGCAAATTAACGCTTTTCCCAATTTGGCACGATCGAAAATCGAAATAATTATACCATGCTGTAAAAAAAAAAAAAAAAAAAATCTTGTCATAGCCACTGGACCATCAAAGAGAAGTGCTTCTTATAATTATGTGGGAGAAGACAGAGACCTCCGAAAAGGAACCACGTACACGATATAATTAAGGATATCCTTTTGCGTGATAGGTTATCGAAGCAGATACCTCTGACAGAAAATCTAGTGCTCTAGCATAGACCACATTGAATTATGATCTAACTTCGCTTCCTTCTTCTTGAAGAAAATAATCAATTTTCTCAACGTTATAATGATATTTCTTTCTAATTTGAAGAATGTACTTTACTGCAAGAAATCTGCTAACGACTTTTTTTCTTGAATAACTTTACAGCTCTCATAACGGATTTCTTTCTAATTTAAAAATTCGTACTTAATTGCACGTAATATACTAAGAACTTAATTTCTTTACTGTAGAGTGGAGAACGATCAAAACATACTTTCTAACTCTTTATTTGACTTATGACTTAGAAAATTTTTAATGCTGCGACTACTAAACTTTAACAGAAAACATAACTAACAAGTCTCCTTCAGACGAATGTCAAATTATTAGTTTCTCTTGTGTTAATTTTCTACCGCTTTCATGAAAGCAACTTCTAGTTTTGCTCTCCGTTTCAAAATAAAGCCATCAAAGGCAATTTAAATAAATTTTCGAACTTTGGCACGACCTGGAATCAAATTCGGAACCGCATGCCTGTCATAGCAACAGGATGACTCAAAAAGTAGGCTTCGTATAATTTTGTTGTAGGAAACAGGGATTTTTCAAAAGAAATCATGAAGACGATATTTTCGGGATCTCATTTCTGGGGTTCGAGGCCAGTGCCTGATTACTGAAATTACAGCTGTACTTAAACGATCCCATCCTTTCAAAAGCCAGCACCCTAATACAACAACTCCATATTTAATAGACAAATAGAAGAGACCAGCACCCAAAATTTTGGGACCTCATTCCTGTGATCCGGGTTCCGGATCCTATCTCTGACATCACCAATGTGCTAAGAGGACCCGATGCAACGCTACAATCCGCATCCAACAACTCCATGCTTAAGAAGAAATAGAATGGGCTCAACCCTAAAATTTCTGAAACTTCGAGGCCATTGGCCAATATTTCACATTACCGCTGTGCTCAAGGGACCAGCTTTCCAACGCTACCACCAGCGACCACCAACTCCATGTCTAACATGGCTTCCCTATCGTATAAAAATGTTAATGTTTTTTTCTCCATACTCTTTGCTTGAGATGTGTTAGACGGTATAGCCTCTAGGGGACTGTACATTAGAACGAATAGACGAACAAACGAGCAGACGGACTGATGTCGAAAAATAACCTTTTGGGTATCTATGGCCCACGAAACTTGTAAATTCGTTAAAAATCTGGAATTCGATTATTTAATTTATCTTTTTTATTAGCCTTCAATGATAACAGTAATACTAATCACAAGGTATCAAGATTTGAAGAGAATTTCAGATAAAACCAGTTGAGAATGCTCCAAGAGCATTGCCAGAACGAACTTAAAAAAAAATGGAGAGATGGAACGGGAAGGATAACTGTGATTGTTCTTATAAGGAAAAGTAAATCTTTTTATCCACACCTTCTTCTGTTTGTCGCTAAAATTCGCAAAATATAATCTCTCTATGACTTACAGTTTCCCAGATATAGCGCCTTAAATCTCCCGAAATTAGAACTTTTTTGGCCAATATCTGGGAAACAGTGACAGTTGGCCAGTGGCCACCGGTCACTGTTTGGTGCCAAAATGTTCACCATCTTCTTAATTGTTGATCAACACTAATATGATCTCTTTATACTTAAGGTTCCAAAGATGTGTTTCCTTAAATCTCCCGAAATCGGAACTATTTTTTGGCCAATATCACGGGAACGGTAAGTCATAGAGAGCTGAAATTCGTGTTGATTAATGCCTAAGAGGATGGTAAACATTTTTGTACCGATATTAACTGGTGGCCACTAGTCAAGTGGCCACTTATCATACCAGTGGCTACCGGTTACTCAATGGTTCCAAAATGTTTACCATCCTCTTACGTATTGACCAACACCAATATCATCTCTCTATAACTTATGGTTACCGAGATAAGGCTCCTTAACTCTCCGGTAATCGGCCAGTTTTTGGCCAATATTTCGGGAACGGTAAGAGTGACATGAAAAATTTCATCATTTTCTTAGATATTTTTTGATGTTCTATCGAATGGAGGGCTCAAAATTGAAAATATCGCAAATAACAGACATACGAACAGATAGATACACAGACATACATAATTCAGAAGCGAAATTTTAAGTTCTTTGAATATTGCTCATAGTAATATTAGTAGTAATGTACGAGTACAAAACATGTTATCATGAAGCTAAGTGACTTATTTATATTATTTTATTTAGATTGTAGATGAACAAAATTTTTACTTTCTAATTTACAAAATAATACTTTGTTTCTTTTATTTAGGTCAATCAACGCACGCCTAAGGTAGAAGGAAGAGGGATACATGTTCAGAATGAGCGGAAATGATCAATATTAGTGTCGACTTCATAGTTTTCAGGGTCACTTAGATAAATAGTGACACTCATTTAAGTTCAAATTCTGCCACCATTAGCACACGCTGAGGGAGTGAATAGTGGCATGTAAAAATATCAAAACAAAGACCGATATTAGTGTTGAATCATTAGTTTCCAGCGTCACTAAGTTAATTGGTGGCAGTTCTAATGCTGTTTAAGTTCAAGACCCATGATTCAGCAGCTTCCCATGGGTAAGTTCTATCTCCTTCCCTAACCAGCTATTCAATTCGGAAGTGGCTTAAATTCACCACCATTTCCGGTTTCACCTCTATTGGCATTGGCATTGCATTTTCCATTATTCTTTTATTATGTACAAAACAAACATTCCATGAATGCGAAAATATAGACACATAATGGCAAAAAAAACCAAAATGAACATGGTTTGATGTGTCAAAAGTATTTGTACACTGAAATTAAAGACAAAAGCGTGCTGCTGTTCGAGCTGTTGTTCACGCCCTCTGGCGGTTAGAAGGCCCTCTGGTGGTTTGCAAAGCTAAACACAACCACAGACCAGCGAAACATCATTCAAGATCAAAGACTAATCAAGACGAAAGACATAATGGGTCGAAAAGGGACAGAGACAATAGAAGCAGAAAGAAAAATAATTATAAGGCTTCATAACGACTGCAAATACTTACAGGAGATATCAGATATTGTTGGAAGACCACGTTTTACCATGCAGTCAATCATAGATCGAAACAAATACAGTCAAAAACATGCCCCGAAGTGGACGTCCACGGAAGATCACTGGACGATGTAAGCGTATACTACTGAATGTAATTAAGAAGAGCCCAAGAATCAGCGCTCCGCAGATGGTGGCAGAAGCAGCCAAATCAAGTATGTCAGTTTCAGAAAGCACTGTGCGTCGGGCTTTCAACAAACAAGGATATAATGAGCGTGTTGCTCGAAAGAAATTTTTTGTTTCCGAAATAAATAGAAAGAAGCGACTCCAGTTTGCAAAAGCTTACGTGAACAAAGATGTGGCTTTCTGGGACAAAGTGATATTCTCAGGTGAGAGTAAATTTAATGTTTTTGGTTCCGACGGTAGACAAATGGTGTGGCGTAAGTCAAATAAAGAGATGGCCCCGAAAAATCTACGGCCAACCGTCAAGCATGGAGGTGGGGGAGTGATAGTTTGGGGGTGCATGAGATTTTCGGGAGGGGGAAAGCTGACAGTCATCGACGGTACTATGGATCAGCATATGTATATTGACATCTTGAAGAAAAATCTACGTCCTAGTGCTGATCAAATGGGCCTGCAAGATAACTTTATATTTCAACAGGACAATGATCCCAAACATACGACACGCAATACAAAGCTCTGGTTACTGTACATTGTGCCAAAGCAACTGCCCACTCCTCCTCAATCGCCTGATCTCAATCCGATTGAGCATTTATGGCACTTACTCGATAAGAAACTCCGCAAGCGCAGCATTACGAGTAAACGTTCTTTGCAAACTGTACTCGAAGAGGAATGGAATATATAATAGTCGAAGATACGCGACGTTTGGTGCACTCGATGCCGAAGCGCCTTCTAGCTGTAATTAGGGCTAAAGGAAACCCAACCGAGTATTGAATAATGCGCAATCTTTTTCTTTCTGAACGTTTCTTAAGGGTACGAATACTTTTGACACATCGAAATCATGTTCATTTTTGTTTCTTTTGCCATTATTTGTCTATATTTTCGCATTCAGAGAACGTTTGTTTTGTAATAAATAAATAACTTAATGGATAATGCAGTGCCGTTTGTTTCAATACTCTATCTCCAACAAAGTCGGAGCTACGGGCATTTAATCATAGTTTGCAGTCGGTGTACGAATACTTATGATTTTCACTGTATGTGTTGCTCCTCGCCGCTGTCACATTCTGTGTATCCATACGACACCTTAGCCGTATTACCGTAATGCGTACTCATATTTATTCAAAGTCTCCCACAACTGAAATCCTTTATCTCGTTTCCTGTATAATAATTAAGCCCTAGTAATATTACACCCTAGTAAAACAAAGTAACAATATTTATGTAAGATTGTTACCGTTACTTTTTAATCATCTATGATATTGCAAATCATGCATTATTCCATTTTCATTTTTAAGAAATGAGAAAATCTCATAAATGAGAACCTGAAAATTTGCCTTGAGCTCACAAATGAAAACACTTTTAAAAATAATGAGACATTTTTTCCTTGAATGTGAGTAAAAATTAATTATTTTGTTTTGAACATGCATTTTTCTAATTTTTGAGCAAGGAAACTTTTAAGGGTAAGGGGTACCTGTTTCGAGCCCTGTACACATGTTAGTTTGTGGTGCACAGCATCGTATGTATGGATTTTTTGGAGTTCTTCCTATTCCTCCCTCATTGCTATTCCACCAAATATTTATGCTCATTGATCATTCATTTCATTTAGAAAAAAAAATCATAACGGGAAGCAAAATTTCGTTAGATTTAAACATTTAGGGCCTTATGCAGAGTCGTTTTGAAGCGTGATTAGTGCTATACTAAAGAGTTCGACTAACATATGTTTCCTGCAGTAGTCTGGCTTTTAGTATGCGTCCAATCATATGTTAAAACGGCTCTGCATAAGGCGGTTAGTGTTTTATAAAATTGTGAAATTAGTATAAATTAAATATCTTGCTGTGCCCGTATTCTTTATCTGCACGAATTCATTATTTATATATATTTTTCGTATGACAAGAATAAAATTTTGTCGAATTGGTAACAACAACCAGAATCAATTTGACTCAACAGATGTATACGCAGCACCTAAGAAGAAGCAAAAAATCCTTGTAAACACTAATTTCCTCTTTTCTCCCGTTGTTCAACAGGTGGCAGATTGTTATGATTTCTAGACAGGACGAAATATATTAATGGTATTTGTTTTAACAGTTTGGAAACCCTTTTCTTATATAAAAATGAGTTTCCTTGATTCCTTTATTTCAATCCTTTATTGTAAAGAAAAACATTCTTTCTCTAAAGCAGAAGAAACTGAAATTCTCGTTAAACATCGAATAGACGATTGTTATAATATCTCCTCTGGTGTCTTGTTTTAAGTCTAGGGAAATGATTAGAGGTTAAAATAGAATTTTTATAATTTAAGTCTGACTATAAATTTAAGATTTCTACATAAGCAATAAGAACTTAAGAATTTATCAAATGTTCTGATAGAACTCATAAAAATAATAATAGTAATAATAAATCACAGCTGCTTTCAAAGCGGTACAATACAGAAATGGCATACTATATCTAATGAATGAACAGATTGCAATGTGCTATTTATGTGGGAATTTCAAAATAGATTTTGTGGTATGGTGCCAGGCTACAAAACCATTGGAAATTGTGGAAGGAAGGAATACAACCAGGGGCGTCATTTCGTAAGTGTAGGGACAATTGCCCTGCATAAGTTTAAGAAACATGCAATGTGGTCCCCTTTCCTTCGTGGCAAAATCTGAAATGAGGCTTCTGAGTACAACGATCAATATTAAAGCTTAAGTGTGCTTCACGTGGAAATCAGAATTTGAATAACCTAAAAGATAATAATAATAATAATAACGATAATAATAATAATAATAATAATAATAATAATAATAATAATAATAATAATAATAATAATAATAATATGTGCATAGTCCTGGGTTAGAATCTCGGTGAATTCTCAAATTCTCCTGAGGTAATCCTACAATAATAACGCAACTGCGTTAACAGATAGCAGACTCCGATCTTGTGTGGAAAGTTAAGGAAATAAAGGACCTTATGCAGAGTCGTTCTGACACGTCATCAGTGCCATACTAAGAGTTCAACTAACACATGTTTCCTGCCGTAGTCAGTCCTTTAGTAGGACGCTAATCATACGTCAAAACGATTCTGCTTAAGGCAGAATGGGTCTTGTCAGAGTTGTTCTGGCAAGTGATTAGTGCCATATTAAATATATCGACTAACATAAGTTTTCTACAGTAGTCACGTTTTTAGCATGGCGCTAATCATACGTTAAAACGACTCTACATAATTTTGAATGGCTTCAGAGAGATGATATAGTACTAACCAAGGGCCTTATTCCTAACCAGGCTTTGCAAAAATTGTGGATCGTAAGACAAAGCAAAGTTTGCGATAATAAGTTTAAAAAGAAAATAACAGCTTTGTTTATTATCCGAAGTAAAACGCAGATCTTGCATTTCGTCGACGCAGACCGTTACGGAATGGTTCTTTAATAATTACCCATTCGAACTGTGCCATCTGGATGGTCATAGCTCTCCATCAGCTGTAGCTCAGAGCGTATAATTTTTATTTGTTTTCTGTTTAAATGTCCGTTCTTCGCACCGGGAATATGTTTATGTTAAAAATGTGAACCCTGTTTTTCCCCTTAAGATACACATTTCAATGTGAGTATAATGATAAATGCACACAAGATATTTTGAATACGCCCTTTTACAAAGTGTCACAGCAAAGGCCCAGCTCGAAGTAGGTACAAACTGTGTCCAAAATTCATTTCTAAAGGGTCAGTTGTTTCTCCATGATTCAATCACAAACAACATACAACGTCAGTTTCAATATACCGAAAACAATTGTGGAAATACTTTGTCCTCATTAAAACCGGCATTTCGGAAACAGTTAGGTCTACGCTTATGCAAATTGACAACTTCATACGCATATCCTTCCTTACCTCCATGCTGATGAGGGCTGAAGTTAAACTTAAATAGCATCAAAAGTGTCACTATTCATCTCAGCTGTTTCAAAAATTAGTTCCGACACTAAAGTCGATCATTTTAAATCATTTTTATATTACATCCCCATTGTTTATTCTAATCCACTCGCAATGTCTTTGTCGTCTTCCCTCTCGAGAAAACAAGAACTTAATAGAACAAATAACAACGATAATCCCGTGATAATCTCTGTGTCAACTAACATGCACGTTCTTGACTATATTTGGGCTTAAGTACCGTTGGGTCTGTCACCAATCAACTAAGCTACTTTGAAATATTTGGATTCGATACTAAACTCGTCAGTTTGGATATTTTATTTTTCACCTTTTATCATCCCCATTCCGATGAGGGTAAATTCGGATCTGAAAAGCATTGGTAGTGCCACCACTCACCTCAGCGACTCTGAGATCTACATTTACATCTACATTTTAAGTCAACATTAAAAACGTCATATTTATTATTTTATGTCACACCCTCTCCCAACTCTATATTTGCTAATGGTGTCTTACTCCTTCGACTAAACTGAGCTTATGTGTCATTATATATATATATATATATATATATATATATATATATATATATATATATATATATATATATATATATCCCTCACTCATGTCACGGCATAGAATTGTCACTATTCTTCTCAGCGACCATGGAAACTATAGACTAGACACTAATGTCGGTGATTTTCGATTATTTTTAAATATCTCTTCCCTCCTCAACCCTAAATCAGGAAGTCTGGCACTTTCAGTTTCATTTTTTAAATATCTCTCCCTCTTCTCATCTCCTACGTTGCACCGTCAAAGTGGAATGACGAAAACATCCCAGGTTAGAACCTTATCTATGTTGAAACTTTGATCGAGATCAGTCGGGTGGTTCAAGAGTTATTAACTCGTGAACATAGTCTCTTTATATATATATAGGGAGAGAGAGAGAAGGAAGAGAAAATATACATCACCCAAACGGGATGGAATCCAAGACACCATTAGTATACAAACTATCAGTTTACCGATTGCGCCAACAAGGCATGCAGAGAAAGGAGCGTTTTATATCTGGTTCCGAGGATTTGAAGTAAAGTTCTGGGTGGAGACAGCTTCTGATATAGGTAGAGGTAAGGATATTCGATAAGGCTGAAGACTTCACGAACTTCGGCTTCGAAAATTTATTATCCGGCGCTCGAAACCTTTTGAGTGTTTGAGATTGTTCAAATTTCGTGTAATATCTAAACTTCGAGTATCATTGAAACAAACTCTGGGAAGTTTGGGTGCGAAGTTCCCTATAGATCGCGCTGTCGACTGTTAATATTACTGCTACTTCTATTACTACGACTACTACAACCACTATAATCTTTTACTGTCATTTTTGCAACTGACGTTTAGTATGTTTCAATACTATATTTTTAGCATTTTTTCTTTCTTCCTTGTCGACTTATGGTATTATGTAGGCTATGTGAAGTAGGTAGATTTTACACCAAATTATTGATATGCTTTATAATAGATCTCCTTTCACCAAATACTTGCTGCATGTGAGTAAAAACAAGTTAAGCCTGCCCTTCCGCCAGTGTTCGCATTTTCATTTCTGCCATCATCTTGTTGCTCGCCATTTCCTTCTTGCCGCCATTTTGAAATGCCTATGATCATGTACTACAGTAATACGTAATGATTAGAAATCGGGGCTTGAGGCCACCTTTCCATTGCCAAAGTTTCCGTTTTACCGCCATCTTGAAATGCCTATGACCACATACCGCAGTAACCATATCCATTGACACCCCTCCAATGAGAAGGTCGCAGAAGAACCTTCATTTTTTGCCATTTTCGAATATTCCTTTTGGCACCAGCCCCATGAAGTTATAAGTTTGTAACATGTAATGTCAGTAATCGTGCAAATATTCACTGGATTTGGCTCACTAGTTTAGAATATTAAAGCGATTTTACTTCCTCACTTTCCCGTTGCCTCCATTTTCTTTGGGCCACCATCTTGAAATGAAATGGTGCGACTGACAAATTACCGTGCCGGTTCTGTTGTATGTGGCACTAACTTACCATGTTAGAGTGTGGATCGCTCTATTTGGTGCCCTTTGCATGGCACAGACATACATATACACGGCCCGAGCAATTATATTAGTCTGTTCCTTCTTATAGGGTGGGTTATAAAGGACATAAAAAAATAGTCAGAGTAGGCGGTTCTACGGCTATAAGGTTTATATCTGAACCACTCAATTTTTTGGGAAACCATGTTAACATCTTGCATTCACTCCCTCTCCTAGGAGGCGACATTGATAAATTCTAATCCTTTCAAATTACAGGTAAAATATCAATCATTAATTAACAATTTTTCCTTTATACCTGACATATTATTAATTCACGTATTGTTACCGGCACTTAAAATTTCATGCAGACCTTGCTAGCAAAAGGGGTTAGCATGGTGCAGTACGAAGTTAGGGGTCCTTGATTCGAATGTTAGGCGTGTACATTTTTAGAGGGCGGGCATCAGCCTCGCTCATAAGAGGCGGGTCTACAACCATATCAGGAAAAGAAATCATTGTTGACAAAATTTGGTGACATTCAAAAACTTTTGAATACTCGACGAATGAAGTTTCGTAATGGCTCGACAGTAACCGAAACGTCAGTAATATTGAATGTTTGGATAATGTATGAAATTTTGATAACACCCGAAGTTTCGAGAATACCAGTAATTTTGTTAATATTTGAAGTTTAGAATATACCTGAATTTTCTCTATTAACCAATTTTCAAAATTACCTGATATTCTTATAACACTAGAACCAGTGGCATATTTACGATTTTGTTTCGGGGGTTTTGCTAACTTTATTCCTGGAAGTGTGAAAATTCTGCAAGATATTTCATTTATTTTAAAATAGTAAATACAATTTCGGGGGTGGGGTTCTTATTCCCGGAAGATCCCCCTTAAATACGCCACTGACTAGAACTTTCAAATACCCGAAACTTCCATAATATTCTAACTTTTGGTAATACTTTGATAATATTCGAACTTTCGATAAAACCTAAAACTTTGATAATTTCAAATACTCGAACGGTTTCGCGTAACAGAAATGAAAATGAAATCTTTGAGTTTTACGTCCCACGGTTATGCCGGTTAGGCTAAAGGAGACGGTGATGATGAGTAATGAATGAAATGGTGGAATGAAGAATGTGGGAGGAAACGGGAGAACCCCGATAAAACCCACGCAAACGGTGTTTGTCCACCACAAAGTTCACTTGGCGGGGGCTGGGATCGAACCCGGGACCCCAAGCACCAGAGGTGAATGCTCTACCACTGAGCCACCGCGGCCCCTCGCGTAACAGATGACAACTTGATAAATTTTCAGTTCAGAAATTCGATAGGTCCTCAGCCTTATCGACGACTCCTACCTGGAAGATCAAAAATAGTCCCCATCATCATCGATGACCTTCCGTCAGCGTAATGGAAGGCCATGGATTCCACAGCGGTAGAACATGGAGGGTCGTGAAGCGAAGAAGGTATCAAGTGCATTTTGCACCTCTACTAGGGACTTGAACCGGCCTCCTCTAAGGTGATTTCCAAGAAATGGAATAGGTGATAATCGGACGGTGCAATGTCCGGGCAGTGTGTCGGATGCAATAGTGTTTCAAACCAAATGCCTAAAATGTTGTCTTGGCTCATCCTAGCCACGTGGTGACTTAGCGATGTCGTGTAACGGGAGAACCCCTTTGCGATTCAGAAGTGATGGGTCCAGAGTTTAGAGTTTTTCTTGAACACGGCTCAACTGCTGTCAGTAAATAGTTGCATTGATGCTCTGACCAGCTGGTAGCAACTTCCGATGCAGGATGCCGCGAGCAGTCCACCAAACACACAGGAGGAACTTCTTGTGGTGCAGTACTGTTTTCGGCTGTTTGGAACCGATTCATGAATTCTAACCAATGATGGCGGCACCGTGGATCTTCGTACAGGACCCATTTCTCATCACATGTCAACACTCTATCCTGATATGGCTCCTTTCTCAAACGAGGCAGCAAAGAAACACAGGTGTCTGCTCGCGTTGCCTTCTGGCAAAGAGTTAAATCATGTGGGACCCATCGACCCAACTTGTAGTGCTTTCCAAGTTGATGGAGGTGCTGTCTAATGGTTTCTCCACTCACACTGAATTGTAGTCCCGTTCCTCACATATCTGGCCACTGTTCTCCTCAATTGCTGCCTGAAGATCTTGAATTTGTACATATATTTGTTTCTGGCACGTGGTGCGTCTTCGAGTGTTTCGACACCGTTCTTAAACTTGATACTACAGCTGTATTGTCCGCGTAGTCACGTCACTCTCACTAAAGGACTGGCATATCTTTCGCTTCGCTGCAGTAGCGTTTGACCCCCGTTTGAACTCGTTCATCACACACGCCCTTATGACGCTCTGTGGAGATTCAATGTTCACTCTACCTTTACGCAAATTCACAGTGTAACTGAACTGCCACAACCAGGTATATGTTGGATATACCCACACTATTAACTTACCTTCGCCTTATATCCATTCGCGTTTAACTCACGATGTGAGGGCCAACTGAACACAGACCTCCACAAAAAGGGACAGAACTTTCTTGGTTTTCTTTATAATTGAAAATGAAATGAAATCTTTCAGTTTAACATCCCACGATTATGTCATTTTAGGCTAAGGGAGACGGACGATTAATACAAATTAATGATAGAAGAATTTGTGAAATGAAAATTTAAGAGGAAACGGGAAAACTCCGAGAAAACGCACGGACAAAGTTGTCGACCACAAACTTACTTGGCCTCGGATCGAACCACAGTCACCACGCACCAGAAGTAACAGCTTTACCACTGTGCTACCGTGCCCCTCTCCCATTGTAGGTTAAACAAAGGCATGTAAAGTTATTAAGGAATGACATCCAGGTGCGCACCTAGAAATTTTTGTTTGGAGGTATCCAAGGTTTAACAAAGTAGAAGACGCTATGCTTATATAGTATCTAACGGGTGTTATTATACCTTAAAAAAGCGATAAGTAATTAGGTACTGACACCTATATTGTCAAGAAAAATAATAAAATTAGATTTCTTTTTATAAGAATGGAAATAGTACAGATGGAATGAAGAAATGGATTTAAGACATGAAAACATATTAGGCGCTCCTATTGGTTTGCTATAATCCATTACAATCAATCGTGGCCAACGCTTTAATAGTCTTAGATTCATTTCTTCTCTATTTGTGCATTTTATAAAAGTTATATTTGTGGCGGACAACATCGTGTCCGTAGGTTTTTTTGGGGTTTCTCTCGTTTCCTCCCACATTCTCATTCTACATATTATTCCATCGTCATTCATTTGCTTTAATCATATGCATCTCTTAGCCTAAAGGAAATAATTGTGGGGCGTTAAACTGAAAGGTTTCATTTCATTTCTTTTCATAAAAGTTATAATGCTTTTGTTATACATATATATATTTATTTTTTCTAATAAGATGTTTTAACTTTAAACAATTCTTCAAGTTTATCATACTGTATTAATCGGAAACTAATTTACGAAAATATCATGGAAGTTCTTCTATAAAAGCACAGTACATCCATTTCTGGTTGCATAATGGAGTAATATATATCCTCGAAGTTCGTCTATAGACGCACACCCCAAAGTATTTCTGGTTGCTGAGCGAAATAAGCTATATCCTGAAAGTTCGTCTATACACCCACACTCCAAAGTATTTCTGGTTGCATAACATAATATGATATATCCTGGAAATTTTCTATACGCATCGACTGCGAAGCATTCCCGGTTGCATAACTGAATAGGTTATATTCTGGAAGGTTTTCTGTACGCACCTGGTACGAAGCATTTCCGATTGCATAAGAAAATAGGATTAATAGTGGAAGTTCTTCAATACATGCACACTCGAGAGAATTTCTGGTTGCATAAACAAACAGGATATATCCTGAAAGCATTTTTGTATACTTCTGTTCAGAGAAACCAAGAAACTCTTTCAGAGACTAAGTCCAAAAAGATGACTCTAGATCCATCACAATTCTCACAGATCTGTACACAGGGAATGATATTTTCCCTCCGTTCTTTATGTAGCCACTATCTACAAGTAGTACTTCTGTCGACGGTAATCGAGCGTGGTGAGATACTGAGTAGACCCTATCATTTAAAAAAAAAAACTTGTGAAACTTGAGGATTTTGGGTTTGAAATTCGGTCTCAGTCTTTTCTTATTAATTTTTAAACATGAAGATATGCTGAAATAATTAAAAGTGTAATATCTGTTACACATGGAAATTTCAAATTTAATGCTTACGTGTTAAAATTGTTCATTGTCTATATTGCATTTCTTTCTTTCTTTCTTTCTTTTTTTTTTACTTTTAGTTCCAAATCAAAAAGTTTAAGACTTCTTGTTTTAAAATCTCTATTTTGTAATTCATAAATAAATGTTTCAGTAAGAAGTGTAGTAATAACATAATTAGTTTGAGAAATTAGAGAGAGAAAGTTCAATGCGTTCGTTCGTACATTTTATTTACACATATAAAGGCCAAGCCTAACAAATGGACTTTCTAAAATATTTTTTTCTTTTCTTATGAAAAGTTTATTGGCACATTTCCTTTAATCTCTGATTCTAATCTTGCACAGTATGAAAACCCATGTTTCAACTTCAGATAATAATAATAATAATAATAATAATAATAATAATAATAATAATAATAATAATAATAATAATAATAATAATAATAATAATAATAATAATAATAATAATAATAGAGCTCCTCCGTGGCTAAGCGGTTAGCGTACGCGCCTTTGACGTGGGAGTCCCGGGTTCGATTCCCGACGGGAGCTCATGTGGTTCGGATTCCACGTTATTCAGTAGGTCCACGTCTCATATAGCCTCGCTGCTGAACGGGACGTTAAAATCAACTCAATAATAATAATAATGATTTTGAACGATGAAAGTAAACTTTAGTGGAGTTAGTAACAACAACTTGATTTGATTTTGTTTAACAGATATTTACACAGCACCTACTAAGAAAAAATATAATATTCGTTGACATTAATTCCTGTATTTCTCTCCCGTTACTCAACAGACGGCAGAGCGTTATTATTTCTAGATAAGAGGAAATCCATTAAATGCTTTCGTTTTAACAGTTTCTAAAACCGTTACTTACATAACAATGAGTTTTCTTAGTTCCCTTTTTTTTTCGATTATTTCTTGTAAATAAATATATAAATTCCCTGAAGTAGGAAAAACTGAAATTCCCACTAAACATCGTATTATCAACTGTGATATTATGTCATTTATTGTCTTTTCATTTAAGTTAAGAAAAATGGAAGATCGAGATATTCATTCTAATAATATTAATTTTAGTCTAGTAATAAACAATTGATTAGAATACATTTGGGATTTGCTCGAACTTTCTGATACAATTATTAATAATGATAATAAAAAAAAACATTGCTCGTGTTTCCTAGCGTTAAATCCGTAAATGGCTCAGACGGGGCTGTAAAAGTTGTTATGACATGTCCATGAACTTGGCAAGCCACAATTTAGATTTCTCACTTCGTTAGTGCGTCGTTAGTGTTCACTAGTGCCGCTTAACCCATGAGGTGATCAATTTTATTTATCGTTGCAGGTGATCCACAATGGCACTTACACAGGAGGAACGCATTGACATTGTGTTAATGAGTTATGGAAGAAGTACCAGAGTGATTGCTACTGACTTCAATGCCCAGCATCCTGAGAAAGATGACATTTCACATATGACAGTTTCTAAGTTAGTGGACAAATTTCGTTCAATAGGCTCTTTGGCAGAGAAGCCACGCAATGGACGTCCGAAAACAGCCACCGACGAGGAGACTGCAACAGAATTGTAGCATCGGTTGTAAAAAGTCCACATCGCAGTATGCGCAGTTATCAACAATATCCAGTGTCAGTCAGCTTTCAATCCTGCGTGTGTTGCACTCACACACCAATGCCACCCGTACACGTTACAGTTGCAACATCTCTCAGATGATGACTCTGATATGGGGTTACAGTTTGCAGAATGGGCTCAGAATCAGTGCTACAGTAATCCAAACTTCATACGAAAGGTGTTGTTCAGTGATCGAAGCTAAGTTTTATGTACGAGGTAAACAAACAAAATAACCGTTACTGGTCAGATGCAGACCTCTAGTAGGTGGATCCCTGTAAATGTGCTGGTGGTGGAAAAAGGATGGTTTGGTGTGAGATTTGGGACACAAGAATCTTAGGTCCGGTGTTTATTGATGGAACATTGAATGGGGAGAGGTATCTTAACATGCTCCGCGATTATGTGTTTTCAACATTGTTGAATCCGCAGGGTGATTTCGCAATTTTCTTCCAACAGGACTCAACAGGACAGGTACACCTTCCCACTACTGATGTCAAACTGTTTCTGAATGAACAGTTTCCAGGTCACTGGATAGGTAGGAGGGGACCTATGGAATGGCTAACACGGTCCCCTGATCTCACACCTCTTGACTTTTATCTGTGGGGTCATTTGAAATCAATTGTGTATGAAATCAATAATGCACCCCATCTCTGCCCGCGTATTGAGAAGGTATGTAGCTCTGTTGACCCAAAGACCCTGGGACGTGCGCAGCAGGAGTGGCAAAAAAAAAAAAAAAAAGACTCCGATTGTTTATTCAGCGGAATGGAGGTCAAATTGAGAGTATGCTGTAATGCTTACTCTGTCAACTTAGCTCCTATCGCAAAACGGATTGCACGGGTGCATTCGTCAGAAAAAAGGCAGTCTAAAATAATATGAGATATGACCTCCTTCCTATTTGAAAAACGCAACACAAATCTAAGATGGCAGATTTTAAGATCGCCGGCGCTGTCAACATAGCTTCTATAAATTGCGCCCCAACCTATAGACACCCCATACCAAACGACATTATGATTCCTCACACCGTTCGACTTTTATAAGGGGATATCCGAACTTTTGCCTCACCCTGTATATATATACTCCTCTCTAAGTTGCGGAGATGAATTTGGATTTAAAAGACATCCGAAGTATCATTGTTCATCTCAGCGACCCCAAAAGCTATGGACTCAACACTAATATCGATCATTTTATGTATATCTCCCTCCCCTCTCCTTTGTTGCACCATAAAAGCGAAGTGATAAAAATCATCCCAGGGCCGAACCTCATCTACGTTGAAAATTTGATCGAGATCGGTCTGGTGATATAAGGGTTAAGAAGTCACAAACATAGTCAGTTTCATTTATATATACTATATATGGGAGACTATGGAGTCAACTTCCTCCTGGTGTCTCCTGTAAAACGCTGATACACTGCTTTGGAAAAAAGTTAAGAAGCAATTGACTGCCTATTTCATCTAAAGAGGGACGCAATTAACCGGGTTCAAGTATCTTGGTATGCAACTAACAGAAAGGGAATGGAGGAGATGCAAAGTATTCTTGGGACGTCCAATCGATTACAGAAAACCGCTTCTCGATGTATCTTAACCTCTACAGACCCGACTTTTTTTTTCTACTTCACCAGAAAAATATTTCTGAATATTTTCTAGTTATAGGCATTTCAGTGTATTAAAAGCAATTTCGTATTAAAATATACCACAGGGAGGGCATGTGCTCATTTGAGTACTTTTGGGGCGTACTACATATATTTATTCTAAATAAAAAAATAAAAAAGGATGTTTCTGCTAGGAACGAAGCAAGTATTAGAAGCTAGCTATCAATAAAGATTTACTTGTTTTTGTTTTGAAGCTAAATTATTTATTATAACATAACAACAGCAAAATCCAAGAAATGAGTGTATACCATTACAGTCCATTTCTTAGTCTTAGTGGAGATTCTGTAGTACGAAATCAATCTTGCAAATCTATACCACCATTTTCTCATTATAATGTTTTACTACAAAAGGCCTAGAAACATAAATATGATACTTACCTTATTTGCTGCATCTTAGGACTTGATCTTGTGGTAAACTACCAAAAGCCGTAGATAACAAGAGAAGACTCTTATTGTTCTTCCATTTAACTATAACTATTTTACCATCACTTCTACATACTACATCACTTCTGCCTCTTACCATTTCCTTATCACTCCTCAGATTTTTAATTGCTCTCCCTACCCTATTTCGCATTACTGTACCAGTACAATATATATTTGCCTCCAAGACTTTTCCAGCAACGAATACACTAGTAAAACCCTTGTCAGTCTAAACAAATTTTACAAAATCCATTGGTTCAACCAATTTTTCGCAACAGTTCCTCCTACTACATACACTTTTACTATCTCTTCAAGAAATGTATTTTTACCTTGATATTTCAAAAAGATTAAATCCAAACCATTACACGCTGCTAGAGCATTTTTTTAATCCCTAAGAATTGGGCCTGAAGGAACATACTGCTTCAAACCTGGAGTTACTTTCTGTCCTAAAAAAGATACAATTTGTTCGTCGATAACAACGGACTTTGTTTGTGGCAACAGGCAACAACCGTGTTCTATCTCATCAACTATTGACTTCATTTTCCAAATTTTCTCTGGTGATTCGGGATCATGAGATAAGTTATCTACAAAAGGGAGCATATTTTTTTCTAAATGCAATTAAAATAAATCAAAACTTAAAATAGCTTTTGAGAGATAAAAGATATCTAGCAATATGAAAATTACTCAAATGAGGACAGGGAAATAATATGTATACGTAAGTCCCGAAGTACTCATCTGAGTACATGAGAATTTTAGTAAGTTTTGAAATGTACAGAAAATCCAAACCACAAGTAATTTTTTAATATCAAGAAGTTTCTATTAAGCTACAAGAAAATAATTTTTTATACCATGCCGAAGGTAAATAAAATAATATACTCACGTTTTTTTTTTTTTTTTTTTTTTTTGTCAGGACTTTCAGTCCCTTTCTCTCCTGCTGCAGCCATACTTTTGAATCTAACATTGTACGCTCAATTTTGCCATCTGAAGGACCCAGAGTGCACTAAATGTGTTCTCGAATGAGTACTTGAGAAGCAAAACGTTTAAAGGTGCGATTGAAGTGAAACAGCATATATTTACGTAATATTAAATGAATGTACTCAAATGAGTACTGGGGGACTGTAGAGGTTAAAGTTTCTATTCTGATACCTCCTGACAGACAGACGGGCATAACAGTTCATTAACCTCCGGCACTTACGTATAGCATAGTTTGAAGTCTAATAATAATAATAATAATAATACGTATATATATGTGTAATATTTAAGTTTGTATGTTGAAGTATCAGTTCCTTCATATCTTGAAAGAAGACTCTTTATTTGCTTTTAATATTACAAATCCAAGTTCCCGTTTAAAAATCATTCCCCCCCCCCCACTAGACCACCTTGCCACGTATACCCCAGCCCTGGCCATTAATTATGAACGAACATTTCATTATCATCGAAGTCCATTATTAGTATTGACAATGCTAAAAATCTCTGCTAGGTTAATAGCAATGAACACGAACTCAATAGATGGTGCAGAACGTTGTGTATTTACAGAGCAACATCTTAGTGACCTTATATATGAAGGAAATAATTAAATAGCTTTAATTATTTTAACATATTGCATAATACAACTTTTATTATTTATAAATAAAAATATTTCTTTCTCATTACTATCAATGAGAGTAAAATTATAAGGTCACTGAAAATTCGCTGCTCAGTGTGCAGAAATTGTCTGCCGAGTGACAATGTATTTAATAGTAAGACTTTTACGGTGTCTGTAATCGATTTCTGAAGGCATTACTCTCTTGTGTAACATGTCTAATTAATATATAATAATCACAAACTAGTGAAGCAAGCGCATAGAGCTTCTTTCATTGAAATCAACTGGAATTTGTGTGTCTGTCCGTATCATGGTGACTCCCGTAATATTTGTCCGATCTAAATCAAACTTGTGGACCTTATGCAAAGTTATGACGTGTGATTAGTGCTGTATAAAAAACCCTTATTAGAAAACAGTTGACACATATCCAAACCGTTTCACAGTTTCTGATTCTAAAGGTCGAATGGACAATTTCCATAACATTTTGCACGCCTTGTGATCTGTATGAGCAGCTTAGTGACGTTCTTTCTTTTCTTTTTTTTTTTTTTTGCGAATTTTTTTTCTTGTTCTTCAAAATTTGTTCACAAAAGTCTGCGTTCAACAACACGACGCAAAATTACAGAGAATAATGACTGCTTGATAAATTATTGCAAACAAAATCGCCAATTTTAAGTTGCGTTGACGCAAACTATTACTGAATGTACCCGCTTGTTATTAATTTTCTTGTCGTTGTTGGTGATATTACTCTGTGTTATTGTTAGTGCTGTTCGTTAAAAATCCTATCTTGTTACAAGTGTTGAGAACACCTCTATTTATTTCCTCCTCCTTCTTCTTTTTTGACAATGTCTGCGAATTCTCTACGCTCTTTTAAGGAGGGAAAAAAAGGGAAATTTATATTAAACGCTTATTCATATTTCCGAAGCAATACAGCGACAGGAAGTACTGAATCTGTTTCAGAAGCAGTTCAGAAGACATCTGAAGCAACATTAGGTGGAACCATAACAATATTAAAAGTTCTACAGAAATACTATCGTACTAAACTAAATAGAATTTATGCAGAGTAATTTTGATGCGTGATTGGTACCATACTAAGAGTTAGACTAAAATATGTTTCTTGCATTAGTCATGCCTTTAGTATTACTCTAATCAAACGCCAAAACAACTCTGCTTAAGGTCTAATGAAACGTTTCTAATCAACCCCCCCCCCAAAAAAAGCCTAGGGTTCCATTCGGAATAAGTATTTGCAAAATTTGCGGATGGCAACGCAAGACATTAAACAACATTGCATTGGAGTTTAGCCTCCCGTTCACCAGTGTCGCTATATGAGATTTGGACCTATATCCTAACGTAAGGGCCGAACCAAAATATGACACATTCATCCAAGCATAAACACGCAGTAAAATTCATTTATGTATAGAAAATGTGCTCCCTTCTTTGAAAAAATTTCATGGCATTGTAGCAGAAGACGATGACCTACCCACTGTATCAGTGTCGGCAATGCAGCGCGCTACAGAAAATAGAATTTAGATTAATCTTCCGTAAGCAAAAATGATTTTTATTTTAGTTCCCTTTACGTTAAACGTGACGGATGACTAATTGAATTGAAACTAATGATTGTGAAATTAAAATTTTGTGCTTTTCCATAGGGAATTGAATCTGAAACCTCGTTTCTAAAAGCTAACCACTTTGCATTTCATCAGCAAGGTGGGCATGTCACAAATGTCATTCCCTATTTATTGAGAGGAAGGCCATGATAACATGGAGGCCTAAAGCCTGTCTCAGACGGGACTGAAGTAAGGCTGCGATTCACCATGTAAAATTCACAACCTTACTTAACAATCGTGTGAGAAGTAACCTGCCCCTAGTTCAGGTTGAAATTTTCTGTTGTCCTTATTTGGATCCTGACTTGGAAAGAATAGAAGCAGTTTCTATTTTCATCTGGACTTGCATACAACTACCAATCAGCGCCTGACGACATTCAACTTTATTTCTCGCTGTAATTTCAAGACAATGCTGCCTGGACAAGAGAAGCACAAATAGTATTAATAGTCATACGAAAAATATGATTTTTTGTAGCATGATTTATATTATTTAAAAAATGCAAGAATAAAGACCTCAGAGGAGGTATGCAGTGAAGGCATCCGCCCGAACACTACAGCTGTGAACAAATGTAATTACATCTTTTAAAAGAATAAAAATAGGTGGTTATTGTGCAATTTGTATTACACAAAAATGTAACATGTTAAAAAAAGCGTGCAGGTTTACTTTTGGCGCACCACTCGAAATAATTGTTCAAAAATTAGAATTCTTTCACTAATTACCTTCTTATTGTTTTCTAAATGATTTATGCTGGGTGATATGAAAATATCCATATGGCATAGTTAAAATTCAAGGGGGTATCATAAGCAATTGTTGAAAAATTATAATTATTTTACGATTTGCGTATAAATACAGTGTCCGGATGCATGCATAAAAACTACAGCCCAAAAAGCACAAAACAATCTGCGCTAGGTCGCCACTAAAAAGCACGAATGCTATCTAACCGAGTCATAGCAGAGCGAAGCTGTAGGGCCCGAAACTTAGTGAGGTGGTGCGTCTGAAGGGAACAGGCGCGTCAGCGAAGGTGGGTATTCGTATAAGCGAGGGTAGTGAAAACGAGTGGGTTTTGACAACAATACGAGTTTCAATAGCATTTGTCATGGTTTCATACTAGTAGCGTTCTTCTTGTAAACAAAATACAACTTCTGTAAACTGTGCAGAAATTCATCGCCTGTGGAAAATAGTTTCTATATAGGCATCTTTCATATCAACTCATTTATTTTATCCGTCGTAAAGCACTTGTAATAATTAGTAATCCTACACTTGTAAATATAAAATTCAGATGTGATGCGCCAAAAGTAAACCAGCGCCAAAAACAGAAACAATGAGATTTAATTGTCATCAGTGTTATGTGGCTTTTGTGAAATTTTAGGGAACAGTTCTATAATGCTGGCACAATACAAAAATTCCAGGTGTAGTGTATGAGATGAGTTCCCGGTGGGTATAAGTTTACTTTATGGGCTATGTGGGTACTGAGCTGAGAGGATGCACTCAGTACCTATACTAGAAAATTGCTCTTTCTTCTTTATTTTAGTTTTCCGCGTCTGATAACTGCCCTCATTTACATATTTGGACAAGCCATTTGATTTTCAGTTTTACAATCTGGTGAATCCAAGGATCTACAGACCATTTTTCAGCTGATACAGACTCCCTCATGTTCGTATCTTGTTGCCGAATTTTCGGAGTTACTAATTTCAATAGGGTATGGAACTGAAAAATCCATTCTGTAGTTGTTTTTTTTTTTTTTTTATTTGTAGGAACGAGGACTTGTAAGTAGTTCATTATTCACGACCCGCTCGGGAGAGTAATACTCCCGGAAGTACGTTTTTCCGCGCGCTACTCTAGACAGTTGTTTTACGCGCTATCCTAGCCAATTGTTTTAAGTTGGTCACAAAATTTATATCATGAAGTACAAGGGGAACAAAACGACCCTATATCATGGAGTACAAGGGCATAAGTACTACAACTACTTATCTGCATAAAAATAAATAAATCACTTTTTTAAGTATTCTTTTCATATTATTTTAATTTAATAAGTGTTATAAAAATGTAAAAATAAAAAAGAACTTTCCTCGGGCGGGGTTTGAACTCGCGCCAAAAGACGATTTTATTACTAGCATATAGCCTTAGCCCACTTGGCCACTGAGGCCGACGGCAGCAAGAGTTTGTTGTCTGCTATTTGACTGCAAACGTGGCAAGAAGTGGATAACGCCAACCAATCAGAAATGTGTTTCTCGTTTCTACTTCCGGGAGCATTACTCTCCCGAGCTAGTCCTCATTATTCACCATTGAAACACGGTGCTTTCCTGTGCATTATTGCGGCGAAGAATTCACTCCCTGGTCCACCAGCTCCTCTTTACTCTCTCTCTCTCTCGTTTCTTTTAGGGGAAGGGGAGGGCGGATTTTGTGTCAGCGACAGAGCAGATATCGCTTCTATGGCTATTTCATCCTCTTGAGATGAACTCATATCGTGAAATAGAAAAACAATAATATTTACGATTTGCGTAACGCGTTTTTCGTTTGTTTTAATACAGCGACCACGAGATGCTCTGCTGGTAAAACCTACTTAGTTTTAAGGATCGTCTGAGACCCCTACATCAACTCAGAATAAAAGAAATTGTATGGAAGTTTGAGTTAAGCAACACTGTTAAGTTGTAGCCTGGGTTGAGGCCTTAGTTCAGATCCGTGTGAGACGGGCTTTAGTATTTGAAGAATTTAAAGCAACTAAGTGATGCAGTTAGGTGCATTGTTTAGGCGGTAGAAACTTGGGTTAACGCTGGGCACACAAAGGCACAGCGTGATGTTAAGATGAAGAGATTGTCCCCAGGCCTCATGGCACCTTCTGGAAAGAAGGGAAAGGAGGTAACTAACGTATAATATGTAAATTACATTTACTTTATTATTATTATTATTATTATTATTATTATTATTATTATTATTATTATTATTATTATTATTATTGAGTCACTTGCCGATGTTGGGATCATCTGTTCAAGTAACAACTGTTACTGGCAACGTCGCCTACACTACACAATGTCACGTTGAACGCCAGTTCCGCTTCAGTATGTTCATAACATGAAACGGAGTACAGAGGAACAAATACTATCTGAAAACCCTAATAAAAAGTTCCAAATCACTGAATCGAATAAAATGAATGGAATTACGAAAGTAAAAATTTGTCGCGCTGTAAAATTAAGTTGTATTACTGAGTATTTAATTCTGCCACCAACAGAAAGTTGCATGTAGGTCAAGTTTAGGTACAGCACTTGAAATAATTGTTGACGTATTATAATTACTTCACTTAATATTTTATATGATTCACACTATACGATATGACAATACCCTACTTGGAATAGATTAAATTCAAGAGGGTCATCATAACTAATTGCTGAAAAATTACAATTTGTCTATAAATTCAGCATGCGGATGTTACATAAAAAGTGCAGTGCAAAAACACAAACCAACGTGTACTAGGCGACCATTAAAGTATAGGAATGCTATGTAATGGATTCAGGGTGGCAAAGCTAGTGGGCCCGTGCAGAAGCGCGTCCGAAGTGTCCAGGCGCGTCAGCAGGGGTAATTAGACTCGTATGCAAAGGAAGCGGCGGGGCTGATTTTGAATTTAAATGTCACCGTTCATCTGAATGATCACGAAAACTATGGATTCGACACTAATATTAGTCACTTTAAATGTTTATCCGCCTCCCTTACGCTGTATCCTCCCTCTCCAACTATCAGGGCTAAACTTGGATTGAAACAACATCAGAAGTGTCATTGTTTCTCTCATTGATCCCGAAAACTATGGATTCAACACTAAAATCGGTCATTTTTGACCATGTTGAAATTTCTGTCCTTCTCCCCCTCCCCTACGTTGCTTCGTCAAATTGAATAGCCTAAAGCAATCCCTGCCCCTAAACTCATGTATGTTGAAAATTTGATTGAGATCGGTCGGATGGTTCAAGAGTGATGAAGTCACAAAGACAGTCATTTCAATTTCAATTGTTATACACATATCTCCCCCTCTCCTACGTTGGCTTGTCAAAGTGAAACAATAGAAAACACCCAAGGCCCGACCCTCATATATGTTGAGATTTTGATCCAGATTGGTTGGGCGGTTCAAAAGTTATTAGGTTTTATTAGTGTTTTATACGTCTCCCTCCCCTAGGATCTACCGTTAAAATGAAATTACAAAAATGTTTCCAAATCCGAACCTCATGTATCTTGAAAATTTGATTTAGATCGATTGGATCAGAGTTTTTAAGTTACTAAGTTCAAGAGTTATTAAGATACAAAAATAGTCACTTTCAGTCTTATAAAAATTGATTTTTATATATCTCCCCCTCCTTCTTCTCTCCTACATTGTTTCGACAAAGTTAAATCATAAAAGCGATTCCAGGTCTAAACCTGATCTCTATGTTGAAAATTTGTTCATTATCGGTCGAGTGGATCAGGAGTTATTATGTTTTATTTATTTTCCCCAACTCACCGACTCTGAGTTCTACCTTCAAAGTGAACAGCCTAAAACCAGCCCAGCTTCGAACCACATCCATGTTACAAATTTGATCGAGATCGGTGGGGCGGTTCAGGGGATTTAGAGTCACGAACACAATGATTTTCAATTTTATATACTTTATTTAGTTTATGTATTTCCTCTCTTTCAAGAGTAAAATTCCTTTGATATTTACATTACCTGGAAAAATCTTACAAAGGAAAACATGCATTTCTCGCATTCAGGGAAGACTGACATAACCAACAGCTTGTTGCAAGAAACTTAAATTAAAATTACTGTTTATTTTAATAAGAATTCCTAGATGGCAGGCAAAAATATGCAATTTACTTAACGCATTTACTCCTTTCTAAAATGTGAACGAGGGGAAAACAAACCTTAAAATATTAGATTGTTTAACTGTTTGTTTAGTAACACTATTAACTTTGAAATCAATTAAATATAAAAGTTAGTTGCAGTTGATATAACTCCTACAAATGAGGGTGACATTTAGAAAAAGAAGTTTTATATCTTCATCAACGAATTTTCACTCCAATGATAGCACATGTTTTGACACTAGATTTTCATCGAGCTTTAAATATTAATTATTTTGTATGAAAACTTTCGTTTCTAACAGCGCATGGAAACAGTCTAACAAATAAAATGATTAAAAAAAAAACACTTATTTAATGAAACCAGAAAAGCAAAGTTTTGTTAGTTGGTATAAAGAAAACAATACTTGGGACACCATTTCAAAAGATATTTACCTCATTGGTTGGAACCATATTGTCTAATATCGATGTAATTTCATTGTCTTTCATTTACTATTGTCACAAACAGTTATAAAACAAACTAGGTATTACTTAATTCGAGTTTGCATAAAATGCTTCTTGATGTCACCTCTGAGCAAACTCATTTATGAACAACGTAATTGTAATTAGGAAACCATTTATTAATGGGCGTTTTCACTTGATAGATTCGTGGTCGATTCAGTTGAACTGTCATCACTTTCGACTCTGTGTATTTCCCTCGATTACTTTTAAATTACAAATATACCTTATTCCGTACAAGTCTCTGAAAATTTTGCATACTGAAACACAATGAAAAATCGCAATATGCCAATATAACTGCTATGCAGATTTTCGCACAAGAAAGTACATATTTTTCTGTCGCGATAACGCAAACCGTTACAGAACGTGGCTGTAAACTTATGTAATCAGGAACTTGGCATGGATAATTTCTATTTTCTTATTTTTTTTTAAATAAGTACAAGCTCTTTGAATTATATGAAATTAGGAAATAAAAGAATGAAGCTTAACTTTCCATTACGGTTAGTACCAACGTAACGCAAAATTTTCATTTTAGTTTCCTATATTCGGCATAATCCGCCTTATGCAGAGTCGTTTTGAACTCTAATTAGCGTCATATTAAAGGCCTGATTACTGCAGCGTCAGAATGACTCAGCATAAGGCCCAATATTTAAAGTACTGGCTGCATCTTTTGCATTGCTCTGCGATCCGCAAGTTTATTAAAGTCTGTTACAAAACCAGTGGCGTATACTGGTTTGACGGTATGGGCTACCATTGACCTTGTAAATTGTTATTAGTAATAATAACAATAGTAATAATTTACAAGATATGCACAATAATGAACAAATAGTGGTTGATGTGTTTAGATTGAAAAAAAATGAAATGAAATCTTTAAGTTTAACGTCCCACAGTTATGCCTGTTAGGCTAAAGGAGACGGTGATAATGAGAAATGAGTGAAATGGTGAAGTGAAGAAAGTGGGAGGAAACGGGAGAACCCCGAGAAAACCCACAAGCACGGTGTTTGTCCACCACAAAGTCCACACGGCGCGAGCTGGGATCGAACCAGGGAACCCAAGCACCGGAGGTGAATGCTCTCCCACTGAGTGTTTAGATTGAACTTTTGTTTTCAGACTATTAATATTTTTCACTATAAATCAAATGCCATCATACCTCTGCAGAGTTAACTTGTCATGGATTGCATCCATAAAATGTTATTTTTTTATTTTATTTTATTTTTTTACCAATGTCACTTCTGTCGAAAGCCACCTCTGTTACTGATATTGATTGTCATTCTGTACCAGTCTTTACAAAATTCTGCGTACAGCAACGCAACGCAAACAGTGCAGAGTGTCATGATAATTGCTATGTTGATTATCACAACCTAAATAGCAAATTTAGAGTTGCGTTTACGCAGACAGGTACAGAAAGTGCCAGGTTATTCCATACAATATTTTTCTCGTGTTTAAAAAATCAAGAGGAATTTTTCGTTCATCAGAGTGCATCACGAATTATGTTTAGTGATATTGCTCTTTGACCTTAAATCCACTGTTCTACTGATTTTATACTTACAAACAAACTTACTATAATCAATTTAGTTTGTGACAAAAATAAAAATTGTCAATTTTCTACGTAGTATTTCCGTTAGATATCTATGACAACGTTCACAAGAGAGTAAATAGAAATCAACATATTTTCTAATCGACAATATGAATCATTTCTGATTTCTATTGTCTCATTTCATAAAGATTAGTGTAAAGTTTGCGGATTGTAATCCAATTCAAATAACGCAATAAGTAATTGTAAATGCGATACGAACAATCGGAAAATAAAAGAATAATTAGCATTGCTTTGACCCAAACCGTTACGGAAAGATGCCCCGAAATTCTCAGATATCCTCAAAATGGTTGATATGTGATTATTCTCTAACTTTCATTTACTCTGTCGCTGCGCCTACGGAATCGGATTCACACAGTTGAAACCTGCCTGGTTGCCAGGCCGTACCTTGTTATCCCATTGCTAAACCAGAACTTCTGCGACGACACGGAAGCAGTCATACCGTTCTTTCTGCTGGCAGTAGCACGACAGTAGAGAGTGATATGCCAGAGGTTGCCACATCATCAGTCTCTAAGAAAGAAAGATGAATTCCTTTCGAAGCATTAACAGCTGTCTCTTATCCAGTTAGTACTATTCATGTTTCGTGAAAAATCTAGAGAAACTAGTACCATGAAAAGAACATAAGATTTCAGGAAAGATGAAAGAATGAATCAAAAGATTGCGATCTTGGCTAACCTTAGTTTCTTGATCAGAAGCCATAAAATATGAAGCGGCCCCTAAATCGAGTTTTAGTACTTTTAACGGAATAAACTCATCATACTGAGTTAAGTGATAGCTTGGGTTTGGCTACGATATATGTAGTTCTTAAAATATGGGGGGTACAAGAAAATATTTGATTGAATGAAATATATTGATTTTTTTTTGATCAAGGACCGCAAAAATTTTTGAACGGACCCTAAATCAAGTTTTCTTATTTTTTTGTGGAATAATTACATCATACTGAGTTAAGTGATAGTTTGAATTTGCCTACACTATATTTTGTAATGAATTGTGTAGACCAGGCGCCAGAAAATTTTTGAACGGCCCCTAAATCGAGTTTTACTACGAAATAAGCTCACCATACTGAGTTAAATGATAGTTTGGGTTTGGCTACACGATATATTAGTTCTTAAAGTATAGGGTGTAAAAGACAATGTTTGATTGAATGAAATATATTGAATTTTGTGGATCGGGGGCCACAAAATTTTTGAACTTCCCCTAAATCTAGTTTTCATTTTTTTTTTTTTTTTTTGAATAAACACATCATACTGAGTAAATTGTTAATTTTGGTTTGGCTGCACTATGTGTAGTTCTCGAGGTATTGATTCGTGCAATAAAATGTTTGACTGAATGAAGTATTTTGATTTTTTGAATCAGGGGCCAGAAATTTTTTGAACGGTCACTAAATCGAGTTATCGTATTTTTTTGCGTAATAAGCACATCATACTGAATTAAGTGATAGTTTGAGTTTGGCTACACAATATGTAGTTCTCGAGATTTAAGGCCTACAAGAAAATTTTTGCTGAAATATGTTGAATCTTTTGATCCAATAAACTGTAAACTTATTATTCTAAATTAGGTTATATGTGTTATATTAACTTTCATTCTTAATATTGAAAGTCTTCCGCCAGTAGACTCGATTGCTCCTAAAATATACCCCTGTACAGAATCAGCCTCAAAGACTGGTTTAAACAAATATCTTGAAACAAAAGATAATGCACTCAACTGTTTATCAAATGTTAATTAATTCGTCAACTTTTCACAATCGTTTAAAAAAGGTAGAGAGAGAAATCTTACTGTAGCTAAATCTAGCGTTTAGCTACATGTAGCTAAAAAGCGTTTTTAGCTACATGTTCCTATCGAGACAGGAGCTGAGTCAGTAATTTTGACAGGAGGTAATTGGTATTGAATGTTCTTTTTTTTTAAAAAAAAAAAAAAAACTTTCACTGCGTAAATCGACGGAAAGAAAATTTCCCTAACCAGCGAATTACGACTATAGTCAATGTTTCAAAAGCTTTTGTCCGTACCTTGGGCTTGTTGGGAGTAGTTGCCAAAGCTTTCCGTGCGATTCTTTGAAGTTATATTATTTACCGAAGACAACAGAACACAATAAATCCAACGAAAATTCTTTGGCGACTACTCTCGACAAGTACAAGATACGGATAAAATAATTTTAAAACATTGACTATAGTCGACATTCTCAGGTTGGGGAAATTTTCATTCCGTCGACTTACGCAGTGAAAGGGCTATTCTAATAACATACTAACACTCCCGTTCTGCAGATAGTTAAAAGATCTACATACGTAATTCAATTAGAATTTGCTGACTTTTATCTTATAAGTAAGTGTCTCTGAACCTTCTGGAAAGATTCGTGTTCATCTTGGTGCCAGGGATGTTGGAATCTATCATCACAGAACCCATCTCGCATAACTCTTATATGTTTGAGTACGTTAGACCCTCGCCTTCAGAAAGTTTACACCTTTTAATTCTATGGAGGATGGTAGGTTCGAAGTTGACGCAAAATATTACGTGATGTAACACTTGGGGATATTAGCTACTTTTTATTGATAATAGACTCATAGCAGATTGTTGTGTTTTGTATTAATAATAGTTTCTACGTATACTCAGCGTCGCTTCACACCTGTTCCCTATGGACCACTTCCGCGCGGGTCCATCGGTTTCATCCTCCCCTGACGCGAAATAGATACAATTCTCACTTATATATACATAGGGACGGATCCAAGGTTGCTACAGCGGCTGTAGCCCCCCTTGACGCTCAGGTATACACTGGATAAAATTGGCCTCAATCCTGCTTTACACTGGATAAAACGGCAAACTATGGTTTAGCCCCTCCCTTAATCATATCCTGGATCTGCCAAGATATATATATATATATATATATATATATATATATATATATATATATATATATATATATATATATATATATGTGTGTGTGTGTGTGTGTGTGTGTTTGTGTGTGTGTGTGTGTGTGTTTACACGAGTGACAGTTTATATAGCACATCGGTTTGGACTAGAGATGGCCACAAAGTTCCGGTTCCGGCGGAACAAGTTCCGCTAAAAACCGGTCCTTGGATATCTGGTTTTCAGAACCGGTTCAAGATCTGGATCCGAAACACCCCCAAAGATCCGTAAAGGAGGCACAAACTTGATCTTTAAAACACTGCAAAGAGGACCACGCTCTTGTGTCCTCCGTGCCAAGACACGCTTGTGCCCTACAAAAAAAAAAAAAAAAAAAAGTTTCACCAGTGGGTCTTTAGCCAAATGAGTTTGCCGGTTACACATTTTGTTTAGTCAGATGAGAAAACGGCCGCCGCCTGCCTATCACTTCCATTACTTCATCTAGCACATTGTTCACAGCCTGACAGCAGCTCGGGTTTAGCGGTTGCACCTTGAGAAAATAACGAGAAATTTATAATACAGGGTGTTGCACGGAAATGTTTACATTATATTACACCTGAAATAGCCGACTGGAAAATCAGTTTATGCAGCCTTACGAATAATTGAACATAAAAAATAGCAATGGGAAAATTTACTGACAATGTTCAAATTCTTGCAGGATCCTCCCGAAAAGAGGGGTAACGGACTTGAAAATTTGAAATGGAAAGGAGGTTCAACTGAAAACTAGGGATGGACACAAAGTTATGTTACGGCGGAACAGGTTCCGCGAGAAACCGGTTCCTGGAGATCCGGTTTTCAGAACCGGTTTCGGGCCTGAATCCGAAAAACGTTTCCAGACCTGAATAAGAAAACCCGGTTCCCGAACCGGGTCATTGGAACTGGTTCCAGACCTGGGTCCGAAAACCCGGTTCCGGAACCGGATCTTATAGAACCGGATCCGTTCAGAGCGGAAAACCGGTTCCATAGGGAACTTGTTCCGGCCGTCCGTAGTTTGGAGGCAAGTTATCAATCTGTACGGAATTAATTGGACAAAATCCACAAAAATTCGAGTATAAAAAATCTTAGAGAATCGTTTCAAGGAAGAATAGTGCAGTATAGTACCTGACATGAACAATGTTTGTGGCATACAAGTTTGCACGTATATTACCAATCTGTAGACATTTGGAATAATGCACGTAAATTAGGGTGTATAATGTCATAGAATCGTTCCAAACAAGAGAAACAGTGAGTAATGTGCGTTTTTGGCATGAATATATATCATGCCAAGACAGCTTGCAAGCATATTATCAATCTGTACGTAATTATTTGAGTATGATCCAGGGAAGTATCAGTACAGAATCTCTTAGCTAATCATTCGAAGCAATTTTTTTTTTTTTTTTTTTTTTTTTTTTTTTAAGTATTTGACTACCTACTGCAAATGTACAGGGAAATGGATTCTTTCCATTTAAGTGGCGTTGTGATTAATCTTAGTATATAAATTTATTTTTTTCGTTTTTTTTTTGTTAGTTAGTTAGTGTGTGTGTGTGAGAGAAACGTTTATGTAAAGTCTCTGATCCACTGGAATACGCAGTTTGCATTTGAACAGGTAATTGGTTCCGTTGAAGACCACTATTGTGGTGATTGTGATTTGCAGTAGTACATATATATTTGTGGGCCAAACACGGCTCGACTCAGTACGCATTGGCCTGATTCAGCTTGACTCAGCTCGGGTAATATCGCACTGACAAAAGCATGGTGTCTACTGTGAACTCAGGCTGCAGTCTCAGTGCGAAAAGTCCTTAATTTGTAATTATAATAATCATAAATGTTACATAAAAAGACTAATTATAAATCGTTTGTAATAACAGCACTCCGTGTGAGTCCTGATCTTCAACAACCTACCGATTGGCAGAACTTTTCTGTATGGTGAGTAACAAATTTTCTATGAGCTATATTTCTGATTTTATTAATAATAATGGCAAATAAATATTTTCAGATGTAAGTAATCAATGGTAAATTATCTCCTATTTTACAATAATTACAAATATTAAACGACTTTCATCAAATGTGATTTCACTTAGAAGTTGCTTTCTAAATACACAACGTTCTCCACCACCTAGTGAGCTAGTTATGATTTATTGGTTACATTGCCATTAACGTAGCAGCATTGTCAATGCGAACAACATGCTTAGATGAAAATCATTGTAATCTCGTTCACAATTAATAGTCAGGGTCTCGTTAATTATATGCTGATGAAGTTATAGACCATGCGCGCAAAACAAGAGGGGTGCTGGACAGTGGCGGATCCACAAAAGGGGTGCGGGAGGCACCAGTTAATGAGAAATATTTTTGATAATATAGAAAAGTTTTAAATGAATGATGGTATTTATTTAAGATAGAATAAATTAATAAGCATGTTATTAAAACCATGAATCTATTAACTTTTAAGCAGTGAAATAAGCTTATGATAATTAAAATAATAAACTATGATAATTAAAATCTTTATCTTTATATACACATAAATGAATGTATGAATGTGTGTATGTACCAACATAACTGGAAAGTCTGGCGCTAGTTTAACCGAACTTGATAGATATTAATTACTTAGAGTCTGGAAAAGGTATTGTTGAGATGAGACCCAGAGCAAGGGCGCCGGTCCCGGGGCGCCGAGGGGGCCCGATCCCCTAAACTCAAGTAGCCCTCTTACTGCATTTGTAAATCTACAATATTTGGCATAATTTGAATGCAGTTTGTTTTGAAATCCTCATATATGTTTTCTGCATCTGAATGCTTCCCTCCCTCCCCCCGAACTTACAGAAAAATCGGTGCCTGTGACCCAAAGCACACCTAGAGTCAAGGGGAAGTGGGACATATAAAAATGATCAAAAACGACTGAAATCAGTGTCGAATCCGTAGTTTTCGGGGTCGCGGAAACACTTCTGATGCTCTTTAATTCCCTATTCAGTCCACCTTAGTACTCCTTAGGTGGGACGATGACATTTAAAAATAATTGAAAATTACTGATATTAGTATCGAATCCGTAGTTCTCGGAATCCCTAAGTTGATTAGTGATAATTTTAGCACCCTTTAAGTCCAAGGTCAGTTCCCAGTTGGGGTGAGACCCTGTCACTTCTAGAGGAATGGCAGGGGAGACATAAAATGATCAAAAGCCAGTGGCGGATCTAGAAGGTAAAACTGAAGGGGGGGACCAAGAACCAAGACTATGATAGATATACCATGAATTTACTATAAACTTTCAAAAATATATAAATAATAGCTACGATTATTTTTGTCACTTATGAAACTGGGAGGGGGATTAGGATTTAGGAGTTAGATTTCCGGGCTTTCGGCAACTAAGGCCATTTAACCCGTCATGATTTGAGAGTAGACATCCCTTGGCAAGCACACAATTCGGAGAAAGGGAAGGAAGAAAGTATTAGGGAAGGAAGGAAGCGGCCTGGGACCTATAAATTAGATACCACCCCGGCATTTGCCTGGTGTGAATGAGGAAAACCACATTCAGGGTGGCTGGCATGAAAAAGCGTGTTATATTTTTTCGACCGTGTAACCCCACCGGGAATCGAACCAGGGGCTGCTCGCACTGAACGCGAGAGCGTTAGTGACTACGCTACGCAAAACTGGAGGGGGCTTAGCCCTCCAGGTCCCAGGCTTTATCCGCCACTGTCGATAGAAAGATGTTATTGTCGAATTTCATAGATTTCAGGATCGCTCAGATCAATAATGACACTTCATGTGCCGTTATCTAACTTAAATTTCATTGGCAATGGGGAGAGGAGTGAAATTGTGACATGTGAAAATATCGAAAGCGAACGATATTAGTGCCGAGTCATTAGTTTTCAGTGTCAATTACTTAATTGCTGGCAGTTCTTATGCCGTTTACGCTGAAGTTCAGCCCCAAGTGATGGCAACACCCTTTGAGCACAGTTAGGGGGATTGTGAAGGGCAGACATAAGGAAACGACCGATATTAGTGTCGAATCTATAGTTTTTCTGGTCGTTTAAATGAGGCATCACATTTCCATTGCCATTTAAGTTCAAGTTCAGCCGCCATTAGCACCCTTTGAGGGGGGGGGGGGTGAAATTGACACATGTAAAGTAATTAAAATGACCTATATTAGTACAAAAATCATCGTTTTCGAGGTCGCTAAAATGAACAGTGACATCCTCAATGGCGTTTAAGTCCAAATGAAATAAAAGGAAAGGAAACCCTCGTAAACGGTATTTGTCCACCACAAAGTTCACTTGGCGCAAGCTGGAATCGAACCAGGGATCCTTGCTCCAGGGATGAACGCTCTACCACTGGGCTACCGCGTCCCCAACTTTTAAGTCGTAGTTTCTCCCCATTTGCAGAGGGTGAGGTGGGAGGATGTGAAAAGTAAAATGTCAAAAATGTAAGATTGTGTCGACTTCATAGTTTTACAGGTCGAAAAAATGTCTGATCAGTTTGAAATTATCTTTGCAAGTTAGTTGTGCGCTCTGCTCTTCAGAAGAAAAACCTTCAAAATTAAGTTACGCATGTTTTGGAATTTTGGACCACTGGGAATCGACTTCTGAATCCCATGCAGTAAACAAACGCTTCACTGTCACTGAAACATCAAAGGGGAGGGCATAGTATAATTATGTGGGAGGAGACATGGGGACTTCGAAAAGAAACCACGGACATGATATAATTGAGGATAACCTTACGTGGCGGGTTTTTGAAGCAAGGCTTTCTACCAACAAAAGCAACACTCCACCACAGAGCAAAGTGAATGATGAAGTTACCACGGTTTTTCATTCTTGAAGAAAATAATTTAGTTTTCTCAACGTTATAACGATGTTTCTTTCTAATTTGAAGAACTGTAATTTATTGCAAGGAATCTGATAACGATTTTTTTTCTTTTTTGAAGAATCTTACAGCATTCATAACGGATTTCTTTCTAATTTGAAAATTCGTACTTGATTGCACGCAATGTGCTAAGGACATATTTTCTTTGCTGCAAAATTGAGAACGATCCACACCCACCTTGATATATCGTTATTTTTAAAGATATAACTGAAAATTATTAACACTTGTGAAACCCATGGTATGTTTTCGTACCAAAATGCAGTGTTGTCTTTAATCATTTATTTATGTCCAATAACAAGCATTTAAGTCGTTTCTTTTATTGGTTAAGTCAGACATGGACCAAAGAACACCCCAGATGCATTCTGAAACCAGATGATCAGTTTGCTGGCGCCAAATGGGGTGGGGCATAACATCATTTGTTTTGTTTGAGACAATTTTCAAAAATGTTTCCCGCCCTTAGCTCTTAAGATATCATATTGAAATTCTGCATAAGCATTGTGTACACCCCTTACTTTTTATCATTTCTTATGATCTATACGTCAACCCGCGCCCGGGCTCAAGAGGTTCAAAAATTTCAAAAATAATTTTTTTTCTGGAAATATCCCGGACTTCCCATAACTTTTCATTTCTGTTGTATGCTATGAGCATGAGAGTGGTACTCTTTAAAGGGTTGTTTTATTCTGAAGAGAATGAGGTACAAAACATGATCCAGAAACAAATAGTCTTGTGTAAGGAAATATTTACCTCACGCCGTTCGATGGTTGAGAGCCAAGGGGTCGTAATTGACCCTATGAAGACATGTATCATGGATTTAATTTGGTTGTGATAGAACTAAATTTGAAGTGTAACTTAAATATCGTTTTCTGAGGACAATACACTGAAAAGATATTGTGAAAATAAAAATTGGCACATTTTTTAACTCGATTTTCTCAAAAGCACTAAAACAGCGGTTACGTCCCTTTGGTGATCAACGACTAATATAAAAGGTTGGCCACCTTGAGATTTTTCAAAAAAAAAAAAAAAAAAAAAAAAAAGAACGAAAGAAAGAAAAAGAAATAAATAAAGAAAGAAATCCTCTCTTAGTTTTCAAAACATCACATTGAAATTGTGCACACGTATTTCGAACGTAAGATATTTTTCCAGTGATTTTGAGATCACTACGCCAACCTAGGCCCGAACCAGAGGGATGCAAAGATTTTAATAGAGTTATTTACAGAAAACTCACAGTTTTCCCCGATTTGCCCACATGAGGTGTATTATACGGACACGCAATTTATTCAAAAATTGTAATATCAGTTTAGTATAATAATTTTGGATTTTATCCGGAATTATTCAATAAAATAAATAAAAATAGGTTTTGACTATGTCCCCTCCTGAGAAGTTTGGTTCAGGAGGGACAATTTATTTCTTTATTTTCTCAAGCATATAACTTTATTTTGCTTTCTGAATTCCGTATTCCGAATTCGCAATATGAATTTTTTTCCGAATTCCGTATTTTAAATCCGGTAATTTTCTAAACTAGGGATTTTTTTCCGAAATCTGGATTCCGGAAAATTTTGGTCATCCCTAGTATAAGCAAATGGAATCTTCAGTGCACTTTTGGCATTTTGCATATAATTTACTTTTAAGATCTCTATCTGATATCAACAAAATTAATTACCCATTAATTTACATATCTTACTACAACTACTAAAAGTCTGTCGTTTGTTGCATCCAGTTATTAACGTCTACAATAGTTCGTATTCTGTCGTTATCTCAATCTGAGTCTTAAATTTATTATAGCATATTTCAAATTTTGTTTATCACTATACTACTTCATGAATCTTTTCTCCTGTATATTTTTCTATAGACTATGTTATGGAAGAAATCACCCCCAGTCTTTCTTTGTTATGAAGTCTTCCTTGTTTTAAAGAGGCCTTACTCTCTGAGGACTTTCGACACAGTTGGTGATCAAACGAAATCAATTAAAAAGCTTTTGTTTTCATATTTTAGAAATAAAGTTTTTGCTTTTCTTCCTCCAATCTTTTCTTTTCTTTTTGTTCTTTTTATATTTTTTTTTAAATTATAACTACAAAAGTAATTCTTGGAACTACTTAAAAAGCAACTGGGAAAAAAAAATAGAATCATTTCAAACACAGTTTCTATAGTTTGCCAAAACGTGTTGACTAACTTCGTTTACTAAAAAAGAATTGGAAGACCATTTGTACGAATAAAGGTAAGAGTCCATGTTCCTGCCCATTCGTGTCAGTTTACTGTATCATTTGGATGCCTACATGCTTGTTTAGCAATCTTGAATTCATATGTTGAGTAGAAGAAGGAAAAGAAAGGTGAAATGAGCTATGAAATAGTCAAACTTCAAATGCAAGAAAACAAGGCATATTGGTTATACTGAACATACAAGTGTGCTTTAAGAAAGTTTAGCAAAACTACCCCTTTTGAATTTTTCCTAGAAAAACGACTTATGCCATATTATAGAATTGTTAGTGGAACATTGGTTTGTGAAATATGAACGAAGTTGTTAGAGCTGTTTTTGAAAAAAAAATGCAAATTTTAATTTTCACCCTTCAGTAAACTAACCTTGGTTTTAGGGGTAGGAATACAATTCGAAGGAAACCTAGAGAATATTTAGGAAAACCTTAAGTTTAAAATTTGGTGTAGATACGTTTGGACAATAAGGCTTCTAGACAAGTGGACAGATTTACATCCTAACGAACAAACAAACAAACATACGTCTGATAACCAAAAATCACGTTTCTGGATTATATTGACTATGAAACGTGTAAATCCGTTGAAATGTCAAATTCGACTTTTCCAAAATCAAAATATTTCATCTCTCCTGTCGTCATTTGAAAGTTAGAAAACATCTGAACATGGTAGGGTCTAAAACATAAGAGCACCGCCCGCTGGAGTCACTCCTCTCACTCGCTCCTTATACTGCCTGTCGAAACAACGATTTATAGCGTACGACAAAAAGAAAAAAATTGGCCGCTAGGTGGAAGGGAAAGCCGAGGCTTCTTCTCAATTTCAATGTAGCTCTACAGCAATTCGGCATAATTTTTCCCCAATTTTTGATAGAACTAGTACAATTTTTCAATAACTTACTTACATACGGGAAGGTTGTACATATTTTTTAAATAAGAATTTTTCTTTTAACAAATGCTACATATCTATTATCACAAAGTAAGAGAAAGGTTAACACAAAAAGAGCGCAATAGACATGTAATCATCGTTAGCTGTATCAATCACTAACGCCATGTCATTTGTGATTTGCTAAGTATTTCTCTCACATATAAAAAATACATAATATGTAATTGAAAATACGTAAAGTATCATCGTTAGTTTCTCAAAGAAGTAAATCCAAAATAGACCAAACATACTCCAAGCAATTAAATTATGATCAACTCAGTTGATAAGACCAACCTGGTGTTGATGAGCACCACCACCACCATTATTATTATTATTATTATTATTATTATTATTATTATTATTATTATTATTATTATTATTATTATTATTATTATTATTATTATTAGTATTATTATTATATTAAAATTATAGACAAAAAGAGCAACAACTCATCATCTCAGAAACACAAGACTGCCATTGAATCTTATCATTGAATCTACACACTATAAAATGAAATAGGATTTACTATCCATCTCCCCAAGATGCATTCTCATACATCGTACATTTTTCTATGCCAACCCAAGAAATTTTGTACCTGATATGTATATATCCTGTGCAAGGCAGGATTTAACACTACAACAACTAGACACAACCTAAGGGCAGAACGATCTTATGATCGCCCGTAGGACCAAAATTTAATATGCAAAACGAAAAAAATGCAAAAGATGAAGAATAATAAACATGGTTAGAGACAGTAAACACCTCCATGAAGTTCAGTATGATTACGCTAATCATGTTGGGGAGATGAACACCTTCGTTCGGTACAAAGCAAGAAGGAATCAGTTTAAATTTGTTTTAAGGACAAAAGTTCATATAAATCTAAAATAAGTTGGACAATAGCAACAATTTCCATATTATACTGTTTCATAATACCATTTTCTTTCACTTCATTAATCTTTATGATTTAGTGTTCATTAAGATGATACTGAAATTAAGATTTTAGTGTGAACAAAAAGTATAATATTCAAAAGTTTTATTAAGGATTTAATTATTCTAACCAAAATAATAACTTCACATTGCAGTAGAAACATAAATTTCAACATTCAAATACAATTATTCTGAGATTTTTTTAGTATTTCAATATTAACAATTTACGAACAAAACTTCAAAACAATTTCTTTTACTCTAGCACACACTGATCATTCTCTGTAATTCGTTAAAATTAGTACAAAAATATATATAGGGGCAGGGTGGTTCAGTGGTGTTCCTCTGATGCGTGGAGTTCCTGATTCTATTCCCGGCCAAGCAAGTTTGTGATGCACAACTTCGTGTCCGTTGGTTTTCTCAGGGTATTGTCGTTTCCTTCCACATTTCATTCCACCAATTCTTCCATCAACATTCACTTGCCTTAATCATCCGTCTTCCTTAGCTAGCCTTTGGCGTAGGAGACTCGGGTTCGATTCCTGGCGGGGAGCTCATGTGGTTCGGTTTCCACGTTAATCATTAGGTCAACGTGTCATATAGCCTCGCTGCTGAACGGAATGTTATTATGAATAATAATAATAATAATAATAATAATAATAATAATAATAATAATAATAATAATACAAAACAGTGGAAATTGTCCAATACTCTTTTTTTTAGAGTTTCAACTGTCTTTCTGGAAATGGGTTTGAAATTTCAAGAAAATCAAAACTCCTTGTTTATGCTTTCTGCACATATGAATAGTGGTTTCTCATTTTTTTTTCACTATTATTTCTCATAATATAAATTTGTGCTTTTCTTGACTGTGACAGTTCAACAAAGTACATTCCGCAGAACTGGCAAACATAATGCCTCAGATTTCTCAGTAAATCTACCGATCTCTTGAAATCCGGTATAGCAGCCTCTATGAAGTCTTACAGTCCTTTAATGAGGTAAACGTGAGACAGTTTAGAGTATGGAAGTTCACCTTTCTAGGTGGTTCTTCTAGTCGTCTATTACTAATATTCAGATAACACATTGGGCACAGAGTCTTCTTTCAGCTTCCGAATTTTACATTTTTTTAAAAAATCTTCTTTTACAGAATGTTAACAACAAACAACAGATCTGTCTGGAGAATTCAGTTTCTACCAATCGTATCACTATGTCTTGATATTTTACTTAACCATTTTTCTGTAGTTGAATACTCGATACTATTTCGTAAAACGATACCCGAACGTATTCTAAAATGCCTCTTCGTGCCTTAGAAAAGGACATACAACAGTAATACACTTTAATTTGCGAAAATACTGAACCACACAATGTATTTTCCTCTATTAAGTTTATACACACAAGCCTCGCTTAGTGCTGCACCCATGCGGCGGAATTAGGAAAAATGTTCGTACGGTGATCTCCATGTTATTCTCGATGATTCGACAGGCAGTATAGAGAGCGAGCGAGAGAAGAGTGACTTCAGCGGGCGGTGCATTAGAGTAACTAGTAGTAAAAATTTATTATATACTAGGGGCACGGAGACTCAGTGGTAAAGCCCTCATTTCTGGTGCGACGGGTACCTGGTAGGAGCACCGTATTTACACTAGATTGTGGTGGACATCATGTCTATGTACTTTCTCGGAGTTCTCCCAAATTATCCTCCCTCATTCTCATGCTACCAATTCTGTTCACAATAATATACGCTCATTAATCAATCGTTTCCTTTAGCCCAAAGGGATTAATGGGACGCAAAACTAAAAATTTAATTTGATTTAAACATTTAGTACTTTCAAAGATAACGCCAATTTTGTGATATTAGTAAGAAATTGAATATCTTAATCTGCACGCATTCAAGATTGATATAAATTCAACTTTGTACCATAAGAATAAACTTTATTCGAATTAGTAACAACAACCTGATTTGATATGGTTCAACAGATACTTACACAGCACGTACTAAGAAATAATAATATTCGTTTACATTAATTAGTATTTCTCTCCCGTTGGTCAACAGACGGCAGTGCGTTATTATTTCTAGGTAAGAAGAAAACCATTAAATGCTTCCATTTTAACAGTTTGTAAAACCCTTTCTTACATAAAAATGAGTTTCCTTACTCCCTTTTTTTCGATTCTTTCTTATAAAGAAACATATAAATTCTCTGAAGTAGGAAAAACTGAAATTCTCACAAAACATCGAATCCCCAACTGTGATATTATGTTATCTAGTGTCTTTTGATTTAAGTATAGGAAAAATGGAAGATTGAGATATTCGTTCTAATAATATTAATTTTAGTCTAGTAATAAACAATTGATTATAATAAATTTGGAATTTGCTCGACCTTTCTGAGACAATTACTCTTTATTAATAATGATAATAAAAAACATTGCTCGGCTTTCCTTGCGATAAATCCGCAAATGGCGGTGACGGGGTCGTACAAGTTGTTATGACTGGTCAGTGTGTCAACTCCAAACACCATTGTCTCTGACTTTCTGGACCCGACTTCGGTACCTCGTAATTCATAAGAACAATAAATAAATATATTGTAATGGCCTTTGCAAGTTAACATTTCAAAATAGATATTGTGATGTGTTACCCGGGTCCAAAAACATCTGGAAATTGCGAGGGGAGGAGTATAACTAGAGGCGTCATTTCGGAAGGGCAGGAACAATTGGCCTCTCAGGCTTAATACCAGCCAGAGGTTTGGGGCGGGCATGAATATGTTAATCTTTTCACTACCATTTTGTTTCGGAGTGTGAAACAATATATGGTTACTTTAAGTTGTTTTCAAACGTATAAATATATATATTTAAAAATTCGCCGTTTCGTTCTTCGAAGTGGGAAGGGTGGGACATATGTATCCCACTGATATTTTTATGTCGGACCTATATGTCCCAGTGGTAGTGACATGAATGATCATCTTGTATTTTCAGTCATGATACGTATATTGTCGGAAAAACAGTTGAGTTGTATTTATGATTACAAATATTTTACATTTCGACATCCTTTTCCAAATAACAGTACATGCAACCACTGCTTTGTCACTAGCACCTTGTTCTTCACTTTCATCTTTTCCATTATCACCACGTTCTCTTCCACTACTGTCTATTTGATAATGTTCATAAGAATTCTGTAAACCATTAGCAGGCTTTTCTTTACCAGTGGAACATCGATTCACAGCAATAACATGCGGTAAATTACCACGAGTCCATTGAGAATGTATCGTGGAACACATATGTCCCAGTGGTAATGGAAGGGTTAGGGGGCCAAATCATTAAAATTTCTCTTACAAATATCTAAATTGTGTTTTTTGTATTAATAATAGCATGTCTTGATGTCTGGAGGGGCCACGAAAAGTTTAAAATCCAGGCACCCCAGCCCGCTCTGGTTGCGGCCCTGTGCCCTCCATGACTTTAACAACGCAAAAACCGAAATGACACTTCTGAATAGTACGATCCACATTAAAGAGTAATTGTCCCTCACTTGTAAAATCAGTATTTTATTAAGCTAAAAGATTTATTGATTAATAATAATAATAATAATAATAATAATAATAATAATAATAATAATAATAATAATAATAATAATAATAATAATAATAATAATAATAATGTTAAGAGAATCGTCATTGTTATTTGAAATACATCAACATCGTTCCTTGATCTCCTGTATTTCATATATGCTTTGGTTCGCATAGTCTTGGAAGAGAATCCCGGTGAATCATCACATTTTACTGATCTAATCCCACCACAATAAGTCAATTGCATTCATAGATACTAGATTCTAATCTTTAAAGTGGAAAATAGTGTTGCCAGGGAGCAGAAGGTCAGAAATAATGTACACACTAACCAAAAGTCTTATTCTTTACCAGGCTTTGGAAAAAATGCAGAGCGTAACGCAAAGTTCGCAAGAATTAGTTATACCTGCTTTGTCTATTACTCCAAACTAAAACGCAGATCTGGCCTTGAATTGACGGAAGCCATTACGGAATAGGGCCCAAATATTATGCTGTTGAATTGCACAATCTGGTCGTTCAAAGTCTTCACATTTTTTGCTCAGAGTTTTTAATTTTTATTTATTTACTATCAAGAATGTCCCTTCTTCACACGGGAAAGATAAATTTGTTGAGAGTGTTTGAACCCTGTTTCCCCCCTTAAGATACGCATTTCAATGAAAGTATTATGATAAATATACACACTATGGATATTTGAACCCGCACCCCGTTAGGATACGCCCTTTAATCAAAGTATCATGATAGAAAAATCAGCTTGAAATAGGTACTAACTGCGTCTAAAATTCATTTCAGACGGGGCAGTTGTTTCTACCTGATGCTATTACAAACAACAGACAACATCCGTATCAATTGGCAAAAAGATTGTAGAAATTCTATTCATCCTTTGAAACCGAAATTTTGGAAACGCAGTAACGCTTGTGGAAATTGACAACCTCGTAGTCATCTCCATTAGTACTTCCATGCCGTTGAAGGCTGAAGTTGGACTTAAGCTGCATTGGCAGTGTCACTATTTATCAATGGATTCAGCGTTAAAGTAAGTCACTTTTGATTATATTTACGTTACCCACTTTCTCAACCTTAGGGATGCTAAAGATGCCTTACCCCTTCGGCTAAACTGAGCTTACCTGCCATCAGGACTGTTACGTATGACCTTAGATAGCTCGAAAATAATGGATTCGACTACTAATATCGGTCTTTTATTCTATTATTAGGGGGCCGCGGTGGCTCAGTGGTAGAGCGTTCACCTCTGGTGCTTGGGGTCCCGGGTTCGATCCCAGCCCCCGCCAAGTGAACTTTGTGGTGGACAAACACCGTGTGCGTGGGTTTTCTCGTGGTCCTCCCGTTTCCTCCCACTTTCTTCATTCCACCGTTTCATTCATTACTCATCATCGCCGTCTCCTTTAGCCTAGCCGGCATAACCGTGGGACGTAAAACTCAAAGATTTCATTTCATTTTTTTTTCTATTATTATTATACGTTATCCTCTTCCCACTCGATCACTCGCTACACCGATAGAGGATGAGTTGAACTTGAAGTGAATCAGTGTTGTAACTATTCATCTGTGACACGCCGAAAGTTATGAATTGGACATTAACATCGGTCCTTTTTGGTTACTTTTACATGTCACTCGTTCCCACCTCATCCCTCACGCCCCATACCGATAGGGATGAACTTGGATTTCATCAACATTGGAAGTGTCACTATTGACATCATCAACCCATTGAACTATGGGTTTGACAATAACATCGATCGTTTTAGATTATTTTAACATGTCAATCTTTCCTACTCCCACCTCTCATGCCTTTGGGGGACGAGTTTGGATTTAAAGAGCATCGGGAATGTCAGTATTCATATCACCAACCCCAAAAACTGTGGATTTGACACTAACATAGGTTACTTTTAAATGGCATACCCCTCCTTTCCCCTTGCCATCTACACCTAAGTTAGATCAGGTTTCACTCACGTTCCGAAAACCATAAAAGTGATTCAGCGGTCAACGAGAAGATATCAAAGGAACATCGTTACATTCATTTTTATTTACATAAGCTATTTGAATGCTCGTTCTTCGCATGGGTAATACTGGTTTATGCAAAGTGTTTGCATCCTTTCTCTTTTATGATACATATCGGGAATAAATTTTGACATAAGTCAGTATTCATCATAGCTACCTCAGAAAACTATGGATTCCAGACTAATTTATCGGTTGTTATCGATTATTTTTACTAAAAGTTATGGGCCAGCGTCCTGAACTATGTCGTTCTAATTTCTTAAATTAAATCATTTTCTTGTAAAAATACGAACACATTTATAAGGTGTTACCAGAAAACTTCGTCAAAAAAAGAAAGAAAACTTCCCAAATGCAAACTATATTTTGTAGATTGTCCATAAGAAATTACTCGTGCCATATTTTAATGTTATTAACCGATTTAAGCCTCACGGGTCGAACACGACCCACTTCCATATTTTGTTATTGATAAAGTCCCCCCGGGTCGTTTTCAACCCAATATCATAATTAGCCAATGGGAGATCAGCAAAAAGAAACGACACTAAATTCACCAATAATAGGTCGAAAACTATCTATTTTCCAAAATAAATCAAAACATTGAACAAAAAAAGATAAGGGCATATATGGGTTCATGGAATATTTATTTCGGAAATGTGAACATAATTGCCTCAGTCACTTTTGAGAAAATTGTCCGAAAAAGTCATCCACAAGAATAAACTACAACTTATAGAAATTTTCAGAACAAATGATTTATGACATATTATCAGGTTATTAGTGAAATATTTATTTAGGAAATATGGACATGATCGCCTGAGTCGTTTTAGAGAAAATCGCACGAAGAAACTTACCCCTAAGACTTAACTAAACCTTCTTCATTTTTTCCAGAGAAACGACTCATACCACAGATGGAGTTGTTATTGAGAAGTTGATTTATGAAATAGAAACAAAATCGTTAGAGTTGTTTTCGAGAACATTCAACTTTTTTATTTTCACCCCTCAGTAAACTACCCTTATCTATAGGGGTAGGAAGAAAATTCGATACCTCCTTCTGAAGAATCACATAGAAGTCTTAAGTTTAAAATTTGGTCGAGATACGTTGGACGGTATAACCTCTAGGCGAGCGTACATTAGGACGAGTGTACGAACAGACAGACATATGTTGAAAAATCACTTTTTCGGTATCTATAGATCATAAAAATGTAAATCCGTTGAAATTTTGAATTAATCTTCTCACGATTGCCATAATTCACTCCGTGCTTGAAAGTAAAAACAGGAGGGAGAATAAGGCAAAATAATTTCGTCTTTGGAACAAAGAAAATAGGAACTTTCCGTAAAAATAGTAATACCAAACAAAAATTATCAAAATTTGAAGAGAATTTCAGATAAAAATGTTGCTCATAGCAATAGTAGTACTAACAGGAATATATATATGATAAATAACTGAAAGAAAACAAAGAATGTATTTAAAACCAACTGATTTATTTATTTTCTTTTATTTAGATTCCGAATGCTCAAAATGTTTACTTTCTTTCTAATTTACAAAATAATACTTTATTTGTTTCTTTTATTTAGATCAATCAATGAATGAGTGTTTACATTTTTTTCTAATTCTGAAAAGTATACTTGATTTACTATTTAGTTGTACAGACCTTATCAAGTTGTAAATTATTCGTTGCAGCTTTAGTAAATTCAAGACTGCCAATAAAACTCCAACTGAGCAAAACAGTATGTGATATATATAGGGTATATATTTGTGTTACAGTTTCGGCTACGTAACACACATATATAATCTTAATATATATACACACTGCTCTGGTCAGTTGTAGTTTTATTAGCAATCTCATTAAGATTAAAATATTAAAAAAGAAAAGTATTATTGGAAGTTTTGAGGCAATGTTTATTAGATCCAACAAATCTTTCCTTAACATATCATCATCATACTCAATATTGTGCAAGGTTAACCACTGCCACATGTCGTCTTTTTTCCAAGCTGTTTTAGTCGAGACCCAACTTATAATTTTACCCGGGTTTTTCTGTTTTAAATAATTAAACATGTTCATGTCAAAGGCCCTTTATTTGCTCTCCAATACTTGATTACTCTTACGCTTAAAAGAGGTGCTGCCTGTAACTTATTCCATTTTGATATATTAACACACACGCACACACCTACACTAGAGATCTGCACGGACTCGGGCCGAACCCGCGGGCTTAGGACCGACCCGGCCCACGGGCCGGTCTCGGGCCTACTGTGAAGTAGCTGTGTATTAGATCTGAAGTGACCATGTGATAATTGTGTAAACTCTTAACTTAATTCGCTAAATTCAATTACTTTATTAAATTGTTAATTGTTACTTTTGAAACTGTCAATAAATGCGACTAGTTTCCCTCTTGCCTTTCCGCGTTCTTTTCCGGCTAGCTTGACATTTCATTGTTTTCTGAGCATCAGATTCATCGTTTTTGATTAGACAAAACCACGGAGGACACTTCGACAGAGGATATTCGCCACAAAGTTTAGGAGAGTGCAGTATCGTCGTGAGAGGCACGTCGCTCCATTGGAGAACAACCAACTCCATGTGTTAAGAGTACCATTCTGTTCGTTCATACACGCAGCAACAGAGTCTATATCTGACTAGTTGAATGAATTTGTAGGAGAACATCATTGGAAACGCATCAAGACGAGAGAACTCGACGCCCCTGGCAGTCCATCAGGACTAAGATCCAGATGTTGGCTGACTCCAGTACATCCAGGCTCCTCTGGGGAAAACCTTTCATCAGCCAGATGACCAGGACAACACCAGTCTAATTGGATCTGTCTGGCTAGTGCTCATCCTTTATCTTTTAATCACAACCCATTTCTCTCTCTCACCTATTTCCCCAACTAGTCATTTTCAAAGTTAAAACATTTGAATTTTATTTGAATTCAACCAAAATTTTACAGTTAAGTACCGAGTTGTGCATCAGTTTCATCCCCAATTCGTTGCACTCATTTAATGAGTATTGTAGAGCTTATTCTGAGCTATGACTGATGGTACAGCACGGGCACACTACAAAACATATATCACTTTGGGCTCTGTACGTAAAGTTTTAAATATACAACCATATTTTTCGGGCCTTTTCTTGCCTAATTTTGTAAACATACTGTACTACAACGATATTTATTGGACCGTTCTTATTGGAAACCTTTTAAAGCAAAACTACAAAACTAAACCTCTAATTGCTGTAAATAAAAATACAATTTTGCTCTAATTATTCAGTTTCTGTAATTCGGGCTTATTTCGGGCTCATTTGATTATCACACGTACTCGGGCTGCGTTCGGGTCTAAATTCCAAAACATATTTCGGACTCGATTCAGACCTCACATTATAAATTCACGGTCCGGACTCGGGGTAAAAGTCCGGCCCGTGCAGACCTCTATCCTACGCGCACACAGCCACACGCGAATGCCGAATGTTCAAATAAAATGCCGAATGTTCAGAGACCACACTCTGCACAATAACAAAGACACAACAGAGAATAAATTTGTCTGGAGTCTGACATGAGTCATCTAGCGCGACAATAGACAATACAGTAGGTAAGCAATTGGTCCCATCCAATGCATCAAACTGTCTCCATAATTCCTGGTGTGGTTTCTGAAACAAATGCTATTATGAAATCCAACAGAAGTCAGTCAGCTATGAACTCCAAAAGAAATTTCAATACACGAAAGTCAAAAGAAGAAATACGAAATGTGTCCTACAGCAATTCTCGCTGAAATTTCCTTGCCGACGGGAAATATATCGAATTAATAATCGAACTCAGATGTACCGACAAAAAATTCATAAATCAGTGCTAGGCCAAAGAAGTTTTACACTTAGCGTTTATTTTAACCCTTAAAGTCACAGACCCTCTAAAAGTTGGATGAAATTTTTTTCACTGATATACTACGCTAATTAGACCTACTGAGCTGGAAATAATGAAAATTTTGCTCATTGTTGTCGATGTTCTATTTTTAGAAATTGTGTCCATATGGCAACATTGTCACTTAAAGGTAATATGTATGAATACATTCAGATATATGGAATCTTAGGTAAGATTGTTTATTTTATGGCGTTTATTGGCACTATTAGTTGTGATTGATACAAACAATTAAGAAAATATATTTCTATATGCATTGTTGCAGAAACCAAATATACAATACTAGTATTATGTTATCAAATTTCTTATACCAAGGCAGATTTACATTATAGTTTTAGATTACAGGAAATTAGTTTACATTCATTCAATCATTCGCACATTAGTCTTACATGGAGACGGATAAAATAATCTTTTTTCTTCTGTCATTTTGTGAAACACAACACAAAATCACACTTTGTACATTTCATTCTACTCATTCCTTTAGGGCATAATCTGCAACGTCCTTTTGATCAGTATGATGGCCAATGTCCTATCTGATCATCATTTGGTCTTGGAACCACTAGAACTCTTTATCTTTCCAGTAGGCTGTGCTTCATTATCTTGTGATGGTCTACCACATTTTGATCTTCCTGCATTACATAAAACTTATGATCTATTTTCGGAATTCTTGGAGAGTCATTTCTTTGGTGTCCAAACCCGCGTTATTGTCCTTTCTATACAACAGCCATGCATTGGATACGGACAAGTCAAGGAGGTATGAAAATATGGGGTAGTACCACCGTTTAGAGTTTGATGGGGTCTTATGTTGTTCCACAATCATATCTGATACACCTACACCACCTCTATGGTTATTGAATTCTTTGACGATAGCTGGTCAAGGCACATCCGTTTTTTTCTTTTTCTTTTTGTCACACTTTTTGATGCTTGTCACAGGTTCTACATCGCAGGATGTTCCTGCTATTGTTATGCACTTATTATGAACCCATTTCATAGCAATACGTCTTATCCTTATGAACCTATTTAGTGGTATAACATCAGTTACTTGCGGAACCCAAGTGCCATTAGCCCAGTAATCTTTGTAAGATGAAGTACTCATAATTCCCATACATTGCATCCCAATAGCAGAACATGCCGCGATCTGTGATGTGATCGCAGAAAAACTCACGCATCTGTGCAGAATAATTGCCATGTAACGTTGTAATAAAAATAAGACAGTATCATCTTTATTCATTTTGGAATTCCTGCAGAAAAGTTTTGACTTACAAAACCTCATCGCAGAAAGTCAAAGAAAGTTCTGCTATCGGGTATAGCATAATAGCTATAAAATCTTTCATCTCGTTTGAAGTGCAGTTGATCGAAAAGTCTGCTGAACAGAATATAGGTGTGACTGGTTTACTATGTTATGTACAAGATCATCCGAAGAAAACAATTGAAAATGTGGAAATGGAGATTTTACTTATATATATGTATGTATGTCTATGTATGTGTATGTGTCAAGAAACAATAACAGTATACTCTTTCCTACATCACATCAATAGGTATCTCCTATTTCACAATGTGTCCATATGGAAACACTCATATTCAAATCGCTATCAACAATCTACTAATCATTACTGATATGTTATAAGTGTTGCTTCTTAATTCTTGTTGTCATTGTGACCACTCCACTCAAAATGTTAATCAGTTCATAGTAAATAATAATAATATTTAATAAATTATATTACCACTTTTGTCGTCTTCCATCCGAACTGCTAAAAGCTACAGTTCAGCTACTGTGGAAGCTACAAATTTCTGACGTACGGTAGCAGTGCTTGACAGTTGGGTTAAAAGGGTGTAGACAAGTGTCTACAACGCGACATAACGGGCATGAAGCATCAGAACTATATATTTAGTTTCTAAGAAACCAATGTTGCCATATGGTAACAAAAATACTTTAAGGGTTAATACAAAGCAAGTATTAAAGATATGGATTATATTAAAGATATATAGATATAAAAGATATGGATTATGTCCGTAGCTTGGTTAAATAATAATAATAATAATAATAATAATAATAATAATAATAATAATAATAATAATAATAATAATAATAATAGACCTAATAAAACTGAACTATTTCAGATGGTAATTTCCTACTTGAAAAAAAAAACCCACAGACCATCCCCTGGAATTATTTACTGCCTTTCTATTCACAGCACACTCCCGTGGATGAGTAGTTACCCTCGTTGCCTTGTAGTCGAAGGGTCTCGGGGGACACAAGTAGTTCGAATCCCACGTTAGGTTGTAACCATTTTCTGCTCTCTTTCCGTTTTCGATTAAAATATTTTTCTTCGGCTGAAATAGGAAAAAAGAAAGAAAAGGATATGGAAAGAAGTTTTACTTTTTCTAAATCAGAAAGTGTGCATTCGATTCTTTCTGCCAGTACTTTTATTCCTTTTCAGCTACCTTTTTTCGTACTTGAAATCAGTGGAAATGACAACACTAATGAGCTAACGAATGAAGGTTGACACTACGGTGACATTACTCGGCAGTTGGCAGCGCTACCTTTGAGCAAAGAGTTTTAGTCACGTGCAAATGCAGCGGCAACGTTCTAGCAGCCGTTACGCTTATCACGCCTTCCCCCTTTGAGTTTCAAAAGCAAAAACTAGTCTATAAAAGCTAATTAAATAAGTTATAAAGAGAGGAGAAGCTATGAAAATTATTTTTGTATTGTTGGTAAATATTTAACATTTTTTAAGATAAACTACAGTAGTGAAATCCATTCTGTTTAAGGGGGTAAGTACACAGAAGTAAAAGCCCATAAGCAGCCACAGTACAGACCAGACTCTGGATAGCCTATAGATCATAGATTCTGATTAAAAATTCCGTTTCAATGAAGTCATAGGTCAAGGGTGTTGCTAATTTGAATTACTCATGGGGTGTGGCCTAGGAGTATGCGACTTCATTATGTCATACCACGTGACCTAGGAGGCGGGGTTAATTATGAATTTTCCACGGGGGCGTGACGTAATAACACGTAACGTCTCAGAACCAATCAGAATCGTCACGTGATCTAAATTCAACAAGTAGGACCAATTATGGCATAAACAGGTCCCTAGTACTAACGGAATAACGCAAAATCACACTCGAATCGAGAAATGCAACAAGAAAGTAAAAAACTTAATTGCATCGATCAGATGCCATAGCCAGCATATAGTCCTGGCTTTGGCCCTTCAGATTATACCTGTTTCGGTCCACGACACAATATATGAAACCATAATGCTTCGCCAACCAGCAGGGGATGCAACTGACTGTGACTGACTGACTTTATCTTTGTGGGCTTTTGTCCAAAGAAAATGTTTGCCATCTTGGCAAGAGTTAATTTTGGCTTCTAAGCAGGTCTGCGTACCTTCAGGTCCATAAAAGAAAGCCGACGACTTAATTCAGAGACTTCAACAAATCTATTTTAAATTTCTTTCAGAAATTAAATGAAATCTTTGAGTTCAAAGTCCCACAATTATGTTCTTTAGGCTAAGGACAACGGATGATTAAGATAAGTGAATGACGTTAGAAGAATTGGTGGAATGAGTTGGAAGAAAAAAATGCAAGGGTACTCCAGGAAACACACGGACACAGTGTTGTCCCCCACAAACTTACAAGGCCGGGAATTGAACCAGGGAGCCCACACCAGAGGTAAGCGCTTTACTACTGAGCTACCGTGCCTAAGCGTTTTCAGTTTCAGTTCCATTGTATTGAAGAGTGACGTATTTCTTGCCGATTTCTTTTTCAGATCAAACGAGTTACAGCATTTTGTCAGAGTATTAATGAACTATTAATTTGTGAAATATGAACAAAGCCGTCTGAGTCGTTTCTTAAAAAAATCGCTCGGAAAAGCTCACCTCCAAGAATAAACTACCCCTTCTGGATTTCTCCCAGAGAAACTACTTATACATAGTAGAGAGTTGCTAATAAAGTATTAATATATGAAATATAAACACAATCTTTAGAGCTGTTTGAGTTGATTTTCACTCTTCAGTAGCCTACCCTTATTTTTAGGTGTAGGAAATAAATTCGTAAACCCTCTGAATAATCTTATAAACATCTTCCGCCTTATGCAAAGTCGTTTTGACGTATGGTTAGCATCATACTAAAGGCCTGGCTACTGCAGGAAATATATGTTAATCGAACTCTTTAATATAGGACTAATCACGCGCCAGAACGACTCTGCATGAAGCCCCCTAAGTTGCAAATTTTGTGTGGATACGTTTGAAAAATAAGGCATCTAAACGAGTGCACACATTTTCACCATGACGAACGGACGGACGAACAGACAGAAGAAACCAAAAAATCACCTTTTAGTTTGTAGAGGCGATGAAATATGTAAATCCGTAGAAATCTCAATTCGATTTTTACATGATCACCATATTTCTTCTCTCCTGTCGTCGCTAGAAAGTTAGAAAACAAGTGAACATAGTAGGGTCTAAAATATTATAGTAATTACTAGTAAAGACTCGCTATATATTACGGTTGCGGAAACTCAGTAGAACTCAGTAGAACTCAGCCCTCACCTCTACTCTCTGTCCCATCCTAGGAAGATTATAAAACGGAAATGACGTTCAAGGAGCGCGACGTTGCCACTTATTATGAGTAGGAGGAAGACGATTTGAGAAAATAAAAAGAGAACACAAATCAAACTGCGCAGCGGTAAGTGACTCAATAATAATAATAATAATAATAATAATAATAATAATAATAATAATAATAATAATAATAATAATAATAATAATAATAATAATAATAATAATAATAATAGAAGAGAAACTGTGAAACCATACGTAATCTATTCCTGGAGGAAAGAAGCACCCAAATCTTTATTCCACACAAGTTCAGTGGGAGGGAGTTCGCAATGGTAAGGTGGAGACGAAGAACTTAATATCCGACTTCCTTTGCAATGCGGTCTATTTTGTAGGAGACTCCTGTGTTAGAAGCAACTTTATTTAACATTTCTATTACATGTACTTCAAATTTGTTGCAGCTTGAATCACATTTAACACTTTTGTTTTTTAACCACTCTACAATTTCTTTATTTGGATCATGATTTCGTACGGATTTTTTTCGTCTTTTATTGAGTGTGTGCGGTCATTATCTATAACAATCACGGAATTTGGTGCTACATTCGAAAGGAGTATTTCTTGGAAATGTTCATATTCTGTTGCTCAAATTCTCCGTGATAATCACCTGTTTTTGTGCCGCGAAAAACGAGGTCAGCTCCAAGAATTTACCCACTCTCAGTCATGGTATGAATCACACTATTCCTCTCACCCCTTCCCCCCCTTTCCAGAGATGCCATGACGTCTAAGGACAAACCCTCTCTCCAGCTTCATTGTCTGGTTACGAAAATATGATTAAACGTTTAATAATATGACTTTTTCACCAGTAGAATGAGGTTTACCTTCTTTCTTTGCTTCTTATAAATATGTGGGAATTTTCAGGGACTGTCTCCAAAAATACCACTACAGCAGATAAACACAAAATTAACTACTAACACAAAATAAACTGCCGCGCAAGTCAACTCTAAAGTTTAATTTGTTTTTACCCAGGGGTGTAGCCAGCAGCTTTATGTAGGAGGGGCCCGTCGTTTTTGAGAGGAGGCCAGCTACAATGTACAAAGCCAAAAAAAATGTGTTGCTGCTAGTGTCTTTGGGACCTGAAAAAAAGGAAAATTTTGGTTTCCTTCTCGAAAACTAAAAACACTATTTTAGCTTATTATTATTATTATTATTATTATTATTATTATTATTATTATTATTATTATTATTATTATTATTATTAATTTTATTATTAACTTTTTCTCCAAAATTACATTCAAGGTAGTTTTTATTATGCTTAATCAAGAACTACTGCCCGGGACCAAACGGGACCCACTTTTGTGCGTAACTATAAAGGTAACCGAGAAAGTTCTGTCACTTTTCGTGGATCTGTGTTCAATTGGTCCTCACACCGTGAGTTGAATGCGAGTGGAGATAAGGCGAAGGTCAGTTGTTGGTGTGGGTATATCCAACATACTACCTGGTTGTGGCAATTCAGATACACTGTGAACTTGCGTAAGGACAGAGGGAACATGGGACATTCACAGAGCGTCATAAGGGCATGTATGCTGAACGAGTTCAAACGGAGAGTAGTAGGGACCGACGTATATTGAGCCGAGTCAGCAAAAATTTTTGTGACGTCATAGGTCAAAGGTCAATGACCTTAGCCCAGGGTCAATGACCTAGGGGTACCTAGGACCACCCCCTCTAAATTTTGGCAGGGGTACCTTGGCCCACCCCCTAAATTTTGGCAGGGGTACATAGGACCACCCCCCTTAAATTTTGGAAATTGCCAAATCTAAAAATTGGGTGTGGTAGCCTAGGACAATAGTATGTACCTCTATCAGTATTGGGTGTCTATGTCGTTCCCTTTCATGGGTAAAAAATTGCCAAAAATTCAAATTTTGGGGGTTTTTGACCTAATTTATCCCCTTTGATGAGGTGTTATTACCCTATATAGTTATATGGGCGTATACAGGGGTCCGTTACCTTTCATAAGACATGGGAATATTAATGCACCCCTTTAAAAATTTGGTAGGGGTACCATGGCCCATCCCTTAAATTTTGGAAATTGACCAATTTAAACATTGGGTATTATAGCACAGGACCCTAATATGTATCGTGATAAATTTGGGCGGTCCACCTCATTCCCTTCTAGGGGTACAAAATTGCCAAAATATAAACGTAAGCAATACGTTATACCACGTGTTTGGTTTTTGGTCGATTTTATCCCCTTTGATGATGTGTTATTATCCTATATAGTTATATGGTCATGTATAGGGGTCCATTACCTTTCATAAGATATGGGTATATTTGTGCACTCCTTTAAAAATTTGGGAGGGGTACTTTGGCCCACCCCTTAAATTTTGGAAATTGACCAATTTAAACATTGGGTATTATAGCACAGGACCCTAATATGTATCGTGATAAATTTGGGCGGTCCACCTCATTCCCTTCTAGGGGTACAAAATTGCCAAAATATAAACGTAAGCAATACGTTATACCACGTGTTTGGTTTTTGGTCGATTTTATCCCCTTTGATGATGTGTTATTATCCTATATAGTTATATGGTCATGTATAGGGGTCCATTACCTTTCATAAGATATGGGTATATTTGTGCACTCCTTTAAAAATTTGGGAGGGGTACTTTGGCCCACCCCTTAAATTTTGGAAATTGCCCAATTTAAACATTTGGTATTATAGTACCGGATCCTAACATGTATTATGATAAATTTGGGCGGTCCACCTCATTCCCTTCTAGGGGTACAAAATTGCCAAAATATAAACGTAAGCAATACGTTATACCACGTGTTTGGTTTTTGGTCGATTTTATTCCCTTTGATGATGTGTTATTATCCTATATAGTTATATGGTCATGTATAGGGGTCCATTACCTTTCATAAGATATGGGTATATTCGTGCACTCCTTTAAAAATTTGGGAGGGGTACTTTGGCCCACCCCTTAAATTTTGGAAATTGCCCAATTTAAACATTTGGTATTATAGTACCGGATCCTAACATGTATTATGATAAATTTGGATGGTCCACCTCGTTTCCTTCTAGGGGTACAAAATTGTCAAAATATAAACGTAAGCAATACGTTGTACCACGTGTTTGGTCTTTTGGCCCAATTTATCCTCTTGGATGAGGTTCTATTACCTTATATGGTTATATGGTTATGTATAGGGGTCTATTCCCTATCATAAGACATAGGTACATTTGTGCACCCGGGGAGGGGTACCTTGGCCCACCCCTTAAATTTTAGAAATTGCTCATTTTATATATTTGGTATTATAGTACTGGACCCTAACATGTATTATGATAAATTTGGGTGGTCCACCTCGTTCCCTTTTAGGGGTACAAATTGCCAAAATATAAACGTAAGCAATACGTTGTACCACGTGTTTGGTTTTACCTAAGTTATCCCCTTGGATGAGGTTCTATTACCTTATATGGTTATATGGTTATGTATAGGGGTCTATTCCCTATCATAAGACATAGGTACATTTGTGCACTCCTTTAAAAATTTGGGAGGGGTACTTTGGCCCACCCCTTTAATTTTGGAAATTGCCCCTTTTTACATGTTTGGTATTATAGTATAGAACCCTAATATATATTACTATAAATTTGGGTGGTTTACCACGTTTCCTTTGATGGGTACGAAATTGCCAAATTTTAGTACAACCACGTGTTTGGTTTTGGCTCAATTTATCCCCTTGGATGAGGTCCTATTACCTTATATGGTTATATGATCATGTATAGGGGTCCATTCCATATCCCCTTAAATTTTGGAAATTTTCCAATTTAAGCATTCGGTATCATAGTACATGACCTCAACATGTATCATGATAAATTTGGGTGGTCCATCTTGTTCCCTTTCATGGGTAAAAATTACTAAAATATAAACATAAGCAATATGTTGTACCATGCGTTTGGTTTTTGGCCCAATTTCTTCCCTTTGATGGGGTTCTATTACCTTATATGGTTATATGGTCATGTATATGGGTTCATTTCCTATCATAAGACATGGGTACATTGACGCACCCCTTGAAAAATTTGGGAGGGGTATCTTGGCTCATCCACTCGGTTTTAGAAATTGTTTTAATATAAGCATTTGGTATCATAGTACAGGACTTCAATATGTACCACTATAAATTTGGATGGTCCACATCGTTCCCTTTCATGGGTAAAGAACTACCAAAAATCGAATTTCGGAGGTTATTGACGCCTATTTAGCACGTTATATGGTTTATTACCTTTATATGTTTATGTTCCCTTTTAAATTTGGGAATTATCAAATAACAAAATTCGGTAAACGTTTTCTAGGACCCATTGGTGTTCCTCTTATGGCCAAATATTCAAAATTTAAATGTTATTGACCGGCTTTATTATTGAATAAGTACAGGATTTATTACTTTTTCATAAGACACAGGTGTATTTGTGTACCAATCTTTAATTTTGGGAGGGGTACATTTCTTATTGTCATATCAATAATTGGTAATTGTTCTTTGGGTAAATCATTATGATCACGTGATCAGTTATTGACCTATGATGGGATTAGGAGTCCAGGACATTGGTACATTGAAACTTTGTAGGATAATTTGAGAATGCGTCATTGGTATTGATTATTACAGCCAAATATAAACGTAAGCAATACGATGTACCACGTGATTGACCTTGATGAGGTAGTGTACAGGGATACATAGCTAACCTTATTGAATCTTATGACTCATAGTCTTAAGGGAATACATGCTACAACACTGGCAAAGTTATTGTTGATGCAATTTGATTGGTTGATCACTATCTTTCGTGCAATCTGATTGGCTGATCACTATCTTTCGTGCAATCTGATTGGTTGCTGATTTTCAAATCTTTGCTGCATTCAGTTTTTAAGTTTTGTTTAACATTTAAAAATCTTGGTTTCGTTCAACATTTTGGACTCACTGATAAATATGATCAAAACCGTTTATTTGTTAATCGAATAGTTAAAAACCGGATAAAGTTTGACGGTTAACCGTGAAACGTAAAATTTTTTTAGTTTGAAATTTTTTGTTTTAATTTTTTTTGTTTCAGAATTTTGTTTGAAATTTGTTTCAAAATTTTTTGTTTGAAAATTTTTTTGTTTGAAATTTTTTGTTGCAAAATTTTGTTTGAAATTTTTTTGTTTAAAATTTTTTGTTCGAAATTTTTGTTTTGAAATTTTTCGTTTCAGAATTTTTTGAAAATTTTTTTTGTAAATTTTTTGTTTAAAATTTTTTTGTTTGAAATTTTTTTTCGTTTCAAATTTTTGTTTAAAATTTTTGTTTGAAATTTTTCGTTTCCAAATTTTGTTTGAAATTTTTTGTTTCAAAATTTTGAAATTTTTTTTGTTTCAAAATTTTGTTTGAATTTCTTTCGTTTGAAATTTTTTTGTTTGAATGTTTTTCGTTTCAAAATTTTGTTTCAAAGATTTTTGTTTGAAATTTTTTGTTTCAAAGTTTGGTTTGACATTTTTAAAGTTTGTGCACTCATTAGTAAAGAACCGGAACTGTTTAGAACTAAAACCTCTGGCAACATTGTGGTGCACGTCAGAACATGATAATGAAACGTCATCAGTTTTGCATCATCGTTCGCGTTAGTATTCATAATAACGTCATCATGGCTACTTGTCTGCAGTTTCTAAACACACGTGATGTGATGAAATCATTTACCAAGATTACTGATTTACAACTGAATGTACCTTATAGAATCTTAGCTAGCCAAATGATCCCTACAAAGTTTGGATTAAGAATCGTAGTGAAGCTTGAAAATGATAAGAATATAATTTTACCAGCAAGATATTTACCCATGGAAGCATCAAAACAAGAAGAACTGCTGCGTTTCTTAAATACTGGATCTGTATCTTTATGCTATAAAAGACTCTTGGGTCGAAGTCATCAATTTGAATTTAGTACACAGCCAGATTCGTCAGCAATTGTGATTCAAACATCACCACATCAGACATAGTTGTATGAATGTGGTTGGTCAGCATGACGTCAGCAACTGTGATGAAACCATGTATTCAAGCGTCAGCACATGACGTCAGCCGTAGTTCTATAAATCAACCAATACCGTGAAATCATTTGAGCAAGTGCTTTTCAGGAGGAAAGATGTGTACTTCTAACGATAAAGAATTCATCTTCGCAAGCTATTATCCAATAAACAAAACATGTGATGATTGGTATCAGTGCTAGAACATTTGAACCTGTGATTCGATTGGGCAAAGCAGAACAATTTGGTGTACAACTGACCTGTGAAGAATGGCACGAATCGCCCAAATGAATGATGAGCTAAATGTGACCATAGTCAAATCATTAGGCTCAAATCATGAAGTGGTGCTCGAAGAGAAGATGGTGCTGTTACGTAAAAAGAGTACATTTCATGCCCCTCGCAACATGGTGTATCTAACACAAACGGAATGGAACAAATTCATCAGCGTATTTCAGTGTGTGAAACATGCAGTGGAAGTGTGCAACAAAACAAGTATATTCCTGAAAAAGTACTATTTTGAAAAATGTGTTATGCATATTGTACAACATGTATCTAGATATTGTGCTGGTTGTCAACATCGTTCGTGGGTGCATAATTGTATTGATAAACAGTTTATTTGTGATCAAATGGACATTGAGTTTCCACCAATTGATATTGCATTAGACCTTAAAAGACTTCAACTGGAATTAAAATTATATGCTAAAGACAAACTAGTGCAAGAAGTTCAAAATACATTGTATCGACAATATCCAGAACCACTATCTGGTATGGTTGTATGTGGAGTGTAATAAAATGATCCATTTCAATGAATTGTGTTTTTTTCATTTCAAGTGCAACCCCATATTCTGACGTGTACTATTGCATCATGTTCTAACGTGTACTATTGCACCACAATGTTGCCAGAGGTTTTAGTTCTAAACAGTTCCGGTTCTTTACTAATGAGTGCACAAACTTTAAAAATGTCAAACCAAACTTTGAAACAAAAAATTTCAAACAAAAATCTTTGAAACAAAATTTTGAAACGAAAAACATTCAAACAAAAAAATTTCAAACGAAAGAAATTCAAACAAAATTTTGAAACAAAAAAAAATTCAAAATTTTGAAACAAAAAATTTCAAACAAAATTTGGAAACGAAAAATTTCAAACAAAAATTTTAAACAAAAATTTGAAACGAAAAAAAATTTCAAACAAAAAAATTTTAAACAAAATATTTACAAAAAAAATTTTCAAAAAATTCTGAAACGAAAAATTTCAAAACAAAAATTTCGAACAAAAAATTTTAAACAAAAAAATTTCAAACAAAATTTTGCAAAAAAAATTTCAAACAAAAAAATTTTCAAACAAAAAATTTTGAAACAAATTTCAAACAAAATTCTGAAACAAAAAAAATTAAAACAAAAAATTTCAAACTAAAAAAATTTTACGTTTCACGGTTAACCGTCAAACTTTATCCGGTTTTTAACTATTCGATTAACAAATAAACGGTTTTGATCATATTTATCAGTGAGTCCAAAATGTTGAACGAAACCAAGATTTTTAAATGTTAAACAAAACTTAAAAACTGAATGCAGCAAAGATTTGAAAATCAGCAACCAATCAGATTGCACGAAAGATAGTGATCAGCCAATCAGATTGCACGAAAGATAGTGATCAACCAATCAAATTGCATCAACAATAACTTTGCCAGTGTTGTAGCATGTATTCCCTTAAGACTATGAGTCATAAGATTCAATAAGGTTAGCTATGTATCCCTGTACACTACCTCATCAAGGTCAATCACGTGGTACATCGTATTGCTTACGTTTATATTTGGCTGTAATAATCAATACCAATGACGCATTCTCAAATTATCCTACAAAGTTTCAATGTACCAATGTCCTGGACTCCTAATCCCATCATAGGTCAATAACTGATCACGTGATCATAATGATTTACCCAAAGAACAATTACCAATTATTGATATGACAATAAGAAATGTACCCCTCCCAAAATTAAAGATTGGTACACAAATACACCTGTGTCTTATGAAAAAGTAATAAATCCTGTACTTATTCAATAATAAAGCCGGTCAATAACATTTAAATTTTGAATATTTGGCCATAAGAGGAACACCAATGGGTCCTAGAAAACGTTTACCGAATTTTGTTATTTGATAATTCCCAAATTTAAAAGGGAACATAAACATATAAAGGTAATAAACCATATAACGTGCTAAATAGGCGTCAATAACCTCCGAAATTCGATTTTTGGTAGTTCTTTACCCATGAAAGGGAACGATGTGGACCATCCAAATTTATAGTGGTACATATTGAAGTCCTGTACTATGATACCAAATGCTTATATTAAAACAATTTCTAAAACCGAGTGGATGAGCCAAGATACCCCTCCCAAATTTTTCAAGGGGTGCGTCAATGTACCCATGTCTTATGATAGGAAATGAACCCATATACATGACCATATAACCATATAAGATAATAGAACCCCATCAAAGGGAAGAAATTGGGCCAAAAACCAAACGCATGGTACAACATATTGCTTATGTTTATATTTTAGTAATTTTTACCCATGAAAGGGAACAAGATGGACCACCCAAATTTATCATGATACATGTTGAGGTCATGTACTATGATACCGAATGCTTAAATTGGAAAATTTCCAAAATTTAAGGGGATATGGAATGGACCCCTATACATGATCATATAACCATATAAGGTAATAGGACCTCATCCAAGGGGATAAATTGAGCCAAAACCAAACACGTGGTTGTACTAAAATTTGGCAATTTCGTACCCATCAAAGGAAACGTGGTAAACCACCCAAATTTATAGTAATATATATTAGGGTTCTATACTATAATACCAAACATGTAAAAAGGGGCAATTTCCAAAATTAAAGGGGTGGGCCAAAGTACCCCTCCCAAATTTTTAAAGGAGTGCACAAATGTACCTATGTCTTATGATAGGGAATAGACCCCTATACATAACCATATAACCATATAAGGTAATAGAACCTCATCCAAGGGGATAACTTAGGTAAAACCAAACACGTGGTACAACGTATTGCTTACGTTTATATTTTGGCAATTTGTACCCCTAAAAGGGAACGAGGTGGACCACCCAAATTTATCATAATACATGTTAGGGTCCAGTACTATAATACCAAATATATAAAATGAGCAATTTCTAAAATTTAAGGGGTGGGCCAAGGTACCCCTCCCCGGGTGCACAAATGTACCTATGTCTTATGATAGGGAATAGACCCCTATACATAACCATATAACCATATAAGGTAATAGAACCTCATCCAAGAGGATAAATTGGGCCAAAAGACCAAACACGTGGTACAACGTATTGCTTACGTTTATATTTTGACAATTTTGTACCCCTAGAAGGAAACGAGGTGGACCATCCAAATTTATCATAATACATGTTAGGATCCGGTACTATAATACCAAATGTTTAAATTGGGCAATTTCCAAAATTTAAGGGGTGGGCCAAAGTACCCCTCCCAAATTTTTAAAGGAGTGCACGAATATACCCATATCTTATGAAAGGTAATGGACCCCTATACATGACCATATAACTATATAGGATAATAACACATCATCAAAGGGAATAAAATCGACCAAAAACCAAACACGTGGTATAACGTATTGCTTACGTTTATATTTTGGCAATTTTGTACCCCTAGAAGGGAATGAGGTGGACCGCCCAAATTTATCATAATACATGTTAGGATCCGGTACTATAATACCAAATGTTTAAATTGGGCAATTTCCAAAATTTAAGGGGTGGGCCAAAGTACCCCTCCCAAATTTTTAAAGGAGTGCACAAATATACCCATATCTTATGAAAGGTAATGAACCCCTATACATGACCATATAACTATATAGGATAATAACACATCATCAAAGGGGATAAAATCGACCAAAAACCAAACACGTGGTATAACGTATTGCTTACGTTTATATTTTGGCAATTTTGTACCCCTAGAAGGGAATGAGGTGGACCGCCCAAATTTATCACGATACATATTAGGGTCCTGTGCTATAATACCCAATGTTTAAATTGGTCAATTTCCAAAATTTAAGGGGTGGGCCAAAGTACCCCTCCCAAATTTTTAAAGGAGTGCACAAATATACCCATATCTTATGAAAGGTAATGGACCCCTATACATGACCATATAACTATATAGGATAATAACACATCATCAAAGGGGATAAAATCGACCAAAAACCAAACACGTGGTATAACGTATTGCTTACGTTTATATTTTGGCAATTTTGTACCCCTAGAAGGGAATGAGGTGGACCGCCCAAATTTATCACGATACATATTAGGGTCCTGTGCTATAATACCCAATGTTTAAATTGGTCAATTTCCAAAATTTAAGGGATGGGCCAAGGTACCCATGAAAGGTAATGGACCCCTGTATACGCCCATATAACTATATAGGGTAATAACACCTCATCAAAGGGGATAAATTAGGTCAAAAAAACCCGAAATTTGAATTTTTGGCAATTTTTTACCCATGAAAGGGAACGACATAGACACCCAATACTGATAGAGGTACATACTAAGGTCCTAGGCTACCATACCAAATTTTTAGATTTGGCAATTTCCAAAATTTAAGGGGGGCGGGGGGGGTGGTCCTATGTACCCCTGCCAAAATTTTCAAGGTGTGCATTAATGTACCTATGTCTGATGAAAGGAATGGACCCCTATACATGACCATATAATCATATAAGGTAATAGGACCTCATCCAAGGAGATAAATTAGGTCGAAAACCAAACACGTGGTACAACGTATTGCTTACGTTTATATTTTGGCAATTTTGTACCCCTAGAAGGGAATGAGGTGGACCGCCCAAATTTATCACGATACATATTAGGGTCCTGTGCTATAATACCCAATGTTTAAATTGGTCAATTTCCAAAATTTAAGGGGTGGGCCAAGGTACCCCTGCCAAAATTTTCAAGGGGTGCATTAATGTACCTATGTCTTATGAAAGGTAATGAACCCCTGTATACGCCCATATAACTATATAGGGTAATAATACCTCATCCAAGGGGATAAATTAGGTCAAAAACCCCCGAAATTTGAATTTTTGGCAATTTTTTACCCATGAAAGGGAACGACATAGACACCCAATACTGATAGAGGTACATACTATGGTCCTATGCTACCATACCAAATTTTTAGATTTGACAATTTCCAAAATTTAAGCGGGGTGGTCCTATGTACCCCTGCCAAAATTTAGGGGGTGGGCCAAGGTACCCCTGCCAAAATTTAGAGGGGGTGGTCCTAGGTACCCCTAGGTCATTGACCCTGGGCTAAGGTCATTGACCTTTGACCTATGACGTCACAAAAATTTTTGCTGACTCGGCTCAATATACGTCGGTCCCTACTACTCGGAGGTCAAACGCCGCTGCAGTGGGACAGAAGATATGCCAGGCATTTGGTGAGGGTGTGACGACGCGGACTGTGCAGCGATGGTTTAACAAGTATAAGGACGATGATGAAACACCCGAAAACACCACATGCCGGAAGACCAACACATGTACAAAGAGGAACTGGGACTACAATTCAGTGTGAGTGGAGAAACCATTCGGCAGCACATCCATCAACTTGGTAAGCACTACAAGTTGGGTCGATGGGTCCCACATGTTTTGACTCCGGGCCAGAAGGCAACGCGGCAGTCGCCTGTGTTTATTTACTGTTTCGGGGCCATTTCTGGACAGGGTGTTGACATGTGATAAAAAGTGGGTCCTGTACGAAGTTTCACGGCGCCGTCATCATTAGTTAGCATCCCATGAACCGATTTCAAAACAGCCGAAACCAGCACTGCACCAGAAGAAGGTCCTTCTGTGTCTTTGACACATCGTACATCGGGAACTGCTACCAGCTGGTCAGAGTATCAATGCAACTGTGTAGTGTCAGAAGTTGAGCTGTGTTCAAGAAAAGCTCAAAGCTCTGGAACCATTACTTCTGAATTGCAAACGGGTCCTCGTTAACGGGACAACGCTAAGTCCCACGTGGCTAGGATGGCTCAGGACACCATTCTACGCCTTGGATGGGAAACAATATTGAAACCACTATATTCCCCGGGTATTGCACCGTCCGATTATCACCTGTTCCATTCTTTGGACAATCACCTTAGAGGACGCCAGTTCAAATCCCTAGTAGAAGTGCAAAATGCACCTGATACCTTCTTCGTTTCACGGCCCACCATGTTCTACCGCGATAGAATCCATGGCCTTTCAGAATGTTGGGAGAAGGTCGTCGATTCTGATGGGGACTATTTTCGATCTTCCAGGTTAGGTGACATATCGATTTTCGAAGATGTGTGTGAAAAAGCAACAAAACTTTTCTTGGTTACCTTTGTATTTAAATTTAAGACCTTGTATACAGAACCTATCTACATAAGATTGATTTTCTTTTAAATTTCACTTAATTTCTTTACGGTTTCCTGACAAAAATATTTATTAATTATTCGTGACTAAAACAAGAAAAGAAAACATAATTATTTTATTACACTGAGTAGAAGTAAAAGATAGAGCGAATGAAATCCAAACTGAATAAAAACACTGTTTCTCACCAAATTTTCCAACCTCTAAGTCTTTTAAAATACTTGTTAAAGCATATAAAAATATAGTGTACTTACAAATCAGTTTAGTACCTTTGTTTTATGGCTGTATTTATAGTGCCTTGTTAAAACGTTTGTCTTCAAACTGTCAAATATAAATCGCAGTAAATTGTGTAATTTGCTGTCACAAAAAAGTATCCTATTTTTCGATCGGTATGGAAAAACAATATTTTTCCATACTATTATATGGTAAATTATTAATTGTCAGTAAATTTTGTTACTTTTAAATGAATGAAACGAGACAATTTTACAATGATGTTTTAAAAGCTGGTCCTTTGGGGGGGTCAGGAAATCATTTGGGGGGGCCTGGCCCCGATGGGCCCCCCTTGGCTACACCCCTGTTTTTACCACAATCTTCAAAAACATTTTAAATTATGTCACTAACCAAATTCACCAAAACCGTTTTTGGTTTTAAACCGGCTTGTTTTTCTTCTAAAAAAAGGTTCGGTTTTCTATTAAAATCGGCTTCAGTTACAAACGCAACAGTTTTTAAATTCGAAACAATTTTCTCTAAAAATCGGAACTGTTTTATAATCTTCCCGGTTTTTGAAAAATCTCTGTCGGTTCTTTTAAAAACCGCAAAACCGTTATTTCTTTTCGCACCAGTAGTATGGAATACCACACAGGACAGTGGGTAATCCGGAACCCTCCCCCGTAAAAGTTGTTTTAGGCTTCATTTTTTACAAATTTATATTCCCCCACCGCTTCAATGACTTTCTCAAGCAAATTTAGTTTTGCTTAAATACTTCCAATAGAGAATGGGCAAGCGCATTTAAACAAGTTTTACATCATAAATAACAATAAAATACATAAAAAATTCAGTGTACTGAAAATAAGAATAGTATAGGCTATTAACTTGGACAGTTTTAAAATTGGCTAATTATAACTTTTACAAAAAATAATAATGCAGAAATTTAAAAAAGAAAACGTTTAGGGGTGTATAGCCCCGAATCCTCCCTGGCCACACTATTGCTACAAAAATTAACATACTTTAAATTTCTGTTATACTACACTTTTCGTAAACCTCTTGTGATAAGGAGGGAATCTCATAAATTGTGGATGAAATTAAAAATAATCAGGGCATAAATAAATTTACAAAACAATCCGAATAAATTTTGAGATGAAACGAGAACTAATCCTTCGATAATTGAGACGAGAAGTGAGTCTTCCATAATCGAGACGAGGCGAGAAAACCTTATTTCTCTTCTCGTGAGCAACTCTATTTGGACAGATTGGAGATTGTCACTATACATCTAGCGACCCCAAAAACAATGAGTTCTACACTAATCTTAATGAGTTTGGACATTTTCATCCTCACCAAGTGGATGGGGCTAAGCTTAGACTTGAACAGCTTCGGGAGAGTTACTATTCATCTCAGTGACATCTGAAGTATGAATTCGACACTAATATCAATCGTTTCCGATTATTTTTACATATCAGCCCACTACCAACTCGTAATATACTAAAAGCGCGACCTCTCATTAAAAGGGGAATCAATACGTAAACCAGGAACTTATAATTAGGGGGATGTTCAAAATAAAAGGGGGTGTTTTCACAAAGCAATATATTCTGTAACTCAACTATTAGTGATAATAACTGGTTTAATGGTCTCCTCCCTCTCAACCTTCATTTATACGTATCAATTTGCTTAAAAAGAAAACTCTTACACGCTTAATTATTTCTCGGAAGGTACTGCGGCGCCCAGAAGAGAAGGATTAAGCATGCATATTATTTTTGATTGTCTTGATCGAAACTCCGAAACAATAAAATTATGTGCTTTACAAAATCAGACATGAGCATGTGTTTACTTCGTATTTTGAAAGGAAACAAATAAATCAGCAAACCTTTTTTTAAATTGATGCAACAAACATATGATACTGATCGATGGAATTGGATTTGAAAATAGAATTGGATTCCTTTTCTATCCAGGGGTGTGCGTAAGAAAATTGAATAGTAGAAGGGCCTAGAATCTGAAGGGAATTATCAAAAACGCTAAAATTGCTAGACTGTCTGCTTATTGTTTAAAAATGTAAAATTTCAAGTTTTTAAGTTGAGCGACTGGTGAGATACTCATTTATTATTATTATTATTATTATTATTATTATTATTATTTTTTTTTTTGCAAAAATTCGGACTTCTCCCCACTCTTTCTTGGTATACTATTATAATGAATGTGATATGATAATATCTCAATTGGGATTGGGGTCTAATATAAACAGAAAATCTTTTCATTCTGCTTTGCCGTTTGCCCATACATAAAATTGGATCACACACACTATTAGGTTATTTAAGTAAAGATATTGTTATAAATAACTACATAAAGTGACTTGTGTTGTTCACTTCCCACTTGTTCTGTGAATAGAAGCAACCGTAGGGTCAGTAACCTTGTTGTATGAGACTATATGCACATGTATAATGGGACAATAGTCTTTCATCCTTTCTGACAGAAAAGTCACTTTTTGCTACTGACTGCACTTGTTTGACGCGTTTGACGTATTCCGTTTTGTATTCTTCCTAGGGTGAAACAAAGAATATTGCGAGGGGTACCTGATTCGAGCCCCGTGCTCACGCTAGTTTGTGGTGGACAGCATCGTATGCATTGATTTTCTCGGAGTTCTCCCAATTCCTCCATCATTACTATTCCACCAATTATTTACGATCATCGATCATTCATTTCTTTACCCCAAAGGGCATAATGAAACGCAAAACTAAATATTTTCTTTGATTTAAGCATTTAGTACTTTCAAAGATGACTCCAACTTTGTGAAATGTTTAAGAATTTGAATATCTTGGTGTGTCCGTATTTTTTATCTACAGGAAGTCAAGATTGATATATGTATATTCAATTTTGTACGATAAGAACAAAATTTTGTGAAATTAGTAACAACAACCTGATTTAATTTGGCTCAGCAGACATTAATGCAGCACTTAAGAAAAAAATAAATCCTTGTAAACAGTAATTTCCACTTCTCTCTCGTTGGTCAACAGGTGGCAGAGTGTTATGATTTCTAGATAGGACGAAATCTATAAATTGTATTCGTTTTAACAGTTTGTAAAGTCTTTTGTTATATAACAATGAGTTTCCCTGACTCCTTCCTTCAATCCTTTGCTATAAAGAAATATATCCTTTCTCTGAAACAGAAGAAACTGAAATTCTCATTAAACATCGAATACAAGACTGTTATAATATCTCCTCTAGTGTCTCTTGTTTTAAGTCTAGGGAAATAATAAGATGTTAAAGTAGAACTTTTATAATTTAAATCTGACTGTAAGTTTTAGATTTTTATAGAAGCAATCAGAACTTGGGAAATTCTCGAAGGTTCTGATGAAACTCATAAAATAATAATAATAATAATAATAATAATAATAATAATAATAATAATAATAATAATAATAATAATAATAATAATAATAGGAAGAAGAAGTAGAAGAGGAAATTATTCGCGGCTTTCCCAGAATTGCAATACATAAATGATGTACTAAACCTTATAAATGAACACAGTGTGATGGGCTTTTCATGTGGCAATTTGAAAATAGATGTTGTGATGTGTACTAGGGTGAAAAACTGAAGTACAACCAGGGGCGTCATTTGGGGAAGGCAGGGGAATTTGGGGAATTTCCTTCATAAGTTTAAGAAACAGAAGCTTTTTTTTTAAATATACAGAGTGGTCCAAAAGTAGTCCTGCATCAATCAAGTGTGACATTTCAATTTATTGAGATAATGAATTTATTTGCTTTGGTCTGTGCTAAGCTTAAGGCATAAGTAAAAAGAAATTAAGAACGGACAATGAATAAACTAAGTCATTACCTGTACAGATTATAATAAGTAACTGATATAAAATGCCATGAGCTGGTCAGTACAGGACTGTATACCTACTTTTGGGCCACCCTGTATACTAGTATACAAAAAGAAACAGATAAAAGTCTTATCTCAGTTGACAGTCTGGTCCTCCCTCATGGCAAAATCGGAAATGATGCTTCTGAGTACAACGTTGAAAATTAAAGCGTTACTTTGTTTCACTGTGAAATCAGATATATTGAGTGAGACATTACTGAGATTTCCTTATTCACACCAGGCAAATACTGGGATGGTACCTAACATATAGGTCCGACGCAACTTCCTTCCTTCCTTTACCTCGGATAGTGTGATCCCCGAGGGACATCATCCCTCATACGTTAAGAGCTAACATGGTCATAGATGTCCAAAGCCCAGAGATGTAACTCGTCCTTTTCCCTTCTAAAATTTTCGTCAGGTAATCTCATCAAAATAAGGCAATTGTATTAACAGATAGCAGACTCTGGCCTTGTGTGGAAAGTTAGAAATAAAGAGCCATATGCAGAGTCGTTCTGACGTGTGATTAGAGGCATACTAAAGAGTTCGACTAACATGTTTCGTTCTGTAGTCAGGCCTTTAGAATGACGCTAATCATACGTCAAAATGACTCTGCATAAAGCCTCATGGCTCTGAGTTGATGTACGTACTATTCAATGGACTTATTCCTTACTATGATTTGTAAAAATTAAGCAGCATAACACAACGCAAAATTAGCATGAATCAATTATTCATTATGACGGTTATGATTGTTTTGACATTATGACTGTTTTGTCCATTATCCCAAACTAAAACATAGAATTTGCGTTACGTTTACGCAAGCCATTACGGAGTTGGGCCACAAGAGTTTCGCAGTCGAACTGTGCCATCTGAAAATGAAATGAAATATTTAAGTTTTACGTTCCACGATTATGCCAGTTAGGCTAAAAGAGACGGTGATGATGAGTGAAATGATTGAATGAACAAAGTGGGAGGAAATGGGAGAACCCCGAGAAAGCCCACGAGCACGTTGTTTGTCCACCACAAAGTCCACACCGCGCGAGCTGGTATCGAACCAGAAACCCCAAGCACCAGAGGTGAACGCTCTACCACTGAGCCACAGCGCCACACTGTGGTAGCTGGCAGGTCTCATTTCTCCATCAGTTGTAGCTCAGAGTGTATAATTTTTATTTATTTACTTAATGCAACGTCCGTTCTTCGCACGGGAAAATAAGTTTGTCGAACCCTTTCTTGTCTCTTAAGGTACGCATTTCAATGAGAGTATAATGATAAACACATACAAGATATTTTGAATAAGCTCTTTAATCAAAGTGTCACAATAAAAGCCCAGCTTGAAGTAGTTACTAACTGTGTCCAAAATTCATTTCAAATGAGTCAATTGTTTCTCCATGATGTGATTGAGCTCCCTCGTAGGTAAGCGATCAGCTTTTGGCGTGGGGGACGCGGGTTTGATTCTGGGAGATCGGGAGCTCATGTAGTTTTGGTACTACGTATAATAAATGACAATGATAACTCCATGATAATCTCTGGACCTGCTAACATGCACGTTCTTGACTAGACTTGAGCTTAAATACCATTTGGATTGTCACAAATCAACTTAACGGCTTTGAAATATGTGGATTCAACACTAAACTCATCATTTTGGACATTTTATTTTTCATTCCTTATCACTTTCATTCCGATCAGAGTGAATTCCTATTTAAAACGCATTGGTAGTGTCACTATTCTTCTCAGCGACTCCGATATCTATAGATTCAATACTGAAATCAGTCATTTTTTATTATTTTATTCACGCTCTCCCCTAAGCGTAGGGATGCTAAAATGTATTACCCCTCAGACTTAAACGAGCTTATGGGACATCCGGACTGTTACCAATGAGCTTACTAGCTTGACTATCATGCATTCGACTCCAAAATCGGTCGTTTTCGATTATTTTTACATTGCACCGCTTTTCTATTCCCCAGGATTGCTAATGAGACCTGTATTTCATTGAGATGACAGACATCAGAAGTATTACGGTTCATTCCAGCGACCCCAAAAAATTTTGGTTTGAGACTAATGTCGATCACCTTTGACTATATTTTGATATCAATCTCTTTTCATTGGAATGGCATTATTCATCTCAACGACCCTAAAATTTATGAATTGGAGATTAATATCGGTAGTTTCCCATTATTTTTGCATGTGATAAAAAACAAAAGATAACAAGGCAAAATCATTTTCTCTGTCGATAATACGAACTTTGCACAATAACAGTAATACCAATTACAAAATATCAAAATTTGAAGAGAAATTCAGGTAAAAATGTTGCTCATAATAATACACACACAATAATTTACCAAAATCTGAAACGAAGCAAAACAATGGATTTAAAGTTAACGGATTTATTTATTTCCTTTTATTTAAATTAATCAGAGGATGAGTATTTCAATTCTTTTTGAAATAATAATAGTAATATAATCATATATTAATAATATCAGTACTCAGCCAACTTACTATACTGATCATATAATAGAACGGTTGTTAAAGATAATCATGGAACCCTGAAATAACAGCACTAGCACTATATATATGGTCTTATGTATGAGAGTCCCTTGTTGAGTTTCTGGCTGCGCCACTGATATCTAGTATTAATTAGAGCTATTTCGTAAAAATATATTATTAAAAAGTATAAAAATTTTGAGATTCTCAGTTTATCTGTGAATCCTAGTATTTAGCAAACTGTCACTCGACAGAACTTTTCTGCGTGATGAGTAATAAATTTTCTATGAGCTATATTTTTGATTTTATTAATAATAGTGACAAATAAATATTTCCACATATAAATAATAAATGATATATTACCTCAAATGTTACTATAATTACAAATATTAAACGATCTCCATGAAATGTGAGTCCATTTAGAAGTTGCTTTGTAAATACACAACGCTCCGCACCACCTAGTGAGCTTATTATGATTTAATGGCTACATTGCCATTAACGTAGTAGAGTCTCTCAGCACTGGCATGACTTCATTTTTTTTTTTAAAAATCTTCGTTTGTAATTAATAGTAAGGGTCTTCTAAATTACATGTTAGTGGGACCATAATCTATGGGCGCCAAATAAGAAGGGCGCTAATTGACTAAAAATCTAACATCAGATACGCATAATTTTATGTCCATGAATTTGGCAGGCCACCTATAGCAGGCCACAATTTCGATTGCACACATCGTTAGTTATAATAATCACAAACTAGTGAAGCAAGCGCATAGAGCTTCTTTCATTGAAATCAACTGGAATTTTTGTGTCTGTCCGCATCATGATGACTCCCGTAATATTTATCCGATTTAAATCAAACTTGTGGACCTTATGCAGTCGTTCTGACGTGTGATTAGTGCTGTAGAAAAACCGCTTATTAGAAAACATATGACACATATCCAGACCGTTTCAAAGTTTCTGATTCTAAAGGTTGAATGAACAATTTCCATAACATTTGCACGCCTTGTGATCTGTATGAGCAGCTTAGTGAAGTTCTTTTTTTTCGAACTTTTTTCCAGTTTTCTTCAAAAATTTTCCGTACTACTCATCACAAAAGTCTGCGTTCAACAACACAACGCAAAATTACAGAGAATTATGACTGTTTGATCTATTATCGCGAACTAAATCGCAAATTTTGCGTTCTGTTGACTCAAACTATTACTGAATGTGCTCGATTGTTACTAATAGACTGGAGTAGTGGAGCCTTATGCAGAGTTAGATGTTTCACTTCCACAATTTTACACAAACGTGGAATAACCACCAAAGCTTAGCGCACTCTTCGTGGTCCATAAAACGCTAATCACTAACGTCGCTGCCATCATAGTTTAGGAGCTATTAATAAATTTACTCGGCGGGGCTAAAATCTTTTTTTTTTTAACTTTTACACTATTAATAAAATTCAATAAATTTTAATTGAGTTTCATCTGAATTATTCGATAATAACTCCTAAACTATGATATTGCTATCGTCAGTGTTTGCTATGTTTTGGGGCACTAACAAAGCACTAATCTTTAGCGATTATCCAACATTTTGATTGACAATTATTGTAAAATTCGATAATTTACCTTCGCGCATATTATTCATTAATAACTCCTAAACTATGATAGCACTAACATTAGTGCTGGGGGCTTTGGCAAGCAATAACGATGCACTAACTTTTGACATTTATCCCACCTTCGTAAGACAATTATTGTAGAATTCAATAAATTTCAATTTAGTCCCACGTGAGCTATTCACTAATAACTTCTAAACTATCATAGCACTAATTTTAGTGTTTTGTGACCTAATGTGCACTAACGAAGCACTAACCACGTGAAATGTTTTGGTAGTAATTCAGATGCGTGCGGGGCTAAATTTAGACAAGTGGCAATTTCCATTTTGTAAAATTTCCACCAAATTTAAAAGCACTAATGAACATATGTAGTGTAATGGTAACTATTACAATAGTGGGTCTTTTGCGGAACTCCTAATATTAGTGCTCTTATTGTATGAATGCTAAAAGACGAAACTTAAGGGAAGACAAAAACACGGTATCTCATCCCAACAAAAGCATTCACGACAAGAAAAACTAATGTTCGGAGTTGGTGCACTAGCAAATACTAACGATTGCACTAGAAGAGATCATTACTACTTTTGAATTTGGTGGGAATTTGACCCAAAGAAATATTCCCGATGTATTTCTTATGGTAGTTTCGTGATATAATTTGCCATAAGACGAAATTAATAGACATCACCCGCCTTATGCAGAGTCGTTTTGACGTATGATTAGCCGCATACTAAAAGCTAGACTACTGCAGGAAACATATGTTAGTCGAACTCTTTAGTATGGTACTAATCACGCATCAAAACGACTATGCATAAGGCTCCACTACTCCAGTCTATTAGTAACAATCGAGCACATTCAGTAATAGTTTGCGTCAACAGAACGCGAAATTTGCGATTTAGTTCGCGATAATAGATCAAACAGTCATAATTCTCAGTAATTTTGCGTTGTGTTGTTGAACGCAGACTTTTGTGATGAGTAGTACGGAAAATTTTTGAAGAAAACAGGAAAAAAGTTCGAAAAAAAAAGAACTTCACTAAGCTGCTCATACAGATCACAAGGCGTGCAAATGTTATGGAAATTGTTCATTCAACCTTTAGAATCAGAAACTTCATAATTGTAAAATAACATTAGATACTAGAGAACATTAAAAAATTAAGAATAATGTGAGTGTTGGCCCGTCGAAAGTTGTATAATCACACTAGTCTGTGAATTTCGTTATTGAAGAAAATGGTTTGGATTTAACATGTTTTGCTTATGTAAATGGAAATAACAGCTTTTGCATCTGGATGAGCGGCCATTTTTGTTGAGGCTCAAGATACAAAACCTTTCAAAAAGAAAGGGAGTCAGAGTCAGAAATCAGTATTATGCCTACTAAAATATGGGGGGGATGTATTATCAACTATACATTGCATAAGATTGTCACTAATACTGGATCCAAATGTGCAAAAACTTGAATTATGTAACCTCCTCTCCATCATCATCTATGGAAATCCATATCGCCGTCGTCCTCTGGTGCATCACAATATTTTCTCGGTTTCCTATTCGTCAAAAACCTCTTTGTAAAACGTAAGCTTTGAGCTGCTTTCAATCGTCAAACCCTTCGTAACTACAAGCGGAGTAATTATATCTATCCGTATACATTTCTAAACTGAATGACTATATTTTGGAAAAGTTTCTAACCTTTTAAGGACTAACATAGGGTGAATATTATTTTGCCAATTATCCCAATATATGAATTTGAAATATAGCAAAACAAAATGTGCAAATCTTGAGTTTGAGCAAAACAGTGGCAGAAAGAAAATCAAAAATGGTAAATAACTGGCAAATTTTTTAAACATGTTGAACCAGAAGCATGTTATAATTTTGAATGATAATTGACACGAGACATTTTAAGAAAAAGGTTCTGCTGAAGCTGAAGAGACCGTTTAGAGAAGAATCTAATCCTACAATGTTCTGTTCAAACTAAAGAGTTACCCTGAAATACAAAACAAACGACTTTTAACCATAGGATAGTCCACTCACCTTGTCTTTTGGCTACATTTCGTTCGCAGTTTTTCATGTGTCTTGTACGTTTTCTAGACAATTTTGGTGTTGCCTGATAACAAAATTATGATCATCGCTGGTTAGAGTATCGTTTCCTTTTGATTTTGCGTGCATTTGTCTAGTAATTATTAAAGAAAAGCAAATAAGCACAGAAAAGTTTCAGGAACAGTTAGGTTAAGACGTATAATGTCTCCATTTTCAGTCCAGGGTGCGCGGTGGCTCAGTAGTATTGCGTTCACCTCCGGTGCTTGGGGTCCCTGGTTCGATCCCAGCTCGCGCCGTGTGGACTTTGTGGTTGACAAACACCGTGCTCGTGAATTTTCTCAGGGTTCTCCCATTTCCTCCCACTTTCTTCATTCCACCATTTCATTCATTTCTCATCATCACCGTCTCCTTTAGCCTAACTGGCATAACTGTGGGACGTAAAACTAAAGATTTCATTTTTTTTTAAATTTTCAGTAAAAAAAATTAAAAAAAATAATGAAAGCACACACTTCAAATTCTGCCAAATAAAATTTCGAATGATTTACGAAGAGTTGCAATAAATATTCAGATTACTAAACTAATCCCATACAGTACGAAACATCAAATTGTTTGAAATATGGAATTAACCGGGTTTGATTCTGCTTTTCTCATTAGAGTATTTGGAGGTTTGGAATTTAACAGTTTATGAAACTGAATATGGAAGAAGGATTTAACTGGTTTTGCATCAGTATTTTTCAGTTCTTCACATAGTAGGGAATATTTTTTTTTTTTTCAAAAAATTTCCCTCCAGTTTTATCTCCACGACTTTTTTATAGTCCACCATTTTAGGCGAAACGAGGATCAGGCCAAATGAGTATCCTTATTTCGCCTAAAATGGCGGACATAAAGCTTATCTTTTATCTGTCATAAAAGTGTCAGATAATTGGTTAGGCGAAACGAGGATTAGGCCAAACGATGCAAGACCTGTTGAAATATTCGAAACAACGTAAACGCCTGAAATCGAGAAAACGCAAAATGACGGCAGCCGCTGCTTCGCTACGAGATGTTTCAAAAACCCAATGATCGTGGTTTTGAAGTACTCTTGATATAATATAAACATTCATGAAAAAAATAGATTTTTTTGGAGATGGTCGAGCGGCACATGCTTGATCACTTAGAATGGATCGACTCTCAGGTGAGAGAAAGTGAAAACAAATTCTGGAAAACATTGCTGCCCGAGTATGCGTTGTGAGACCTGACACCTCTTCTGAGGATGTGAAACAGAAGTTTAATCATCTACGGCGATCGTATGTGGGTGAAAATACTGGACAAAATGAAAGAGTGGTGCAAGTACTGATGAGGTATGTTTTGTTAATTTATCTTCTGATTTTTATGTTGTTTTTTAAGGTGTGCAATTCAACAATATAGCGTCTGGTATCAATATCAGTAGGATGCGCAACGTCATTTGGTCAGACAACAGTTGCATCAGAACGTTGGATGAATTCCCGACTTCTAATTGTTTATATAGAAATCTAAAATTTGTAGAGTCAGATTTAAATTATAATACTGCTACCCAAATAAATCTACTTATTTCTCTTACTTGCAACACTTAACATGGACGGTCTATGTAAAGTAGTCCATTGTTTACAACAGTATTAAGATAACTACGCAAAAAAAGAAATAGTTCAAGATATTATGCACTCTTCAAGAAAGATATTATTATGCACTGTATATATGGAACTCAGACATATTTTGCGAGTACAAATTAGCAGAAATAGTACAAATATTAGCATCAATATGTAATTTCAAGAAATATTAAGTGTTCGTAAGTAGTGTATTATTCTATTTGCGATTTTCAATACTAAGCTTCAAAAGCATTATTGAGATACAATAAGAATGTTATAATAACGTCCGTGTACTTTACGGTGTCAAATTTGGTTTCAAATTTTGAGCAGTTTTTTTTCGTGATTCTGTAAGAGTTGACGTCGATTTTATTTTTATTTATAGTAATTTTATCTGAACCGAACAATGTTTACTTAGATTATAACGGAAACTTTTAAAAACGCATTAGTATATATGCACACTTGCAACATATGTATGTTGTCCCGTTCACCCCCATATTTGTGATAGGTTTGAATGATAAACCATAGAATTGTTTCTGAAGGCTAAAGGAACGTACACAGAATGTTTGATTGAAATGGGACAAATATTACGGGAATCACCATGAAACGGACATGCACACAAATTCCAGGTGATTTCAGTGGATGAAGCTCAATGCGCTTGCTTCACGAATTTGTAATTATTATATATTATTCAGACATGTTACACAAAAGACTAATACTTTCGGAAATCGATTACAGACACCGTAAAAGTCTTACTATTAAGGAAATTGTCACTCGGCAGTACTTTTCTGTACGTTGAGCAGTGAATTTTCAGCGACCTTATAATTTTACTTTCCTTGATACCAATGAAAAAGAAATATTTTGATTTATAAATAATAAAAGTTGTATTATTAAATATATTAAAATAATTGCATCTATTAAATTGCCTCCTCCAAATATAAGGCTATAAGATTTTGCTCTGTAAATACACAATGATCTTCACCATCTATTGAGTTAATGTTTATTGCTATTAACCTTTAAACGCACATTGACGCAACTGCTGTGTTAAAGCTTTAAATATCAATAGCTCAGTCCTTAATTAAGCTAAGAAAATAATTTTGAAATCAATGTATTTCTGAAGAATGAAGATTTCCGCTGACATGCATTTTATGTATTTGGGAGGTACCACGGCGGAGGAGAGGGTAAATTTTGTGTTGCTGTTTTTTTCATATCAGGTTTTTTGGGGAACCATACCCCCCTTCCTACCTAAAACGAATTAATTACGCTTTTTTTATTTTTATATTATTGTCACAAGTGTGTTGCTTACACTTTAGCATCATTTTGCTAGCGTAGGGTGACTGCAAGTGTTGCAAGGATTCCCTAAATTCTATTTTTTTCATATTTTTAGGACTTTTTGGTTTCCCCTTCTCCTTCTACGAATAGGGCAGGAGCTTCACAAGAGTTACCTCGTTGGAATCTGAATTCCACAAGACTTCTAACGATATGTCAATCATGAGTCTGTGGTAATTAAGAGGAGTTACCAGATCCGCCAACGCAAAAGTCTGCAACAACTCTTCCAAGATGAAAAACAATACGTTTCTTTTATAGAAATTTCGTTCTGAATTTTTATCTCGTTCTGTATTACAGCAATGGGCAACATTTTTTATATTATTCTCGAAAGTGTGTTGTCGAGACATTAGCATCATTTTCCCAGCGTAGGGTGACTGCAAGGGCTGCAAGGACCCTCCAAATTCTTTTTTTTTTCATTTTAGAACTTCTGTTTCTTCTTCTTCTTCTTCTTCTTCTTCTTCTTATTATTATTATTATTATTATTATTATTATTATTATTATTATTATTATTATTATACTTCGAAACTATGCTATGTATAAGTGCCGTAAGTCTTTATGAACGTTATGTCCGTCTGTCTGTCAGGAGATATCAGAGCAGAAACGGTAAAATACATCTAGAACCGGGTTTCTGCAATTGATTGTGCGTAAAAGAAAAAAACTACATTCCAAATCATCCGTCTTGGTTGCTACGCAATGCACGATGAACACAATATACTTCCACATGAGGCGAAACAACGCTTACCAATGTGATATGTTCTGGAAAGGAAACCTCGAAACCCGCCAGATGAAGGATCAGCATATAACAGAAGCCAAAAAAAAAAAGATAATCAAAGAACATAAAAACAAACAGCACTGCCAGTTCTACATCCAGAAATGTTAACTGGGAGGGGTCCAAAGTATTTGAGGGAGGTCCAACACGTCTACATAATATGGAACCTGTCTTATACTGCAGGTATAATCTAAATAAAAGACGATAAGTAATTCTTACTTACTGTTACCTATATTTTTAGAAAAAATGATAGAACGATTGTTTTTATAAGAAAAGAATAGTACATGATGAGGCGTAAAATAAAATATTTAGCCTACATCAATCGTTTCTGTGTTAAAAAAGTATAGTTTATTAAGAAAGTCTACAAATGTTGCTAACTAGTCCCTAATTCAATGTGGCGTTCCCATCAGACAGTTTTATGTGGAAATTATCAAGAGTATAAAATATACTTATTTTATAAAAGAAATATGTTTATACTAAAATACTATCCACAGTGGGGGGGGGGCGATTATACATACTGACTTATTAATATTTGATTCACAAATTACTGTAGAAGAAGCCTTCATTATCAATATAAGGTAAGAATTAACTTGTAAATGCGGGTCTACTTTCATTTGTTTTCTCCTCTACTAGATATTTTCTTTCTTATTTTGTAATTTTGCAATCACTTTTTTTTAATTGTCATTATATTGATTTGCTTCAGTATGGTCCCGTAATTTAAAAATATGAATGCATAAAAAAAATTCCATTTGTTAATTGCTAGTGAAAGAAAATTCAGAACTTTCATTTAGCGTGAAAATCCTTCTCGTTCACTAGAAACCGTGCTGTGTTGCAGAAGCACTGCAACGACCAGTCCCTTTAACTTCTGAGATAGGGGAAAGGAGACTTAATATTTGCTCCAATTGCCGCGCTGAAGGAATCTGGTCGTTGAATGCTCGCTGCAATACAATGTAAATTACAGACTCTGTGACGGATTATTTTTCGCTTCTTTAAAACAGATTAACGGAACGGACAGTTACAGAGGTAAAAAAAAAAAAGTTATTTAAAGTGTATATACGGAAGTATTAAAAAGTATTTTTTCTGTTTTTTACTACTATTGATAATAATATTTTTCTTGAAATACTTTGGTTGTTGCGCAACGCTGCAACACTAACATTAGCCGCCACTGAATTTAAGTTTATTGTATAGCACATATTATTGTAACAAGTATCCTATTATATGACCAGACGTTAACGATAGACCTCAATAAATTTACCAAAGCAAAACTTTACGACAATGGAGAAAATTATTCACTTTTTCAATTTTCAATTTTTCCATAAAACTTGGCTAGTAGTGGGAAGTATGTATACTATATTATTATTATTATTATTATTATTATTATTATTATTATTATTATTATTATTATTATTATTATTATTATTATTATTATTATTATTATTATTATTATTAACATTAAGAATGTCATCATAAATGTTTTCTTTGTTTTATTTAGTTTCCCACCTAGAATATGGGCTTCAGAACCCTCAGTAGCTCCTCGAACGAAAATAGGGCGGAAACATTTCACAAACATTACAATTAATAATTCTATTCACTTGGTCCAGATATTTATCAGGTGATCTCTTCTTTGTTGAAGATACAATCAGAAACAAAATTGAAATTAAGATCAATTGCGAAAGGATATACCAATAAACAAAAAAGAGGAAGATTTAAAGAAACATAACATTATATTGAAGCAGTATGAAATGCTTAACCCTTATAGATTCCGGCTTTTTAAGGTAAATCAGACTTTCAGTCAAGCGGCTACAGCATGATTTCTATTTATCATAGGATCATGGTTCATACCTCGTTTTCTTTTTACAATAGAGCAACCTTTCAAATGGTACCATTCACATCTCCTTGTCATGTCCCTGAGGCGGGAAATTTTGAGGGAAATCGGGATTTTTCTTTGAAAATATTTCCGAGACGCCCACTGTGTTAATGCAGAGACTTAAAACTCAACTGGAAAACACTAAGGGGTGTACTAAATGCCTGTACAAAATTTCAAGCTTTTATCTTGAACAGTCAGGGCGGGAAAAATATCAATAATCCCCACAATACCCCAGATTACTGTAAAATACCTTGATCTCAGGCAGAACATTTCCTGAGACATCCCTATTTATCCTAGAATCATAGTTCGCCCTTTATTATCTTCAGAATAAAACTGCCTTGCAAACGGACCCTTCACATGTCTCCATCATGTATCTCAGGCGGGAAAATCGGGAAAAAAGGGATTTCTTAAACCACAAAATCTCTTTTATTTACCTTTTTGTCTTTCTGGATCCACCTTTTGCTAACGCGGAGATCCGAAAAAATCTAATAAATAGTAGACTGAATATAGACTGAATGTTTGTACAGAATTTCAATCTTCTGGGTGCGAAAGTAAGCCCGCCAAAAAATAATGAAAATAGGTCTAAAAAAATATTTTTTTAAAGTTATGGTATCATCACCTTCTATGTCTCGATGCAGGAAGGCGTGAAAACATACGTAACGTATTCTGCAGTGCCTCTAGACTTGAAAAAAAGTAAAAAGCTTTACTGGTTCTTTTTTAATCGAATAATGAAGACGCTACTTTAGTACTAAAAATAGGTACTAGAACTCCAAAGGGATTCAGATTATGAGACAAGAAAATTTTAACATTTGGATTGTAAATTCGGAGGTATCATGACTTCTTGTATCTACTGACCAAATTATATTTAGTTAATCCTCAATATAATATGAATTTTATTTCTAATTTCTGTTTCTATCCTAGTCTGAAGGAAAACCTTCTTTGCTCACAGATTTTAAATCTACCATTGTGGCAACATTTGGCAAAAATCTGTGTTCAGAAAGACCAACAGAGATTTGTGCGCAATTCGGGATCTATAGTGTGCGCAATCCTGTGGCTCCCTATTCAAAGTGCCATAAAATATATTTTTCCCTCTTAAATATTTTCCTATTCTTTTTTCCTTTTTTTTTTTTTGCTATTGGTACACTTGCTTTTATTTCACGTTTGCACTTCATATCACCATAAATAATACTGCTCAGGTATAGAGAAACACTACCTGTTCTATTTCCCTGATGCTTTTATATTATGCCTAGTGGTGTTAGATTTTTAAAAAAATTATGATACAAAGCTACAAAACATCTGTGTTCTTCTACCCACCACGCTTCTTATTTGGCGCCCAGGGTTATAGACTGCCCCATTAACATAATCAAGGAGTTCTTCCCTATTAATTACAATATTTCGTTGATTTCCATCGAAGTCTGTTATCCGTATTGGCAGTGCTGAGTTATTCTGCTATGTTAATGGTAATGTAACAATAAATCATAACTAGCTCACTAGGTGGAAGGAAATGTTGTGCAATTAGAGAGCAACTTCTAAGTAAACTCATATTTGATGGAGGTCGTTTAATATGTGTAGTTATTGTAACATAGGAGATAATTTACCATTTATTATTTATATCTCAAAATATTTCTTTGTCATTATTATTATTAAGATCGAAAATATATTTCACTGAAAATTTTTTACTCATCACGTATAAGAGTTCTACAGAGTTGCGGTTTGCTGAATATCAGAACTGAAACAAGAGCTGGTAAATCGTAAAATTTATGTTTTTAAATGCATTTTCGTGTAATAAATATAATTAATACTAGATATCAGTGGCGTAGCCAAAAACTCATCAAGGGACGGCTCATACACATGAGCATATACGAGACACGTCCAGAAATAAGTGTACTAGATATTTGTAGCATTCAAAAACTTACTTAAAAGAAAACTTTTACATGGTTACATCAGTACATATGTGAAGTATTCTTCCACGTAATTGCTATACCCCTCGATGCACTTAGTGAGACGAGGGATACATTTTTCTATGCCTTGGTCAAAGAAGTCGGCCGCCATCTATTTGCCCAATTCTTCACCTCCACCTCAGTTGCTCGTCAATTGAACTTTTCTCCACCCATGTGCATCTTCATGGAGGTGAACAGATGATAGTCTGGAGGTCAGAGGAATGCGCAGGGTGGTTCAAAACATCCCATGCGAAGAACGGATTTTTCATATAGTCTGTAAAAACAAAAAATAAATCTTTGAGTTTTACGTCCGTCGCTTATGCCGTGTGGCTTAAGGAGACGGTAATGATGAGAAAAGAATGAAATAGTGAAATGAAGAAAGTGGGAGAACCCCGGGAAAACCCATGCACGCAGTGTTTGTTCACCCCAAATTCCACTTGGAGCGAGCTGAGATCGAACCAGGGATCCCATCCACCAGGGACCTCACGTTCTCCCACTGGTAATCGAACCTGGGACTCCGTACACCAAAAGCGCACTTGATAGCCACTAGACAACCGGTGAGGGCAAACTGAACCACTGCGGCCCTTTATAAATAAAAACGAATGTAACTGTTTCCTAGCTAACCAATCCGCTCTCTTCGCACCGCTTTTGATGATTTCCGTTACATTAGAGGACCGTGGCCTAATTTAGGTGTAGAGCACATTTACACCAAGGGAGAAGAAGACGTAAGGGAATGCCATGTAAAAGTAATCAAAAACCATCTATATTAAAACAAATCCATTATCTTAGTAGTTGCTGAGATGAACAGTGTCACATCCAGTTCTTTTCAAGTCCAAATTCATCCTCTACCTATATGGGAAATGGTAACTGACATAAAATTTTCATCTGGTTTATTTGTACATTGTAAAAAAGCTTGTGTTATTTCAACGACATGCCTATGTGTTAACACGATTGTGTTAAAATATAACAAAAACAACGGTTAGAACAACTCACTCTTCATTTGGAGTTGTGTCAAATGCCGGCAGTTGAAATGACACACAGCCTGTGTGTTAAATTAACACAAGTGTAGAATCTTCGGTGTTGTTTTCTGCGTGATTGCCAAATATGTTGGGATTCCATTATATATAAAACTACATGAGATGACAAATTATTGAGCACTTCCTCTAGGGCTACAATGATTAAATTTGACATGATTGGAGCGTTTTGGGTCTAGCCGACAGAAAAATTGTCAAAGTGAATATTTTTAATTTTTAGGGGATCTAAAGGAGAAGTGAAAAAAATCCCCATGTTATTTAAATGGGCATTTTTGGACTCATATTTTAGGTACTTGGAATTGAAATAAAAATTTGAAATTCGGCACGTTTATACGTTTTCGTAAATCGCTAAAAATAAAAATTTCCAACTGTAGAGTGGTTTTATGGGGAACTGAAAAATCTTCCCCATGTTATTTATATGGAACATCTTCTACACCCCAAAATGTTTAGAGACTTCCAGCAGGACTGGAAAGATGAAATTTCGTAAGAGTGTAGCCTTCCGGAACTAACGTACAGGAAAATTGCCAAAAGTGAATATTTTTAGTTTTTAAGGGGTCTAAAGCGCGGATGAAGAAAATCCCCATGTTATTTAAATGGGCGTTTTCTTAGGATACAAAATCTTTTAGATAGCTGAAATAGGAAAAAAGAACTTGAAATTTGGTAGAATTGCGGATTTAAGAGATGCGAGGCCGTAGGCCGAGCAAAGGCGGGGGTTGGGGGCGGGGGCTTGGGGGCGGGGGCCTGTGGGCGGAGCCCCCAGTTAGCCAAAAGCTAGTCTAATTATAAAGGCTAATGAATTGAAGCTACAGACAAATACAGTAGAAAGAAATACTTAAAGAAATCCAGGTATTGTGAACGGGGGGAAGATTTAACGTATGTGTTGTGAAAAACAAATAATTAATTACTTTAGTAAAATGATAATGTAGGAGGAGACATCACACACAAGCTAATAATTACGTTAATTATGCGTACCCTTCCACTCACAAAGTTCAATGCTAATGCATTTATGTCAGTCGGTAGAGTCTAAAATATTGAAAACAAAATTTTGAAACTATAATTTAGAAAATATGAAACATGAGAATCTTGATTACAAGGTACGCGCGGTTTTAACGACCAACCTGAGTAGAAAATTACTCACTCACACATAAAACGTGCCCAGCAGATTCACGGTGTGTGCACAATCCTGGCATCTGGCCTGAAAAGAGAACATAAAGAATAGAAATGCCAACACATACCTGACGGCAAAGATGGGTGATGAAAAGAGAACACTCTCCAATAATTCTGCTTCAATCCTTTTACTGATGTTGTTGAGAACTCAAAGTGTTATAATACATTCTGACAATTCACTCGCGCGCAGATACGAAAAAGAAAAAAAATAATAATTTAATAAATTTTGAATTTTGAATAAACCACTGATATTTTAGCAGAGCTCGCTTAAGATACCGTTCGTGCACGCTTTTTCTTCACACTTTCACTGATGTCTTCTTTCTTGCAGTGTCCATATATTTGCGTTTTTGATCCTTCTCCACATGACCGCTGATTCTTGCAAATTCCTACAGTTGCCGGTGGGACTCTGGATTCGGTTGCCGGATCACTTCCTTCTCTGGAACCCAGGATGTCTGCATTCCTCGCTTCCTTAGGGGTCCGTCATTCATACCCTCTGCGTCGAATTACATCAGTGTCGGTTGTACGTTCGAGCATAGTGCGGTTAATTGGACTTGCACTAGAAAGTCTTGCTCGACTGCAGTAACAATAAATCACACAAATAAAATATCTATATACACGAAGCACTAACGAACGAATATTCATACATGGTGACGAAAAATATATATACAATTTGATACGTCGTAGATTTTAACTTAGTCCCTACTTGTACAAGGCTATGTTGTACTCAGTCTCTTGTAAGTGGGTACGACACTGGAGATTATATTTGAAAATTTACTAAATCGAAGCATTGGTTCACTATGCATGAAATTAAACGGACGCACTAAGTTTGTGAGCACCAATGGATCAGTAAATAATCTTTAAAAATCACTCTGAATAAGATAACATGCTCATCCTGAGCTTAACACGTGATCACCATGTTAGAAGTTTTCAAGCACACTTCAACGATCAGGTAGAAACTGCCACTTAATAATCACGCTTGTGGTGCTTGATACATGCACCACCAAAGTTGAAACGAAACTGCCACGAGTCTCATGACCTCTTCGGTTTTATTCAAACAGAAGTTCATTGTTCGTCCGAAACTCGCGTCGGGTGAATCCACTTTCAGCAACTTCAAAAAAAAAAAAAAAAAAAAAAAAAAAAAAAAAAAAAAAAAGTGGGTGGAAGTTTCACCCTCACAATGAGGCTACCTGTGACCTACTTATTTTAAGTATCAACAATTTTGCCTACATTTCACCACTTTATAGTTCACACCAATTAAAGTATTTAGTGTCACTAGACTCGTTACATAGCTCGTTTAATGAGCTTTGATTTGATATATTTCACTATCTAGCACTGTAACGTATTAATTCAGAATGTTTAAATAAACACAAAAAATAGCAATATCGTCACTTGCCATGCACTACGACCTGTGTCGTGACATGTGCTGCCACCTAGTGACCAATCACCCAAACTCTTGTCCAAGTGACGTTTGGGGTAGCATCAATCTACACTGTTTACTTTCAATGTTTCTTTGCTTTAAAATTGTTTATCAAAGTAAATGAGTTAAAATAAACAGAGTATACATATTAATTAAGCTGTGAACAGCCTCTTAGGGGCTGTCATTGAGTGACACATGAAATCAAGGATTGTGTTTCTGGCGAGGGTTCCTTTCTTAGCTCCCAGTATTAGCATATGGGTGGAGGTTTAAAATAAACTTAGGTTTGTGTCTTTCCCATATGTTACCTCACAAAACCATCAACCAGGCTTCTGATCTTTATTAGTACAAGCCATTACTTTACTGAAAACATAGTAACGATTTAAAATTTATGTAAATAGTTCGTAATCATCCAGAAAGTTTATTTTACAACATATCAAAACATACTCGAGTAGCAGGACATGCTAGGGAAGCAGACGAAAAATTCTTACACGTCAGAGACATCTATCGTGTGTTTCTGACTTACTACATCAAGGACCAGGGTGGACTCTTCCAAATTTCAAAATTTTCAGCTTCTCCACCCAGGCAGAAGTTCGTTAGAGGAAAGGACGCATACCCTATCTAGGACGCTAAAAAGAGGAGGAGTTATCCAAATTCACACACTATTGTGTCGTCGATTTGCCATGAACACGCTAAATTTCCGTGTGCTGCAAAGCTATTGTGTTTACCGACTTGGTGACTACTCTGGAACAGTGTATGCTCCTAACAAATAGTACACTAGGAACTGTACCTATCTCTTCTTATAAACGAAGTTTGAAGCTCTTGGGTTACTATTCCAAAACAAGATGGATACAGTGTATAAATGTACGCACCCAAGCTTCGCTGGCACAAAGCAACAGAGTGGCTGCTTGCTTTCTTAAAGTTTTTTTTTTCTGAGGGCTTCTCTGCCTCGACGAAAAGCAAAACCTAGCGTATTTCAAACTCAACTCCTATGTCCTTCTATCTTATAATATGCAAATAGTATCCATATATTAATGTTCCTTGTATCGTGTCCTGTCCTGATGTCAAATATATATGATCAAATCTGCTACACAAACAATATATATACACAAAATACCAACATTAAGTCTGCTCCCTCTGCAACATATGTAAATTAATTAAAATTAATATAAAAATCGTCCTAATTAAACGGTTAATTATTCATATTATATTGCAAAAATTTAGTATGCAAATTAAATATTATAACACCTTTAATGTGCTGATTACAGTATACGCAAAATTTCAAAATGCATACCGCGCAATGTGTTTTCAATTGTTTTACATAATGTTTCTGAAGAAACCCTAACAGCACAAGACGTGCTAGGCATGTGCCATTTAGGTGTTTTAAATTCATCTCCCAGTAGGTCAAATAGTTTTGAAGCTATGGACTTCTAAAATTGATTTTTTCATGTTTTCGGGAGCCTATAACTCCGAAAGGAACCATTTGTGCACCCATATTCTTCTATACTTTTTGTCTTATCTTGGTGTCAGGAATCACCTCCAAACGTTGTCGGTGCTGTTTTGAAACACCTTGTATATGAAATACAGTAGATCCATGTTATGAAGTTGGTTCATCGAGTAAGGAATAATATTGATGTATTTTAAATAACAATGACGATTCATTTAAAATATGTATTATTATTATTATTATTATTATTATTAATTAGATCTTTAAGCTTGCTAAATACTTTTTCACACGTGAAACACAGTTACACTTTAATGTGGATCATTGTACTCAAAAGAGCTATTTCATTTTTTTTTTAATTTTTTTAAATTTATTTATTTATTTTGCAACGGAGGATGGGGAAATTGTCCATTGAGATTAGAGTTTCCTGTATTTTATTAGTATGCAATTTATTAAAGAAGCTTTTGTTTCTTAAACCCATGGACGGCAACTGTCCCCTGTCCTCCCCAGAGCAGAGAGAGAAAAAATGATTTAAAAGAGTATATGAGAGAGAGAAAAGGCAGAGGCAAGTTGCGACTGCCCTATAATAAGACCGTAAGAAATCGGCCAAGCAGGGGGAAGTGGAGGCTTATAAATATAATTTTAAAAAAAATTAAAAAATGACGATGGCATTCATTTTAACGAAAGAGTGTACAATTTGTTCTAATCATTTATAGTTTGAATAGCAATTGCGCGACAACAGTTAGAAAAAAAAAAGCTCGGTCTACGCAAAAATAGATAACAAAAGTATATGTGCATAAAAAATAATACTAGATTAATATATCTCTATATTTGTGTGGGGTCCACGAAACATAGTATAATTATAGCTATGCTTACAACAACAATAAAATTATATTATACTAGCCTTCGTCTAAGTGGGGCTTTGTCCATAGATCCCCAATCTGCTCGGCATACGGCCTTGCACAATATAGCAAATGCTTCTACGTGCTACTGTGGCCCAATATTTCGCGTTCTTCCTTCTGTCTTTCATATAGAATTGGATTGTGCTAAAACTGTGTCACGAAATTAAAACACCTCGTAAGGCATTTTAATGAACCACCCCACCTTTTTTACTTCTCTTCTACGTTAAGTGAAAAAAAGCTCAAATACATGTTGAATTTTTTTTATATGAAAAATCAAACTTCCAACTTTCATGTTTCTAACCACAAGGGATCCCGAGATATGGGCATCTTATAATAATAATAATAATAATAATAATAATAATAATAATAATAATAATAATAATAATAATAATAATAATAATAATAATCCCACTTCTTTTCTTCCCTCCTAGGTAAAATATCAAAAACGCTGGAATACATATTGAATTATTTTAAGTGGAAAGTCCATGTACTAAATTTCATGTTTCTAACCCTCAAAGATTCTTAGATATTGACATCTTATTACAATACTTGCAATCGCCGCCACTTTTTCTTTCCATCTCGGTTTTCTCCGTTTTACTAAAATATCAAAAACCGTTGAAACGCGTGTCAAATTATCTTAAGTGAGAAATCCAAATGCCAAATTTCAAGTCTCTAGTCTTAACGGATTCGAAGAGATGGCCATCTTATTAAAATAATTTCCACCCCATTCTCCCTTCCTTTATTCGGATTTCCGAAAAAAAAAAACTTCTTTAGTGATACTCTACGTAACAAATCTTATCTACTGTCCTAATTTCAAGTTCCTCGCTTAAGCGGTTTGGCCTGTGCGAAGTTACTCACTCAGGATTTTTCCTATTATGTATGAATTACAATAACAGCTTTCCCAAGAAAAGATGAAATGCCATTAGAAGTCACAATAAATCCCTGGTCCCTCCCTAATGTTTCCGTGTTGATCCTCAAAAGTCACGGCTCTCTTTGTTGATCCAGTTGCTAGCGAACGTACCTATGATCTTTGATGCATGAGGTTCTGTGGTTTAATTTCCGGTGAGTGAGCATTGAACGCATTACAGTGGTTCAGATCCAATTTTAAACTCTAGTTATCGTTCTGTAAAGCACTGATTTTGACGAACGACGTAAATACGTATTAATCAATCAACCAACCGAAAGGTCTCCTCTCAGATTCAGAGTTTTTCGGAAGGAGCGCTGAAGATTCTATATTTCTCTTTATTAAAGTTAATTGAAGTTATAATCCGGCATTTCATATCCTTTTTCTAGGACACAATAACACATTTTTAATTCAAAGAGTGAGCCATCTTACCCTTCTTCCTACAGCTGTTCGTCCAACGAACGAATCATATTCTCGCTCCTTTGGGGCTTATGCTGGCCACCCCAAGAAAGAGAAGTATTCACAATTCAAATATGTCTGTATTAAGTACTATTAAGTACCACACATTTTGATCAGAGTCTGCAATGCTTGTCACACAGATTGAATCGGTCGGTAAAAGACTATATTAGAATTTCCCAATGGTAAATGTTGGAAGTTTAAAAAATCCTTTGGAGGGGGCGGTCGCCCCCTCCGCCCTCCCCGTGGATCCGCCAGTGCTTGTTAGTAATGCTTTATGTTAAAGTTTGGGAGTCATAGCATTAGTAATTTTCAAAATTATAAGGAAATAAAGGGTTAGAAAGTAGGTGTTAATCGTTTCCAACTCTACAGTAAAGAAAATAAGTCCTTAGAACGTTGTGTGCAATTAAGTACGAATTTTCAATTAGAAAAATATTCCGTTATGAATTCTGTAAGATTCTTCAAAAAAGAAAAAAAGATCGTTAGCAGAATCCTTGCAATGAAGTACAGTTCTTCAAATTAGAAAGAAATATCGTTATTACATCAAACAAAGTAAATTATTTTCTTCAAAAAGAAAAAAAAAACGTGGTTACGTCACCATTCACTTTCTCTGTGGTAGAGCGTTAGATTTTCTGCCAGAGATTCTTGCTTCAATAAGCCACCACGTAATGTTATCCTCAATTATATCGTGTGCGTGGTTTCTTTTCGAATTCCCTCTTTTTTCCCTCATTATGCCACGCACTTCCCTTTGGTGGTCCAATGCCATCTTCTTCTTCCGGTTCTTTTCTGCATGGGGTTCCGAGTGTAATTCTCGGTCGTGCCAAAATTCAAAAACACTTTTAATTGCTTCTGTTGGTTTTCTATTGAATGGGAGAGCGCAACTAGTAGTTGATTTGATGAAAGCGGTAAAAATTAACAGAACAGAAGCTAATAATTTGATATTCGTCTCAAGACGACTTGTTAGCTATGCTTTCTGTTAAAGTTTGGCTATTGTAGCATTTTGCCCTTGCATTTCACGTGCCATTTTTCTTTCCGAACTGTAATATCAGGGTTTCGCTTACTGTTAAAAGACCAACTAGAACGCTGTATAGGGCATAGTTATTGTGCACGTGCGAGGAGACCATTCCTGTTACAGATAAAAAAAACAGTATTTGCATTGTGCAACATTCGGGCTAAACAAGGGAAATTTTGATGTTCTGTGAAGGGATTTTGTACTGCTTCAGGTTGACTACACTGACCAGCAAATATGGACTACGTCAGTGGGCCGGTGGGTCAAGTGGATCAAGATTTGTCAGTGGGTCGTGGGTCAACAAGATGCAACCCACTACCCACTGCGACGCACCTATCCACCATGATCCACTGATCCACCGACTCATTCTGACCTGCCAACCCACTGCTCAGTGCATTGTAGACAGCATCCTCTGAACACTCGTCAATTTGTCTCCGTTTTTCTTTCAAGACTTCCATTTCCCTTCCTTTTTCATTTGTACTCTCTCTTGGGTATTGATATTTGTAATTGTAATAATAGCAGTAGGACTTACTACTTGGCTTTCCAGACATACAGCTTGTGAAATTTAGGTTAGCTAACTACTAAAAAAAATACATTTTTGGATAATCTGTAACATATGAATTATTATACGGTATATAAAAAATAATAATATAACTATATGTGCCTGATCATCACGAAAGAATTGCAAAGTCAAATGAAATTATTTTTGCTATGTAGCTAGGCCTCAATCCAAACTGGGATGTTATCATATCGCTTTTATTATAATAAATATCATAAGGGGATACTGCGGGTCCAAATTTTTGCGAAAAAAATGAGTATCCCAGAAGCCGATTAACTTAGGGAGCCAGAATTCAGTATACTAACCCCTTATTATAAATAAACAGAACGTGTCACAGTATTTTTAGAATTAACTTCTATTAGGGGGGACTTTCTATACAGGGTGTTTCAAAACAACAGCGACAACGTTTGGGAGGTGATTCCTGACACCAAAATAAGACAAAAAGTATAGACCATCCTGAGAGTACAAATGCTGCCTTTTGGAGTTATAGGCAGCCGAAAACAAGAAAAATAATAAATTTCAAAGGTTTATAGCTCCAAAACTATGGGATTCACCGTAGTCGGGTCAATAATTCAGTTAGGAACTAATATAAGCCCTATACCAAAAATGCGTGTTTCAGAATCCTGAGATGCTTTCATAACAATTTTTATAGAGGGAGTTTGGCTACGGGCATATAATTTAAAGTACTCTCCAACTACCTTCGTAAAAATGGTTGCGGAAGTACCGAGGATTCTGAAACTTGGATATTTGGATAGGGCACATGCTAGTTCCTAAGTGACGTCTTGACCCGACTACGGTAGGTCCCATTGTTTTTGGAGCTATGGACCTATAAAATTCATTTGTTTCATGTTTTCGGCGGCCTATATCTCCGAAAGGAAGCATTTGGGCACCCAGGTTGGTATGTACTTTTTGTCCTATCTTGGTGTCAGGAATCACCTCCCAAACGTTGTCGGTGTTGTTTTGAAATATGGGAAATTGGTAGTGGATTGATTTATAAAAATAATCGAAAACGGTCGATATTAGTTGAGAAACAAATTCACAAACAATTATTAAGAAACAAAAAATACGGTGCTTCGCTTTATATATCCACTCCTTTCCATTACAGTAATCGCAGAAGCTTGTGTTTATTATATGAAGCGCTCAAAGCGCAAGACAATCTATATATATAAAAGAGAACGTACAAATCCTTTGTCCGCTCATCACGCTAATACGGCTGAACCAATTTCTTTTATTTTTGGGGGGTTATTAGGATTTGGACCCTAGATGGTTTTTATCATATCACTTTAATTTTCAATTACCAGTGTCTTGAGATAATTGACCATTCAGGTGTCCATTACGTACAAATCCTTTGTTAGTTCATCATAGGTATAAAAATAAACGTATGTATATGCAACCCGCATGACCGTGTCACTCGGCGGGTTAACATAAATGACAGGCGTTATAATGGTTTTTATCATATCACTTGAAAGCGAAAAAGTAAAAATTATCTAAGTAACAAAGTTTATTGCGTTCGGGGGTGACCGCAGCGAAGCGGGGCGGGTTAACATAAATGACAGGCGATATAATGTTAACATTTACTGCAATCTTCTATGGTTTTTATCATATCACTTGAAAGCGAAAAAGTAAAAATTATCTAAGTAACAAAGTTTATTGCGTTCCGGGGTGACCGCAGCGAAGCGGGGTGAACGCTGCTAGTCAATTCATAAAATTGTGAGAAAGTAGACATAGAATTTCTCCTGTAAGCTTTATTACATGGAAATTTTAAGTTTGTACTGTACACTTAATTTTATGGAAAATTTTACACCATTTTTCCCTTTACATTGATCTATTTACCTTGATTTGGGACTTTCAAATTTCATACTTTTTTCCACTGAAAAATTTTGGTATTTCAACAAGGAAATAATTATACCATAATAATTTAATCGAAATTCATCGTAATTTGGGCCATGACACGGACTTTACCATTTTATATTTTAAAGGTCAAATCCACCGTTATTGTCACAGAGTGGTGCTTCAGCGATTGATCGTAGAAATTCAAAACTTCAATTAGTAAGAATTTCACTGCCTTGTTTTATTAAAAGCGAAAACTCTTCAGTCAGTGGAGATGGCGTGGATCATGGGTCAGGGTTGATGACGATAAGTTTTGGTGGGTCGGAGTGGGTCACAGTGCGTAAGAATGGTTCATAGTGGGTGTTGGGTCGAAGTGGGTAATGGTGGTTCGTGTGTAAGAGTGGGTCACGATTGGTAGTGGGTCGTGGGTCAAGTTTTTACTGACCCACTCAATCTCTGTTGATCGGAGATAAAAGACAAAGTTTTTTTCTTTATTCTCTTTTGTCGATCTTGTAATAAAAAAACGAGTGTGTCGTAATTGAATACTTCCTTAGGTCTGCTATCTACTAAGACAAAACATTTTTTTTATTTTCTTTCAGTGAGGTGCTGCACCTAAGAAGAAACTCGTACGTTGCATTCACTATAAAATTTCATCACCTCCAGGATTAATACGACCCTCAATAAGGATACGTTTTCATGACATTCCCATGGATGTCACTGGTATTTTGCAATGGGGTATTTTATGACATCCACTTGGATGTCACTGGTATTTTGCAATGGGGTATTTTATGACATCCACTTGGATGTCACTGGTATTTTGCAATGGGGTATTTTATGACATCCGCTTGGATGTCACTGGTACGCAAGGACTTATTAATTTTCAGAGTTACAACATAAAAACGAGTTACCCAAGTGTGTGTGGATCGTTTGCAATTCTACAGTAAAGAAAATAAGTCCTTAGCACATTGTGTGCAATTAAGTACGAATTTTTAAATTAGAAAGAAATCCGTTACGAATACTGTAAGATTCTTCAAAAAAGAGAAAAAAATGTTATCAGATTCCCTGCAATAAAGTACAGTTCTTAAAATTAGAAAGAAATATCTTTATAACATTGAGAAAACTACATTATTTTCTTTAAGAAGGAAAAACCGTGGTTACTTCATCATTCACTTTGCTCTGTGGTAGAGTGTTGCTTTTGTTGGTAGAAGTCCCTGCTTCAAAAACCCACCACGTAAGGTTATCCTCAATTCGTTCCATCATTTCATTTCATTTCTCATCATCACAGTCTCCTTTAGCCTAGCCGGCATAAGCATGGGACGTACAACTCAAAGATTTCATTACATTTCATTTCATTTGGACTTAAACGTCATTGAGGACGTCACTGTTCATTTCAGCGACCCCGAAAACGATGGTTTCCATACTAATATCGGTCATTTTTAATAACTTTACATGTCTCAATTACCCCCACCCCCCTCCCAGGGTGCTAATGGTGGCTAAACTTGAACTTAAATGACATTTGGAATGTGATTCTTTAATTAAATGACCACAAAAACCACGGATTCAACCCTAATATCGATCGTTTCCTTATGTCTGCCTTTCCCAATCCCCCTAACTGTGCTCAAAGGGTGTTGCCATCACTTGGGGCTGAACTTCAACGGCCTAAACGACAAAAGAACTGCCAGCAATTAAGTAAGTGACACTGAAAACTAATGATTCGACACTAATATCTGTCGGTTTCGATATTTTTACGTGTCACAATTTCACTCCTCTCCGCATTGCCAATGAAGTTTAAATCGGATAACGGCACAGGAAGTGTCATTATTGATCTGAAAACTATGAACTTCGACAATATCATCTCTCTATCGACAGTGGCGGATAAAGCTTGGGACCAGGAGGGCTAAACCCCCTCCAGTTTCGCTTAGCGTTGTAGCTAACGTTCTCGCGTTCGGTGCCAGCGGTCCGTCGTTCGATTCCCGGTGAGGTCACTCGATTGAAAAAGTATAACACGCTTTTTCAGGTCAGCCACCCTGAATGTGGTTTTCCTGGGTTTTCCTCATTCACACCAGGCAAATGCTGGGGTGGTATCTAGTTTATAGGTCCCAGGACGCTTCGTTTCTTCCCCAATCAATTCTTCCTTCACTTTCCCCGGATTGTGTGCTTGCCGAGGGACGTCAACTCTCAAATCATGACGGGCTAAATGGCCTTAGATGCCGAAAGCCCAGAAATCTAACTCCTAAATCCTAAATCCGCCCCCCAGTTTCTTGAGTGACAAAAATAACTAAAGCTATTATTTATATATTGTTTGAAAGTTTATAGTAATCTCATGGTGTATCTATCATAGTCTAAGTTCTTGGTCCCCCCTTCAGTATTACATTCTAGATCCACCACTGGCTTTCGATCATTTTATGTCTTCCCCTCCCATTTCTCTAGGAGTGACAGGGTCTTGCCCCAACTGGGAACTGACCTTGGACTTAAAGGATGCTAAAATTATCACTAATCAACTTAGGGATCACGAAAACTATGGATTCGACACTGATCTCAGTCGTTTTTGATCTTTACATGTCTCCCCCTTCCCTATTCCTTAGTGTGCTCTGAGTCTTATTTCAAAAGCATCTTTCCGTTAAAATAGCTCCAGCCCTTCCACTTATGCTGGAACACACACACACACACATACATACATACATACACTCATATATTCATTTATGTGTATATAAAGATAAAGATTTTAATTATCATAGTTTATTATTTTAATTATCATAAGCTTATTTTACTGCTTAAAAGTTAACAGATACATGGTTTTAGTAACATGCTTATTAATTTATTCTATCTTAAATAAAGGCCATCATTCATTTAAAACTTTTCTATATTGTCAAAAATATTTCTCATTGCTTGGTGCCTCCCGCACCCCTTTTGTGCAGCCGCCACTGTCCAGTACCTCGCATGGTCTGTAACCTCATCAGCATATAATTAACGAGACCCTGGCTATTAATTGTGAACGAGATTACAATGATTTTCATCCAAGTATGTTGTTCGCATTGACAATGCTACTATGTTAATAGCAATGTAACAAATAAATCCTAACTAGCTCACTAGGTGGTGGGGAATGTTGTGCATTTACCCAGCAACTTTTAATTTAACTCACATTCGATGGAGATCGCTTAATATTTGTAATTATTGTAACAAACCAAATAATTTACCATATATTATTTATATCCAAAAACATTTCCTTGTCATTATTATTAATAAGATCAGAAATGTAGCTCACGAATAATTTGTTACTTACCATGCAGAAAAGTTCAGCCGAGCGGCAGGTTGTTGAAGATCAGAACTCACTCGTACCACAGCTGTTATGACATAAGCTTTATGATTAGTCTTTTTATGTATCATTTCTGATTGTAATAATTACAAATTAAGGACTTTTCGCACTGAGACTGCAGTGTGAGTTGACAGTAGTCAACACGCATTTGTCAGTGAGATATTACACGAGGTGAGTCGAGCTGAATCAGGCCAATGCGTACTGAGTCGAGCCGTGTTTGGCCCACAAATATATATGTACTACTGCTAATCACAATTACCACAATAGTGGTCTTCAACGGAACCGATTACCAGATCAAATGCAAACTACGTATTCCAGTGGATCAGAAATTTTACATAAATATTTCTTTTTCTTAAAAAAAAAAAAAAAAATCTTGAAAATTTTAAATTTCTATACTAAGATTAATCACAACGCTACTCAACTGGAAAGAATCAATTTCCGTGTACCTTTGCCGTACGTAGTCAAATACTAAAAAAATAAATAAAAAAAAAAACTTGCTTTGAATGATTAGCTAAGAAATTCTGTACTGTTACTTTCCTGGTTCATACTCAAACAACAGCGCACAGATTGATAATATGCGTGCAAACTGACGTGGAATTCTATATATATATATATATATATATATATATATATATATATATATATATATTCATGCTAAAAACGCACATTACTCACTGTTGTTTGGAACGATTATGTAAGACATTATACAGTCTTATTTTAGGAGGGTCATTTCAGATTTTACTTGGGGTGGCAAGAGCCCTTGATATAAGTAAAATTTCGAGTTTTTCACTGACTTTCTACTACTGTATTGATAAAATCCCCCCTTTCCCCTAAATGACGCCTCTGTTTTATTTACGTGCAGCATTCCAAATGTCTACAGATTGATAATATACGTGCAAACTTGTATGCCACAAAAGATTATTCGTCTCAAGTAAACTTACTATACTGTACTATTCTTCCTTGAAACGATTCTCTAAGATGTTTTATACTCGAATTTTCGTTGATTTTGTCCAATGAATTCCGTGAAGATTGATAACTTGCCTGCAAACTAGGGATGGCCGGAATCAGTTCCTGATGGAACCGATTTTAGGCTCTGTACGGATCCGGTTCCGGAACCGGGTTTTCGGATCCAGGTCTGGAATCGGTTCCTAAGATCCGGTTCGGGAACCGGGTTTTCGGATTCAAGTCAGGAACTGGTTCCAGGACTGGAACCGGTTCTGAAAAGTGAATCTCTAAGAACCGGTTTCTCGCGGAACTGGTTCCGCCGGATCCGGAACTTTGTCTCCATCTTTAGTTTTCAGTTGACCCTCCTTTCCATTTGAAATTTCCAAGTCCGTCACCCCTCTTCTCGGGAGAGGGAGATCCTGCAAGAATTTGAACATTGTCAGTAAATTTTCCCACATCTATTTGTTATGTTCAATTATTCGTGAGGCTGCACAAACGGATTTTCCAGTCAGGTAGGGCCTATAATGTAATGTAAACATTTTCATGCAACGCCCTATATGATAAATTTCTTGTTATTTTCTCATGGTGCAACCGCTAAACCCGAGCTGCTGGCAGGCTGTGAACAATGTGCTAGATGAAGTAGTGGAAGCGACAGGCAGGCGGCCCCTTGTCTTATTTGCCTAAACAAACTGAGAAACTGGCAAACTGATTGGCTAAACAGGCAAACTCATCAGCGGCGTAACGAGCATTACCAGATTGGGGGGGGGATATGAAACTTGAAATTGCCAAGTCTTGATTTAAAAAATGCCAAGTCTTGGTAAAAAAAAAAAAAAAAATACCAAGTGTTTCGAAAATCTTAGTCTCACTTTTACCAACCCTGCGGAAAACTTTACAGCAACCTTATTTTCATATTCGTCTCATTCCGTGCCCCACCTGAGATATGAATACGAACAGCCCCCGGTTTCTAATAAAATTTCTCACCTCAACTCAAAATTATTATCATCTCCCACGATGCACAACTGTTAATTTGACAACTTATGGCTAGTTTAGGTAATCTGCACCAGTCAATCCTCACCAGAAATGCGTAGGTTTTTTTTTTCTCTTCTGTCCTCCAGCCTCCTCCCACTTCGATTTCATAATTTCGCACTCTGATGAAAAGTATTAAATACCGGCAAGAAAAGTACTAATATAAAACCTCCCTTTTAGGCGCCCCTCCAACCGCAAATCCGGGTCACGTGCCTCGCTTGCTGCCCCATCAGCTACATAAGTAACATACAATATTTACGTAATGCTTTCACTTATAAGTACTATAAAGAAAGGAAGAATTGCAATTTTTGTTTTACTTTCCGAAAGAAACAACTACGTACATGATGTGATTAAAAACAAAGTAGGAAAGGCAACACATTTGTATGAAAATGAAGTGAAACACACACCGATGAATGCTTTCACCCAGCAGACGTATTGTTTGGCCCCCCAAAATGTGACTTTTGGAAACATGCACTTCGGTTCATAGCGGAAGTGACAGAATGACTCGATTCATCCATTGTAGCTTTCGTCCATCGAAAAACATTTCCAGAAACCTACTGTGCCCCCCTGTGCCGTGTTATGGAAAATCAGCACCAGGGGCGAGAGTATATGACGGCGGCCTCGTACATATGAGTTAGGGCGACAGATCATTCGCGAAGCGCCACCATGGTTGGCGCGAAGCGTAAAAAAAAATTCAAAAATAAACCCTCCTTGATTTTGAACACTTTTTATTACTTTTCCTTCCATTTTATATATGTGCACATACATTTTCCTAACATGACTAACATTATAGGACCACTTGCTAGAGCAGAAAGAGGATTTAAGTACATACTAGTAATATTCCAAGTAATTTTTTCTTACTCTCTTTTTCTTTCATTCTCTTTTTTCATTTTCTCCCCAATTTTGCGCCCTCTTTCTTCGGCGCCTGGGGCTATCGCCCCCCGTTATGAAAGGAACTGATAATGCCATTCCCAAAACACACTTTTGTTTAGTTCTCCCTACTCGAAAAGCCCTGTAAATAGAAAGTCTTACAGCAAAAAAGAACTGAAATAAGCTATTCTTGTCCTCTATATTAATATGATCAGCTTTTGTTTCAAAGCGAAAGGTTTAGTCACACACAAAGCATACACGGTTACATAATACAAAGCATATTCACTCTGTTATCAAAATCTACTTCCCTTTGACATTTTACTGTTAGAAAAAAAAAACTTAAATTTGTCAAATTTACATACTACACATAGTAAAAAGTTTATACTAATAAACCTGCCATGTTTTCTTTATGTGAATACGGGACACCTTAGATCCCCTTCTCCCCAAACTTTCCAACACAATCCAATAAATAAACTATATCTCTGGTTATGAATAACAGTATAATAGGGCGCGGTGGCTCAGTGATATAGCGTTCACTTCTGGTGCATGGGGTCCTTGGTTCGATCCCAGCTCACTTCCAGTGAGCTTTGTAGTGGAAAAACACTGTGTGCGTGGATTTCTCGGGGTTCTCCCGTTTCCTCCCACTTTCCTCATTCCACCATTTCATTCATTTCTCATCATCAACATCTCCTTTAGCCTAGCCGACATTTATTTTTATCAACAATATAATAGGCGGAAGTTCCCTAAGCTGGAGCTACTTTTCTCTCGTCGTTCCCTGCAATTAACTTTACGGACTGAAGATGTTTACAATCCAACTACAAAAAAAAAAAAAAAAAAAAAATCCTTAAAAACTTAAGATAATGTCTTATAAAAATGCTTTACAGAAAAACAATATGCAAACTGTTTAAATCAGTGACACAATCTACATTCAATATTCTTCGCGCGTTTAGCAGTATTTATTTACATGGTAGTATTTGAAAAAAAATTACAATTGTAGTTTAATCTGATGAAAAGTTGATTTTTCTCCTTGTGTCGTCTATAATTGTCAGGACCAAATTTACATATTTCTAAGCCCTGGACCAAGCAGAATTCTGTTCCCATAACCTCTCAAAAATATTATAATTCTTGTTACTTTATTTAATGTCTCTCTGAAGAAAAAGTCACTCATCTTTCCTGTGCTTGTACAGTACATGTAGAAACACTCAAAGCCATCTTACTTTTTTTTATGCTGGAGAGTGTTCGAGTTTCCACCAGGCACAATGGAAAAGGCAGTGTTGCAAATTTCGCTCGCTATCAAGTCGGACAGGGTATTGTGATAACTTGCTCAAAACTGTTACATGCTACACTTTATTATTCACTCACATTATCCCAGCCACTTCATTACTTTTCGAATAAGCTTATATTGATAGCAGAAATGGGATGGAATTAAAATATGGAACATTTGCCTGTCCCGACTAAATTTATTGGGACGCGGGATTCTCGGGTCCAAAATCGGGACTGTCCCGTTTTTTACGGGACGTATGGTAGGCTTAATACTAACCAGTCACTGCCTTGTTCTTGTTTTATTAACAACAATTCTGCCAGTCACTACCTGTTGCCTTGTATACGCTCTTGTATCAAATGCTTTTGCGTCCAATGCTCTACTTGCCACCGAAACGCCTCTTCTGTCTGTCTTTTCATGTCAACTCTATTCTGCTTTTGTCAGTGGTACGGTTCCCGATTTTCATTAAAGATTCTTCAAAATGTTTACGAGTATCAAATGAACAAAAGTGAAGTGTAATCACTTGCAACAAGTAAAGAAACTTTAAACGAATATATCAATTTATTTCAAGATTGGAAACTACACAAAACTTATGCCAAGTCTATAGGAGAACTGATAATTTGCAGCAACTGGGTACCTAATAAAATGTTAAACCGGATAAGTCAATTGAACAAACCGGCATTCTTCAAATTGCCAACTATGTATTTTAATTTGCCAACTTGTCAAGAGATTGGGAACTTTGGGGGGGCTAACCCCTTTACCCCCCTTAACGACGCCCGTGAAACTCATTTGGCTAAACACCCACTGATGAACCAATTTTTTTTTTTTGGAGGGCACAAGCGGGTCTGGGCGCCTAGGGCACAAGTACGTAATCCTCTTTGCAGTGTTTTGAAGGTCAACTTTGTGCCTCCTTTACGGGTCTTTGGGAGTCTTCCGGATCCAGGTCTGGAACCGGTTCTTAAAACCAGATAGCCATGAATTGGAATTTTGTGGCCATCCCTAGTACAAACCGATATGCTGTATAAACTGTCACTCATGTAAATATATACAGGGTGGCCCATTTTAATTTTTCCACGGAAATATCTCGAAAACGGTTCAACACAAATGAACCAAGCAATAACTCAAAAAAGAAATGCCATAGGACACATCGAATGGTGTTGTCGCGGTGTCCCCCAGGGCCGCTCGTCAGGGAAGCCCACGGTCGAACTTTAAAATTTTAAATGGGAACATGGGGTGAGTGATGCTTTGTTCGATTGATCTTTAAAAGGTAAAAAGCGTTGTGTCAAAAGATTTTTCATATCGGTCATCGTACTCATAATGGCCGCCAAGACATGGTGCCTGTATCAGATAAAACGTCCAATATCGCTAACATAAAAACGGTTGAACATAAATGAACCAAACAAAAACTCAAATAGGAAAGACCATGGAGCACGTCGAATGGTAATGTCGCGGGGCCCTCCAGGGCCGTCATTCATGGGATCCCAGGGTTCAACCCAAAAATTTTAATTGGAAACATAGGGCGAGTGATACCTTGTTCCATAGATCTTTAAAAACTAAAAAGCACTGCGGTAAAAGATTTTTCGTATCGGTCACAGTATTCAACATGGCCGTCAAGACATGATTACAATATTAAATAAAACGTCCAGTACCATTAATATGATAAATGAACCGAACAAAAACTCAAATAGGAAATTTGTGTATAAACTGTACACATCGCCATGGGGCACATCGAATCGTATTGTCGCATTACCCCCCGGGAGGCCCAGAGCCAATTTCAAAATTTTAAATGGAAATCTGGGGCGAGTGATATCTCGTTCACATTGAAACACTGCAACGTTCGACACTTTTGTTTTGCATTTCAGTTGATTGATTTTTGCATGCAATAAAAATAGAATGTACCATTTAACACGAATTTTACCTACTTTTTCTCATTACAGAGACATCTATCTCTTATAAAAACACATTTCAGATAATTCATAGATTCAATTATCAAAAACTAAGGTTCTCATTTGCAATTTCACCATTCTTTCCCACTTCAGAGAAGTCAGGTTGCAATGATAACTTTCTAGGAATTAGATTTCCTCCTTTGCATTAAGTCACTTTCATTTTAATTATCTTTTTCTCCGTTGCATCGTTCTCGAGCCGTGGAATAATAAATACCCTCTGTGATTTCCTACACGAGTTTTATTCTGTTCATTTATCTCCAATCGTTTCCATATTAGTGGTACTGGACGTTTTATCTGATACAGAGATCATGTCTTGGAGGCCAATTTTAAAACGGTGATCCCTATGAAAAATGTTTTGCCACAACGCTGTTTAATGTTTAAATAAATAAACGTGACCCATATTTTCATTTAAAATTTCAAAGTTAGGCCCTGGGCCCTCACGAAAGGCGGCCCTTTAGTCACCACAACACCATCATTCGGCGTACCCTATACCATTTTCCTGTTTCAGTTTTTATTCTTTTCATTTATCTCCAACCGTTTTCTCACTAATGGCACTGAACATTTTATTTGATATAGGCACCATGTCATTTTATACGGTGACCGATATGATTTTTTTTTTTTTTGCACCAACGCTTTGTAGTTTTTAAAGATCTATCGAACGGGGTATCAGTCGCTTCGTGTTTCCATTTAAAATTTTAAAATTAGGCCCTGGGCCCTCATGAAGGGTAACTCTGTTGGTCACCCCATTAACACAATTCGATGTGCTCCATGGCACTTCCTATTTGAGTTTTTGTTAAGTTCATTTATGTTGGAAAGCTTTCGGCGGGCTGTGGTGCGTCCCTAGGTAGCAGATGTGAAGCGACGCTGAGTATACGTAGAAACTATTATTAATGCAAAAACACAAAATCTGCTCTGAGTCTATTATCAATACAAAGTAGCTAATATCCCCAATTTTACATCGCGTAATATTTTGAGTCCTCTTTGAACCTACCATCATCCGTAGAATTAAAAGGTGTAAACTTGTTGAGGGCAAAGGTCTAACATACTCAAAAAATATAAGAGTTAATCGAGATGGGTTTTGTGATGATACACTCCAACATCCCTGGCACCAAAATGAACACGAATCCTTTCAGAATGACCAGATATATTTATTTTTAAGATAAAAGAAAGCAAATTCCAATTGAATTACGTATTTAGATCTTTTAACTATCTGCAGAACGGGAGTGTTAGAATGTTATTAACCCTTTCACTGAATATGTCGACCTTTGTCGATGGAATGAAAATTTCCCTAACCTGCGAATGTCGAGTATGGTCAATGTTTTAATATTGTTTTGTTCGTATCTTGGACTTGTCGAGAGTAGTCACCAAAGGAATTTCGTTTGATTTATTGTGTTCTGTTGTCTTCGGTAACTAACGTAACCTCAAAGAATCGCACGGAAAACTTTGGCAACTACTCCCAAGAAGCCCAAGATTCGGACAAAATCTTTTAAAACTTTGGCTATAGTCGAAATTTTCTGGTTAGGGAAATTTCCTTTCTTTCGATTTACGAAGAGAAAGGGATAAAAAAGAAACATTCAATACCAATTACCTCCTGTCAAAATTACTGGCTCAACTCCTGTCTCGGTAGAAACATATAGCTAAAAACGCTTCCTACAAGCAGCTGAAGGGACTTTTGCCGGCTGCTTGCAAGGAAGTTTTGTCCAGCAAGCATTGTTCGAGGGCAAAATCAAATTGTGAGGAGATTGCACTGGGACACTAGTTGCTAAAGGATGAATCCTGCACAACAGCGACAATTTAATTTACTTCAGCTCCGGTGAGGATGGGCAGGAGTTGGTCACTTTGGGGGCCACCATGTTTCGTGCCTGGAAGAAACAGTGACGCTGAACAACTTAATGCCTGCCCCATCACCTTTTATTTATAAAGCAGAATTTATGAGGGAAAAAGAAACAAAATCCGTGTGAAATGCAAATAATCTCTTTTATTTTTAAATTGTATGAAAATACAACTTACTTTCAACTCATTTCTTAACTTGACTTTTGACATTTGGAAAGCTACAATCCATCTATAGACTATTAAGTGCCTTCAAAATATGGTTTTTCTTTCAGAATTTAACTAAACTAGGCGTTTATATTAATAAACGATAAAATTAAATTACAAAAAAGAAAAAACAAATTTATTTATTATATTGAAGAAATCGCAAATATAAGGGGGTAATGAAACTTGAAAATTAACATTATAGGTTGAACTTAGCATCAATCACACACACACACACACACACACACATATATATATATATATATATATATATATATATATATATATATATATATATATATATATATACATATATCGAGATTACTATCGAATCCATTGGGATCTATCGTCGATTACTGTGCTTTCGGAATCGCTTAGCCGTTGGGTGCCAACCCCGATGACATTTGAGACAAAGCTTAGGCAAGAACGAACATTTCAGCTGGCTCGGGAATTTACAGTGTTGCCAGTCGTTATTTATTCTATTCATTCCTTATTTTGTGACTGTATTTATTATCCTCAGGTTATAATTTTCTGACAGGGCAACGACAAAGGAATTGATCATGCCATATGTATATATAAAAACCTATGGTTGTGAGTATGTTCCAACACACTGTAAAAACTAAAACAGCATTTTAACACTTTTAGTACAGATATTGAGGGAGAAAATATCAAGTGTGTGTTTATACAGTGTGCTTTGCGTATCCAAAAGCGTTCATTATCCGAAAACAGTTCAAACACAAAGTGATGACATTCATTTAACACATTTTGTATATACATGTGGAACATACTTGGACAACACAGTATGTGCAAGGGGTGATTATGTGTCATCTGGAGGTGTTCAAAGAGTGTCGGTAATGTGTACAGTGTCTCACTGTGTCTAAAAGTAGTTTCTGTACTTTTCGCAGTGCATAATTCAGTTAATTCAACCTAACTTCTTACACGAATAATTTACAATATAGGAAAAATTGCTGTATGGCAAGCTGCAAAATATGTTCACTAGTCAACATATTAATATAAATTACTTCAGGTGTATGGCCAATACATAGTATGTAATTCCTGTCATGAAATCTCAGGGACATGAACAAAAAAGTAGAACATGAATTAATCATGATATATGAATATGACAATGAAATGTCACGTCTTCTAACTTTGGAGCAAACTGGAAAATAATGTTTAATATTCTTATGCAATGCTATGCAATAACACATACAAAACAAGTTCCCCCTGGTATCTGCAGGTGCATTTCTGAAATTAAACTACATACTGTTCTGTGGACCGATCCCAACCTATTGCACCTAATAACTTAATTTCACCGTAAGTGTTGCTTATCAGTTACTTTCCCCGAGGCGCTGATATCTGAACCATAGAACTAGCATATTGTAAAGATTTCTTTGGTAGAGCAAATAATGTACTCGGGATTTGGACTTTTCCCTTCACCTTTTCATTACAAAAGTTTTATGTACACAAATTATAGTAAGAAATTCCTCTAATATTTAGGTGAGATTAGATAGGAGCCCGGTGACCAAGCATCGTGGGCTTTGGGGTTAGGTACTCTCGGTGACCATGCGTCGTGAGAGGGGTGTAGATTAGGTTTCTCTTTCTCGGTGACCGTGCGTCGTGAGAAAGAGGATAGGAACCCGTTGACCGTGCGTCGTGGGTATAAGGATAGGTACCTCTCGGTGACCAAGCGTCGTGAGAGGGGTTTTAGGTGTTGTGATCAATCCGTGAAGATTGATGTTGGTCGAGGTGTGCAGGTCCGTTTTATTCTATCTTGTCGGCTTCCATCGTGGGTACTCGTCCTTCCGACTGATGGCGATGGTGTTCGACTCCTCTTCGGGAACGTCGTCTGTTTGTTTGTGTTTATTATCAGCACATGTAGTTCACACGTGGTTATTGCCTGGTACGGCAACGTGGGGATCCTTACACCCCCGGGGCGTAGAAATAAAATAAGCCACTGGATTATTTTTTCGTGGTTGTGCCAGCATGGAATCTGCATATTGGGCACAGTAGACACTGGAAAACACTATAACACTGAAACACAAAATCAAAGTTAAAAAGCACTGGTCACTGATATCACTGTTTGAGATATTATCACATAAGTTTTAAAGTTGAAGTTGAGCACTGACAGTTTGTCCTCTTAAGCTAAGCAGGATCCGTATGGCACGTCATTTCCCTCAAAGGAGAGGCTGTCGAAGCTCTGATGATTACAGTTAATAGTTATAACCACGTCACTGATAGTAATGTCCGCAGTATAGGTTATGAAGTTCGCGCGTCATATGGCGCTATTATACAAATGTTTCTAATATTGGTCTAGTTCTGGCTAGTACTAGTTAATAGATGACAGAACATACTTAGAGAACGATTAAAGTCATTACATTGATAATTGTAGTCACGGCGGAAAAAGGTTGCCAATCAAAAGTCCTGATTTTCCGAACACTCTATATATGTAGGTCATTATGTTAGTGACAGTTATATGATACGAAGCAGAGAAGCGAAGATAAAAATGTTATAGCTGGCCTTGTGAAGTTCGTTCGCTCGAAGTCGAAAGAAAATGCTGGCTTGCAATTTTGTTTACTGAAGGAAATTGTATGTATGTATACTTATTCATATGACAGAATGCAGGTTGGTTAGAAATTATAAGAGTGAAAAAAAAAAGACAAGGGATCGTTTGCGATTTGAACACTAAGGTGGGTACTAGATTTGGTCACTTCAAATAGTTAGCTGTATTATAGGTGTATCTTGGTTTCTTCTATTCCATATTTAGTTTTTTTTTCTTTCTTCTTTGCCGCTGAAACGAAGAGTGCGCTTCGCATGTCGCTTGTTTATATCTGCTGAGAGGATGATGATCTTGGTTTTCTCTCTTCTTATCTTCTCTTTCCTTCTTCCTAGCTGGTGCGTTCGTCATCATTATCATTATATATGTATTCTTCGGCTGCATGAAATGGCTTAATCCTGTCAATGTAAATATTCTGTTCTTTCTCCCTGAAATTATGGGGCATGCGAACGCGATAGAGATTATTGTTTAGTTTTGAAATTATTGTAGCCGGTCCGCAGTATCTATCGGTCCATTGTGATGACTCTCCAATTCTTCGAAAGGGAAAGTAAATGAGTACTTTATCTCCAGTGTGAAAAGTTTGTTGTTTATGTCTTCTATCAAAGTACTTCTTTTGTTGTTCGTGAGCCTTCAGTAAGTTATGCCGTGTCTTTTCTCGAAGTTTTACGAGTTGGTCCCGTTCAAGCTGTAGCTGAGGGGTAATATGAAGTTTGCAATCGCTGATGGTCCTGGGTTCGTATCCAAACATGAGAAAGAAGCTGGATTTCTTCGTTCCTAATTGAGCGAAACTATTTAAACCAAAAGTAATATGAGGTAATAACTTTGGCCATGTTTCGTGATTTTGTTGGACGAAAAATTTTAAGGAATTCTGCAGTGTTTTGTTCATAACTTCGACTAATCCTATGTCTTGATGGTTGAAAGCAGGGCAAAACTTAAATTCAAAGTTATATATCTCTGCTAGTTTTTGAAGTTTCTTCGCTCTGTGCACAGGATGTCTGTCTAGATGAAGGAAACGAAAGGCGCCGAATTTCAGAATTATTTCTTCCAACAAGAATTGTTCAATTGTATCTGCTGTAATCCCATTAACAGCCTTTGTCACTATATAACGTGCACTTGTTTCGATGGCGACTAAAACATATTTTGGTTTTCCTTCTTCGTGCGGATAGGGACCTAAGCCGTCAAACATCCATCGTTCTCCTATATGGCCTATCGGGTGGTGCAGAAGTTCACCTTGTTGTTTTCTGGGTAGTTTTTTCAGGAGTTGGCACTCCCTACAGTTCTTGATTCTGAATGCCAAGTATGATTTCATGTTTGGCATGTAGTATTTGTTAAGGACAGTCTTATATGTCTTAGAAAACCCAAAATGAGGAGCTGACGGGTTTTTATGAATAGACTCGAACCAATGTCCTGCCAAGCTTTTCGGGATGCACAAAAGATGAAGTAGCCCAAGTTCTGGATGTTTCTGTGTTCGATACAATATGTTGTCTTTTAATCGAAAATATTTGGCTGCTCTCGTGGTGGAACTTTTAGCCGGTTCTCCCCCTTCTAAAACTGTTATAATATCAGCGTATGCGTCATCCTTACGCTGTTCTTCTCGTAAGTTCTTCAAAGATCCTGAGTATTCTATTTGGAGAATGGGTTCCTCTAATGAATTAGATCTGTATGCATGTAGATCTTCGATTGCCTGATGTGGGTCCATGGGTTCTGAAATATCACTGGTATTTTGCTCTAAGCGGCTAATGATATCAGCCGGATGTTTCTTTCCTTCGATGTGACAGATATCAAAATTATAGTCAGCTAAGAAAAGTCTATAGCGAGTGTATTTTCCTACTCTGTCCGGGTGACTACGTAAAGAGGTTAGACATTTTGCGTCTGTAAACAATTTAAATTTACGATTGAGTTAGAAATATCTAAATTTGCGTAAAGCATATATAATAGCGTACAGTTCTCTTTGCCATACTGAGCTCTTGATCTCAGTTTTTGTGAGACGTCTGCTACAATAGGATACGATTCTTTCTTCGTTAGTTTTGGGATCAAAACAAGCTAATAGCCCTCCGATCTGGTGAGAGGATGCATCTGTGTTTAGCCTTATCTCTAGCTTTTCGTCGAAATGATAGAGAGAAGGGGCATTCAAAATGTCTTCTTTCAACTTCTCAAATAATTCGTCATGTTTTTCTGTCCATTTAAATTTGGCATTTTTGGTAAGAAGTTGCTGGAAATGTTCTACCTTGGTCGTGAAGTCCTTGATATGACTTCGTAAATAAGAGCATAGGCCAATAAAGCTCTTAAGTATGCGTTTGGTCGTTGGCTTTTTAAAATTCTTGATCTTCTTAGCGATTTTTGGTGAGATGCTTATCTTCTCTCCGGATACAAGGAATCCTAGAACTGGGAGTTCTCTATATAACAGGTGCGTCTTCTTGGGGTTGGCTCGGAAGTCGTGTTTCCTTAATTTTTGAAATAAAAGCTCCAAATCTGAAAGTTGTTGTTCCCATGTATAAGAACCGATGACGATGTCATCTGCGAAATTGGTAATGCGTTTAGGTAAGCCGTCTAGTAGCATTTTAATTACTATGGTTAAAGATTGGGAAGAGGAACAATGGCCCATTACGCATCTAAGGAATTTATAACTTTTGCGTGTATGATTTACCTCGAAAGTCATATATTTAGTGCTTTTTGGATGCAATTTTATTTGAAAATACGACTGGGAAATGTCCAAACTTGAAATCAGGTCTTTTCCTTTTAAAACCTGTAAAACGTCCTCTGTATTTTGAAATGGTATGCTTAGGTATTTTGTATAAACATTACATGCCTGGAGGTTCAACACAAGCCTGAAATCTGAACTGATTGGCTTTTTAATTGCAATTAAAGGTGAGGAGAAATTACTAGTCTGCGTCTCCGTTATGATTTTTGCATCAAACAGCTGTTGTATCTGCTTATCAATTTGATCTCTTATCCCTAATGGAATTGGTGGGGAACGGTGATGGAATGACGCACTTTTATCTATACGAATTTTGTGTTCATATCCTCTAAAATAGCCTATATCCTCTGGGCTGTATGAAAACACATCCCTGTATTTATACAATAAATTGGTTACAGCTATTCGCTGGTATTCTGGTAAATCTGGATTTATATCAAAAAGGTTAATGTTAAAAGATTTAGCAGTTTGCCTTAATATTTCCTTTATCTCTTCTTGAGTACGAAATTGATGTGTTTTCTTTTCGTCTTCTTCTATTGTAAATGAAAATTCTTCCACGCCCTCCTCTGTATACGCCACTGGTGTACCTTTATTTAATGTTATTATTCGTGACGTGGGATTGAAAATGAGTAATGTAAGGTCGTTACTCGGTACTCTCATGGTCATTGCCTGTAAGCCATATCGGTCTAATAATGATTGCATTGGAGTAATGTAAAATGCAGCGTCATGAATTGTTTCTCTTTGAATCGATACAGGAAAGAAGAAATGTGATTTCGCTGGTATCGTAACTTTACTTGCTGTGATGACGTTTGCATTCCTTTGCAAGTGCAATGAGTGCATAGTGTCTCGTGACATTTCTTCCGATTCTTGCTTTTCTATTGGAAACGTAGGTTTCCTAGTTTTTCTGTATAATGATATAGATTTATTCTCCAAGTCTATTTGAGAGAAAAGTCTTGTGAGAATGTCATTCCCAAAAATCGGATTAAAGTCAGCATCTATGATGCGGAAGTAATGTGAGAAAGTAGTGTTGCCAATTTTAAATTTAATTAAAGCTATTTCTTTTAAAGTTAGAACTTTATTGGCAATGCCCTTGATACGAGTTTGAAATGGTATTAGCGTACACTTTGGGGGTACGTCCCGTCTTGACCATAGACTAAGACTAGAACCAGTGTCTATTATAGCTGGTAGACTGTTTGTACTTATATTAATATTGAGTAACAGTTTATTATTTTCTATTCCCAATCTAACATGTTCACGATGTTCATTATTGGTCGTCTGGGTGAAAAATTTGGCGTTCGTGTCCTTAAGAGTTTTCGCTGTTGCCTGCTCTTCTTGAATGCCAACACATCTTAATTGTGGTGGTGTCTGTGTGGCCCGCGCCGACTTTTCGGAAATGGCCCGCGAGGCTTGACTTTGGCCTGCGAGCCCATCTAGGCGTTTCCCTGGTTGGAATTTTTTGGATTATTCCAACAGGTAGATGCTCCGTGGTTCTTCTTGTAACAAATTGAGCAGACTGATATTTTGTCGCCCTTTACAAAATTGTTCCTTTTTCTACCACCATTATTTCCTTTATTGCTATTCTTCGCATCCGCTTTTTGTCCGTTTCCTTTACGAACTTTTCCTCCGTTGTTACGCCTATAATTAGACTTCATGGCATTCTGTGCTACCATTAACGATAACTCGGCCATTTGATTTGCTAATTTGGTAAGGTCCGTGTGAGGAGGTTGTGAGGGCGGGTTTTGACTATGGTGGGGGTGCGGATTCGAAACTTCAGGTGCAGAGGAAGTTGACTGGGGAGGGAAGATATTCTGCGATGGAGGTGCAGAAGGTATCGATTGCGAATAACTAGGAGCAGGTTGGGTGTGATGCACAGTAGAAGTTGGCTGTTGTGCATAGGTTGGCATGTATGAATTAGAATTCGTTTGGCTATAATGGTCGTACAAAGGGTGTGGTGAGGGGCGGTTAGGTTGGCCGATTAAAGAATGAATTGCCCGTGACAATTCTACATAATTCCTCTTTTGCATGAGATCTTGAGCTTTTTCCAGTTTGTGGAGTCGTTCCTGCAGCCGCTGGATTGTTGGAAAGGATTCCAACGCTATCTTTTGCAGCAAATTTCGTTGTAGTCCTAACGAAAGAAAATGAATTTTCTGTTCCTCTGAAGCCTCTGGCATCAGCTGTCTGATAGTCCTCAATTTCCTTAAGAAATATGATTCGACTGATTCATTTTCGTTTTGTTGAATTTGAAAAATTTCTAATTCCGCCTTATACGCTGGTATATTTGGGCGGGACAGAGAAATTAATTTGGTTTTCAGCTGTTCGTAATTTAGTGTGTCGAATTGATTCAGATTTTGCAATTGTAAGACAAAGTCAAGAGCTACCTCCTGTAGATACATAGGAAGAATTTCTTTCTTCTTTTCGGGGGTCCAAGCCTGAAGTAAAGCCAAATGATCAAACAGCATGAAAAATCGATCGGGATCGTCAGTACTGTGACCAGAATATCTAGTTAAGTGAGGAATATTAAGAGGTATACAAGAGCCTGATTCTGCCATATTGTTATCGCCTTCTTTATATGTATTTTTCCCAGATCTAGTTGTCGGCATAAATACCTGCCAGCCTATAACGAATCAATCTACCGTTAAGAGTAATGAGAGTATTTATGAGAATACGGATACTATCTTTTATATGAACCTGCTTTTAGTAACACTTACACTGTATTGTAAAAAAGTTTCTAAGTCCGTGTTTTCGTTAATAAAAAAAGCGCCCCGTAGGAAAGTCCTTTTAGTGTCTGCAAATAGACGCCGACGCATCTACCATGTAAAGATTTCTTGGGTAGAGCAAATAATGTACTCGGGATTTGGACTTTTCCCTTCACCTTTTTATTACAAAAGTTTTATGTACACAAATTATAGTAAGAAATTCCTCTAATATTTAGGTGAGATTAGATAGGAGCCCGGTGACCAAGCGTCGTGGGCTTTGGGGTTAGGTACTCTCGGTGACCGTGCGTCGTGAGAGGGGTGTAGATTAGGTTTCTCTTTCTCGGTGACCGTGCGTCGTGAGAAAGAGGATAGGAACCCGTTGACCGTGCGTCGTGGGTATAAGGATAGGTACCTCTCGGTGACCAAGCGTCGTGAGAGGGGTTTTAGGTGTTGTGATCAATCCGTGAAGATTGATGTTGGTCGAGGTGTGCAGGTCCGTTTTATTCTATCTTGTCGGCTTCCATCGTGGGTACTCGTCCTTCCGACTGATGGCGATGGTGTTCGACTCCTCTTCGGGAACGTCGTCTGTTTGTTTGTGTTTATTATCAACACATGTAGTTCACACGTGGTTATTGCCTGGTACGGCAACGTGGGGATCCTTACAATATACACCAGATGTTGAGTAAGCAGCCTGAGCCGACCAAAATTCAACTAGATTTTTTCCTTGAAACTTTGAGGCCTTAAGACATAAATTTAAATATATATATATATATATATATATATATATATATATATATATATATATATATATATATATATAAAGCTGCCAACCGTACCCCATTTTTCGGACGAACAACATAATTTCTGATCCCGTCTAAATGTGTAACACCCAACAAAAATCGATGACTGTATCATACCATTACTTTTCTGGTAGGCTATGTAGAAGCATGATATGCTGTAGTTTCCGAAAAATGATTATATTTCTTGCTGAAATGGGACATCTGACGCATTTGGAAATATTGTTGTGAACTTTTTTGATTGCTAAAAGTGTACGTAATTGCTTCCATTAATTTAGCTACAGTAAGATTTCTCTCTCTACCTTTTTAAACGATTGTGAAAAGTTGACGAAAAAATTAACATTTGATAAACAGCTGAGTGCATTATATTTTGTTTCAAGATATTTGTTTAAACCAGTGTTTGAGGCTGATTCTGTACAGGAGCGTATTTTAGGAGCAATCGAGTCTACCGGCGGAAGGCCTTCAACATTAGGAATGAAAGTTAATAAAACATGTATAACCTAAATTAGAATAATGAGTTTACAGTTTATTGGATCAAATGATTCAATATATGTCAGGCAAATTTTTTCTTGTAGGCCTTATATCTCGAGAACTACATCTTGTCTAGCCAAACGCAAACTATCACTTAACTCAGTGTGATGTGCTCATTCCGTGAAAAAAAAAAAAAAAAACTCGATTTAGGGGCCGCTCCAACCTTTTATGGGCCCTTATCACGAGATTAATGTTGGGCAAGAACGCAATCTTTTGATGCATTTTTTGGATCATTCCTAAAATCCTTGGCCAAGATCGCAAACTTTGATCCATTTTTTGGATCATTCCTAAAATCCTTGGCCAAGATCGCAAACTTTTGATCCATTTTTTGGATCATTCCTAAAATCCTTGGCCAAGATCGCAAACTTTTGATCCATTTTTTGGATCATTCCTAAAATCCTTGGCCAAGATCGCAAACTTTTGATCCATTTTTTGGATAATTCCTAAAATCCTTGGGAAAGATCGCAAACTTTTGATCCATTTTTTTAACATTCATAAAATCTTGTTATGTTTTATTCATGGCACTAGTTTCTCTATATTTTTTCACAAAACATGAATAGTACTAACTGAATAAGAGATAGCTGTCAACGCTCTGAAAGCAATTCCTCTTGCTTTCTTAGCAACTGATGATGTGTCAACCCCTGGCATACCACTCTCCACTCTCCTGCTACTGCCAGCAGAAAGATCGTATCGTTGTTTCCGTGTCGTCGTAAAAGTTCTGCTTTAACAATGTGATAGCGAGGAACGGGTTGGTAACCAGGCAGGTTCCATCTCTGTAAATCGGATTCCATAGGCGATGCGACAGAGTAAATGAAAGTTATGGAACAATCACATATCAAACATTTTGGGGATATCTGAGAATTTTGGGGCATCATTCCGTAATGGTTTGGTTAACGCAATGCAAAAATTAGCCTTTTACTTTCTGATTGTTGGTACCGTATTTACAATTACTTATTGCGTTATTTGAATTGGATTATAATCCGCAAATTTTGCGCGTACCTGTACGAAAGAAGGCAATAGAAATCACAAATGAGGCATATTGTCGATTAGAAAATATGTTGATTTCTATTTACTCTCTTGTGAACGTTTTCGTTGGTATCTAGCGGGAAAATGAAATACTACGTAGAAAATTGACAATTTTTAATTTTTGTCACAAGTATACTGGTATAGTACGTTTGTTTGTAAGCCTAAAATCAGTACAACAATGGATTTAAGGTCAAATAGCAATATCACTAAATATAATTCGTGATGCAATCTGATGAACGAAAAATTGCTCTTGATTTGTTTAAACAAGAAAAATATTGCATCGAAGAACCTGGCACATTCTGTACCTGTTTGCGTTAACGCTACTCTAAATTTGCGATTTATTTTGCGATAATCGGGATAGCAATTACCATGACTTTCTGCACTGTTTGCGTTTAGTTGTTGTACGTAGAATTTTGTAAAGACTAGTACAGAATGACAATCAATGTCAGTAAAAGAGCCGGCTTTCGACAGAAGTGACATTGTAAAAAAAAAAAAAAAAAAAAAGTGCAATCCATGACAAGTTAACTGTGCAGAGGTATGATGGCATTTCATTTATATTGGAAAACATTAATAGTCTGAAAACAAAAGTTCAATCTAAACACATCAACCACTATTTTTTCATTATTGTACATATCTTGAAATTTTAATTACTATTATTATTATTATTATTATTATTATTATTATTATTATTATTATTATTATTATTATTATTATTATTATTATTATTACTAAAAACAATAGACAAGGTCAATGGTAGCCCATGCCGTCAAACCTGTATGCGCCATTTGTTCTGCAACAGTCTTTGGTAACCTTGCGTATCGCAGAACAACGCAAAAGATGCAACCATTAAGTAAAAATATTTCGCCTTATGCAAAGTCATTTTGATGTATTATTAGCGTCATACTAAAAGCCGGACTACTGCAGGAAACAAATGTTAGTCGAACTCTTTAGTATGGCACTAATAATACTTCAGAACGACTCTGCATAAGGCCCATTATGCCGAATATAGTTAACTAAAATGAAAAATTTGCGTTGCGTTGATACTAACCGTAATGGAAAGGGAAGCTTCATTCTTTATTTTCTAATTTCATACAATTCAAAGAGCTTGTAATTATTAAAGAAAATAATAAGAAGAAGAAAATAGAAATTATCCATGCCTTCATGTACTTAAGCTTCTGATTACGTATATTTACAGCCATATTCTGTACCGGTTTGCGTCAACGCGACAGAAAATATGTGCTTTCTTGTGCGAAAAGCTGCATTGCAGTAATATTGGCATATTGCGATTTTTCATTGTGTTTCCGTATGAAAAATTTTCAGAGACTGGTACGGAATAAGATCCATTTGTAACTTAAAAGTAATCGAGGGAAAAACACAGACTCGAAAGTGATGACATTTCAACTGAATCGACTACGAATCGACCAAGTGAAAACGCCCCTTGATAAATTGATTCCTTATAATCATTACATCGTTTCTAAATGAGTTTGCTCAGAGGTGACATCAAGAAGCATTTTATGCAAACTCGAATAATGTAATATACAGTTTGTTTTATAATTGTTTGTGACAACAGTAAATGAAAGGCAATGAAATTATATCGATTTTAAACAATTCGGTTCCGACCAATGAGGTAAATATCTTTTGAATAGGTGTCCTAAGTGTTTTTTGTTAATACCATTTGACAAAACTTGGCTTTTCTGCGTTCATGAAATGTTTTTTTTTTTCTAATATACTTTATTTGTTACACTGCTTTCAGAAGCAGTTAAAAACGAGAGTTTTAATACAAAATAAATATATTTAAACCTCGATGATAACTTAGTGTCTAAAGAAACACGTGTTATCCTTGCAGTGAAAGTTCATTGACGAAGCTATAAAACTTCCTGTTATAAAAGTCACCCTCATTTGTTGGAGTTATATCAACTGCAACTAACTTTTCTATTCAATTGCTTTCAAAGATAATAGTGTGACTAAATAAACAGTTAAACTATCTAATATTTTAAAGTTTGTTTTCCTCTCGATCACATTTTAGCAAGAAGTAAATGCATTAACTAAATTGCATATTTTTGCCTGCCATCTAGGAATTCTTATTAAAATAAACAGTAATTTTTATTTAAGATTCTTGCAACAAGCTGTTGGTTTCAAGAGTCTTTCGTGACTGGGAGAAATGCATGTTTTTCTTTGTGAGATTATCCAGGTAATGTAAATATCAAAAAAAAATCTTACTGTTGGAAGAGAGGAAATACATAATCTATATATACAGGGTAATTCAATAAAAACGTACCAGGCCTATCACAGCTAATACTGTACGTAAAGCCTTCAAACAAAAAATTGCATTACCAAATCGTATTTGTAGAATGCAATAGACACAGTAACGAGACCAGTGGCGTCTCGTGAATAACTCTAACGGGGGGCAACTTCAAAATTTGAAATGGAAAGTTTTATAACTGTTGGAATCGTTCGAAAGGACATTAAATGTTATGCAACTTTTAGAGGACAAACTTTGCCATATCCTTTCCCATTTAGTCGCTAGAGGTGTTGTTGCAGACTTGTATCTGACTATCCGTACCAGGCCTATATCGCAGTTAATACTGCACGTAGAGCCTTCAAACAAAAAATTGCAATACCTAATCTTATGTGTAGAATTCAATAAAAGTAGTAGCGAGACCAGTGGCGTCTCGTGAATATCTCCAATGGGGGCAACTTCAAATTTGCAATGGAAAGTTTTATAACTGTTGTAATCGTTCAAAACACATTAAATGTCGTGCAACTTTTAGAGGACAAACTTTGTCAAAACCTTTCCCATTTAGCTGCTAGAGGCGTTGTTGCAGACCTGTATCTGACTACCCATACCAGGCCTTTATCTCAGCTAATAATGCACAAATAGCCGTCAAACAATTGAACTACCAAATCGTATGTGTAGAATACAATAAAAATAGTACCAAAACCAGCGGCGTATCGTGAATTTCTCCAGCGGGGGTCATCTGCAAAATTTGACATGGAAACAAGGGTTGGTTGTGCCTCCATTGAGACAAGCGCACAATGGAAGAAACGTCGAGAGGAAACACGTTGACATATTTCTTCCTCTGTGGCAACAACACGGTCGCATTACTAGGTGAAAGTCAGATGGTGCGAGGGTGTCCCCAGTCACATCAGGCGAATGCAAACGTGCAAACCATGCGTGCAAACCATGCCTTGGCAAACAACGCCTTTACAGGATTAACTCGAGGCCTAAGCCAAGGGTAGCCCAGACCCACAATGACGTAGACGCGCGATGTATCTTGTGTGCGTACGTACAATATGAAATATCTCCCAAATTCGAAAGCATGTGTTGTGGGCTTGTATGTAGTTGTTTCGATTATCATTGCCAGTGATTGTGTAGTGGTACTATTTTAGATCCAGTAGCTAGCACGTACATGACCTTGCTTAAGACATAATCTATGCGGCCTCGAACAGGCGATTACTGCTATGTCAGACAGAGTGCAGAAGGAGCGATGCTGTGGCCAAAACAGGTAACGCAAGTGTGTAGAGTCCGAGAGTGATTAAACACCTCTGCAGTGAGTTAAAGTGGTCCGTGTAGTGGACAAGGTGTCGTGCATCGAGTCCTACTACCCCTGTGTATTAAAAGCTCGTGACGGGACGAATACTTCCACAAGCAGTGAAACCTCTTTGATTTTGTTGATGTTTGAGTGATTGTAGTAGAAAGTGTCGGTAGTAAATAACATTCATGCGGTATACGAATTTGGAGGCATTCCAAATGTTCATGATTTTAGGAGAATGCTGGGAAAATTATAGGGCTTCAGCTCGATTATACGCTCAACGGTATCTACAGCGACAAACTATTTCCCACAATCTGCTGCGGAGATTAGCAGCACGATTGCGGCGTATAGGCATCATGCTTGGACGTTATCGTGTCCGGAGAAGAGTCATACAAAATGAAGCCGTTGCCATTGATGTACTTGCCGCTATTGCATTAAACCCTCATGTATCTTCGCGGCAGATTGCACGAGATCGTGGTATGAGTCAAGGTAGTGTCCTGCGTATTCTGTGGAAATCACATTTTCACCCGTACCACCTCTCTCTGCATCAAGAACTAAGTGATGCGGACTGTAATTTACGTCCTCTGTTCTGCAACTGGCTGGTCAATCGCGTGAGAGAACATCCGAATTTCATTCACTTCATTTTACGGACAGATGAAGCAACATTCTTCAGTGATGGCAACGTGAATCTCCACAATGCACATTACTGGGCAGCGGAGAACCCTCACTGGATGAAAGAAGTCAATCGGCTACACCGATGGCGAATTAATGTGTGGGGTGGCATTGTAGGGACTCAGGTCATTAGGCCATGGTTTTTTTGCTGGTCATTTAACAGGTGCAATATTTCGTGGTTTCTTGCGACACCATCTACAGCCGCTATTGGAAAATGTACCCCTCCATATACGTTAGACGCTGTGGTTTCAATTAGATGACTGTCCAGCCCATAATGCTGCCATGTGTAGAGAAGAGCTAAATGTTCTAATTCCGCAACGCTGGATTGGAAGAGGTTCCAATCCACAGTTTCCTCCGCGGTCGCCCGACCTTACTTGTATGGACTATTTTTTTCTGGGGTGGAATTAAGGGCGTTGTATATGTCAACCGACCAACTACAATTCGCAACATGCAAAACCGCATTACAACCGCATTCCGGAACATCAACGTGGCCGAGTTGGAAGCTGTTGCTCACAATTACGTACAGCGAATAAATAGCTGTATTGCTGTTCGGGGACATCACTTTGAACATTTGTAAAAGCCAGGGGGCGTCGACTACACTCCGCAGAAGGTAAGCTGATCCTTTAGCTCTTTACTCATCTTTCTCCAATGGCTTGATTGCAACGCCTCAGCTTTCTGTCCCCATGTTTTGTTCCATGCTTTGGCAACAGCACATTCGGTTCGTCTTTCTTCGTTGCAACCAATAGTTTCTTCTTCCGTTTTGTTATAGCATCGTACATTGTCCCTCATCATAGTTCTCCCCATCCACTGCGCTTCTGTCGCAGCCATACGGAAAGCAGTCTCTTCAAATATTGCCATCCAAATATTGTCATTGGTTCCCTATTTAGAGCTTCATTCAACAGCAGCAAATATACTTCTGCTTATTGTTACAGTATGTGCCCTCCCCCCGTCGTGGTCTATTGCTGACGCCATTGTTGTTGTCACACGGTGTGATTCCGCGTGTGTACAATTGTACGTCCCGTTCGTTTCAGACCAGTATTTACTCTTCCCTTTGGTTCAGCATGCAGAAATCCTCGCATCATCTGACTTTGACCTCGTAATGCGATCGTGTTGCTGCCACAGAGAAAGAAATATGCCAACGTGTTTCCTCTCGACGTTTCTCCCATTGTGCGCTTGTTTCAATGGAGGCACAACTAACCGACAGTGAGGAACTGCTTATAAGCAGTGAAGCGTAGACACCCATTAAAAATTTTTAAGGTCATCACCTATGTTGTGCATTATCATCATACACGAAGGTAAACTATGTTACATTTAGAAACATACATTGTATTTCTGTTACTATTGGCCCATTGTAGAATTTATTATCCCTTATGTTCAGAGTAAAATTTACCTATGAAAAGTATAAGATATTTTAAAAGCAAGACTTGCAAGACCAAGACCAAGACCAAGACTGGGTGTGCAAGACCAAGACCAAGACTGGGTGTGCAAGACCAAGACCAAGACCAAAACTACGTGTTTTAGTGCAAGACCAAGACTGGATATGCAAAACCAAGAGCAAGACCACCCCGGTCTTGGTCTTGGTCTTGCATTTGCTCATCACTACTCCAGATCCGTTCGACCGATAAAGATCAAATTTTCAACATAGATGAAGTTTATGACTGGAATCGCTTTTATGATTTAAATTTGACGAAACAAAGTAAGGGAGGGGAAGGAGGGGGATATATATAAAAATCAATTTTTATAAGATTGAAAGTGACTATTTTGTAACTTAATAACTTTTGAACTATATGACCGATATCAATCAAATTTTCAAGATACATGAGGTTCGGATCTGGAAATATTTTTTTAAAAAAATTCATTTTAACGGTAGATCCTAGGGGAGGGGAGGGGGACGTTTAAATAAAAAAATAAAACCTAATAACTTTTAAACCACCCAACCAATCCCGATTAAATTTTCAACATATATCATGGTCGGGCCTCGGGTGTTTTTTTATTGTTTCACTTTGGCGAGCCAACGTAGGAGAGGGGAGGGGGAGATATATATGTAAAATAATTGAAATAAAAATGACTGCCTTTATGACTTTATCACTCTTGAACCACCCGACTGATCTCAATCAAATTTTCAACATATATGAATTTAGGGGCAGAGATTACTTTCGGCTATTCACTTTGACGATGCAACGCATAGGAGAGGGACAGAAATTTAAACATGAACGAAAATTACCGATATTAGTGTTGAATCCATAGTTTTTGGGGATAATGACAAAAACAGTGACACTTCTGATGCTGTTTCAATCCAAGTTCAGCCCTGATCGTTGGGGAGGCGGAGGGTATAACGTAAGAATAGCTGAGATTAACAGTGACAATTCCGATGTGCCGCAGCACGGAATAATAATCGAAAATGACCAATATTATTGTCGAATCTATAGTTTTCGGGATCATTCAGATGAACAGTGACATTTCCGATCCGGTTTAAAGCCAAAATGAGCGCCGTCAGTTGGTAGGGGAGAAAGACATATATAAAATGATCAAAAATGGCCACTATCACTGTCAAATTTATAGTTTTCTGGGTCGCTTAGATGAACAATGATACTTTCGATAACGTTTAAATTCAAATTCAATCCCGGAACTTGGGGTGGGGGAGGAAGAAATGTTTAAAATGATAGAAAATGACCGATATTAGTGCTGAATTCACATCTTTGGGGGTCGCTGAGATGAACGGTGACCTTTAGATGCCATGGCCCGCAACATGGGGACCCTATATATGTAAATGGCAAATGATAAATGAACTATATATATGTAAATGGTAAAAATAATGACCAATATATTGTTGAATCTATAGTTCTTCGCGGTCGCCGAGATGAACAGTGACACTAATTGAATTACGAAATAATATAATTATTTCTGCAGTATTAGAACACGAATCACATTTAATTTACAACTATGAAAAAATATTGTTACTACGTCACAACGTTCCAAAACATTAACAAAAACTGTGTATACATACTTGTTGCAATAAACAATAAAATACATGAGATACAAAGATGTTCATTTAAATTATTTATTTGAACCCAACGAAGCGGATAATGTATGAAAAAATGAAATGAAATGAAATCCTTGAGTTTTACGTCCCACGATTATGCCGGATAGGCTAAAGGAGTCGGTGATGATCAGTAATGAATGAAAATGGTTGAATGAAACTGGAAGAACCTAGAGGAAACCCACGCACACGGTGTTTGGCTACCACAAAGATCGCTTGGCGGGGGCTGGGATCGAACCCTGGACCCCAAGCACCAGAGATGAACGCTCTACCATTTTTCTTTAAAAAATTCCTGACTACTTTTTTTTTTCTATTTTAACCACTTCTCAGGACTACTAGACACGACAGGGACACGAACACAGAAACATCGAGGACAGTTAAAATTCCACCCTTGCTCATCAGAGGGATTCGAACCCCCAATGGGCTTCACCTATCGATCATCAGCCTAACGCCTCAGACCGCTCGGCTACACCCACCGGCTCCCATTGAGCGACCGCGGCTCTCTCGGGTAATGTATGCTAGTAACAAATATACTTTGATGAACATCTAATAGTATTAGGTAAGTTAAATGAATATTTTCGCTCTCTTATTAAGAGTACAATGTAAAAATGTAATAAATATTTTACAAAAAAAAAAAAAAAACGTCAAAACAGTACAGGCAGGCCCTCAGGTTAGGTAAGTGCTATTTTTTGCTTCAGCACAGGGAGCCAGAATTTAGGGGGCTTCAAAATTTTGGAATTCTTTTAAGATTTACTATAAAGTAATATTTAAAACTAGCAACCCGCAGAGTCCAGAGCAAGCGCGAGAAAATTTGTTAATGTGTTTAATTCGCTCTAATTATAGTAGTTACTAATCAGCTAGCTTATCGGGTTATTTTTTTTAAAAAAGTCATCCTTTCCACCCCCACCGAAAGGGGTGATAATGAACTTGAACATAATGAAAACAGATACCGTTAAATTCAGCGACCTCTGAAACCATGAATTCAACACTAATATTTGTCGTTTTCGATTACTTTTAAAATCTCGCTCCCTCCCTAGGGAATGGAGTATGAACTTGAAGTTGAATCGGATTAAAACTCTCACTATTCATCTCAGCGACCCCAAAAACTATGAATTCAACTCTAATATTGGTCGTTTTCGGGGGGATTTTTGTGGGAGCGGCAAATTCTTTAAAGGAAAGGGGCGCACAATACATAAACTCGGGCCTGAGTACAGGTGAATGAAGATTATCTTAAGTACCCTGGCTTGTGTTACTGTAACAACACTACAGTTTAGCCAACAAATATTTTCTGGCTTATAATTACCTTTATTAGTTTCGGGGACTCTGAAATTTAGTAGATAAATTTTTGTCTTGATTTCATATGGTTGAACGAGTAGTTATGCCTGAAAATTATAATTTCTTTTTTATTACTTATTAGTTACATTTGTTGTGGTAGGTGTTGCTCACGTTTAGCACACCGAACTTTGCAAAAATACAGGTAAAATTCATCACTCTGCCTGGATAGACATATTTATAAGGAAAAAATGTCGGTGCTCTTCAAGTTTAGCCACACCATATTTTGCAAAATTTACAATTACAACTACAGTACTCCGCATGAAAAGACGTATTCATAAGAAACAAATTTCTGCAGACGGCAGAATTAAATACTAACTAATACAGCTGGATTTCAGGTTTCCAATTGTAGAGTTGCTAGTGTAAACTTATTAAAATTCTTTACGACGATTAAAGTAAGTAAGTATATATGAAAGATTACTATTAGATGCTTGTGTATGTCTTAGTTTCTACCCCAAATCGCTTCGTAATGACTGGCTCACTTGGTAGTGATTACGATTCGTTATTTGTAATTGTGATCTAGTCATTCAATGGAGCCCGTGTGGACACATTGCATAAAAACTACAGTGCATAAAGCACGAAGTAACTTTTGCTAGGACGCCACTTAATGGGTGATATCAATAAAAATAAGTAACTACTCCTGAGATATCCTGCTCGAGAATCGGAGTAACTACACCTGGAGTAATCTCCTCCCTCAATTTCGTATCAATAAAACAAGCCACTACTCAAGTCTAGACTGCTCCAGATTTATGAACGTTCACTCGCGTTTCCTCTGCGCGTAGCAGTGAGTCGTATCAATAAAGGAAGTGATTCCTCATTTCTCCCATCCGTCGCGCAGTCATTTCGTTGTTTTTAACCTATGGCGTAGTATCCTAAACGCCATGGAAGGGGCAAGTAGCAACGACAGTTTCAATCAAAGTGCATTTGTGGATATTATAAAAGAGTTTCCAGTGGTACACTTTCAAAGTCTCAGTTACCAGAAAGTAAAGGAAGGAAAGCCGAAGCTTTGAAGGCAATTACAGTGAAATGCAACGAAATATCAAATACATCTGCGACTAAGACACAAATCCAAAAGAGAATCTTTAATATTCGAGCGAGAATAAAACCTATTGGAGCTGTTGGATGTTGATTCGAATCCAGCAATATCAAGATTAACACAAGCGCATATCACGTGTTGTCCAAGGTCTTTGTAGATTGTTTGGCTTTAAGAACGAAATCAGACACTTGACCCCTTTGTTTCTTTTTTTTTTTTAAAAAAAACGTCCAGCCAGTCACGTCATAAAGCACGTCCATGTGATTGCGTTTTCCACACCTTACGTATCCCCTTTCGCCTTCACATAAACAAAATACATTCTCATGTATACACCATTCCGTTGAGATGAGTTGAGCTAATTTTGAGTTTAACGTCCTTTTCAGTAGCGAGGCTATATGAGACGGGACCCATTGATTAACGTGGAATCCGAATCACATGAGCTCCCGCCGGGAATCGAACGTGGGACCCTCAAGCCAAAGGCATGTACGCTAACCGTTTAGCCACAAAGGAGCTCTTCCTATTAGCGTATTCGTCTCCAAAATACTAGGTTTCTTCATTGCCACATGTGTATAGTCAAGTGCTCCGATAGCACCCGAAAATGTATATTGTTCTTGCCACTCTGCCTTTGCTGTTTGCATATTAAGCACACTTCCGTAAACAATCAATTTTTAGAATTCGCAATAATCGCATCCATTACACTTGTAGTAGTCATAGACACAGTACTTTGAGCCACACCAGCATCTCCTGAAATTACGACCTGGAATCCCGGATCACTCACGTAACGCAAGAAAACCCGCATCTTTTCGTCATTACGTAGTGCACCACTCCGAATTTTGGTTGATTCTCATAAAAAATGTTGTGCCAGCCACTCTACATTTTCTTTCATGAAAGTATAATGTTCTTTGTAATCTCTATTTGCAACATTTCTATGCAGTTTATGAGTTTTTTCTACGTAGCAAAACAATCATATACTCTGCCACATTTCGCACGGAGTCACCTCCACAAATTTGGAGAAGTTACAAGCATCACAGAGGAGTCTTTGATTTTTATTGATATCAAACGCGGAGTAGTTACTCGGCTCGAGAATAGAGGTGTGGTTACTTCAAAAGGGCGGGGCTTTTTCGAGGTCAGCCGAGACGAGTAGTACTCGGTTCTCTTTTTATTGATACCAATGCGAGTAACTACTACAAACTTTGGAATAATGAGTAACTTCTCCGTTTTATTGATATCACCCAATAGCATGAATGCTATCTAACCGAGTCAGAGCAGGAGGCCCGAGCGATAGCGAAGGGGTGCGTCCATTGGGTGCAGGTGCGTCAACGACAGTGGGTATACGCATAAATGAGGTCGTTTAAAATGGCTCACAATAAGTCACACTACTGGCTCAGGAGCCGTCGATCGATTTGGAGGACATACTTAATGCCAGTGACGGCTAATGTTAGTGTTGCAGCGTTGCGCAACGACCAAAGTATTTCAAGAAAAAATATTATTATCAATAGTAGTAAAGAACAGAAAAAATATTTTTAATACTCGCATATATACACTTTAAATAACATATTTTTTACTTCTGTAACTGTCCGTTCTGTTAATCCGTTTTAAAAAGCGAAAAATAATCCGTCACAGAGTCTCTAATTTATATTGTGTTGCAGCGAGTATACAACGACCAGATTCCTTCAGCGCGGCAACTGGAGCAAATGTTAAGTCTCCTTTCCCCTATCTCAGAAGTTAAAGGGACTGGTCGTTGCAGTGCTTCTGCAACACAGCACGGTTTCCAGTGAACGAGAAGGTTTTTCGCGCTAAATAAGATTTCTGAATTTTATTTCACTAGCAATTAACAAATGAAATTTGTTTTTATGTATTCATGTTTTTAAATTACGGGACCATACTGAAGCAAATCAATATAATGACAATTAAAAAAAGTAATTTCAGAATTACAAAATAAGAAAGAAAGTATCTAGTAGAGCAGAAAACAAATGAAAGTAGACCTGCATTTACAAGTTAATTCTTAGCTTATATTGATAATGAAGGTTTCTTCTACAGTAATTTGTGAATCAAATATTAATAAGTCAGTATGTAGAATCGTCCCCCCCCCTCTGTGAATAGTAATTTAGTATATACATATTTTTTTATAAAATAAGTATAGTTTATACTCTTGATAATTTCCACATAAAACTGTATGATGGGGAACGCCACATTGAATTTGGGACTAGTTAGCAATGCTTAGGGCCGTAGTCACGAGGGGGGTCCACCGGGTGCGGACACTACGAAAAATTTCGAAACTTGACTAACATTTGTAGGCTTTCCTAACGAACTATACTTGTTTAACAGAGCAATGATTGATGTAGGCTAAATATTTTATTTTACGCGTCATCATGTACTTACTCTTTCTTTTCTTATACAAATAATCGTTCTATCATTTTTTTCTAAAAATATAGGTAACAGTAATTAAGAATTACTTAGTGTCTTTTCGGGTGCAGTATAAGACAGGTTCCATATTACGTAGACGTATTGGACCTCTTTCAAATACTTTCGACCCCTCCCAGCTAACTTTTCTGGGCGTAAAACTAACAATGCTGTTTGTTTTGATGTTGTTTGATTTTTGGCTTTTGTTACATGCTGATCCTACATCTGGCGGGTTTCGAGGTTTCTTTTCCGGAACATATGACATTGATAAGCATTGTTTCGCCTCACGTGGAAGTATATTGTGTTCATCGTGCATTGCGTAACAATCAAGACGGATGATTTGGAATGTAGTTTTTTTTCCTTTTACGCACATGTGTGTGTGTTGATGTATGAATATGTGACATTCGGAATTCATATACCAGTACCTCTTTTGTATAAGCTGTTTTGGTTTTTAATTATTAGATTTAATTTTATTGTGTGTGCTTTAATTCTGTAAATAACCTACACATTCTGAATGGATTGTATACCACGACTTCTGTAAATAACTTTCAAAAAACATTGACCAGCTATCAACTGAGTAAAAACTTGGAATTAAGGCTTAGACAAAACAAGCAAAGGGCAATTCAGGAGAGTGTTCGAAAAAAAAAATCCAGTTTAAATTTACAGGATATCTTATGGCAGTAATGTTGTTTGCACTAGATACCTTTCCTCAATTTATTTTAAATTTTCCTGGATAAACTGTGAATAAAGTGTGTTCAATGTAATATACATTTTTATATACATTTTTTTTATAACACTAATCTCTGCTACGAACTCTTCAGTCAACCCTGAAGAGGGATTCGGATCACTGTCAGGGACTGAGTTTGCTAGAATGAATCGTTCGCAATAATCTAGAAAAAATATTTATTGAATCTACAAAGCTTCTGAAATTAATATAAGTGTACCTATGGCGTCAGGAAAATAAGAAAAGCTTTTTTCCACATCGAAAAGAATTGACACTTTCAAGGAATTGAATGTCCCAAGAAAGGTTATCACCATTGGTTATGCTTTCAATCGAAAAAGACCTGACAATAAGAATACCAGAGCTCAACCAGTATGTATTAGACAGATTTGTTCCAATCATAGAGAGGAAAATAAACTTACTAATTAATTAAGGTGATTAATCGGATAAAATGTTCTGCATTTTTTTTATTTTTTAAAAACAGAATTTTATTTAATATAACATGTCATATAGCATTTGCATCTAAAGTTATGCTGATTAGTCAATGAGTCAACTTTTTATCTTCTGTCTCTTATCGTTCATACTGCAACACCCGAAACCACAATCCACCGGCCGCCACTGCTTAATGCCATCCCTATTTCCCCCCAGCGCAGTATTTTTGGAGTGTACAATAGCTGTATTTTATGCTTATGAATGTAGCAATACTCGCAAACTCATATTACTGTGAAAACCCACGTGTTTTCAGTACCCTTGCATACGAGTCTAATTACCACTGCTGACGCACCTGGTCACTTCGGACGCGCTACTGCACGGGCCCACTAGCTCTACCCTACGCTGAATCCATTAGATAGTATTCCTATACTTTAATGGCCACCGAGTACACGTTGGTTTGTATTCTTACACTGCACTTTTTATGTAACACATCCGCATACTGAATTTACAGACAAATTGTAATTTTTCAACAATTAGTTATGATGGCTCTCTTGAATTTCATCTATGCTAAATATAACTTTTGCACTAACTGTAGTCTGTATAGTTTCATGTTCAATTTTTTATGCAAAACACGCCACACATACGTTGTTGACATTTGCAACTCAAGTGAAGCACAGGGTAACGATTTTCTCGGGCTCCTTCTGAAAGCTCCTCTTACTTGTTCAACGTCATTTGCACTGACACCTGGCCCACCATGTGTCTTCTTGGCACACAGACACCCTGTTTCAACGAACTTCTCATGCCGATTGTAGTATGCCTTTCATGTTGGTGCTGCTTTACCGTACTTCAACCTAAATTTTCGTTGGACATCTGTTGCACTCTTTGTTTTGTCAAATTGTAGGACGCAGAAAGCCTTCTCACCTGCAGAAAGCGCCACCTAGACTTTGGTACCACCTAGTGGCGATACATGGAACTACCCGTTACACCTGCAATGAAAAAAAATACAACTTCAATGTTTCAAATTATTTACTTCGTTAGTTTACAAAGCTACTAGTTTGGCTACAATATATTTTTTTAAAGTGTTCCCGGACTTTTGAAACAAACTGTATATATATATATATATATATATATATATATATATATATATATATATATATATATATATATATATATATATATAATTTGGGCTTTACAGAGGGAAGGGATTCCAAATTTATGCCAAAAAGAGAGTATTTCAGTAGCTTCTTATTTTGAAATTCACCAAGCAGCATCGATTAAATCCTAGCGAGGTCTCTACCACTAACAGAATAACACAAAACAATACTCGGATCGAAAAGCGCAACAAGAAATTAAGAAAGGTGATGGCATCGATTAGATGCTGCACCCAGTATATAGTCCTGACATTGGCCCTTCTGATTATTAGATGTTCCTGTCCATGTCGCAATTCCTAAAATCACAATACTTCACCAACCAGAAAGATATGTAAACAGTAGTAACTGATTTTGTCTTTGTGGGATTTTGCACACACACGAAAAAAATGTTTGCGAAACATGTCACGGGTTGATTTAGGCTTCTAAGTAGGTCTGCGTGCCTTGAGTTTCATTTCAGAGAGCCGACGCCTTAATATTCTTTCAGAGGCTTTAACACTAATATTTTCAAGTTTCTTTCAGAAATGAAATGAAATTTTTCAATTTAAAGTTCTATGGTTAAGCCCTTAAAGCTAAGGGAAACGGATGATTATGGCAAGTGAATGATGATGGAAGAATTAGTGGAATGTAATGTGGGAGGCAACTGGAGTACTCTGAGAAATTCCGCGGACAGGATGTACTCCACCATAAAGTTCTATGGCCGGGGATCGAACTGGGGATGCCATGCACCAGACTTAAGGTCTATAAAACTGAGAAACCGTGTATACTCCATTTTGAAGTTTCTGTTTCAGTTCCATTGTATTGAAGAGTGAAGTATCCTTTGGAAACTTTCTTTTCAGAACAAACGAGTTACAGTATTTCGTCAGATTATTAATGAAATGTTAATTTGTGAAATATGAACAAAGTCGTCTGAGTCGTTTCTGAAACAAATATTGCTTGAAGAAGCTCTTTCCGAGAGTAAACTACCGTTTCCAGTGGTTTATATATATATACACAGAGAAACGACTTATACACATTACGAAGTTGCTAACGAAGTATTGATATATGAAATATAAACAAAATCCTTTGAGCTGTTTTCAAGAAAATCTAAATTTAATTTGGCTAAATAGGTGTCTACGCAGCACGTAAAAAGAAGAAATAAATCCTTGTAAACACTAATTTCCACTTTTCTCACGTTGTTCAACAGGTGGCAGAGCGTTATGATTTCTAGATAGGACGAAATCTATTAATTGTAATCGTTTTAACAGTTTGTAAAGCCTTTTGTTATATAAAAATGAGTTTCCCTGATTCCTATATTTCATTCCTTTGCTATAAAGAGATATATTCTTTCTATCAAGCAGAAGAAACTGAAATTCTCATTAAACATCGAATACGCGACTGTTATAATATCTCCTCTGGTGTCTTTTGTTTTAAGTCTAGCGAAATGATTCGAGGTTAAATTAGAATTTTACAATTTTAATTTTATAAATTTTAGGTTTCTATACAAGCAATCAGAACTTGAGAATTTCTCGAAGGTTCTGATGAAACGCAATAATAATATAAGAATAAATGATGCGCTGCTTTCATAGACTTACAACACACAAATGACGTAGTAAACCTAATAAATGAGCACAGTGTGGTGTGGTTTTCATGTGGAAATTTGAAAATAGATGTTGTGCTATGTACCAGGTGACATTTGGGGAGGGCAGGGGATAATTTCCCTCCTTGAGCTCAATAAACACATGTTTTTTGTACTACATTGTATACCAGTACACAAATAAGCCAGATAAAACTCTTATCTCAGTTAACACTCTGATCCTCCCTCATGACAAAATCGGAAATGATGCTACTGAGTACAACGTTGAAAATTAAAGCGTTACTGTGCTGTATAATAATAATAATAATAATAATAATAATAATAATAATAATAATAATAATAATAATAATAATAATAATAATAATAATAATAATAATAATAATAAATCTTTTAAACGAATCGTCATTGTTGGTTAAAATACATTAATGTCGTTCCTTATTCACTGAACCAAAATTGGAACAATGATCTAATATGAATTGTTATACAGAGTCCCGAGTTACAAACCCGGTGAATTCTAAAATTTTCCTGCAGCTCCACATAGGGTACTCGCTAACGCTCTCGCGCTTGGTGCGAGCGGTCCTGGGTTCGTTTCCCGGTGCGGACACGGTCGAAAAAATTTAATTTTTTTTCCAAATGTGGAATTCCTGGTACACCTTCCAACTGCAGGAAGAGAAATCACGGACACGATATAATTTAAGATAAACTTGCGTGGTGGGTTTTTGAAGCAAGGACTTCTACCAACAAAAGCAACACTCTACCACAGAGCAAAATGTATAATGAAGTAACCATGGTTTTTCATTCTTGAAGAAAATAATTTAGTTTTTTTCAACCTTATAACGAACGATATTTCTTTCTAATTTCAAGAACTCTACTTTATTGTAAGCATTCTGCTAACGATTTTTTTCTTTATCGAATAATCTCACACTCATAACGTATTCCTTTCTATTTTAATAATTCGTACTTAATTGCACGCAGTGTGCTAAGGACGTATTTTTTTTACCGTAAAGTATCGAAATATCCATACACACTTGGTAACTCGTTGTTTATTATATCTATGAAAACTTATTAATGCTACGACTGCTAAACTAACAGAAACCACAAAAAACAAGTTTCCTTGTGATGAATATCAAACTATTGATTTCTGTTTATTATTATTATTATTATTATTATTATTATTTTACCGCTTTCATCCAAGCAACTACCATTTGCGCCCTAGTTTTTAAAAGAAAACCAACAGAAGCAAATTAAACGTTTTCCCCAATTTGGCACGACCGAGAATCGAATTAGAAACACCATGTTATTAAAAAAAATCTCGTCATAGCCACTGGACCACCAAAGAGAAGGGCTTCGTATAATTATGTGGGAGGAAACAGAGAACGACGAGAAGAAACTACGTACACGATAAAATTAAGGGTAGCCTTTTGTGTGATAGATTATTGAAGCAGGGACCTCTGGCAGAACATGTAGTGCTCTAGCGTAGACCAAATTGTTTTATGAAATAACCATGTTTTCTTCTTCTTGAAGATAATAATTTAGTTTTTTTCAACCTTATAACGAGATTTCTTTCTAATTTGAAGAACTGTACTTAGGGATGAGCACGAGCGAGTTCGAGCGAGTTTTCTTTGAAACTCGACTCGAAACAGACATCCTTTAGCTCGACTCGGGAACTCGGCTCGAAAAATTTCCTCCAACTCGACTCGAAACTTGACTCGAATTTTGCTCGAGTTTCGAGTCGAGTCGAGCCAAAACGATCCAAATCGAGCTAAATCCTGTATGTAGTTTCAAGTACTCTGTTGAATTATTCCACATAGACAATATAATTATTATCAATGTTACTACTTCTACTACAAATTATTATTATTATTATTATTATTATTATTATTATTATTATTATTATTATTATTATTATTATTATTATTATTATTATTATAACACCGTGTATAAACATGAAAGATAGGCGGTATGTATCTGGATACTAAGAACTAGTTGACTGCGACCTAGGTAGTCGTGAAGACTGTTCATGAGGTTGGAATTTGAATTCCGGAGGAGCAAGTATTCGGGCTCGAGCCAAAATTTGTTAAAAGTTATAGGGCGCCGGCCAAACATGTTCAAAACTACTCAGCCCGGGTTTAGGGTTGTCAACGGCTCGAGCGGCTCAACTCACAGCTCATTCACTATGGAGCCGAACCGAGAAGTAGGGATGCGCACGAGTTAAGACACGTTTCGAATTTCGATTCGATTGCTCGTAAAAATCTTGATTCGACTCGAATGTCTCGAAAATCTTTGCTTACTTTTTAAAATTATTTCGGAGAAACAGCTATTTGCCTTGAAACCAATACCGTACGGTACCAGTATTTATTACTTTGAAAAGGTACAGGTATTTTTAAGTTAATATTTAACCTTTCGCCAGCGGGCTTTGATTTTCTTCTCATTTGAGTTAATTAAAACTAATAATTATATGTCATGATATTTGATAGTACTTTAAATATGCTAACAATACTTAAGTATCTATCCAGATATCTAATTTGTATAAAACTGTTACGTTAAAGTGAACTTCATAAATTGTCTAAGTGAGCAATTGGTAGTCTATAATAATTTATTGGACTTCGTAAGAAGTTAGTCAAGTGCTATATCTGGAGCATTGGATTAATTCTGATTTAATCTGGAGCATTGAATTAATTCTGATAAATCATTTTGATTTAAATCAAGATTTAAATGACTTAATTTTTTTTAAATAATCAAATGATTATTAAAATCAAATTCCGAAATAAATTAATTTGAAGTCAAAATAAGTAAAATCCCGTTTCTATTCTGTTATTTCAATTATGGAGGATAATAATTTCAATTATGGAGATATGTACAGTACAGTATGAAAACGACTGTTATGCAGAGGATGATTAGCGAAAATCCCGTTTTAAACGGATAACAAGGCAATCTTCATTTCTTCTTTTGTAACATAGTGTTTGTAAATCGTAAACTATTCCAACGGGGAAATCACCATTCGAATTTGACTAAAATTCTTTTATGTGCATGTCTGTTTGTTCCCAGATATACCGGGTGAGGCATTTAAAACTGCTTTTGGAAATATCTTGAAAACCACAAATCGGATTTGAAAAAAGTTGTAATAAAAGTTGTTCGTCTCGAAGGGGGACATCCAATGATACCACACTCGACCCCCTACTCCCACCCCCGGGGGCGGGAGGGGGTCAACTTTGAAATCTTAAAGAGGAACCACCATTTTTATTACATATTCTGATTCTCCGTAAAAAAAAAAAAAAAAACGTAACTTCTGCATTGAACATTTTTTTTCGTTGCGTGATAGATGGCGCTGTAATCGTCAAAAATCAAAATGGCTTACAAACGAGAAATGAGACATTTAAAACTGTTTTTGGGAATATCTGGAAAACTACAAATCGGATTTTGAAAAGTTGTTGTAAAAATTGTTCGTCTCAAAGGGGGACATCCAGTAATACGACACTCGAACCCCCTTCCCCACCCCCGGGGGCAGCAGGGGGGTCAACTTTGAAATCTTGAATAGGAACCACCATTTTTTATTGCATATTCTGATTCTCCGTGAAAATATACGTAACTTTTGTATTGAACATTTTTACGTTGCGTGATAGATGGTGCTGTAATGTACAAAGTAAAGGTAGGTTTCAAACACTCGGGAAAATTAAAGTAAGTTACAAAATACACATCAGATTAGAAAAGTTAATACTTGTGATATTTTAGGAAATACCACCAAATTACACCATAGTTGATTCCTCCTCTACAATCTCATATTAGAAAGGCAGTTATTCTAAAATCTGTAATGATAAACCGGTGTTTTATAGCAGAAACACTTGATCCTCCAGAACTTAATACATTACTATGTCCACATTGTTAGTGTAATTTCTGTCACAGATGTCACTTAAAGGGACAGCATTTGGAAACACTTAAGGTTTGTTTTTATCAATGTATTAAAATCTAGTTTTAGCGTTTCTCAGGAACAACGACGTGGATGTAGTAATAATTTGTTCCCTTCGGGATGCTTTTTTAATATGAGTTCCCTTGCCTCTCACCATCCGGAGCAGGACGTTTGGGCGAAAGGCCGTTTCTGCGCAAGATGTTTGGGCTCAAAGCCGTATATCTAAATAGGTTAATCTACTTAAATAGGTTATAATGTATTTCATAACGAGGACCCGGATGTTTTCGCACTAAAAGCCTTGAAAAGAGACACTAATATCACTAATACTCTTTCATAAAAAATAACTGCACAACTTAAGAAATTCAGAAAGATGAAATTTGACATCAATTTTCTAAAAAAACAAATCTTCAAAAACTAAATTTTCGTTACGTTATTACAGTATGCCTTATGGTAAACAGTCTCAGTTGCATTAAATGCTTAGGCCTAGTTTTGTTCTAGCAAATTTTTGTATATGCCTAATGAAGAAGGAAAAAAAATCTTATGTTACATTTACCATGGCATTATCATTGCATGACGGAATTATGAGCCAAACCCAGCAAGTACCGTAAGACGGGGTTACTTTGCACAAGATTTAAGCCATTTTAAAGAAAATTACTGGGAGATTTACGGGATTTGGGACTTTCAGGTTGAAACCTACCCAAATTGCACGATTTCTTATTTTAAAAATTTAATGTTAGTCATTCCTATGCGTATAAACTGAAATCCTAGTAATTTCTAGTCTAGTCATTAAAAAAAAAAAAAAAAAAAACGAAGTCTTTGGGAGTAAAGCCTCTCTCAAACTACTATTCTGGATCCGCCATTGTTCATAGTTTATTTTCCAACAAGAAATTCATTTCAGCATCTTCCTAAATAGGAAATTTACCTAAATTTAGAATGCAGGAGGTTCCATTAGTAATAATTTCCTATCTAAGCGGTATTTTGGACCGGTGCAAAGTAACCCCGAGTACAGACTGAAACTCCCTTCTCCTAGTTTTACTTTTTTAATGACTTTAAAACGTTTCACATTTCAATTTCAACTATTGCATCAAAGTTTCATTATACACGGTAGTATTCTACGAAACTGACTTAACTTTGACGGAAAATCTTGTACTTGATATCTTTCAAATTTTGGCGGCCTTTACAGTGACTGCTTTCCATACCTCTACAACAATGAACCCTCTCGGTAATTGGAACTGATGTTAACACCAACATTATAGCCAAAATACAGTTAGATGTTCTATCTTACGGTACCAGTTGAAACTTTCTGTTTTCTGTTCATGGTTTTGCCGACAGAGAACTGTGATACTCTTCATATTTTGTGCAAAGTAACCCCTGATGTGCAAAGTGTCTTACGGTATTCTACAATATCAACAGTTTCAAAATTTCTGTACAACAGTACGAATTTTTCATCTGCCACGAATATATTTTCTTCTTTCCATGGGAGGGTTTCTTCTCGAAGCATTGCCTCGTACACTAAGTTCTGCTTTTTTCTGTCCTTCGAAGTGTATCAATAAACTGCAAACTCGATCAATATCGTTCCTTTATGTTAGATATATTATAAAGGACAGAAGTTTAGTTTGGGGTGTCACAGGCTGCCTACAGTAAATTTTATTTGGACCACTCCTCCTATTTCAATGAATAGCTAGTGCCTATTTTTATGAAATCTGAAATAACTTTCTGCTAATACAATAGTCTCAACTATCCGGTCTAATGGGCAGATCGAATAACAGAAAAAGCATTCAATAAATACTCACTTGCTGAAACACCCACCCATAGGATTAAAAACTTAATTTTTGTTCCCAAAACAGATCTTATTCATTTTTCTGACCTCTTGGTACAGACCAGTACTTAATAAACATTTCGTATGTTTTGTAACATTTCTTTTAATAATTTATTATAGAAAACGAAAATGCAAAAATGAAAATATGTGCAGTATTGTACACATTTTAATCACATTTTTAAAATAACTAATCTTACAGAAAACTTTTTTTTTTTTTACACAAATTACATGTCCTAATTACATACATCTTAATTTATTAAAAAAAGAAATATTCTTCCAAAACTAAGTCGCCTAGTACGGAGCAGGCCGGTAGCAAGCCCAAAAATGTAGGGGGCTCGGCTGAAGTTAGGAGGGACCCGATCCAACCATATTATAGTTCATTTGCAAGCCTACCGTGAAAATTTTAGAGGGGCAGGAAAAATTTAGGGGGAAACCAGCCTCCTAGACCCCCTGAATACGAGCCTGGTACGGAGATCTGATACTAGAGATGCCGATAGTCGAGAATTTGCTGCATTTTTTTAAATTTACTTTCTTTTTACTGGTACAGATAAGTTGTTCATGACGTTCAGGAACTTTGCTGTGTTCAAGATGTTATTTTTAGTTTTTGGAAAATTGTTGGGGAAGTTTTTTTGAAATTTCCAGTGCCTATTTTCATATTTTAGTGCCTACATATCCGGATTCTAGTTATGAAATACAGTATATGTAGGTAAGAAACCTATTTGTATAAAAGGTTTTGTGTTCAAACATTTCGCGCCCAAGCGGCCGCACTTAAACATCTCGCTCCCAAATGTCATGGACCCTGACCATCGAAGTGCTTGTTTCAAGGCGAGTTCTCTTGCCTCTCACCATCGTGGTGCTTGTTTTAGGAGAGTCTCGTTGCTTCTCACACATCTCCATTGTTTACTGAAACAAATGTTCGAAATGTTGCCCGTTTTCTGCAACACACATTACAAATGTTACATGTACAGCGATAGTCTGGCCATGGATTGCGACGCACGATCGCAGTCCTTGATTCATAGACTGTAATTTTAATGATAAAGAATGTATCGCAGAAAATAGTCACCATTTCGAACATTTTCTTATCACTTGTCAACGGCGTTTAGGGATGGGCAAGTTCGAGCGAGTTTTCTGTGAAACTCGACTCGACTAAAAATAGATTTCTTTGAGTTCGACTCGAAACAAACATATTTGAGCTCGACTAGAAAAATTCCCTCCAATTCGACTCGAATTTGGGTCGAGTTTCGAGTCGAGTCGACACAAAACGAGCCAAATCCTGTGTGTAGTTTCAAGTACTCTCTTCAAGTATCCTACATAGACAATATAATTATTATCAATGGTTCTACTGCATATTATTATTATTATTATTATTATTATTATTATTATTATTATTATTATTATTATTATTATTATTATTATTATTATTATTATTACAACACCGTGTATAAATATGAAAGATAGGCGGTTTGTTTCTCAATACTAGAAACTAGTTGTCTTCCGACCTCGGTAGTCGTGAAGCTTAGGAGGCAAGGACTTCGGGGTTTGAGATCCAGGGGAGGAAGTATTCCGGCTCGAGCCAAAAACTTAAAAGTTATAAGGCGACGGCTAAACAAGTTCAAACCTGCTCGGCCCGGGCTTAGGCCTATCAACCACTCGAACAGCTCGGCTCACATCTCATTCACTAACGAGCCGAACCGAACAATAAGCCGAGCTAACAGTTCACCAAATCGACCCTGCTCGAGCTCTAGACTCAATTCAACAAAACAGAGGAAATGGCTTATCCCAACCGAGCATATGGCTCACCTCTAGCGAGCTGGGTCGAGACATCGGCTCAGTCGAGACATCGGCAAACTAAGGTCGTTATGAAAATTCCTTGTCGTCTTGTTATCGAGACGAGACTAGAGGCGACCAGTGTCTCCTCTCGTGAGCAGCACAAAAAGTACTCCACATTACTGTTTACATTTTACATGACTTTCACTTTGCAGTCTCATCAGCCCATCATTTCAAAACGAGTTAAAACGAGCAGAATGAGAGCTATTTATCAAACTCGATTCGACTCGAGACTCGAGTTCATAAACAATGACTCGGATAATCCCTAACAGTTTTTACCTATTTTGATTTTTTGAAGATCACTGCGGTATCTATCAAGCAACGAAAATTTTTTAGTGCAAAAGTTATGTGTTTTTACATGCAGAATGGGAATCAGGAATAAAGAACGGAGTTACTATTTAACATTTCGAAGTTGACCCCCTCCCGCCCAAGGGTGGTGGTGGTAGGAGGTCGAGTGTGGTATCATTGGATGTCCCTTTTCGTGACGAACAACTTTTGTTACAAATTTCTCAAAATCCGATTTGTAGTTTTCCAGATATTCAAAAAAACAGTTTTAAATGCCACATTTCTCAAGTGTTTGTAAGCCATTTTGATTTTTGTCGATTACAGTGCCATCTATCACGGAACGAAAAAAAAATGTTCAATACAAAAGTTACGTATTTTTTCACGGATAATCAGAATATGAAATAAAAGAATGGTGGTTTTTATTTAAGATTTCAAAGTTGACCCCTCCCGCCCACGGTGGAGGGAGATAGAAGGTCGAGTGTGATATCATTGGATGTCCTCCTTCGAGACGAACAACTTTTATCAAACTTTTTTCAAAATTCGATTTGTAGTTTTCCAGATATTCCCAAAAACAGTTTTAAATGCCTCACCCGGTATATTAGAAACTTTAGATTCCGAATTCACGAAATATGCAAGCCCTCATCCTTTGTCTAGTGATTAGTGCACGTACCTACATAGTCTCTCTGCTGATAAAGGATAACGTAAAATCAATCAATGAAATATGCAGTACACATGAATCCATAAAATTAAATATAAACCACTAGCAGCGTTCACCCCGCTTCGCTGCGGTCACCCCGGAACGCAATAAACTTTGTTACTTAGATAATTTTTACTTTTTCGCTTTCAAGTGATATGATAAAAACCATAGAAGATTGCACTAATGTTAACATTATATCGCCTGTCATTTATGTTAACCCGCCCCGCTTCGCTGCGGTCACCCCAACCCGCCCCGCTTCGCTGCGGTCATCCCGGAACGCAATAAACTTTGTTACTTAGATAATTTTTACTTTTTCGCTTTCAAGTGATTTATAGCGCCTGTCAGTTATGTTAACCCGCCGAGTCACAGGGTCATGCGGGTTGCATATAAATACGTTTATTTTTATACCTATGATGAACTAATAACAAAGGATTTGTACGTATGGACACCTGAATGGTCAATTATCTCAAGACACTGGTAATTGAAAATTAAAGTGATATGATAAAAACCATCTAGGGTCCACATCCTAACAACCCCCCAAAAATGAAAGAAATCGGTTCAGCCGTATTAGCGTGATGAGCGGACAAAGGATTTTTTGTACGTATTGACACCTGATTGGTCAATTATCTCAAGACACTGGTAATTGAAAATTAAAGTGATATGATAAAAACCATCTAGGGTCCAAATCCTAACAACCCCCCAAAAATGAAAGAAATCGGTTCAGCCGTATTAGCGTGATGAGCGGACAAAGGATTTTGTGCGTTCTCTTTTATATATATAGATAGATAATATACATTCGACCCAAAGAAAAAACTTAGAAGTCAGTTTAGATGCACATGATAATTTGAGGTACACTATATAGAGCCAAAGTTTCAATAAATACTTACGGTATTTTTTTCGTCTAATACTAGATGAACACGTTGGGCGTAAGGGCAAAATCTCATGCTGTACATTCGTAATTTGTACTTTTGAAGAGGCGGACATGGAGATCCTGAAAAAATAAATAAGAAGATAAAGCACCAGGCAGGAATAGCACAAATATGTAAAATAGTATATTCAAGTGTTTAATAACGGAAATAATCAGTACCAGTAGTTTCGAACTACAGAAGAATATTTCCAAATTAACACCTTCTTTACTTACATATTCACAGTTAAAAATATACCTGTGGTGCAAGGGGGCCCTAGCTCGATCCTCCACCAAGTAAGTTGGTGGTGGGCAACATCATGTCCGTGTTTTTTTCCGGATACTCCCGTTTTTCCCACATTATCATTCCACAATTTCTTCTATTGATATACCACATTGACTTGACACTTAGTCTTCCGTTCCAAGCGCTGCTATCGGCTGAAGGAATTCCACTCCCTTTCTCTTGTTTACCAACAGCTGAACCCTTATTGGCTCAACGCGTGGGTGTGTCGAGGGTGTGAGCTTTAGTTCGCATTTTTGTCACAGATCAAGACATTTTAGTAGCATTATATCATCATTCACTTACCTTAATCATCCATCTCCCTTACCCTAAAGGGAATACCCATGGCACTATAAACTGAAAAAAATCACAAATACATGTATGTGGGTTTTCTCGGGGTTCTCCCGTTTCCTCTCACTTTCTTCATTCCACCCTTTTATTCCTTTCTCATCATCATCACCCCCTTTAACCAACACGGCATAACTATGGGACATAAAACTGTGAAATATTTGATTTAATTTTATTTCAAGAAATGCGTAACATACAACTACATGTGTTTGAGTAGCTGTACGTTTGCATGCCAGTCTTTTATTGTTTGACTTTCGTACGATCTCTATCATAACCCGTCAACGAGACATTGTGACGGGAAACTGTCTAGTCTCACAAACAGTGCAAAAATGTACAGTAATAAAAGTTAGGTTGAGCATTGTTCCAAATTCGAATTCTATTGGCTTAAAGACTGAAGCAGACCCCAACACTGGCATTAATATAACTGAAATTGTACATATTATGTAATTACTTATTTTCTGAAGGTGTAATTTTAACTTTTTGAAATACTTCAGTAACAACGTAATAATCAGTTTCTCAACCAGTAATTAGCAGGAAAAAAAATCCGCTAAAAGTATATTTTTTTTTTATCAAGTCACATTCAGAATCAGATCTACAGGATGGTTGTAAATCCAATACTTATTTTTAATTTAGATTATCCTAGAAACTAGCATTAGCTTCAGCTAGCATCTAATACTGTTTACTAATGTGAGGTTTACCACTTATGATTTCAGAAGCTGATCTAGTGAAAACCACAAAGTGGCTAGTGTATGCAGCGTAGAAGACAGAGCTAAGATTGCCACCAAGTATGGAGTTTGGAGGTTGGAGGTCGGTCGCAGCAGTCCTGATTTAATTCCATGCGACTTCTTCCTTTGGGGTTGGGCTAAGGAATAAGTGTACAAGTTAAAACCAAGGGCTATTAACAGTATTGAACAAAAGATTTGTAAAGTGTTTGCAGATGTTCCAGTTGAGATGCTAAGAAGAGCCGTAAATTGTGTTCCTAAAAGATTCCAGAAGGGTGTAGAAAATGCGGGTGCATGCGTTGAAATGTAACTTAATAAGCAAATGGTACACCCTAATAACGTATTCAATGGAAATAGAACTGTGATAGGCTGTTTACTTTTTGAAATATTCATTGTTACAAATAGGCACTGACTTTACAACCACCCAGTACATTTCTTACTATGATAAAATAGTCACAAAGAAGTTTATGAAATAAAAATGGAATTTACAGATTGGATAAAAAGTCGTGGCAACACTGTTCCGACGTCAGAGGGGTGTGTCTCAGCACTACAAGAATTACATATACGATAACGAAATATGAGGTGATAAAGTGTGGCGAATGATAACGACTGTATGTAAAGCCAGATTGTCATTTTACAAGAATCTTGCTTCCTACCTGCTATCGACCTCCCGCTGACAAAGAGAAAAACAGTTTTGCCTCATACGAAACAACCGATTCTTTTTTATGGGGAGGAGAAGCGCGCCAAGATACGTTTTTAATGAGGAGGTTCACTGTTTGTCTACTAGAATACAGTGCTACATGGGTGGAGATATATTTCTTGGTTTCAGAAAGTTGTAATGTGTAAACAGTAAATAGAAAGATCGGGTTCAAGATTTTTTAACGACAGCTACAAGATTCTTGTAAAATGACAACCTGGCTTTAGTCAAAAGCTGCAGTCCCGTAATGTAGAGGAGTAAACTGGAAGAGTCATAACAATATGTTTCGGAAAGGCGAACAACCTGCGTGAATGAAGATCGACACTGCAAGTGGGCGCAGTACACAACAATGTTTCCTGGGACTTCGTAACGACCTTTTCGCCAAAATGGAGGCAACACTTTGCAGTAAGCACTACGACAAAAGAGGAGCCATCAATGCAATGAGTGTGCGACGCCTTCCACACATGTGGCAGAAAATGATAGAGATGGGAGGTCATTAAATTGAAGGAATTAAACAGATGTTCTACGCAAAGAAACAGACACAAATTACAATAATGTTGCCATCACTTTTCATCCAGCACTTGCAGTACTGAGCTAGTTAACTCAAGTGCGAGAAAGAAATTCACTAGATGTTATTAATGTTTTTCTTGAAACATCATAACACCGAGTTCTGTATCTCGTTTAAATGTAGCGTTATATTGGGCACTCTAGTGCCGAGCATAAATTTTCAGTAATTAATACGGGCATCCAAAGGACTTGTTTGTACACTCATTATACCATTTACATATAATTTATAGTAGCCACATCCTGAATAAAGAAATATAACCTGATGCTTAGCAACTTCTCTATTACCTATTGTTATATTTCCTATTAGTAAACTTATGAAAAACATGCGCGCAATTTCGTTTTAGGGTGCGCTACCAAGAGGATATGTTGAAGGGTGCTGAAAAGTTGTTGGGTAATGCCACATTCGAGAAGAAAACTCAAGATTTCAAGAAAAACGCGCTCAATCCAGGCTCGGATCAAATAGGACAATGTTCCAGGATTCATTACCGCAAAAATTGTCCATTCTCCAACATAAGTCCATTGGATACCAATGGCGGGATATTTTGAAGATTGAACTATACGCGGAGATATAACAGTTTCCACAATTGAAGTAAAATATGTAAGCCAAAGCATGCATATTAAATTATATATATATTTGGTCTAGGAATTAATTCGTGCTGGTGGACAAGAGATGGCGCAACGAACGGAGCGTCCCACAGTTCCGTGTATCCACACATGTGTTGCAAACCCCTGTCATCGCGTATCGTTCGTAGTATAGGGCGGTGGATTAAAGCGTCAACAACACCAGTTTGTAGTTAAGTGAACATGGCGCAATTTGTGCCTGATAAAGTGTTTTTGCGGGGTGTCCTGCTGCATTACTTTAACATGCAGGAAAGTGCGACTGAAAGTCATCGTATTTTGGTGGAAGTGTATGGTGACCATGCTCTAGCTGAGCGAACGTGTCAGAAGTGGTTTGCACGGTTTAGAAGTGGTGATTTCGGCTTGGCAGACCAAGAGCGAACTGGACAGCCAAAAAAATTTCAAGACGAAGAATTGACAGCATTGCTCGAGCAGGATTCGTGTGAAACGCAGGAACAACTTGCAGCAGCATTAGGCGTTGATCAAACAACAGTCTCCAAACGCTTGAAAGTCATGGGAATGATTCAAAAGATGTCACATTGAGTTCCACATGAATTGAAAGACAGAGACGTTGAAAGACGAAAAACCATTTGCGAATTGCTGCTTCAACGACAGAGCAGAAAGGGGTTTCTGCATCGAATTATTACGGGTGATGAGAAGTGGATCCATTATGAGAACCCTAAACGAAAAAAGGTCTGGGTGAAACCAGGTGAACCAGGTCCATCACAACCAAAACGAGGTATTCACTGTGCAAAGGTTATGCTGTGCATATGGTGGGATATGAAAGGTGTGGTGTACTATGAGCTGCTGCAACCGGGTGAAACTATGAATGGAGAACGTTATCGACGACAATTAATGCGTTTGAAGCAAGCTCTGGCCAGAACACGACCAGAATGGAAGAACAGACATGATAAACTTATTGTTCAACATGATAACGCTCGCCCACATGTCGCAAAACCGGTCAAAACCTATTTAGAAAATGTCGGATGGGAAGTTTTACCCCACCCGCCGTATTCACCAGACGTTGCTCCTTCGGACTACTACTTGTTCGATTGCATGAACAACGATTTGATTGGACAGCGGTTTACTTCTTCAGAAGATATCGAAACATGGGTCTCTGACTGGATCGCTTCCAAGGATGAGGTCTTCTTTCGCCACGGAATCCGTACATTGCCTGACAGATGGGCGAAAGTGATGGCTAGCGATGGAGAATATTTTTCTTAAGGTATTTATGTATTTTGTGTTTGTACTACAGCTTCAATGTGTGCGTACCCACCGCACGAATTAATTCCTAGACCAAATATATATATATATATATATATATATATATATATATATATATATATATATATATATATATATATATATATATATAATTATATATATATAATTATATATATATAATTATATATATATAATTATATTATATATATGGATCCGCTGTAATTGTTCAGCACAAAGGTTCCCACCCACAGCACGGTCACCTGGATCGAGTTCCACAACACTGGTTGAGTTGATTTTGAGTTTAACGCCCCTTTCAGCAGCGAGGCTATGCGAGACGGAACCTACTAATGTGGAATCCGAACCACATGAGCTCCCGCCGGGAATCGAGTTTTCACAACACTGCGTTATCGATACTCGATCATATGAATAACATTACCTTCGTTTCAAAGTTCCTTTCTGATTGATTGAGTAGGGCTTAACGGGGACGTCAGCACTGAGACTACTTGTTCCACATCACGGTCAACAGAACTGCTCAAAAACGAACTGCCTTAAATAACATTTAAAAATGAATATAGTAAAATATAAGGAGAAAAATGCTGCAAATTAAAAATAAAACGTTGGGCAGTAATGCCTCTTGTGTCGATAAAGAAATATGAAAATAACGAATATACAGGGTGGCCCAAAAGTAGAAATACACCCCTGCATTGATCAAGTATAACATTCTAGTTTATGGATTTATTTGCTTCGACTGTTCTGGGCTTAAGTTATAAGTAAAAAGTCGTTAAGAACAAATAATAAAGAAGCTAGGTCTATCTGTTCGATAACAATAAGAAATGATATAAAATACAGTGAGCTGATCAGTACAGGACTGTATACCTACTTTTGGGCCATCCTGTATAACATTAATAAGAAATAGTAATAACAGTAACAATAGATAAAAATATAATAACAATGAATAGTAATAATAGGAAGAAATATTAACGTTTGAGGCGAACTTTACCACGTGGGCCAAGTACCGTCCACTCAGTATCCATCAGATCGTCTTCCATGTCAAATTTCAAAGAAACTTCAGTTTTTGTTGTTGTTTTTAACTACTCTGGGCCTGGTTGTAGCCACTGATGACTAGCGACAAAATATCACAAAAAGATCCATGTTTAATCACCTAGAACGATCCAACTCCAAAATCTATCTGTCTTTACGACCATTGTTGGCACAAGCAATTGTTGTATACGAATAAGAACTTGCTAAGCTCCATGTTTGAACTGTTTGACCATAATGCGGAAACGAGTTGTGTCGATCTCTACAGAGTTTGTCCTGAAAGTAATGTCAGTAAGTCTATTAAAAATCATTTACTGAATTTATCGTTACAAGTATTTAAAAATCTTCAAAATAGTCTCCTTTTGCGTCGATACATTGGCTCCAGCGGAACTTCCAGCTCTTGGATGCGTTGCAGTAGTTCTCCTCCGGAATGTTCTTTAATGATGCGGTGCAAACTGCTTTGATCTCGTTCCCTGTCTCAAAATGCCTGCCTTTCAGGAGTGTTTTGAGGCGTTGAAAAAGAAAAAAAGTCGGGGGAGCCAAGTCCGGGCTGTACGGGAGCTGGAAGATCGTTGGCATCCCTACTTTGACCAGGTAGTCGGTAGCGATGAATCATTGTTATAACGAGCGCTGCATTTTCACTTGCACAAGATCAAAAAATAACTCACACGGGCAAAGATTCATCGCCCGTCCTCACTCTCCGGATACTCGGAGCACACTGAGAGACGAAGCGCTGCTTAGCTAGATTCCTCTACTATCAGTTTGAACCGGTTAGACTGCGTCACAATAAATTCACCGACTTTAATTTTAGGACATACCCTGTATATGATGACTATCGCTGTAATCCACGTAATTTCTGATCTTTATTTCCAACGATTCAAAAGAAACCTTCCATCTCTCCGCTGGGTCTACCATATTGGATTCGTCCTCCACCACGGACCTGTTTGACTTCTTTAACTCATGCAAATTGTAATATGCCATTACAGTCTAATGAGATTATGTTTTTAATAGGAGGGTGCCCGAAATTTTTTGCACCGACTGTACCTGACGTTTAACAAAAAATTTCTGGCTGTTCATATAATTCGTAATATTGTTCATTATTCTATTTCAAATTAACATGGAAAACTGTAAAAAAAAAAAAATTATTGGGAATTATAGTTTTGGGAATCAATATCTTTATTTATATTTTAAATTAGTTATAAGTCTTGCATATGTATATGTAAATGGATTATTACAATTCTTACGGTGTCAGTGCTATCCGAAAATATAGATCCACTATTGGACGGAACTTTCCAGATCAAATAACCAATCTAAAATTCGACAGAATTTTCAGGACCACCCTTCACCTCTCTTTTAGATACCTAGGTCCTTCTAAAATCTAGTTTAATCCAGATTTTACCAAATTTTATTCGTTTCAAAGCCCCACCGCCAAAATGCTTAGTTTTGATTGGCTGATAAACCCACGCTATGATATTAGGGCGCAAATATTCCATATTATTGAGGAAGCAAAGTCCGAACATATGTTGTCAATTTTCTGGGTTAATACCTCAAATCGAGATTCGGTTTCTCGTTTCGAGGTGTCAAATTTCTCATTTATTTCGCGTCTTATCTCCCGGCTATTTTCATTCATTTCACGTCTCATCTCCCGACTATTCTTGTCTATTTTTTCATTTATTTCGCGGCTATTTTCATTCATTTTGCGTCTCATCTCCAGGCTATTATTATCTATATTTTCATTTATTTCGCGTCTCATTTCCTGTAGCATTTGTTGCAATGAAAGGAGGAGAGCATCATTATTAGACGACCCAGTCTTCCTTTGCTTTTCTTTGGGTTTATCACCAATTGGATCCCCATCTCTTTCATCATCATCGAGGTCAGATATCTCCACTGGAGATATTTGGCCTCGGTTCTTCGGGGTACTATACCCTCGCTCACCGTCCGAATCGGGATGCTCATTTTCTTTTTCAGAGGATAAACTCATGGGTTCACGCGACTGGTGGAGCTTCCCCTCACATTCTTTACAATATTTGACTATCTCACCAGCCCGGACCTTTTCTGCATTTTCCGCAGTATCCTCTAAATTAATACAACTGAAATGGATCCATTTCAGCCCACATTCGTGACACCTCACTAGCCTACGAGAGACGCGAGCTCTTTTCTCACTACTTTCTAAAGTACATTGTGTACATGAGACTTCCGCGTTCTCGTGTGATACTACTTCCCTATTGGTTGCCATAGTTTCCATATAAAAAGACACAATATAAACACATGCAATTATATCCTTATAAACTAACAATACTTATTAATCAGGTACTATTCATAAATTAAGGGACTCCTATCTAATTCCCTCCTTGGGTCAACTTCCAGCATTTTCAAATTTTAGAAGTCACTTTAGCAAATTCCTTCATTTCCCCCTTTCTACAGAGAGAGACAAAGATAGCAGAACAGCCAATGACTATAATTATTTAATCTCACTGTAACTATTTAATTATGCACCTTTTGTGGCCAAGTCAATATGTGCTCGATCCTAAACAGTTTAATAAATAATTTCAGATCCGTTACCAGGGAAAACAATTGTTTCCATGGTAACTGTCCGATGTCAACGGTCGCCAAATAGTACCCGTGAGGCGTTTGAGGAGGTTAATCCTGTTATTTTTGCTTCACTCCTCGAGCCGATTTAAACCGTTAGTGACGGTCCTTCATGACCTAGGTTATTTACCTTAACACATATGTCAAAACATGACACATATATTACAGATGTTAATATGACAAATGATATCACACAAATTACTTAAATTAAATCTATCATGCATTCACACGCTCACTCACTCAGGACAGTGTATATATGTTTAAAGGAAACCAACTAACTACAAAGATACAGATAGTTTATTACATTCCCAGTGGTAAATCCGGTGACGACTCCGATTGTGCAGGATAATATGTTAAATCCCACTAACTATTCCCCTACTTATGTTAGTATGAGCTCTAAAGCTTCCCTCCGGGATATTGAACATTTTCCCACTTTCGATGGGAACATTGCGAACTGGTTACCTAGTGTTTTCCTGCTACCTAAAAGGTGAACTCACAATTTCCAGAACCTTAAGCTTTTCAACTGTACTGAGGACAAAAAACGGGAACTTCTATCTCAATACCCAAAGTGAATGTTACACTGTCTCATTTGAGTGTATGAGTGTATGAGTGAGTAGTTAGTTTATTAGTATTAATACATGTTAATTCTATTCAACAAAATTTTGTTATTCAAACAACATTTTTTCTTTAACGACGCCGGGGAACTGTAATATGCCATTACAGTCTAATGAGATTATGTTTTTAATAGGAGGGTGCCCGAAATTTTTTGCACCGACTGTACCTGACGTTTAACAAAAAATTTCTGGCTGTTCATATAATTCGTAATATTGTTCATTATTCTATTTCAAATTAACATGGAAAACTGTAAAAAAAAAAAATTATTGGGAATTATAGTTTTGGGAACCAATATCTTTATTTATATTTTAAATTAGTTATAAGTCTTGCATATGTATATGTAAATGGATTATTACAATTCTTACGGTGTCAGTGCTATCCGAAAATATAGATCCACTATTGGACGGAACTTTCCAGATCAAATAACCAATCTAAAATTCGACAGAATTTTCAGGACCACCCTTCACCTCTCTTTTAGATACCTAGGTCCTTCTAAAATCTAGTTTAATCCAGATTCTACCAAATTTTATTCGTTTCAAAGCCCCACCGCCAAAATGCTTAGTTTTGATTGGCTGATAAACCCACGCTATGATATTAGGGCGCAAATATTCCATTCCCTGCAAGAATTCCACTGAAGACGCCGGACTAAGATCTTCCCAGCAAAAAACGTCGAAAAGGAGCGAGAAAAGCTGCAAACAAGGTAACATTTGGGATTTTATTAACACCTAAAGTCGTTGGAAGTCTCTAGGAGCCAAAAAACTATTAAACTTCATACTAAAAACTGAACTAAAAAGCTGAAATAGGAAGTGCAATATAGTAACGCCATGTTGAGCAGATATAATGAGTGATGGACAGGCTCCACGAAGTGCATCAGTTTGCTAGTGGTTCTTAAATATCCACAGACAGTTTCGGAAGAGTAGTGTTTTTTCCCTTTAAATACTTTTATCCTTAAAACTATTCCTGTTAGAGTTACGTTAGGCCTGCCCCACTGCCGTTTGTTTTCGTCTATGTAGTGGATGTGATTTCGTTTGTATTTATTCATTAGTAACATGGCGGTATTTAATTTCGTTGTAGTTAAGATAGGTAGAATAATGCACTTGTAAATTTACAATAAGGGCTCCTATCTGACTCCCAAATTGGGAGTACGGCTTCCAGCGGGATGAGTTGAACATGTAGTTTGTTCCGGGTTCCTGCCCCTTCAGGGCAGGGGTCCTATTGTTAGCTAATACTTCGATATGTCCCCTCAGGGCATTGATTAAACAGGTTGAGTCAAGAATGTGATTTAGTAAATACTAGGGCCAGTTGGCCCTGTTCCTTTCTTTCCTTTTCCTTTCGAGCCGATTTAAAATGGTAAAATCTGAATGTTGTCTGTGTATGTTTATTAGTATAACATGTATTAATGTAGTCATAGTCGCAATTGTTAATTCAACTGCGGTTTCTTTCAATAACCACATTGAGGGAGCAAACGTCTACTGAAATTGATTTGGTCAGATGCGAAGCTCAGCAGTCCCTAAAGCAACTTCAGCAGGAGACTGAGGGTAAATTAGATAATGTAAATTCTGAAATCGAACAAATAGATACCAAATTGCACAAGATTAACAATAAATTAGAAACACAGCAGGCCGAAATTGATAGTTTAAAGTCAACCTTGTCAGATTTATCATTAGAAACCAAACTGGAAATGACTGACCAAAAAATTTCGAAAATTCAGAACGAAATAGTAAATATTCAAAGAGAAATGACAAAATCTAGTCGCGAAAAATCAGAGGTAACCTATCCTTTCCCCGGTAGCGATTCCTTAGAAATATTACCTGCGATAACAACTACATGTAGCGCAGGAAAAGAAAATTTAATGTCAGTTGATGCACGGAATATTGCGACGCACTACCCCATGCACCGGTCAGAACCAAGGTCGTGGTTCAATTCCAATAGTGTGCCGAATCAGTCGAGTGTTGTGACGACTACGGTCACTAGCGTGAGTGCTCCCTCCTTACATGGAGGTATACAATCACATAGCGTGTTGCCGGGAAAAGAAGATGGGTGCCATTCCGAGTCGTTGTTCACGGGTGCGATTGGTCCGGGGATGGAGCCCAACATATTTAACACGACCAACAGAATCCCTTTCAATTACATGGGTAATTATAACACCGCTACTACGTCGTCAGTGGTAAATCCGGTGACGACTCCGATTGTGCAGGATAATATGTTAAATCCCACTAACTATTCCCCTACTTATGTTAGTATGAGCTCTAAAGCTTCCCTCCGGGATATTGAACATTTTCCCACTTTCGATGGGAACATTGCGAACTGGTTACCTAGTGTTTTCCTGCTACCTAAAAGGTGAACTCACAATTTCCAGAACCTTAAGCTTTTCAACTGTACTGAGGACAAAAAACGGGAACTTCTATCTCAATACCCAAAGTGAATGTTACACTGTCTCATTTGAGTGTATGAGTGTATGAGTGAGTAGTTAGTTTATTAGTATTAATACATGTTAATTCTATTCAACAAAATTTTGTTATTCAAACAACATTTTTTCTTTAACGACGCCGGGGAACTGTAATATGCCATTACAGTCTAATGAGATTATGTTTTTAATAGGAGGGTGCCCGAAATTTTTTGCACCGACTGTACCTGACGTTTAACAAAAAATTTCTGGCTGTTCATATAATTCGTAATATTGTTCATTATTCTATTTCAAATTAACATGGAAAACTGTAAAAAAAAAAATTATTGGGAATTATAGTTTTGGGAATCAATATCTTTATTTATATTTTAAATTAGTTATAAGTCTTGCATATGTATATGTAAATGGATTATTACAATTCTTACGGTGTCAGTGCTATCCGAAAATATAGATCCACTATTGGACGGAACTTTCCAGATCAAATAACCAATCTAAAATTCGACAGAATTTTCAGGACCACCCTTCACCTCTCTTTTAGATACCTAGGTCCTTCTAAAATCTAGTTTAATCCAGATTCTACCAAATTTTATTCGTTTCAAAGCCCCACCGCCAAAATGCTTAGTTTTGATTGGCTGATAAACCCACGCTATGATATTAGGGCGCAAATATTCCATTCCCTGCAAGAATTCCACTGAAGACGCCGGACTAAGATCTTCCCAGCAAAAAACGTCGAAAAGGAGCGAGAAAAGCTGCAAACAAGGTAACATTTGGGATTTTATTAACACCTAAAGTCGTTGGAAGTCTCTAGGAGCCAAAAAACTATTAAACTTCATACTAAAAACTGAACTAAAAAGCTGAAATAGGAAGTGCAATATAGTAACGCCATGTTGAGCAGATATAATGAGTGATGGACAGGCTCCACGAAGTGCATCAGTTTGCTAGTGGTTCTTAAATATCCACAGACAGTTTCGGAAGAGTAGTGTTTTTTCCCTTTAAATACTTTTATCCTTAAAACTATTCCTGTTAGAGTTACGTTAGGCCTGCCCCACTGCCGTTTGTTTTCGTCTGTGTAGTGGATGTGATTTCGTTTGTATTTATTCATTAGTAACATGGCGGTATTTAATTTCGTTGTAGTTAAGATAGGTAGAATAATGCACTTGTAAATTTACAATAAGGGCTCCTATCTGACTCCCAAATTGGGAGTACGGATTCCAGCGGGATGAGTTGAACATGTAGTTTGTTCCGTGTTCCTGCCCCTTCAGGGCAGGGGTCCTATTGTTAGCTAATACTTCGATATGTCCCCTCAGGGCATTGATTAAACAGGTTGAGTCAAGAATGTGATTTAGTAAATACTAGGGCCAGTTGGCCCTGTTCCTTTCTTTCCTTTTCCTTTCGAGCCGATTTAAAATGGTAAAATCTGAATGTTGTCTGTGTATGTTTATTAGTATAACATGTATTAATGTAGTGGTAGTAGTAGCAGCAGCAGCAGCAGCAGCAGTGTAGTATTTACTATGCGATAAATTTTTTATTACTCCGTCATTAAGTGAACTCATACACAATATTTAAAGGTGAACGTAATATAGTATAATAATTCCGTGTACAAGGTCATATTCAGTTGTTCAAGGGTTGATTATATCGTCGCTAGCCCTAGTGTCAAAAGTCAGTACTAACCGCCATTCTTCTGTCGAGATGCTTAGTGATTTAGTTTTCATGAAATTGACCTTTCTTTCCGAAATAAAACCTAGAAGGTATAATTCACAGCCCATATGAATGTACAGTTAGGTCAAGTGACCCAAAATTAATATATTCTGAAAATTTCAACATTCTGCCTAGTCTAGAAATCTAAATATTTAAATAAATAAACAATACGTAAATTTTTAACAGAAGTCGGGCGATATGATGCTAGTTCTTCGCTTTGAAATTATATTAGATGTTCATTTTTTCTTCGTGGCTGCAGAAGTTTATTGTTGCTGCAGAATTTTATAAACATTAAACATTATCGCAGATAATTCTATTTTCAGTGAACATACATAGGATTTTTTTTCTTTCGTTCTTAATAAAGCTACCAGGTATTACGTAGTATTGTGTGTGTGGTGAAGAGTCTTGAGTTCGAGTGAGGTTGTCGTGCGGTGATCGGAATGGGAAATGTTTGTAGTGATTATAGATTTTAAAGTGTTATGATGAAATGTGTATATAGGCTGGGCGTAAATAGAGGAAACAGGGTGTCTGTAAGATATAGCCGGACTATGGTAATACTTTGTAGTTTTATGTGTTATAGTAGTAATCAACCATAGGAATACCGTCTGATAGAATGGGTAGCATCATATAATCGCTGACTAGACATATTGAATAATCAATTATGAAAAGACAATAGTAGTTATACAACAGGGCTGTAGTGAATCATATCTTCTGGTCGGTTTTAAAAATAGAATATCCTGCTCTGTGAGATTTTTTTCCTTTTTTTTCACGTTACCTACTCGAGCTAGCTTACAATGTTCATGGAGACGACAGCTCTGACAGGGTGACAGAATCAAAACAATTATATATATATATATATATATATATATATATATATCCCGTACCCGGGCATCGACCTCTTCCCCCTTGAATATTTTCGTTTTCTTTTCCTAGTTTCTAAACTAGATAGTGATGGAAACTAATCGATGCCTCAGAATTTAGCGCATTCTGCGAAGGGGAGCTATCGGTGAGGTTTGGCCATAGAAATCACCGATCCAAAATTCAGTTTATTTAATTTTTTTTATTTTGGCAAGTCATTAATTAGGGATATCTTAGCTATTACTCTAATTTCATTACTATTCTGGAATCTTCTAGTTTCCAAGAGGTCGGATGATTTTTTTTTCTTTTGAAATCCTAAATTAACGCCGTCTCTAACCTTCCGGAGGATTTCGGGGTCTGCAAGGGTGTTGACCGGATACGGTGAGTGGTGGGATTTCCCTAAAGCCTTTGTCTTTCCGAAAATCCCATCGTGGACACAGACTTGTCTCATCTTCGCAGACAGCTTTTTCGGCTATTTATTTGGTAAGCCGAACCCCGTTTGGCATGTTAAGAATATTTTGGCTATAGATTTTGTTGAGAGTGAAATTCGACTTCTATCTTTGTAGCGTTAGTTATTTCTCACTTAAGTCTTTGGCGCCCCTATTCTTCGTCTTCCCTCTTCTCTATCTCTCTCTCTGTCTTCATTACTTCAAGATTTTTTTTCAAATTTTCAACCTTCCCCCCCCGATTTTGAACTTGTCACTTACGATTTATTTAACGTACAACTCTGATCTGAAATTACCAGCTGAGACGTTGCAAGACACGATTCATGGATAAAGTAGATAGTGATTGGGTCCTCCATCACATTTTGACCTATCGCCGAAATGAACAAAGACATCGTAGTTGACGACACTTCGATTACGTTCTCTCACCGTCGTCCCTCTTAAGTTTTTTTTAATCCGTTGGTCACTTTCCTTTCTGTTTTGGTTTTCAATTACCTTGTAGTTAACCTGGGCCCAGAAATTGTACTTTGGTTTATCTAGTTATATCTTTAGAAATGCTCTGTGTTACGTGCCTGCCTCACAAAGTTTTTTTTCATTATTTAAGCACGAATTGAATATATAAAAGTGAAAAAATTTATAGATGCGCGGTATCAGGTAGAAAAGCGATTTTCTTTTTCATATGTAATGTCGGAAGTCATTTGTTTTGGGACAATGTTTGCAACCTTGTAAAAAATGTTATTATTGGGGTGATTAATTTAAATGTGTGCGCATTTATTGAATATAAATATATATATATATAGAGAGAGAGAAATGAATACGTCGAAATGTATATGTACTTAATATGTGAATATGATTTTAAAGTAAAAGTATGATATTAAATGTATTATGAATATATGTAAGAGCGCTCGTGTCTGTCCCCCCTAAACGTGTATTGGTTGCTATAGTTTGCCAGTGAGTTTTCCGACGAATTTGAGAATGTAGATTTTGTCATGAATACCGCCGTGCACTTAAGTAATTTTCCTTTTCTTTTGAATAAATGTAAATGATACCTTATGTAATTCTGTAATGGCATGTATTGGTAAGTAACGGCAGGTCTAAACGTAACCCACATCATAACGAATATTATCCCTGAACTACCAACCAAAAACCATTGTGGAAAGTGTACCTTGAATCCTTCTCACCTGGATATGTATCCTGTGACTTGACCAGTTTTTTTTATCCTCAATTTGAACCTTTATACTCCGTACACCTGCGGGAGATCGTTTTAAAAATCCGAATTATATACACATATATACGAAAGTGATCCTAAGGAAAGGCCTCATGACATGTCCCAGTGTTGCATAAATAACTTAAAACTATATTGAATTATAACTTTGGAAATGGACCGTCTAAGAGGAGAAACATCCTCTAGCGATAGTGATTTTTCGAAATCCCTGGATGGGTATAAAGCGTCGCAGTGTGCGATTGCAGATATAAACTGTTAAAAGTTATAAACCAAGTATAGACGACGAATGGTTTTGTAAACCAATAGATATATATATACATATAGAGATATATATAAACACGAACGAAGTTAAATGGAGCGAAATGTTTTGGACACTATGAGTAGTGCGTGATTTGTGATTTGAACGCTCAAAATCATTATTATCTTATTACCCAATGTGAGGTAGAGACTCATATAAGTTCTAATACACCAAAAGGGTTTTTTTTTCTTTCCTCTTTGTCCAATTTTTTTTTAAAAAAGTGAAATAAGTGTCTTATTTGCGTATGTCGCAAATCATAATTTGTTTTAGCATGCCTAAGATATGATACACGTAAATAATTTTTTTCTCTTTCTATTTGTCAAGATGATTGGATATATAAAAAAAATTACTAAAATATAACACTATGTACTCTATTAATATATAACCAAGAACTTGTGCTTCTAAGATTTTCGTTGTAATTAATTTTTTTTTCTTTTCACTATGAATGTAATAAACTATTTGTATCTTTGTAGTTAGTTGGTTTCCTTTAAACATATATACACTGTCCTGAGTGAGTGAGCGTGTGAATGCATGATAGATTTAATTTAAGTAATTTGTGTGATATCATTTGTCATATTAACATCTGTAATATATGTGTCATGTTTTGACATATGTGTTAAGGTAAATAACCTAGGTCATGAAGGACCGTCACTAACGGTTTAAATCGGCTCGAGGAGTGAAGCAAAAATAGCAGGATGAGCCTAAATACGACATCTTTCTTCTAGGAAGTCGAAACTTTTATTGATACGATACATAAATTTATATTGAGTTAATAAGTTTGGTTTTTTTTTCTCTTGGCTAATTCATATGTGTGGTCGATCCTAGAGAACAGAGTTCAGATGCTGGATGGTTATCAATCACCGGTTGGAATAACAGTACAAAGAATGATTTCACTTTTCTCATTTCCAGGTCTAGGTCTGGGCAACCCCACGATCGTGGTGCCTGGAGCTAGGGCTGGGTGGTATGAGGGAACATGTGTCTATTCCGAAGCATTCCAAAATTGATTAGTTGTTAATAACATTTAGAATGATTCATCTTTCAACGACTTTCCCGACCTTTTACTATATTTCCGGAATTATCCAGTAATCTGTTTCTTATTAAAATACCCTATTTTCTTTCTTCCTTACCTACCTCCTTCTTTTACCCTTCTACTTTCTTCTCTTTCTTTTCTATTTCTAAATGAAAGAAACGGAGTCATGATTGAGAGTAGTCGCTATTGGCACGGTCAATAAGTTGTTTAGATGAGTTTTCTTCGGGAGTCCGATATGGAATAATTAACAATAACAAAAGGTTTATTGGAAGTTACTTTATTGAAGAATAATCATGATTTCGATTAGTAGATGATGTTTCGTAAATCGTTCTCGTTCAAAGAAAGTTAATTTTTAGCGACTCCTCTACATTGCGCCTTATCTTCGTTTACTAATATATATATATTTTTAAACGTGTTTTCTTTCAATTTTGGCTGACCGTGACAGGATCTGTTGCCCTAGAAACTGCGGTTTCTATGGCAACGGACAGAAGTTTTCTTTCAATTTAGAAATAGAAAAGAAAGAGAATAAAGTAGAAGGGTAAAAGAAGGAGGTAGGTAAGGAAGAAAGAAAAGAAATAGGGTATTTTAATAAGAAACAGATTACTGGATAATTCCGGAAATATAGTAAAAGGTCGGGAAAGTCGTTGAAAGATGAATCATTCTAAATGTTATTAACAACTAATCAATTTTGGAATGCTTCGGAATAGACACATGTTCCCTCATACCACCCAGACCTAGCTCCAGGCACCACGATCGTGGGGTTGCCCAGACCTAGACCTGGAAATGAGAAAAGTGAAATCATTCTTTGTACTGTTATTCCAACCGGTGATTGATAACCATCCATCATCTTAACTCTGTTCTCTAGGATCGACCACACATATGAATTAGCCAAGAGAAAAAAAAAACAAACTATTTAACTCAATATAAATTTATGTATCGTATCAATAAAAGGTTCGACTTCCTAGAAGAAAGATGTCGTATTTAGGCTCATCCTGCTATTTTTGCTTCACTCCTCGAGCCGATTTAAACCGTTAGTGACGGTCCTTCATGACCTAGGTTATTTACCTTAACACATATGTCAAAACATGACACATATATTACAGATGTTAATATGACAAATGATATCACACAAATTACTTAAATTAAATCTATCATGCATTCACACGCTCACTCACTCAGGACAGTGTATATATGTTTAAAGGAAACCAACTAACTACAAAGATACAAATAGTTTATTACATTCATAGTGAAAAGAAAAAAAAATTAATTACAACGAAAATCTTAGAAGCACAAGTTCTTGGTTATATATTAATAGAGTACATAGTGTTATATTTTAGTAATTTTTTTTATATATCCAATCATCTTGACAAATAGAAAAAGAAAAAAATTATTTACGTGTATCATATCTTAGGCATGCTAAAACAAATTATGATTTGCGACATACGCAAATAAGACACTTATTTCACTTTTTAAAAAAAAAATTGGACAAAGAGGAAAGAAAAAAAACCTTTTGGTGTATTAGAACTTATATGAGTCTCTACCTCACATTTGGTAATAAGATATTAATGATTTTGAGCGTTCAAATCACAAATCACGCACTACTCATAGTGTCCAAAACATTTCGCTCCATTTAACTTCGTTCGTGTTTATATATATCTCTATATGTATATATATATATCTATTGGTTTACAAAACCATTCGTCCTCTATACTTGGTTTATAACTTTTAACAGTTTATATCTGCAATCGCACACTGCGACGCTTTATACCCATCCAGGGATTTCGAAAAATCACTATCGCTAGAGGATGTTTCTCCTCTTAGACGGTCCATTTCCAAAGTTATAATTCAATATAGTTTTAAGTTATTTATGCAACACTGGGACATGTCATGAGGCCTTTCCTTAGGATCACTTTCGTATATATGTGTATATAATTCGGATTTTTAAAACGATCTCCCGCAGGTGTACGGAGTATAAAGGTTCAAATTGAGGATAAAAAAAACTGGTCAAGTCACAGGATACATATGCAGGTGAGAAGGATTCAAGGTACACTTTCCACAATGGTTTTTGGTTGGTAGTTCAGGGATAATATTCGTTATGATGTGGGTTACGTTTAGACCTGCCGTTACTTACCAATACATGCCATTACAGAATTACATAAGGTATCATTTACATTTATTCAAAAGAAAAGGAAAATTACTTAAGTGCACGGCGGTATTCATGACAAAATCTACATTCTCAAATTCGTCGGAAAACTCACTGGCAAACTATAGCAACCAATACACGTTTAGGGGGGACAGACACGAGCGCTCTTACATATATTCATAATACATTTAATATCATACTTTTACTTTAAAATCATATTCACATATTAAGTACATATACATTTCGACGTATTCATTTCTCTCTCTCTATATATATATATATATATATTTATATTCAATAAATGCGCACACATTTAAATTAATCACCCCAATAATAACATTTTTTACAAGGTTGCAAACATTGTCCCAAAACAAATGACTTCCGACATTACATATGAAAAAGAAAATCGCTTTTCTACCTGATACCGCGCATCTATAAATTTTTTCACTTTTATATATTCAATTCGTGCTTAAATAATGAAAAAAAAACTTTGTGAGGCAGGCACGTAACACAGAGCATTTCTAAAGATATAACTAGATAAACCAAAGTACAATTTCTAGGCCCAGGTTAACTACAAGGTAATTGAAAACCAAAACAGAAAGGAAAGTGACCAACGGATTTAAAAAAAAAAACTTAAGAGGGACGACGGTGAGAGAACGTAATCGAAGTGTCGTCAACTACGAAGTCTTTGTTCATTTCGGCGATAGGTCAAAATGTGATGGAGGACCCAATCACTATCTACTTTATCCATGAATCGTGTCTTGCAACGTCTCAGCTGGTAATTTCAGATCAGAGTTGTACGTTAAATAAATCGTAAGTGACCAGTTCAAAATCGGGGGGGGGGGAAGGTTGAAAATTTGAAAAAAAATCTTGAAGTAATGAAGACAGAGAGAGAGATAGAGAAGAAGGAAGACGAAGAATAGGGGCGCCAAAGACTTAAGTGAGAAATAACTAACGCTACAAAGATAGAAGTCGAATTTCACTCTCAACAAAATCTATAGCCAAAATATTCTTAACATGCCAAACGGGGTTCGGCTTACCAAATAAATAGCCGAAAAAGCTGTCTGCGAAGATGAGACAAGTCCGTGTCCACGATGGGATTTTCGGAAAGACAAAGGCTTTAGGAAAATCCCACCACTCACCGTATCCGGTCAACACCCTTGCAGACCCCGAAATCATCCGGAAGGTTAGAGACGGCGTTAATTTAGGATTTCAAAAGAAAAAAAAATCATCCGACCTCTTGGAAACTAGAAGATTCCAGAATAGTAATGAAATTAGAGTAATAGCTAAGATATCCCTAATTAATGACTTGCCAAAATAAAAAAAAATTAAATAAACTGAATTTTGGATCGGTGATTTCTATGGCCAAACCTCACCGATAGCTCCCCTTCGCAGAATGCGCTAAATTCTGAGGCATCGATTAGTTTCCATCACTATCTAGTTTAGAAACTAGGAAAAGAAAACGAAAATATTCAAGGAGGAAGAGGTCGATGCCCGGGTACGGGATATATATGTATATATATATATATAATTGTTTTGATTCTGTCACCCTGTCAGAGCTGTCGTCTCCATGAACATTGTAAGCTAGCTCGAGTAGGTAACGTGAAAAAAAAGGAAAAAAAAATCTCACAGAGCAGGATATTCTATTTTTAAAACCGACCAGAAGATATGATTCACTACAGCCCTGTTGTATAACTACTATTGTCTTTTCATAATTGATTATTCAATATGTCTAGTCAGCGATTATATGATGCTACCCATTCTATCAGACGGTATTCCTATGGTTGATTACTACTATAACACATAAAACTACAAAGTATTACCATAGTCCGACTATATATCGCCCTCCTGTCCGCGTGATATCATGGTGCAAGGGTCAGAACCCGAGATGTTTGTAGCTACACGTATGTATTCAATATCTCTATATATCAACACGCGGCGAAGTATTCACTGGGCTACTATATATATTTAACTATATGGGTGTCCTATCTTCTATATTCATTTATTACAATATTCATATACTTTATATTCATACTCACATTAATATTCATATCATCATTCTTTTCATTTGCTACGACGCTATATCTTACAGACACCCTGTTTCCTCTATTTACGCCCAGCCTATATACACATTCCATCATAACACTTTAAAATCTATAATCACTACAAACATTTCCCATTCCGATCACCGCACGACAACCTCACTCGAACTCAAGACTCTTCACCACACACACAATACTACGTAATACCTGGTAGCTTTATTAAGAACGAAAGAAAAAAAATCCTATGTATGTTCACTGAAAATAGAATTATCTGCGATAATGTTTAATGTTTATAAAATTCTGCAGCAACAATAAACTTCTGCAGCCACGAAGAAAAAATGAACATCTAATATAATTTCAAAGCGAAGAACTAGCATCATATCGCCCGACTTCTGTTAAAAATTTACGTATTGTTTATTTATTTAAATATTTAGATTTCTAGACTAGGCAGAATGTTGAAATTTTCAGAATATATTAATTTTGGGTCACTTGACCTAACTGTACATTCATATGGGCTGTGAATTATACCTTCTAGGTTTTATTTCGGAAAGAAAGCTCAATTTCATGAAAACTAAATCACTAAGCATCTCGACAGAAGATACTATACGGTTTGTCATTTACTGGTTATTGACTAAGAGTTATGTTGAGACTGTGCAGTACATGTTTGTCTTTTTCACGTTTTTCTTCGTTTACTTTTTTTTACGTTTTCTTTCAATTTTTAACTAATGTAGTCATAATGTAGTAACCGCAATTGAAAGAAAACTTCTGTCCGTTGCCATAGAAACCGCAGTTTCTAGGGCAACAGATCCTGTCACGGTCAGCCAAAATTGAAAGAAAACACGTTTAAAAAATATATTAGTAACCGAAGATAAGGCGCAATGTAGAGGAGTCGCTAAAAATTAACTTTCTTTGAACGAGAACGATTTACGAAACATCATCTACTAATCGAAATCATGATTATTCTTCAATAAAGTAACTTCCAATAAACCTTTTGTTATTGTTAATTATTCCATATCGGACTCCCGAAGAAAACTCATCTAAACAACTTATTGACCGTGCCAATAGCGACTACTCTCAATCATGACTCCGTTTTCTTTCATTTAGAAATAGAAAAGAAAGAGAAGAAAGTAGAAGGGTAAAAGAAGGAGGTAGGTAAGGAAGAAAGAAAAGAAATAGGGTATTTTAATAAGAAACAGATTACTGGATAATTCCGGAAATATAGTAAAAGGTCGGGAAAGTCGTTGAAAGATGAATCATTCTAAATGTTATTAACAACTAATCAATTTTGGAATGCTTCGGAATAGACACATGTTCCCTCATACCACCCAGACCTAGCTCCAGGCACCACGATCGTGGGGTTGCCCAGACCTAGACCTGGAAATGAGAAAAGTGAAATCATTCTTTGTACTGTTATTCCAACCGGTGATTGATAACCATCCAGCATCTGAACTCTGTTCTCTAGGATCGACCACACATATGAATTAGCCAAGAGAAAAAAAACCAAACTTATTAACTCAATATAAATTTATGTATCGTATCAATAAAAGGTTCGACTTCCTAGAAGAAAGATGTCGTATTTAGGCTCATCCTGCTATTTTTGCTTCACTCCTCGAGCCGATTTAAACCGTTAGTGACGGTCCTTCATGACCTAGGTTATTTACCTTAACACATATGTCAAAACATGACACATATATTACAGATGTTAATATGACAAATGATATCACACAAATTACTTAAATTAAATCTATCATGCATTCACACGCTCACTCACTCAGGACAGTGTATATATGTTTAAAGGAAACCAACTAACTACAAAGATACAAATAGTTTATTACATTCATAGTGAAAAGAAAAAAAAATTTAATTACAACGAAAATCTTAGAAGCACAAGTTCTTGGTTATATATTAATAGAGTACATAGTGTTATATTTTAGTAATTTTTTTATATATCCAATCATCTTGACAAATAGAAAGAGAAAAAAAATTATTTACGTGTATCATATCTTAGGCATGCTAAAACAAATTATGATTTGCGACATACGCAAATAAGACACTTATTTCACTTTTTTAAAAAAAAAATTGGAGAAAGAGGAAAGAAAAAAAACCCTTTTGGTGTATTAGAACTTATATGAGTCTCTACCTCACATTGGGTAATAAGATATTAATGATTTTGAGCGTTCAAATCACAAATCACGCACTACTCATAGTGTCCAAAACATTTCGCTCCATTTAACTTCGTTCGTGTTTATATATATCTCTATATGTATATATATATATATCTATTGGTTTACAAAACCATTCGTCGTCTATACTTGGTTTATAACTTTTAACAGTTTATATCTGCAATCGCACACTGCGACGCTTTATACCCATCCAGGGATTTCGAAAAATCACTATCGCTAGAGGATGTTTCTCCTCTTAGACGGTCCATTTCCAAACTTATTAATTGAATAGTTTTAAGTTATTTATGCAACACTGGGACATGTCATGAGGCCTTTCCTTAGGATCACTTTCGTATATATGTGTATATAATTCGGATTTTTAAAACGATCTCCCGCAGGTGTACGGAGTATAAAGGTTCAAATTGAGGATAAAAAAAACTGGTCAAGTCACAGGATACATATGCAGGTGAGAAGGATTCAAGGTACACTTTCCACAATGGTTTTTGGTTGGTAGTTCAGGGATAATATTCGTTATGATGTGGGTTACGTTTAGACCTGCCGTTACTTACCAATACATGCCATTACAGAATTACATAAGGTATCATTTACATTTATTCAAAAGAAAAGGAAAATTACTTAAGTGCACGGCGGTATTCATGACAAAATCTACATTCTCAAATTCGTCGGAAAACTCACTGGCAAACTATAGCAACCAATACACGTTTAGGGGGGACAGACACGAGCGCTCTTACATATATTCATAATACATTTAATATCATACTTTTACTTTAAAATCATATTCACATATTAAGTACATATACATTTCGACGTATTCATTTCTCTCTCTCTCTATATATATATATTTATATTCAATAAATGCGCACACATTTAAATTAATCACCCCAATAATAACATTTTTTACAAGGTTGCAAACATTGTCCCAAAACAAATGACTTCCGACATTACATATGAAAAAGAAAATCGCTTTTCTACCTGATACCGCGCATCTATAAATTTTTTCACTTTTATATATTCAATTCGTGCTTAAATAATGAAAAAAAAACTTTGTGAGGCAGGCACGTAACACAGAGCATTTCTAAAGATATAACTAGATAAACCAAAGTACAATTTCTGGGCCCAGGTTAACTACAAGGTAATTGAAAACCAAAACAGAAAGGAAAGTGACCAACGGATTTAAAAAAAAAACTTAAGAGGGACGACGGTGAGAGAACGTAATCGAAGTGTCGTCAACTACGAAGTCTTTGTTCATTTCGGCGATAGGTCAAAATGTGATGGAGGACCCAATCACTATCTACTTTATCCATGAATCGTGTCTTGCAACGTCTCAGCTGGTAATTTCAGATCAGAGTTGTACGTTAAAAAAATCGTAAGTGACAAGTTCAAAATCGGGGGGGGGGGAAGGTTGAAAATTTGAAAAAAAATCTTGAAGTAATGAAGACAGAGAGAGAGATAGAGAAGAAGGAAGACGAAGAATAGGGGCGCCAAAGACTTAAGTGAGAAATAACTAACGCTACAAAGATAGAAGTCGAATTTCACTCTCAACAAAATCTATAGCCAAAATATTCTTAACATGCCAAACGGGGTTCGGCTTACCAAATAAATAGCCGAAAAAGCTGTCTGCGAAGATGAGACAAGTCTGTGTCCACGATGGGATTTTCGGAAAGACAAAGGCTTTAGGGAAATCCCACCACTCACCGTATCCGGTCAACACCCTTGCAGACCCCGAAATCCTCCGGAAGGGTAGAGACGGCGTTAATTTAGGATTTCAAAGAAAAAAAAATCATCCGACCTCTTGGAAACTAGAAGATTCCAGAATAGTAATGAAATTAGAGTAATAGCTAAGATATCCCTAATTAATGACTTGCCAAAATAAAAAAAATTAAATAAACTGAATTTTGGATCGGTGATTTCTATGGCCAAACCTCACCGATAGCTCCCCTTCGCAGAATGCGCTAAATTCTGAGGCATCGATTAATTTCCATCACTATCTAGTTTAGAAACTAGGAAAAGAAAACGAAAATATTCAAGGGGGAAGAGGTCGATGCCCGGGTACGGGATATATATATATATATATATATATATAATTGTTTTGATTCTGTCACCCTGTCACAGCTGTCGTCTCCATGAACATTGTAAGCTAGCTCGAGTAGGTAACGTGAAAAAAAAGGAAAAAAAATCTCACAGAGCAGGATATTCTATTTTTAAAACCGACCAGAAGATATGATTCACTACAGCCCTGTTGTATAACTACTATTGTCTTTTCATAATTGATTATTCAATATGTCTAGTCAGCGATTATATGATGCTACCCATTCTATCAGATGGTATTCCTATGGTTGATTACTACTATAACACATAAAACTACAAAGTATTACCATAGTCCGACTATATATCGCCCTCCTGTCCGCGTGATATCATGGTGCAAGGGTCAGAACCCGAGATGTTTGTAGCTACACGTATGTATTCAATATCTCTATATATCAACACGCGGCGAAGTATTCACTGGGCTACTATATATATTTAACTATATGGGTGTCCTATCTTCTATATTCATTTATTACAATATTCATATACTTTATATTCATATTCACATTAATATTCATATCATCATTCTTTTCATTTGCTACGACGCTATATCTTACAGACACCCTGTTTCCTCTATTTACGCCCAGCCTATATACACATTCCATCATAACACTTTAAAATCTATAATCACTACAAACATTTCCCATTCCGATCACCGCACGACAACCTCACTCGAACTCAAGACTCTTCACCACACACACAATGCTATGTAATACCTGGTAGCTTTATTAAGAACGAAAGAAAAAAAATCCTATGTATGTTCACTGAAAATAGAATTATCTGCGATAATGTTTAATGTTTATAAAATTCTGCAGCAACAATAAACTTCTGCAGCCACGAAGAAAAAATGAACATCTAATATAATTTCAAAGCGAAGAACTAGCATCATATCGCCCGACTTCTGTTAAAAATTTACGTATTGTTTATTTATTTAAATATTTAGATTTCTAGACTAGGCAGAATGTTGAAATTTTCAGAATATATTAATTTTGGGTCACTTGACCTAACTGTACATTCATATGGGCTTTGAATTATACCTTCTAGGTTTTATTTCGGAAAGAAAGGTCAATTTCATGAAAACTAAATCACTAAGCATCTCGACAGAAGAATGGCGGTTAGTACTGACTTTTGACACTAGGGCTAGCGACGATATAATCAACCCTTGAACAACTGAATGTGACCTTGTACACGGAATTATTATACTATATTACGTTCACCTTTAAATATTGTGTATGAGTTCACTTAATGACGGAGTAATAAAAAATTTATCGCATAGTAAATACTACACTGCTGCTGCTGCTGCTGCTGCTACTACTACCACTACATTAATACATGTTATACTAATAAACATACACAGACAACATTCAGATTTTACCATTTTAAATCGGCTCGAAAGGAAAAGGAAAGAAAGGAACAGGGCCAACTGGCCCTAGTATTTACTAAATCACATTCTTGACTCAACCTGTTTAATCAATGCCCTGAGGGGACATATCGAAGTATTAGCTAACAATAGGACCCCTGCCCTGAAGGGGCAGGAACCCGGAACAAACTACATGTTCAACTCATCCCGCTGGAAGCCGTACTCCCAATTTGGGAGTCAGATAGGAGCCCTTATTGTAAATTTACAAGTGCATTATTCTACCTATCTTAACTACAACGAAATTAAATACCGCCATGTTACTAATGAATAAATACAAACGAAATCACATCCACTACATAGACGAAAACAAACGGCAGTGGGGCAGGCCTAACGTAACTCTAACGGGAATAGTTTTAAGGATAAAAGTATTTAAAGGGAAAAAACACTACTCTTCCGAAACTGTCTGTGGATATTTAAGAACCACTAGCAAACTGATGCACTTCGTGGAGCCTGTCCATCACTCATTATATCTGCTCAACATGGCGTTACTATATTGCACTTCCTATTTCAGCTTTTTAGTTCAGTTTTTAGTATGAAGTTTAATAGTTTTTTGGCTCCTAGAGACTTCCAACGACTTTAGGTGTTAACAAAATCCCAAATGTTACCTTGTTTGCAGCTTTTCTCGCTCCTTTTCGACGTTTTTTGCTGGGAAGATCTTAGTCCGGCGTCTTCAGTGGAATTCTTGCAGGGAATGGAATATTTGCGCCCTAATATCATAGCGTGGGTTTATCAGCCAATCAAAACTAAGCATTTTGGCGGTGGGGCTTTGAAACGAATAAAATTTGGTAAAATCTGGATTAAACTAGATTTTAGAAGGACCTAGGTATCTAAAAGAGAGGTGAAGGGTGGTCCTGAAAATTCTGTCGAATTTTAGATTGGTTATTTAATCTGGAAAGTTCCGTCCAATAGTGGATCTATATTTTCGGATAGCACTGACACCGTAAGAATTGTAATAATCCATTTACATATACATATGCAAGACTTATAACTAATTTAAAATATAAATAAAGATATTGATTCCCAAAACTATAATTCCCAATAATTTTTTTTTACAGTTTTCCATGTTAATTTTAAATAGAATAATGAACAATATTACGAATTATATGAACAGCCAGAAATTTTTTGTTAAACGTCAGGTACAGTCGGTGCAAAAAATTTCGGGCACCCTCCTATTAAAAACATAATCTCATTAGACAGTAATGGCATATTACAAAATAGAAACGTGTACCTATTCAGGGTACAAAGAAAGCCTTCGCTCACAAAATTTCGTACGTGGTACTTGTCTAAATCCCTGTGTACGCCATATTGAATTCGCTTTTTAGTCTTTTTTGAGAGGAATTTCTCAAATCAATGAGATATTTGAGTTCTGTAAATCAAAAGCCTCTATCTACCAAATTTTGTTCATTTGTATTAGGAAAAACATTCTTTTCTGCGAATCCGCCATATTGATTTTACTTCTCTTCCTTTGGAGGGATGGATTTCCCAAAACGTTGTGTAATAAGTGTAATGTTAGTTTTCTGTATATCGAAAAGCCCTTATATACAAAGTTATGCGCCCATAAATTTATCAGTTGAAAACAAACATTTCCTTCTCCCTGTGGCTGCCATATTGAATTACTGTAAATATTATTCTGTGCCTCAGAAAGCTCTCATGAAGTAAATTTTGTGACTTCATATTTAACGAATGAGTAGCTAATGTAGTACTAATAAAATTAGTCTATGTAATAGTAATAATACACGCTTTTCCAATACTTTGTTCTACCTTACATGTTATTGGTCAGTTCCCTGGAACAAAAGGAAATTGATAGGAGGACTGTAACCACACTGAGGTTTCACTGAACGTATCGGTAAAAGCCTCATTGAAATCAATCAAGTAGTTTTTGAGATACTAAGGGACAAATATACCTACTCCTCCTCATTATAATTCTAATAGTATTGATATGTAATAAGCTTTATGTAATTAATAGATGGCATAAGTTTTGTTATAGGAACAGGTGAATCATTTTGGAGATTAGGTGTGGTATAGAAACAATATGCAGATAGTAATTAGGACCCTAAATAAGCTTCACAATAAAATAAATTTTGTACACTGAAATATACTGTAGTGGCGTGTTTTTAGATTTTATCTTTAATAATCACAGTTGGTTAATATGCATTTTGCTGTATAACAACTCGAAGGGTTTCTCATGGTTACACATCTTCTGTAGTATCCAGCTTTCTCACTGGAGGCATTGCTTGCAGTGTCAAGTCTAGGCTAGGATTATTACGTGCTTGTGGACGCAAGCACGGCAAGTCTTAGTTACGGGCAAGAGAGTGAGAGAGACTAAGGGTTTCACCCAAGTGGAGACTACCTTACCGTGCACACAAGTGTACAAGATTTTTGGAAGCTTAGCTTCATCATTCATATATCATTTCTTCTTCATCATCATCATTTTCACTTTCACTTCAACTCACTACAGGACGGAGACTATCACGAGCTCAGGCGTGCGTTATGGCATCTCAACCAGTGAGTGGCCAACACTCTGGTTTACCACCAGTTATACAGCAACCCTCCTGCTCTTCCGGGACATCGATAAGACGAAGATGTCATTCATTGGAGCGAATTTCTGCCAGCCAGGGTTCTTCAGCTCGCTCCCGTTCCCCAGTGGCATCAACAAAACTTCCGCCTGCTAAAAGACAACATAAGATCAGTGACGCTAGTTCCGAATCCTCAATGCATGTTGACATTCACGACAGTAACCAATTTCCTAATCTGCCTCCACCGGGTCGACCAGCTCTTTATTCTTATTTACTTCAAAACTTTGATCCGAAATTCCTTAATACGAAACTTCTTTTTGTTCAGATCACGAAGTACATGCCTCGTGCCAATATCAATCAGATCATAAAGACCAGGAACGGGATGATAATCAAAACACCGGATCCGGAATTTCTCCGTACAATCCGGAATAAATTCAGTTTCGAAATTTTCGGAGTAAAATCTACCATGACCAAGCTGAGTGACCAACGCATCAAACAGCCACCACCACCGAGAAAATCGCCCACTCTATCTGTTTATTCGTGGTGTAGATCCGAGCTATACTGATGATGAGGTACTTGAAGAACTCAAGTTAGAAGGCTACACTATCATCAAATGTATCAGGATCAAAGGCGATCATGGTCCGACATACATGGTGCGCGTCCTTACTAACTCACAGCAGACTATTGATGACTTGCTTACTCGCGGTGCCTATATCTACAAACAGCGCCATCGTGTAGAACCGTCTCGCACCTCTTCCCTATTACCTCTTCGCTGTGAGCGCTGTCAGGTTTATGGTCAGCACTCTACTTCTCAGTGCAAAAATCCATTTAAGTGCGGCTACTGTTCAGGTCCACACCCTACACGCAGTTGTACAGATTAAAATCACCTCCGACGTGTTCCACATGTCAAGAAAATTCACATCCGACATATAGTTACAAATGCCGCTCCAAACCAGCTCCTGAGCCATCAAAACCAGAAACAGTAGTGCCACTGCGCATACCTGAACAAATCCAACCACCTACAAATCCAGCACTTCAACAGCCTGTAACTGTTCATCAGCTCCTAACATTTCTCACTCTCTCTTTACAAAATATTCATCCATTCTTACGTAACCACATCGCTCAACAAATTCAGTATGCAGCCAAGGCAATTTTCCACGCCAACATCCGTCCTACATATTCTGGTAATAATGTCTATTATCATTCAAATGTATTGGAAACCGAAGTTTGAAAGCCATCTTATCTTTCTTCATTGCACTATGGCGCTCTCTTTCTTGTTTTTGAACATACGTTCTCTGCCACAACACAAGCCGCTTTTTGAAGCGCTTCTGCTCGAAGAAAAGATCCATGCATTTCTCCTAAATGAGACTCATCTCACACACAAACTGACATGCCGCATACCTCGATTTCAATTGCTACGACAGGATAGCACGATAGCAGCAAGGCGAGCTAACGGGGGAGTAGCGATTGGATTTTCTCCTTCCATTCCATTCCGCAGTCATTCACCAGCTTTTCCAAATCTTCCTGAACATCTTGTCACATCTTTATACTATAAGGAACTTTACGTGACCGTTGCTACTGTGTATATCCGTCCTGGCCATGATATTCCTCTTAATTTCTTCCAATACATCTCGAATAACTTTCGCACCTACATAATCATGGCAGACGTGAATTTACATAGCCGACCAGCCAATCAGCGAGATCAGTTCCTTAATTACATCTCTAGCCATACTACTTGCGTGACTCTGCCAATACCAAAACATACCAGGCCTTCTAGTCAGACTACCCCGGATATCGTTATTGTGTCGAATAACCTATATCATCGTAGCAGTGTTGAGGTCCTTGATCTCATTGGTAGCGATCATGCTCCCATCAAACTACTTATTACAACTCGCTCAGCCAATACTTCTCAGGATACACATAACCGAACTACTTACCGCTATCGCTATGATAAAGCAAATTGGCCTGCATATAGATCGCATCTCACGGACCATCTTTCTGATCTATCGCCACCTACTACTGAGTCAGAACTTTACCATTCTCTCGACTCTCTGGTTACTGTCATGCAAAACGCTGCCGACAAATATGTTCCTAAGTCTACTGCTTCTATATTTCGGCCATCCTTGCCTCCTCAATATCTGCCGCTGATTAGACGTTCTCGTCAGTTTTGTAGGGATTTCGTTGCTACTGGCAACCTAGACTCCTTGCATCATCACCGACAACTACAACGTACCGTTCATAACTACCTTAGAGCTTACAAACTACGATGCTGGATAAAAACTTGCAACCATCTTGGTTCTCTTTCTCATCCAACGCAGTATTGGAAACGTTTCCGGCAACTCACTGGTCAAACTACACGAACAACTTACCCTCTGATAGACAACAACACGCCTCTTCATACCGATACTGATAAGGCAAATGCTTTTGCACACTATCTTCAAGGCATATTTACACCACTCACACCTGATTTGCCTCCTCGTCGTCATCCCGTCGACAAACTAAACCTTGAATCTCCGCATTTACAACCAAATATTCAACACACTCTTCCTGAGAACAATCCTCTTACTGAGCCAGTTCAAATTTCTGACATCACTTCTGTCGTTTCTCATAGGCGCAACACTGCTCCAGGCATGGACTCTATCACATATAGGCACGTTCAAGAAAGTCCCTACACTGTTTTATATTTGCTCTCTCTCATCTATACATTTATTCTTCGCACCGGCTATATCCCAGCTGACTGGAAGACGTCCAAAACCCTTATGTTTCTCAAACCAGGCAAACCGGCCCACAATATCAGCTCTTACCGGCCTATTCAGCTAACATCAACTTTCTGTAAAATTTTGGAGCGTATCCTTGTCAAGCGTCTTCATTGCTATCTGGCACTTCACAACAGTCTTCCTCTCGCACAAGCTGGTTTCAGACCCTCCTTCAGCATCAACGACCAATTATTACGCCTTACAAATTCCATCTACAATCATTTTAATACAGGACATCCATCTTGCTTGGTTCTGTTTGACTTAGAAAAGGCATTTGACAAGGTTTGTCATCCTGCTCTTCTATATAAACTCAAACAGCTCAGATTACCTCTTCCATATCTTCGCTTCATTTTCAATTTTCTCACCTGTCGCCTGGCTTACGTCTACATAAATTGCAGCTCCTCATTTCCAATTTTTCTACATTCTGGGGTTCCACAAGGATCGGCTTTGTCACCATTATTGTACATTCTATATGTTGCCGACTTTCCTGCTGTTCCAGCCACAGTACAGCTATTTCAATATGCAGACGACACTGCTTTATTCGCCACTGGTAATACTATCCACCAACTCAATTTGGCTTTACAAGAAGCAATCAATACTTTTGTCGATTGGTGCTCTCACTGGCGCTTGAAAATAAATCCGACGAAAACTCAAGCTATTGTATTCCAATCTCCAACATGTCGTTCCCGTACACACCGTAACCCCAGGCTCTTAAATCTCACTGTTCAAGATGTACCACTCAAGCCTTCTCGTACTGCTAAATATCTTGGCCTTACTTTCGATCACCGCCTTAACTGGTCGGCACATCTGCAAGATATTTCAAAAAGGCGTATGGTCGTCTAAATCTGTTGAAAAGTCTTGCTGGAACAACCTGGGGACTCTCTGCGACTACTATCCTCAATACCTATAAAGTTTTTCTGCGCCCTATACTTGTCTACGGTCTAACAGCCTGGTTATCTGCACCACCATCATATTATGAGAAACTACGCGTTCTTGAACGACATGCCTTGCGTATAGCTTTTCGCATTAAGCTGCCCAGTCCAACCCGGGACCTCTATGCTCGACTCACATTTCCGCATATCTTATACCATCTGGAAACACTTCGCACCAAATATATTACCCGCCGTCTGCAATCGAATCATCCACTTCTCCAGCAAACATTTGAAGAACACGCCCGTAAGCTCTCCCCTTCTGCTACTCTCATTCCTCCGCTTTCATTACTGCTTACTCTGTACCGTTACACCATTCCTCCTGACCATCCTGACAGCCAATATTACGCACCATACTCTTCAGATGCTCATCTCCCTCATATCTGGCCATCATATGCACCGTAACACCTACTGTTTTAACAGGGCACCCCTGTCTTCATTAATGCCTAGCGTCGCCCCTAGGCGAGAAGATAACACACATTCGTCTTACTAACCGAACCTCTGTGTTGTGATGTGATCTGCACTTCATTTCATCTTTCATCCAAACTTGATGCTTCTCCTCTATCTGTACCTATTGCACCTTAACAATGACTATGGTTAAAGGCCATAATGACCTATTAATTGATTATCAATAAAGTATTTCCTTTAACCACCCATATCCCATCTGTATGTTGTTCTGACTGCCATAATATTTCTGAATCTCTTCCCCTACAGAGGGCATAACCCTCTTCGGGCAGTAGCTAGCTTTTGCTAGCGGACAAAAAAAAATCTCATGATGTCTACAAATCGCAGTAATGTGTTGCATCGATTTTTCTTTTTGGAAGAGAGATTGCCGACTTCCTTCTTCGAAGGGAGATGGCGACTCACTGTTAATTAACATAACAAAGGAATTAAAGTATTTTTAATGACACACAGTATTGTCGAAGATTCTGGACTTTTGAAATGAAGTGAAATAAAAGTTACACGTTCCACAGGTGTGTCCTTTAGGTTAAAGAAGACTGTTGAATGGTTATGAAAAACTGTAGTGATAAGCATGTGGGAGGAAAAGGAAAAACCTATGAACACGATATTGTCCACCAGCAACTAACATGGTCTGGGATCGAACCAGGGATCGCAGAGATTATTCTCGAGTTCTGTTCCTATACCTAGATGCAGAAGTTACTACAAAATACTACTTCGTTATTGCTATTAGGTAAGGATTTGAAACGTATGGAAGTAGTTGTTAAGTTTAGCGCCCGATTCAGCAGCAAGGCTATATGAGACGTGGACCTACTGATTAATGTGGAATCAAAACCACATAGCTCTTGCAGGGAATCGAACCCGGGTCTTCCACGCCAAACGCGCGTACGCTAACCACTTAGCCATGACGAAGCTCACGTACGGAAGTATTGGTACTTTCAGCACTTGGCTAACATTAACATGATATAAAAATATTCTCATTCCAAGAATGATCACCAAATATGACTTTTAAACTTACCGAAGAGCTTGTCCGAAAGAATTAAACTCCTGTTAATGGCAATGTTGTCGAAGATACTGGATTTTTTTTAATTTCCAGGTATACTTTAGCAGAGGGGAAAAAATTACGAGATATCACCAAGAGATTACAGTAAAATGTCATTGCAGCGAACTCCAGTTTAACCTTTTCAGGACGAACGAATCAAGGGTTAAGCCAGCAATTTAAAACTCCATAGCTCGGACCCTAATTAACCTAGAGAGATGATTTAGGTGTATATTTCTTCAGGAAGGACGTAACTTTCCAACAGTGTGCATTTCTGTTACATAGGGAGTCCCACAGCGGAAGGAAAGAGGGGAAAATTTCGCTGTCTTAGTTTCCCCTCCCATTCGGCATTTGGGAGGAGGAAAACTTGTTCCTAATTGTTACAGAGATATAAAACATACCTCGTTGGAAAGCATAGCAGACACAGATTTCAATGAGGTAACCTTTGTGCCACTCGAGTCGAGACAAAATGTACAAGTTAAAATATACGCACACATCAGCCAGATCATTATGACTACCTACCTAATTGTCAGTATGTCACCCTTTGGCACGGAAAACAACGGCGACACGTCTTGGCATGCACGCAATTATGCTTGGTAGGTCGCTGGAGAGAGTTGACTCCACATATGCACACATAGGTCACCTAATTCCGTAAATTCCGGGGAGCGGGGCGATGCGCCCTTACGTCACGTTCAATCACATCCCACATGTGTTCGATTGGGTTCAGATCCGGCGAGTTGGGGGGGGCCAGAACATCAGTTGGAACTCGCTTCTGCGCCCATTGAACCACCCCATCACCCTCCTGGAATTGTGACATGGTGCATTATCTTGTCAAAAAATGTTATTACCGTTGGGAAACATGGTCGTCATGATGGAGTGTGCGTAGTTTGCAAGCAGTGTGCGATACGCCTCGACCGTCATGGTGCCTTGCTCGAGGTGCACTAGACACATGGATGCTCACGTGAATGTTCCCCATCAGTGGTAGAGCGTTCACCTCTGGTGCTTGGGGTCCCGGGTTCGATCCCAGCCCCCGCCAAGTGAACTTTGTGGTGGACAAACACCGTGTGCGTGGGTTTTCTCGGGGTTCTCCCGTTTCCTCCCACTTTCTTCATTCCACCATTTCATTCATCACTCATCATCACCGTCTCCTTTAGCCTCACCGGCATAACCGTGCGGCGTAAAACTTAAAGATTTCATTTCATTTTTTTGAATGTTCCCCAGATAATAATTAAGCCGCAGCCAGCTTGTCTCCGTCCCGCAGTACAGGTGTCAAGGAGCTGTTCCCTTGAAATACGACGGATTCTCACCCTCCCATCGTCATGATGAAGAAGTTATCGGGATTCATCAGACAATGCAACGCTCTGCCACTATACAAGGTCCAGTGGCGATGGTCACGTAGTCTTAGTTGCCGATATCGTGGTATTAACATTCGCACATGAATGGGTCATCGGCTGCGGAGGCCCATTGTTAGGAGTGTTCGGTGCACTATGTGTTCAGACTAGTGCTGCGAAGGCATGGGAAAAAACGGAAATTTTGGGTAAAACACCAGTTTTTTTGTTTTTTGTTTTTACTGTTTTCCCGAATTTGAAAACAAAACGGAAAATTTGGGTAAAATTGAAATTTTCGAATATTTTATTATATTATGCTTTCAAAATTAAATTTATTTTGTATTTACTAGTTTAGAGTTATTATAATTGAGTACTTATGTTTCTTGCATTAGAATCGGGAAATTTTGTGAACCACTCATCCAATCACTTCCAAGTTAGCACCATGATAGAACGGAGTTATAGCTATAAAAGAAACTAAAATATAATACTAGTTAGCTTAATTAGTATAGACGCATTAAAATTATCTTGAGCAATCTTATGAAGTTCTCCCTTAATGGCAGGGAAGTGCTAAAATAACAGAGCCAGAGTCATTTTAGTTAATATGTTAAATCAAACATGTATTTTATAGAGATGTCTTCCTTGTACTATATAAAATTTCCGGAAATTTTGAATTCATTAGAAATAATCATTTGTCCGGAAATATTGGCAAAAACAGGAAAATATAATTTAAAAACTATTTCTTGGCCTGATGCTAGTCACCTTACTTGCTGTAACATGTTTGCAGCATATACAGTAGGAAGTCGAAAATCCGAACTAATTGGGACCACAGGTAATTCGGATTTTCGAAAATGACCAAGAAAATGCCATTTAGGCTTACATATACTGTACGGTATGTTCTTCTATCGATACAGTGGTTATTCAGTACATACTGTAATTACAATACCGTACGAAAGGGCTACTTACATTAATTGTTTCTGAAGAAGTTGCTCGTACACTAAATTACACTGATCTTGTAAGTCACATTTAAAACTTACAGGCCTAAGAGAAAATAAAAAAAAAAAATAAAAATATGTATGACAAACAATTACGTATAAATGAACTTTTGTAAAAACACTCACTTCACACAACGTCAACGGACACACTATTGTTTGATTATCGCTAGCGTTATATTAAGACAAAATGTAAAAAGCTTCTGGAGACCGCGTTCGGATTTTTGACGTTCAGATTATCGACGTACTACTGTATATACAATGTATTTCGCTAACGGAAAAATACTTAAAGAAACAAAATTTAATTCTACTTTTTAGTTTTCTGATTTCTGGTAAAATCACTCTTTATTCTTTGCATATTTTTCGAATAACTCAAAAAAGAGAGATGATCTTATTTACATATACACACATATACCGCACAAGTGAGTAAATTTGAGCAGAGAGAAATATATTAAAGGGTTGAGTATGTTAAACTTCCGTTCGTTATTATTACAGACTAGCAGCATACCCGTTTTTCGCACGGGGAGAATACGTTTCATTTTGGACACAAAGGGCACTAAAACTGTCACCAATGAACTTATCGAGCTCCAAAACTATTAATTCGACACTAATGTCGGTAATTTTCAATTACCTTTACCTGTTCCCGTCACCTCTTAGGAGTACTAATGGGACTGAATTTGTGAATTTGAACGGTATCTTCTGTTCATCTGAGGGACCCCGAAAAGTATGGATTCGACTGCCATTTTCGATCATGTATCTCTCTCTCTCTCTCTCTCTATATATATATATATATATATATATATATATATATATATATATCCCACTCTCCACTACGTTGTACCATCAAAGCGAAATGATATGAACACTCCCAGGACAAAACCCCACTTATGTTGATAATTCGATCGAATTCGGTCGAGTAATTCAATAGGTACAAAGTCACAAACATAGTGACATTTATTTTTATATAGAGAGAACTTTACGAACACAACATAACAGATTTTTCAACAGGTTGTTATTTATCATAGAGAAAATATATGGCGATTAAATGCTTCTTCTATTTGGCACAATAATTCGTGCTAGTACAAATGTTTGAATGTTACCCACTGAATGGCGAAAATTCACTCTAACTCATCTGTTCTTGAAAGGCGTTATACTAGACACCATTCTCTACATGCAACAGCAGGCGCTGTAGTTTGCTTGTTTACCGCACGTCCAAAGATACTCGTATCTCCAGAATGTTGACCAAGAATGGTGCTCATACCTTTTGCTTCATCAACCATGGCAAGTGGCTGACACATTTCCTTTAGATGTGTTGCAAAATTTAAAAATCACGAAACATTTAATAAATGGTTAAAATTAATTTTCAGACAGCCTGTACCATTTAGCACCTTAGCTATACCAACTATGCCCAGTACTACATGAAACTATGTTACAGAAACTTAAGCCTTAAGTAAATGAGTTCGAAATGGTACACATTCCACAAAATAAGAAGGCAAAACTCGGACAACTATTTTAATTTTATAGATATTTACACCCCTTGATAGGAAAAACAATTGCATTCCTTAATTTTAGATCTTCTATACTCAGGTCTGCTGGAAAGTGTGGCTGAAATATCATACATGTTCCTGGAATGTGTTTTTCTACCCAGTGTCAAGAACTGGAAACTTTTGGAATGTCTTTCTTTTTCAACTCACTCATTCAATTTATATTATATTTAAAAGAAATCAAACAAGTGCGTCGCATAATGTGGACATTCAGAAAATTGTAATTGTGTCGTCGCTGAAAAAAGTTGGAAATCACTCTGTTATGGTGTTACTTTTAAAAAAGCCGTCGCCAGAAGTGGTGAGCACAACCTACTTTTCAGATCTAACCAGAGTACGATTATAACATCTGTTCTATTGAAATAAAACACATGTCTCGGGGGCTATTTCCGTAGGAGTCTGCGTCATCGCAATGAAAAATTTGAATTTTAGCTTGCGATAGTCAGCATTGCCGTTACAGGATAATTACTTGCTTCATTGTTTCCGCTGCGATAAGGTCCTTAAATATCGCTAATACCATTAAGTAATTAAGTCCTTGTATTTTATTTTTATTATTATTTTAAATTTTGCAAAATGTCCTGTGACAAATTCGATAAGTGGATTTCCTGGTGACCCCTAGAAAAAAAAATACATGGAACTAAAGAACCAATGTCACTGAAAGAACGGCTGGTAATTACGTCATAGTAAGAACGCAATTCCGTACAAGCCTTCGTAAGATTTTGCAGAGCGCAATGCAATACAAAACTAAATTAAAACTGTTATATCTATTATCAGTGACGTATTTAGGATTTTGTTTCGGGGGGTCTATGCGTAACACGTGAATAAACATTATATTTTTCCTTTTAGTTGACGACAAATTTTAATGAAGTTGTGCATATAACAAATTTATTTCTCTGGGGCTTGAGCCCGAAATCCTGCCTATTATCGCAAATTAAAACGAAGATTTTTCGTTTCGTTAACGCTAACCGTAACGGAATTGGCCCTTAAGTAGGGTACATTGTTAATCGGTGAAGATTAATATTATGTGGAAATAACATTTCTTTTTTTGGAAAATGTAAAGATAAAATATATCAATTGATAAAGAATAAGTAAGAGGCTTTTTCTGTGATGGTCTGCGTCAACGCAAAGCAAGTTCTGTTTTACTTTGCGATGATAGACATTCAATTTACTCGATGCGCTCCACAATTTTTGCAAAGACAGATACAGAATACTGCTTTTAGGCTAGGAAACTTTTTTATGTAGACGCCAAACATGTAAATCATGTGTCAACGCACTAATATTGAGAAGTATGCTTAATTATCATGTATCTATTGGTGTGTTTGCGCTGAACAGCAAGCCTAGGTTCTAGTGGCATTGGCGTAATAGTATATAAAATAGCTGTTGCATTGGCCCACTACGACTCGTCGTCAGCACTAACTGGCACGGATATAAAACATACCCCACGCAGTGGCCTTTTATTTCAAGAAATATCAACCAGGGAGCAGAAAAATCTTAACATTCCGTTCTGATCTAAAACCGTAGATTAGAAGTGTATTCGGTGGCTTCAAATGTTATTACAAATTGGAAAGATCGACGAGAACATGTTGGGACTGTTCATCCAAATTTCGCGAATAGGGGTTGTCTGACGTAGAAGAGAAGCAGTGTTTAAAGAAAAATACGTAAAGTAAAAATGAAATAAAATGTAAATGCACATTTTAGCTAGAACGGGAATATAAAAAAAAATATTTAGTGTTTCAATAGTGTTCACGCGTATAGCATACGAGTCCGAATTAAACACTATTCAGAGAATAGTTGCAACGAAGAAAAGCTCAGCGTTATACGCGTTTTTGACAATAATAGTATTTTTATGACACATGAGTTTGCAAGCATATTGTCAATCTGTAGGACAGGGGCAATTCCAGGACGGACTTTTTTTTGGGGGGGGGTGTAATACTGCAACCTAGAGGTACTTTTAAGAGCTGCAAATTCTGGGATGGGTTTTTATCCATATATAAAATAAGATTGTTTCGTTTTCTGGGGGAGCGATCGCCCCCTGGATCTGCCCCTGCTGTACGCAACTGCGTGGACATACGCCAGGAAAATAACATTGCAGAACAAATCTAGAGAAAAATTCAAAGTATAAGAAGCAAAGTAATTCCATCTTAAAATTTACCTAATTGTTGTCATGTCTTGTGTTATCATATCTTGAACCACAAGTGCGTTTGTAATAAAAATGTCACATTCTTGGTAGCTATGGCGACTATTGCACTGAATAATAGTTAGATGAGTTGATTGTATTAATCATCAATGGTTTAGTATGACGCTAATCATACGTTAAATTGACTCTGCATAACGCTCATAAAGGTTTTCTCTAGCCTCTTCTCGCGCATGGCTTTCTTTTTCTAGCAAAACCATAAAACTAGCAAAAGCACAACCTATAACTTAAAAAAAAGAAAAAGAAAACATAACACAATGATATAATCACACAAAAATTGATGATGAGGCCGCGGTGGCTCAGTGATAGAGCATTCACCTCTGATGCGTGAGTTTCCTGGTTCGATCCCAGCCCACGTCAAGTGAACTTTATGGTGGACAAACACCGTGTGCGTAGGTTTCTTCGGCGTTTTTCCGATTACTCCACCTGCTTCATAACACCGTTATCGTACATTTTGTACGATACGCATTTTTCATCGTACATTGCGTTATTTCTCTTCTATTTGAGATTTTTCATCCGGTTTTTTTTTATGTTTTTCAAGTCCAGATACATTGTAGAAGACATTAAGTATGGTTTCAGACCGTCCTGCGTCCAGACACAGGAGGTGATGACGTCATAATTTTGAAATAGAAATTTTCCCTTATGAAGCCTATGCTCATTATTTTTTGGTGGGCTTATTTTTTCACGTAGAAGATTGAAAGTTTGCACAAACATTCAGTCCACCGAGTAGTATTTAACAGATTTTTTGTTCCGATGTCAGTGCTAAAACAGGGGGGGAGAGAACCAGAGGGACAAAGGGTTAAAAAAAGGGATATTTTTACCCAAAAATCCAGTTTTTCAGGATTTTCCCGCCTCACATACATGATGGGGACACGTGAGTCATACCGTCTGAAAGGCAGTTCCATTCTAAAGAGAATGACGGTCGAATCATTATCCTAGGGTAATTAGGGACGTCTCAGGGATTTTTTGAAAAATATACTACTATATAGGGAAAAATGGGACATGGTGGGTATATTTTTTTTGGCGGGCTTACTTTAGCACCTAGAAGATTGAAATTGTGCACAAACATTCAGCCCACCTAGTAGTATTTTTCAGATTTTTTTTTAGATCTCTGCATTAAAACAGGGGGGCCCAGAAGGGGAAAAGATTGAAAAAAGGGATTTTTAGACAAAAATTCCGTTTTTCATTATTTTCCCGCCTCCCATACATGATGGAGACACGTGAATCATACCGTCTGAAAGGCCGTTCCATTCTGAAGAGAATGAAGGTCGAATTATTATTCTAGGGTAATTAGGGACGTCTCAGTGAATTTTTTTCAAAATATACTTCTGTATAGAGTAACATGGGGAATTTTCTGATTTTTTTTGGGGGGCGGGCTCTTTTTTTCTGGAATTTCCCGCCTTAGATACATGATGGAGACATGTGAATAGTACCGCCTGAAAGACAGTTCTATTCAGAAGAGAATATGGGAGACACATGTCCCTAGGGTAATTAGGGATGTCTCAGGAAATATTTTCCCTGAGATCACAGTGTTTTGTGGTAATTTGGGGCATTGTGGGAATTTTTGATAAAATTTCTCCCGCCCTTACTATTCAAGATAGAAACTTGAAATTTGGTACACGCATTTAGTTTACCAAGTACTATTTATCACACTTTTTGGAGGCCTCTACGTTCACACAGGGAGGGCAGGGGGGCCCAAATTTGGACAAAAAAATTCCCCTCAAAATTTTCCCTTTGACATCAATTTTCCCTCTCCTGGTATACGGTATGTGCATGCAAGTGGTATCATTTGAAAGCCAGCTCTATTCTGAATAGAATGAGGTAAAAACCAAGATCCCAGCATAAATAGTTACGATGCAGTATATAGCTGCTTGACTGAAAGTCTAAAAAATAGCCCAAAAAGCCAAGATCCTATAAGGGTTAAACTGATGATTAGAATTTGAGAAAAATTGTCCACTGTGTTAAGTTAAAAGACTATTTAAATAACTCTCTAATAATACCCCTTGATTTATAAGACAACCAATATAAGTAAATGAAAAAAGAAAAAAAGGATAAAAAATTAGAAAAAAACATTAAAAGAGTGGCGGCTCTTAACGTAAGTCATATTTGTATATATTAAACTTTTGTTGCACTAAACTAATGGGAGAATATTTACCTAAAATTCTAATTGTTATACATTTTAGAAGAATTAGTGATTATCAAAGAGTTTCTCTCAGTCAAAGTTAAGAAAGCGAAAACTTGGTCAATGTGTTACAACACGTTAAAAACATCTATTTTAATTCAGAATAAAATTATATAGAAGGAATACATTGCAAACATAGAACAAAACAAATGCTTCGTCTCCTCACAATATAAAAAATAAATTTGATGTGAAAGTTTTAAACGAATGTAGATTTTGATTTGGTTTCTCTTGATGTCCTTCTTCATTTTGGAAGCTATATAAGGTTAAAGTTTAACGTCAAATTATAACTACTGCGTCGCGTTCAATGTTATGCCAGTGGGAATCAAAGTCTGATCCTCATATGTACCGTGTTATGCAAAAGTGAACTAAGCGCCAAATTTTGAAAATCCACGTAAATGCGACGATTGGTTCCTGATAAGCATTAAAACGTTTTGCACAATCGAAAAGAGAGGAAAACCAACACCTTTCCAAAAAAAGAAACATAATTTCACTTTTGATTACGGCTACACTAATGCTGGACATCAACCTTTAAACGTAATTTTCTCAAAAGTATGAAAGTGGCGCTTAGTTCGTTTTCGCAGGACACGGTACATATATGAACACGTCCTGCGCTTGCCACATTACCGTCGAAAAGAAACGGAAATTCTGAATAAAAACAGTGGCGTACGTAAGGGGTGGACTTACGGGTTTAAATCACTTTGAACAAGATATGATGAAATTTAACACTTACGATATTAAGATTGTAGACAAAAATCCTGTAATTTGAACCCGTTTGATAAACTTCTGGGTACGCTACTGAATGAAAGTGTATGGAGTCATCAATGACTTCGCGCCTTTGGCGTAGGAGACCCGGGTTCGATTCCCGGCGGGAGGTCATGTGGTTCGGATTCCACGTTAATTAGTAGGTCTACGTCTCATATAGCCTCGCTGCTGAACGGGACGTTAAACTCAAAATCAACTCAATTCATCAATGACTTGTGAATATGTGTGTCAGTGCAAGAGGAAATGCAAAAATATATTAATAAATAAATAAAAGCGATATTAACACTTTAACTGAAACATGAGTATCAGAAACGTTATGAGAAACACAATGTCTCAGAGACCTATAAGTGAATTTTCTATTATAAATACTTTGAAATATATTTAAGGTTTTTTATATACATGGTGTATGAAAATATAAAATAAAATAGCCAAACCAACTGAAACTTTCACAAGTAACCAGGGGTGCCACCATCGGGTTTTAAAATTTAGCACTGGGTCTCAGAGATCCTTGTTCGGGTTAAAGTGTTAAAAAGGAAATTACACGTTAAGAAAAGAAAAATAAAATAAAAGGTACTTGCCACCGCACTAAACTATCTTGCTTCAATTTCTTAAAGTAGATGTCATTATATTGCAGTAATTACTGAAACAATTATTTGTGAAATACGAATAAAATTATAAGGCTTCTTCAGGAGACTTCGTCCAAACAAAACTCACCCTTGAATGTAAACTACCCCTTCTGGATACTTTTATAGGGAATTTCATAGGATATTGTAATTTTCGTAATTTACGTAACATTATAAGTTATTAATGAAATATTTGTTTACGAAATATGAAAATAATTGCTGGAGTCGTTTTTTAAAAAGAACGTCCGAAAGCAAACTCATCTCCAAGACTAAACTATCCTTTGTGGATATTTTCAGAACAAACAAGTTGCGCCATATTACAGGGTTATGAATAAGATATTAATTAATAAAATATGGACAAAGTCGCCTGAGACGTTTCTCAAAATGAAAACATCCGGAATAAACACCTCAAAGAGTAAAGTACCCCTTCTAGATTTTCGAGAAAATCTCAATTTTTGGTTTTCAACCTTCAATAAATTACCCTTATTTTAGGACAAAAAAGAAAATTGAAAGAACCGCTAGAGAATCTTATAAAAATCTTAAATTTAACATTTGCTGCAGACACGTTTGGACGGTAAGGCCTCTAAATGAGTAGACAGATTTACATTTTGACTAACGAACACACAAACAAAAATCACTTTATTGGTTTCTAGGAACCATGAAACGTGTAAGTCCCTTGAAATACCGAACTCGGTTCTTCCGCGATCACCATATTTCTCCCCTGCTTTCGTCGCTCCGAAGTTAAAAAGTGTGGGCATAGTAGGTTCTAAAACATTAGAGCTATTAGCCGAGTGTTTTTACGTAATAGGGGTACGGAAACTCTGCAGTACAGCACGCATCCTGATGCAAGGGGTACCCTCTTCGAGAGCTATCCAAACGCTAGTTTGTGATGGAATGCATCATGTCTAAGGATTTATTCGGAATTCTCCAAATTATTCCCTCATTCTCATTCCACCAATTAGTTACGCTCATTGATCATTCGTTTCTTTTGGCCCAAAGGGGATAACGGGACGCAAAACTAAAAATTTCCTTTGATTTAAACAATTAACACTTTGGAAGATTATTCCAATTTTGTGAAATGTGTAAGAAATTAAAAAACTTGCTGTGTCCCTATTCTTTATCTGCACGGATTGAAGACTGATATATATTCAGTTTTATACGATAAGAATAACATTTTCTGAAATGCGTAACAACAACCAGATTTAATTTGACTCAACAGACATTAATGCAGCACCTAAGAAGAAAACAATAAATCTTTGTAAACACTAACTTCCACTTCTCTCTCGTTGATCAACAGGTGGCGGAGCGTTATGATTTATACATAGGACGAAATATATTACTTGTATTCGTCTCAACAGTTTGTAAACCCTTTCCTTATATAAAAATGTGTTTCCCTGACTCCTTTATTTCAATCCTTTGCTATAAAAAAATATTCTTTCTCTGAAGCAGAAGAAACTGAAATTCTCATTAAACATCGAATACACGACTGTTATAATATCTCCTATGGTGTCTCTTGTTTTACATACTTCCACTTGGCTCTCAACTCTCCGGCCGAGGTACCTAGGTATCGAGTCCAGGCTTTGATCGATCCTGAGTTGTGGACGCAACCAGGCAATCATTGCTACGGGCGTAGTGGTGCGGCGAGATAGAGGGTTTCACCCGAGAGGGGCCAGTTATTTTTGGCTATTGCATCATTTCATGTTCTCATTCAGTCTACCTTCATCTGAGTTACGCACTTTGTTGATTCATTACATCGATCTAGACGACCATGGATATCGACACCGGGAAAACAACACCCTCACCTTCTGCTTCAACTGGTGCTATCAGCAAGACTGATGAACGCAAAAACAGCAAGGGTTCGCGGGCAGGTGTCCGATCTTGGTCGCGATCCCCAGCCCCAGTGCGAACTACTCGCAGTCAGCAAAAATCGCCACCGCCAAAAAAGCACCACTCTTCGCAACCTGTGCAACCTACATCTACCGAGATGAACGTACGATCTCCTGACGATAGGCAAAAATTTCCTTCTCTAGAAGATATCTCAAAGCCGACGTTATATTCTTATATACTTACTAATTACGATCCGAAGTTCCAAAACGAGAAGCAAATTTTTCTTCAACTAACAAAGTATTTCACTCTGGCACAAGTCACTCAGATCACTAAAACTCGCAACGGGATCATAATTAAATCACCAGATCATAACTTTGCTACGACTATTCGAAATAAATAATCATTTGAAATTTTTGGGAAAAACGCTAACCTGCAGAAACTAACGTATAAACACATAAAACAGCAACCTCCTCCACGAAGACAACTTGCTTTATCCGTGGTCATACGTGGAGTCGAACCAAGTATAAGCGACGATGAAGTCAGCGAGAAACTAAAACCTAAAGGGCACTCCATTCTCAAGTGTTTACGCATCAAAAGCGTACATGGCGCAACTTATATGGTCCGCGTTTTGACTAGCTCTCAAGAGACCATTGACGATTAACTTTGCAATGGAGCTTTCGTTTATAAAAAACGCCACAGAGTGGAGCCATCGCACACCCCAGCTCCCCTTCCATTGCGTAGCGAGAAATGTCAAATTTATAATTCGCATAGCACAGCGCAATGTCGTAATCATGCGAAATGCGGATACTGCTCGCAACTTCATAACACGAAAACCTGTCCAAACCTCCAGCATGTAGTACTTGTGGAGATGCTCATCCCACTTTTAGCTACAGGTGCAAAGCACGGCCCCGTCCTGAACCAAGCAAGCCAGAACTAGTTGTGCCCTTAAAGGTTACGGCACCTACCGACAATCCTATGGATACGCCAACTTCTGTTTTTCAACCACTTCAAATCAACCAGTTTCTTTCCTTTCTCACCACAGCACTTCAAAATATTCTTCCCTTTCAACGGCAACACGTTTTCCAACAAATTCAACTGGCAGCCAAAAGAATCCTCAATGTTAACTTCCAAGCTACTTACTCTGGTCAAAATGTATATTTTCACTTTTCTATTCTCAACACTGACCTTACAACTGATCCACATTGAGTTTTCAGACATGGACTCTCATATTAGTTTATTGTTTCTTAATATCAGCTCCTTACAGGAACACAGGACTTTGTTTGAACAACTTCTTATGGAGGAAACCATTCATGCATTCTTACTAAACGAAACTCACCTTACAGTTGCACGTTCTGGCAAAGTTTCAAATTATCATGTACTTTGCCATGACAACACCATATCAGCCCGCAGAGCAAATGGTGGGGTAGCTGTTGGTTTCCCTCGAAGCTTACCATATCGCATCTTTCATCCTCCAATACAAAATATGTCTGAAAACTTGGTTGTTACGCTCTATTTTTCAAACCTTAATGTAACCGTTGACACAATCTACATTCGCCCTGGTCATGAGCTTCCTTCCTCCATCATGGCAAAATCGGAACTGATGCTTCTGAGTACAACGTTGAAAATTAAAGCGTCACTGTGTTTCATTGTGAAATCAGCCATATTGAGTGAGATATTCCTGAGATTTCCTTATTCACACCAGGCAAATACTGGGATGGTACCTAACATATAGGTCCGACGCCACTTCCTTCCTTCCTTTTCCTCGGATAGTGTAATCCCCGAGGGACATCATCCCTCATACGTGAAGAGCTAACATGGTCATAGATGCCCAAAGCCCAGAAATCTAATTGGCCCCTTTCCCTTCTAAAATTTTCGTCAGGCAATCTCATCACAATAAGGCAATTGCATTAACAGATAGCAGACTCTGACCTTGTGTGGAAAGTTAGAAATAAAGGGCCATATGCAGAGTCGTTCTGACTTGTGATTAGAGGCATACTAAAGACTTTGACTTACATGTTTCCTTCTTTAGTCAGGCCTTTAGTATGACGCTAATCATACGTCAAAACGACTCTGCATGAAGCGCCATGGGTCTAGGGAGTTGATGTACGTACTAATCAAGGGTCTTATTCCTTATTAGGATTTGCAGCAATTACTCAGCGTAACAGAACGCAAAATTAGAATGAATCCATTATCCATTATGATTGTTATGACTGTTTTGTCTATTATCCCAAACTAAAACACAGATTTTGCGTTACATTGACGCAAACCATTACGGAATTGGGCCACAAGAGTTCCCCAGTCGAACTGTGCCATCTAAAAATGAAATGAAATCTCAGTTTTACGTTCCACGATTATGCCAGTTAGGCTAAAGGAGACGGTGATGATGAGAGATGAGTGAAATGGTGGAATGAAGAAAGTGGGAGGAAACGGGAGAACCCCGAGAAAGCCCACGTGCACGGTGTTTGTCCACCACAAAGTCCACACGACGCGAGCTGGTATCGAACCAGGGACCCCAAATACCGGAGGTGAACGCTCAACCACTGAGCCACCGCGCCCCACTGTGGCATCTGGCAGGTCTCATTTCTCCATCAGCTGTAGCTCAGAGTGTATAATTTTTATTTATTTACTTAATGGAATGTCCGTTCTTCGCACGGGAAAATAGGTTTTGTCGAACCCTCTCTTTTCTCTTCGCATTTTAATGAGAGTATAATGATAAACAGATACAATATATTTTGAATAAGCTACTTAGTCAAAGTGTCACAATAAAAGCCCAGCTTGAAGTAAGTACTAACTGTGTCCAAAATTCATTTCAAACGAGTCAATTGTTTGTTTCTCCATGATGTGATTGAGCTTCCTCGTAGGTAAGCGGTTAGCTTTTGACGTCGGGGACCCGGATTGATTCCGGTAGATCGGGAACTCACGTGGTTTTGATACTACGTATAATAAATGACAATGATAATCCCAAGATAATCTCTGGACCAGCTAACATGCACGTTCTTGACTAGACTTGAGCTTAAATACCATTTGGATTGTCACCAATCAACTTAACGACTTTGAAATGTGTGGATTCGACACTAAACTCATCATTTTGGACATTTTATTTTTCATTCCTTACCACTTTCATTTCGATTAGAGTGAATTCCTATTTAAAACGCATTGGTAGTGTCACTGTTCTTCTCAGCGACTCTGATATCTATAGATTCAACACTGAAATCAGTCTTTTTTATTATTTTATTCACGCCCTCCCTTAAGCGTAGGGATGCTAAAATGTATTACCCCTCAGACTTAAACGAGCTTATGGGACATCCGGACTGTTACCAATGAGCTTACGAGCTCGACTATCATGCATTCGACACCAATATCGGTCGTTTTCGATTATTTTTACATTCCACCGCTTTTCCATTCCCCAGGATTGCTAATGAGACCTGTATTTCATTGAGATGACAGACATCAGAAGTATTACGGTTCATTCCAGCGATCCCAAGAATTTTTGGTTCGAGACTAATATCGATCATCTTTGACCATATTTGCATATCAAACTATTTTCATTGGAATGCCATTATTCATCTCAACGACCCCAAAACTTATGAATCGGTTTTTTTCCCATTACTTTTGCATGTAATAAAAAAAGGAAAGATAACAAGGCAAAATCATTTCCTCTGTCGATAATACGAACTTTGCATAATAACAGTAATACCAATTACAAAATATCAAAATTTGAAAAGAACTTCAGGTAAAAATGTTGCTCATAATAATATACACACAATAATTTACCAAAATCTGAAACGAAGCAAAACAATGGATTTAAAGTTAACAGATTTATTTATTTTCTTTTATTTAAATTAAGCAGTGGATGAGTATTTCAATTCCTTTTGAAATAATAATAGTAATATCATCATATATTAATAATATCAGTACTCAGTCAACTTATTATACTGATCATATAATAGAACGGTTGTTAAAGATAATCATAGAGTTCTGAAATAACAGCACTAGTACTATATATATGGTCTTATGTATGAGTGTCATTTGTTGAGTTTCTGGCTACGCCACTGATATCTAGTATTAATTAGAGCTATTTCGTAAAAATATATTATTAAAAAGTATAAAAATTTTACGATTCTCAGTTTATCTGTGAATCCTAGTATTCAGCAAACTGTCACTCAACAGAACTTTTCTGCGTGATGAGTAATAAATTTTCTATGAGCTATATTTTTGATTTTATTAATAATAGTGACAAATAAATATTTCCACATATAAATAATAAATGATATATTGCCTCAAATGTTACTATAATTACAAATATTAAACGATCTTCATCAAATGTGAGTCCATTTAGAAGTTGCTTTGTAAATACACAACACTCCGCACCACCTAGTGAGCTAGTTATTATTTATTGGTTACATTGCAAATAACGTAGTAGAGTATCTCAGCACTGGCATGGCTTCAATATTTTATATTTAAATCTTCGTTTGTAATTAATAGTGAGGGTCTCCTTAATTACATGTTAGTGGGACCATAATCTATGGGCGCCAAATAAGAAGGGCGCTAATTGACTAAAAATCTAACATCGGATACGCATAATATTATGTCCATGAACTTGGCAGGCCACAATTTCGATTGCACACATCGCTAGTGCTTCGTTAGTGCTCGTTAGTGTCGCAAAACCCATCGTTAGTGCTACAAAAAAGTCTCAATTTTTAAGTCACCATTGGCCTGCTAACTTCAGGCCAACAGGCCAACATATTAAAATCACTCGTATATGAAATTGCCGGTTCGAGCAGCATTAATGCTCGTTAGTGCCATAAATATTAACGTTAGTGCTTCTATATATACAGTTTTTAGGATAACAAAATGAGTACGTTTTTGAAGCTGGCAGGCCACCTATGGCAGACCACGATTTCGACCTCATACATAAATAGTGCTTCGTTAGTGCTCCAAAGACAACGGATATACATTTTTCAAAAATATTTTCCGACCTAATTTCATGTCAACACGCCGCACGGAAATTACAGCAGACCACAATCTTAATTTCACCCATCGTTACTACATCGTTAGTGTTCGTTAGTGCGCATGTCCCACCATTAGTGCTTCATAAATAACGCCTATATTTTTGAAGAAATCCTTATTGGCCTGCTAAAACATGCCAGCAGACCATAGACGAAACCTACTGCAGACCACAATTTCGATTACTTCAGTCATTAATTCTTCACTAATGCTCACTAGTGAAGCACATCCTATCGCTAGTGCTCTACAGACAACGGCTATTTTTTAAAGAAATCCATTATTGGCCTGCTAATATCGTGCGAGCACACCTGGGACGAAATCTACGAAAGATGACAATTTTGACTACACACGTCATTAGTGCTTCGTTATTACTTTGTTATTAGTGCCACCTATCATATCGTTAGTGCTCCAGAAACAATGACTACATTAAAAAAAAACATTAATGGCCTGCTAATTTCATGCCAACAGAACAAGGGCGGCACTTATGGCAGACAACAATTTCGATTTCATCCATCGTTACTGCTTAGTTAGCGGTCGTTAGTGCCGCATATCCCATCATTAGTGCTCTGTAGCTAACGCGTTCATTTAAAAAAATAAAACTATTACTTGCCTGCTAATTTAATGTCACAGGTCAAACACAATACTGACGGCAGACCACAATTTTGATTTCATATATCTTGAGTGCTTCGTTAGTACTCTTTAGTACCGCATATCCCCTCGTTAGTGCTTTGTAGATAACGCGTTCATGTTTTGAAAGTTCATTATTGGCCTGCAATCTTCATACCGCAGGGCAGACACAATGCCAGCGGAAGACCACAATTTTGATTTCACACATCGTTAGAGATTCGGCAGTGTTGTATATCCCTTCGTTAATGCACTATAAATAATGCTCATTATTAAAAATCACTATTGGCCTGCTAAATTCATTTCAATAGGCCTGGCATGCCTTTCTGCATAATTAGCATCAAGTTGGCCCCGCCACTTTTGGACGGAGAAAATTAAATATTGCCCTTCGTTTGTGTTACGTTAGTGTTGGTTATTGCCCAAACAAAATCGTTTGTGCTATCAAAGTAACAATGTTATGAACAATTTAAATTTCGGAGGCAACTTGACGTCAACTTGCTCCCGATTTTTTCCCTAATTGAGATAAAATGGATTTTCTAATGCTAAACGTTTCTGCTATGTCAGTGCTGGTTAGTGCCCAAATTTCAGCGTTAGTGCTTTTCAAATAACGCCGGTATAACGAAATTAATTAACGTCAAGTAAGCCGTGCTTCTTTTTCTAATTGAAATAGAATTTATTTTCTAATGCCAACCGTTTGTGCTACGTTAATGCTTCGTTGTGCCTCAATTTGTCTGTTAGTCGTGTAGAATTTACACGTCCGTAAACTTGTCCCAAACTTAACGCACTGACAATAAAATTAGTGTCAATCGTTAGTGCATCGTTAGTACTTCTTAGTGCACCAACTTCAAACGTTAGTGCTTCATACGTGTACGTGCTACGAGGGAAAAACCTCTGGAGGTTAATTTAACACTGTGCCCAAATTTCAAGCACTAATGAAATTATTAATGTAATTCGTTAGCGCATCGTTAGTGCTTATTAGTGCACCAAACCCTAACGTTAGTGCTTTATTAGTGTAATCTCTAGAGTCAAAACAATGGTACACGCTGATTCCCTTACTTCAACCACTAACGGAAAAATAGTGCTATTCATTAGTGCTTCTAGAAAATACTATTATTTTCGTGAATGCTTCACTATTGGTGTAGATATAGCCAATTATGTCATGAAACTCCCATAAGAAATGCATGAGGAATTTTTCATTGCGTCAAATTCAAAAGCACTAATAACCTCTTCTTGTGCAATCGTTAGTGCTTCTTAGTGCACTAACCCCTAACGTTAGTTCTTCATTATTAAAGATGCAAGAAGTAAAACATCTTTGGAGGTCAGCGTGATCTTGGCCCCCATTTCAAGCACTAACTATAAAAATAGTGTTCTTCGTTAGTGCTTCTAGAAGACACTGATAGTTTCGTTAGAGCTTCACTATTAGTGTAGATATAGCCAATTATACATCCCGAAACTCCTACAAAAATGCATGATAAATGTTGCATTGCGTCAAATTCCGGCCAAATTCAAAACTACTAATGATCTCTTCTATTGTAATCGTTAGTGCATCGTTAGTACTTCTCAGTGAACCAACCCTTAACGTTTGTGCTTTTTTAATGTAGATGCTACAAGTAAAAAACCTTTGGGGACCAAGTTCACGCTACCTAAACTTCTAGCAGTAACGAGAAATTAGTGCCATTCATTAGTAAATCGTTAGTGCTTTGTAGTGCAACAACCAATAACATTAGTGCTTCATTAATGTATTCTTTAGATCAAAAACATTAGAGAAATTAATTACAGTTTGGCCTCCACTTTAAGCACTAACGAAAAAATAGTGCTATTCGTCAGTGCTTGTAAAACGCTAATAGTTTCGTTAGTGCTTCATTATTGTTTTAGATATATCCAATCATATGTCACGAAACTCCCATAAGAAAAACATGTTAATTTTTCTATCTGTCTAATTCTCATCAAATTGAACAGCAGTAACGATCTCTTCTAGTGCAATCGTTAGTTCTTCGTTAGTGGTTGTTACAGGGTTAGTGCCCCAACTCCAAACATTAGAGTTTCTCATCGTGAATGTTTCTGTAGGGAGAAGCTATCGTGTAATTATTATCCCCTAAGTTTTATTTTACAGCGTCAATACTATTGAAGCACTAATGTTGGGAGTTCTGCAATATGTTCTACTAACGAAGTAGTAATCATTACATTACATGTGTCATTAGCACTTTTAAATTTGGCGGTAATTTTACAAAATGAAAAATGCTACGTCTCTAAAGTTAGCCTGGTATGGTTCTCAATCGCTATTACATATTTAGTGCTTCGTTAGTACACATTAGTACACTAATCACTAACCTTAGTGTCATAATACTTTATAAGTTATTAATGAATAACTCGAGCAGACCTAAATTTAGAATTTTCAACTTTTACACAATTTTACAGTAATTGTGCCACAAAAGTGGGACTAACACCAGCGGTTAGTGCATTCTAGAGGTCTATAAAACACTAAGCCCTAAGGTTAGTGCTATCATAGTTTAAGAATTAAAAGTGAATTACTCACTCAGGAGTAAAGCTAAATTTATCGAATTTTACAATAATTGTCTCACAAAGATAGAATAAACGTCGAAGGTTTGTATATCGTTAGTACTTCAAAAAGTTCAAACGTTAGTGCTATTTAAGCTCTAAAGTTAGTGCTGTCGTAGTTTTGGAGTTACTGATGAATAACTTGTGCGGGGTTAACTTTAGATCTTTCAACTTTTGTAGAATTTTACACTAATTGTCAGACAGAAATAAGATAAAAACTAGTGGTCATTGTATTGTTGGACCTCCATTAAACACTAAGCAATAACGTTAGTAGTATCATAATTTAGAATTTGCTATTGGATTACGCGGAGAGTACATAATATAAACTTACTTAATTTTACTCTATTTCCTCATAAAAGTAATGGATCACCCACAAACCCCACAAACTCTAAAGATTAGTGCATCGTTAGTGCTAGATAAAACACAACGCAATAACGTCACTGCTTTCATAGTTTAGGAGTTATTAATGAATAACGCGGACGGGACTGAATTTAAATTTATCGAATTTTACTCTAATTCTTTCACAAAGGTAGGATAAACGCTAAAGGTTAGTGCATCCTTAGCATTCAAAAAACACTAGGCACTAACGTTAGTATTATCACATTTTCGGGGTTGTTAATGAATAACTCAAGCAGGGCTATTCATTTTACAGTAATTCAGAGTCACATTAGATGTTTCACTTACACAATTTTACACTAATTGTCCCACAGAGGTGGAATAACCGCCATAGCTTACTGCACTCTTGGTGCTCCATAAAACGCTAATCACTAACGTCACTGCCATCGCAGTTTAGGAGCTATTAATAAATAACTCGGCGGGGCTAAAATCAGTTTTTTTTTTAACTTTTACACAATTAGTGTAAAATTCAATAAATTTTTATTGACTTTCATCCGAGTTGTTCACTAATAACTCCTAAACTATGATATTACTATCGTCAGTGCTTACTATGTTTTGGGGCACTAACAAAGCACCAATCTTTAGTGATTGTTCTACATTTTGATTGACAATTATTGTAAAATTCGATAATTTAGCCTCGCGCGAATTATTCATTAACAACTCCTAAACTATCATAGCACTAATGTTAGTATTTAGTGAACTAATGTGCATTAACGAAGCACTAACCATGTGAAATTTTCTGGTGATAATTCAGATGCGTGCGGGGCTAAATTTAGACAAGAGGCAAATGAAATGAAATCTTTAAGTTTTACGTCCCACGGTTATGCCGGTTAGGCTAAAGGAGACGGTGATGATGAGTGATGAATGAAATGGTGGAATGGAGAAAGTGGGAGGAAACGGGAGAACCCCGAGGAAACCCACGCACACGGTGTTTGTCCACCACAAAGTTCACTTGGCGGGGGCTGGGATCGAACCCAGGACCCCAAGCACCAGAGGTGAACGCTCTACCACTGATGGGGAACATTCACGTGAGCATCCATGTGTCTAGTGCACCTCGAGCAAGGCACCATGACGGCCGAGGCGTATCGCACACTGCTTGCAAACTACGCACACTCCATCATGACGACCATGTTTCCCAACGGTAATAACATTTTTCGACAAGATAAGAGGCAATTTCCATTTTGTAAAATTTCAGCCAAATTTAAAAGCATTAATGAACATACAGATGGTGATCAGAAAAATGGAAACACTTGTAGTTGGCAACGTCAGATGTATGGGTTGGCAGTGGTATCGTGGCGCCCGTAGCGCTGGACCGCTGGTGGTGGTGTGTTAGATCGGTCTCCATACTAAGTCACGCAGTGGAACAGCAGTGTCCAGTGGCTGCAGCAGACGGTGATAGTGTAAAATGGGAGACCTCTCAGATTTTCAAAGAGGGGAAATTGTTGGTGCGCGCTTATGTGGAGTGAGTGTGATGGCAGTGGCTACTGAGTTAGGTGTGTCGCGTGGGACAGTGTCGAAGGAGATGACGGCCTACACAACACACGGGAAAACCACATCAGGGAAGCGGAACAGTGGGCAGAAGTAAATCATGAGTGACAGGTCACACCGGGTATTAAAGCGCATTGTCACGCAGAACCGTCGTGCCACTGCAGAGCAAGTGACGGAGGAACTCAATCAGCACCTCTTCCACCCTGTTTTGATAATCACAGTCTGCCGCGAATTACATTACATGAACTTACGGGGTCATGTTGCATGGGCCAAACCGCTCGTCAGGGACCATAACGCTTTCGCACGCCGCAAATGGTGCCGCGACCATGCAACTTGGACCGTTGAGGACTGGAAACGTGTGATATAGTCGGATGAGTCATTGTTCACCCTATTCCCAACCACGGCCTGTTTATGTGTGGAGAACGCCCAAAGAAGCTTATGATCTGCAGTGTCTCCGCCCAACTGTGAAACATGGCGGCGGCTCGGTGATTCTGTGGGCCGCCATATCATGGTTTTCATTGGGTCCTGTGATCACACTTAACGGACGAATCACTGCCAACAATTATGTCGCAATTTCAGGAGACCACTTGCATCCTATGGTCCGGATGTTGTTCCCGGACAATGACGCCATCTTCCAGTATGCTTTTTTTTATTTTCATTGCTCAGACGCGCCTCTTCGGTTTCGGCACCTGAAGATTTGAACCGAAACGGGCTATCATCATTGCAATATCATTCTTCAACCTTTATTTCATCATTCATATTTATTTGAGGAACGGGGACAAGGACAAGGACGAGGACAAGGTTGGATTTAACAAATCACAACGTTGAACAAGAAAACAAGAACAAACAAAACGAAACAAACAATAAAATTTGAAAGAAAAAAACATTAAAAAAAAACAGGATCCTAACTACTAATTATTATCTAATAATGAGTAACCTTCCTTTATATAATCTAGCTAATCTACTTTGATTCTGACTCGAGTTGAACTTGACGTCAGTCCTATCATTTTCATCATTCATTGCTTCTGATCTATACTTAGCCTTTCCCGTACTATTTCCTCTTCTTTTTTTCGTTTTGTTCAAGTTTTTCCCTGTATGATTTGTTTTGGTTTCACCTGTATGTGTAATTTGACTCTCTCCTGTGCGAGTATTTACCACATTCTCCAGTTATAACACTGATCACACACATCGCTTAGCACTATTTAGCCCTATCCACACTGAATTGTTGTAGTTTCTACACTAGCACACTATCTCACTCCTGTGTGAGAAACACAACTTAACACTATTTCACTACACTCATTTCACTCACTACATTCCCCTGTCGTGTATTCTTCTCTAATGCCTTGTCTTTCTTATGTTTGATGATTTTGTTTCTAATTTATGTTCCTCGATTGTTTTGTACGTCCTCGATCCCTGAAGCAACGGCTTGGGGCCCAGGACCCACTCAGAGCACTTAGTGTGGGCCCTGGTCAGTGGTGTCCCACCGCCGTCGCACCGGAAACGGAAATGGCGCCTACGCAGCTTAGTCACGGAGGGTCACGTTTCTTTCGTATTGATTCGTATCGTTATATAGTTCCATGATATCTTATATATTTGTTTATTGAAGAACACGACGTCCCGCCACCGAAACTCTAAATTCACTCCGGCCCGACGCATCCGGAGTTCCATTCCGGTTTGTGCCGGGGATGTGTCGAGCCCACATTCACTCACGCGTTTCCTTCCGGGGCACGCGGAATACCAGCGTTCCAGGAGATGACCTCCGGTCCGAAAAGAAAGACACAAAAACACAATTCACACACTCCGTTTCTTTCTCTTTCAACACTGTTAAAAATGGTTTCTTAAATTCGAGAAAATATTCTTCGTATTTGAGAACATCCGTTTCTTATCTGTGCACCGAATAGTACATTCTTAAAAGTGAGATTTCGATTTTCTCAAATCATTTTGAGAAATAATGACTCAAATGCGAGGAATTATGTCTCATTTCTGAGGGTGCAAATGCTTTCTCAAATTTGAGAAAAAATGTATTTTTTCTTAAAATTGAGAAAGTAACATTTGAGGAAATGAGACGTATAGCCCCAATTTTGAGAAACACATTTCTCAAAAAGATTTGAGAAATATCTCCCTCAAAAGCGAGAAACGGTGCACAGAAACAGGGTTCTCAAATACGAGAAGACGGAAAAGAATATAAACAAAATATAAACCTGCAAAAAAATTCAAACTATTAGTACACCCAGAATTTATATTAAATAAACACCTACAGTTATAGATATTTTTTTAAAACATAACATTTTAATCTTCACTTCAATTCATGAAAATTCCACGAATACCACGATGACTTGTATTTTAGGTGCGCTACTTATTCCTACTGCATCAGACAGTTGAACATTTTTCTTTTCATCACTGTCCACTTTCTCAAGACTTTTCTTTTTCATCGACGCGGTTTACTCAAGATTGTCCCGTTTGATCCAACATTATACCAATTTCTTGATAATTCAGATTCAAGAATTATCCGTCTACTTCAGAATAACAGAACAATTTCTGCTGGAGTGTAACGTCTCACGCTTATGCTACGAGGCTCAGGGAGACGTTATGATGATCATGAGCGAAAATGCTGTAATGAAGAAAGTGAGGGAATCCCGAGCAAACATACATAATATGTTTACTCACACTGCACACTTAACGGAGGTGGAATCAAACTAGGGACCCCATGCATCGGAGTTTAGTTCTACCACTGAGTTATCGCAGTCCAATATGCCTACTTCTCTACCATAAAAAAAGTTACCTACATGAGAAATACCGTGTTCGTGGGTTTTTCTAGGATTTTTCAGTTTCCTCCTACAAGAAACGCACGCAGGAATTTATTTCGGAGATGCTCCAAGTTCAATACGAGGACAAATTGTATTAAAACATGTAAAATTGTACCTAAAATTAGATAAAATTTACATAAAAGTATTGATTTCGGGGAAGGTCCGGAGCTCCAGGAATCACCCCCTACCTTCCACCTTCTTCATTACTGCAGGGGAATGCGACAGTTTGTACCCCTCATAAATGTGCTGAAACTCCACTGCTAGGATTCAATTCAGATTGGAAACAAGGTCACAAACCCATGCAAAAACTGCCAAGAAACGTACGTCCACATTTTCATTACACCATTATTATCCATATCTATCACCAAGGCCGGATTTCCCAATAGGCCCCGTAGGCCCGGGCCTATGGGCGCAAGCTCCCAGGGGGCGCACGGCCGAGAGAAAAAAATTAAAAAAATATCTAGAAATAAAAATAAATAGCCATAACTTAACATATTTTTTGAATTGATTTTAAAAAATCAGGTTAATAAAGCATTCTGATTTTGAAGTTCATTGGAACAAATAATTGTTCGTAAACTTCACCAATCTTTTGTTAATACATTAACGGTATTTTGTCAAGCCCAGAACCAAGTAAATTTCTCAAAAAACTTGCAATGATAAAATTGCATCGTGGAGTGGTGTTTAAGCAATTAACATATAGGCCTGGTATATTTTTTTTAATAAAGGTTTTTAGGAAAGTAACTTTAACCAGACTAGGGGGCGGAAAAAGTTATTGGGCCTAGGGGCGCCAAAATGCTAAATCCGGCCCTGTCTATCACTGTCTCTCTTAGCCTTGGAGCACAATTCTGGGACGTTGGGTTTAAAAAATAAATGAAATATTTGAGTTTTACGTCCCACAGTTGTGTTGGATAGGCTAAAGGAGACGATTATGATGAGAATGAAAAAATAGTGGAATGAAGAAAGTGGGAAGAAATGGGAGAACCCCGAGAAAACCCATGCACACTGTGTTTATCCACCAGCAAGCCCACTTGCCGCGAGCTGGAAATCCTGGGATCAAACAAAGGGCCTCATCGCACCAGAGGTTAGCGCTCTACCACTGAGCTACCGCAGCCTCTACGTTAAATCAAGAGCAAATGAGTACAGAACTATGTCATAAATAACCAGCAAACGCGTGTCATTAAAACGATTACTTTTAGTGAAAGAACGGAGGCGCCAAGCTATGCTAGGTGATCAGTACAAAGTACCTTTGTATTACAATTCCATAATAATAAATCACACTTTTGTAACGCTGTTTCTAACTACACAGATGACTTATGTATTCTTTGTTTCCGTACATAAGCTATTTTGCACATTATAACGAATGACAAAGGGTGTAAAACATTGACATGCCTCCCCGTTCTATCGTAATATAGAAAACAACGTGTCCTACGGGGCTCTAACCCGCCTTCACTTGTTATTGCTGCACTCGTTATTATGTAAATTGAGTACTGACAAGTAAACCTTACGTTTGGGTGAATCGAGTTGCTGACTGAGACACATATGAGAAAGTAGTACTAATTGTGGTCAGTAATTCAGTGAAGTTATAGGTGCGAAGCTCCAGGGGTATAGGAGATATAGCTACCAGAACATCACATGGAAGTACAGAATAGTCTTCATAGATTGGAGGTAAAAGCTCTGTAAGACCTCTTGTAACGACAAAAGATGAATAAAATATATATGGGTACATATTAGGACTAGGGAGAAGTCATATAGTAAGGGTATACCTGACGGCGGCCATCTTGAAATCCGCCATTTTGAATTAAGGTTAAGTTTTAAAAATAGGAATAGGGTCATGTGATACATGATTTAAGGCGCAAATTTAATCAGAAGAACAATGGTGACGTTAATTTCGATTTACGCGCAATTGGTAAAGAGTTACAGGGAAATTAAATATTGTTGCAGCATATGTATTAGTCCTTTACCCCACCTTGGAAATTTTTGTGTTAATGATAATAATTAAATAAAAGGCAGGGGGATAAATATTAAGTCTATGGTAAGAGTTGCCTTGATGTCGGCCATGTTCAAATCCGCCATTTTGAATCAGACAAAAGTTTTAAACAAAACGCATAACATTGACACCTTATTAATAGCAAATTTTATCATAAATCCAACGGTATAACAATTGTTGCTTTATAATTAACCAGCATTTGTTATCGCATAAACAAGTTGCTAATTTAAGGAAAAATGACCAAAGTGGAATTGAGTCATAATTGAACTTGGGTCTTTCTTCCAGAAAAATCCTCAATTAGTACAATCAATATGTAGTTCAGAAAAGAGTGCATGCCTTGCACAAATGCTCTGCTCACAGTGAGCACACCTGACAAAGCCAATCGAGTTACACTTGAAACATTTGTCGTTAACATTTCTGTCAAAGCAGTAGTCGTAAGGAGCGATCCATTTAATTTTGTGCTGGTTAATGATAAAGCAAAAATGGTTATACCGTTGGAGTTATGGTAAAAATTGCTATTAATAAGATGTCGCTGTTATGCGTTTTGTTTAAAACTTTTGTCTGATTCAAAATGGCGGATTTGAACATGGCCGCCATCAAGGCAACTCTTACCATAGACCTAATATTTATCCACCTGCTTTTTATTTAATTATTATCATTAACACAAAATTTACAAGGTGGGGTAAAAGGTCTAATACATATGCTGCAACAATATTTAATTTCCCTGTAACTTTTTACCAATTGCGCGTAAATCAAAATTAACGTCACCATTGTTCTTCTGATTAAATTTGCGCCTTAAATCATGTATCACATGACCCTATTCCTATTTTAAAAACTTAACCTTAATTCAAAATGGCGGATTTCAAGATGGCCGCCGTCAAGGATACCCTTACTATATGACTTCCACTTACTCCTAATATGTACACATATATTTTTTATTCACCTTTTGTCGTTACAAGAGGTCTTACAGAGCTTTCACCTCCAACTGTATGAAGACTATTCTGTACTTCAATGTGATGTTCTGGTAGCTATATCTCCTAAACCCCTGGAGCTTCGCACCTATAACTTCACTGAAATACTGACCACAATTAGTACTACTTTCTCATATGTGTCTCAGTCAGCAACTCGATTCACCCAAACGTAAGGTTTACTTGTGAGCTTTGATACATAAAGAGTCAACCTGACTGCTATAGCCTTACTATATCTACTTTTACTATATCTTACTTTTACTATACTATAGTATATTACAGTAACTTTTAGTCTATGTTAGTGTTTACAATTCACCCAAACTTACGTTCGAAAGTTGATATGTACGCTGCTCCTCGCCGCTGTCACATGACGTGTATTCATACGCCACCTCAGCTGCATCACCTACTGCGTACTCATATCCATTCGCACTCTGCTACAGCTGAAATCCTTTATCTCCTTTCCTGAATAGTAATTAAGCCCTAATAATATTACTCCCTAGTAAAACATAGTAATATTATTTCGGTAAGATTGTTATCGTTGTTTTTTAAATCATCTATGATATTGAAAATCACGCACTATTCCATTCTCATTTTTAAGAAGTGAGAAAATCTCATAAATGGGAACCTGAAAATTTGCCTTGAGCTCATAAATGAAAACACATTTGGAAATAATGAGACATTTTTCCTCAAATATGAGTAAAAATTACTTATTTTGTTTTGAACATGCATTTTTCTCATTTCTGAGCAAGGAAATTTTTAAGAGTGAAATCTGTTGATTCCTTATTGGTTCCTATTTGCTAAATTCCTTTCCTCATGTTGTTTTTTACTCCGTTGAGAAAAATCAGTAGTTATTTTATTTACTACTTTAAAGTCTCTTTCATCGGAGAAACATCTTCCATTCTTCTTGTTCTTATGATATTCCTGTCGTTTATTCGATCCTCAAGTAGAGGGCACCACAATATGTAATGTTCCGGTGTGCCAGATTCGCCACAATCACAGTTTCTGTCTTCTTTTAGTCCAAATCTTTGAAGGTATTGGCCATAGGGGCCATGTCCCGTGAGAAAGTGGACAAGGCCAGCAGATGGATCAAAGTGGTGCCATTTAAGTCTTTCCCTTATGCTTGGGATTAAGCTATATGTTCTTCTTGCCTTTTCTGAATTATTCTGAATCTTCCAGGATGATAATGCACCCATTCACACAGCTGGCGTTGTTACAGCGTGGTTTGAGGAACATCGGGATTAAGTTCAACACCTTCCCTGGCCCGCCCAATCCCCAGATCTCAACATAATTGAACATCTGTGGTCCGTCTTGGAAACACGACTCCGGCGACGATTTCCACCTCCATCGTCTCTCACAGAACTGGCCGATACCCTGCACGAGAAATAGTGTAAAATTCCACTTGCTACCATCCACGACCTCTATGCCTCCGTCCCACGTCGCATCAAGGCTGTTCTGAAGGCGAAAGGTGGCCCGACACCATATTAATATGGTAAGTTGCAATTTCGTTCAGGTGTTTCCATTTTTCTGATCACCATCTGTATGTAGTGTAATGGTAACTATTACATTAGTGGGTCTTACTACAGAACTCCTAATATTAGTTCTCCAATTGTATGGATGCTAAAAGATGAAACTTAGGGGAAGCTAACAACACTCTACCCGCTCCCCACAAATGCATTCACGAAAAGAAGCACTAATGTTCGGAGTTGGTGCACTAGCAAATACTAACGATTGCACTAGAAGAGATCAATACTACTTTTGAATTTGGTTGGAATTTAAACCAATGAAAAATTTCCAATTTATTTCTTACGAGAGTTTCGTAACATGTAATTTGATATATCTACACTAATAGTGAAGTATTAACTAAACTATTAATGTTTTCTAGAAGCACCAACGATGCAATAACGAATGGAACTAATTTTTTCGTTAGTGCTTGAAGTGGGGGCCAGAGTGTAATTACACACTATCATGTTTTGGCTCTAGAGCCTACATTATAAACACTTACGTTAGTGGTTGGTGCGTTAAGAAGCATTAACAATGCAATAACAAACGGCAATATTTTTCGTTAGTGCTTGAAGTGGGGAAGCATGAACTTGATCCCCAAAGTTTTTCACTTGTAACACCTACACTACTGAAGCACTAACAATGCACTAACAACTGCACTAGAAGACATCATTAGCACTCTTGAATTTGGCGGGAAATTGTCGCAATCAGAAATTACCCATAACTACACTAACAATGAAGCATTAGCGAAACTATCAGTGACTTCTAGAAGCACTAGCAATGCACTAACGAATGACAATGAATTTTTCGTTAGTGCTTAAAGTGGGGGCCAAGTTCACGCTGACCCTCCAAAGATATTTCACTTGTAGTACCTACACTAATGAAGCACTAACGTTAGGTGTTGATGCACTCAGAGGCACTAATGATGTACAAACGATTGCACTAAAAGATAACATTAGTGCTTTTAAATTTGGCGGGAGTTTGACGCAATCAGAATTTATCCATGTATTTCTCACGGGAGTTTCGTGACATGTAATTGGCCATAACTACACTAATAGTGAAGCACTAACGAAACTATCAGTGTGTTCTAAAAACACTAGCGATTTAGTAACGAATGACATTAATTTTTTTGTTAGTGCTTAAAATCGGGGCCAAGTTGACGCTTGCACTCCAAAGGTGTTTTACTTGTAGCGTTATTTGAACAGCACTAACGCTGAAATTTTAGCACTAACGTACCACAAACGTTTGACATAAGAAAATCAATTCTGCGTCAATTGCGGAAAACGCGGGGCCAACTTGGCGGAAATTAATTTCATTATAACGGTGTTATTTGAGCAGCACTAACTCAGAAATTTGGGCACTGACCAGCACTAACGTAGCACAAGCGTTTGGCATTAGAAAATCAATTATTTCTCAATTAGGAAAAAATGCAGGGCTAACTAGACGTCAAGGTGACCCCGAAGTTTAAATTATTCATAACATTGTTATTTTGATAGCAGTAGCATTTTTATTTGGGCACTAACCAGCACTAACGTAGCAGAACAGAATGGTATTATTTATTTTCTTCCAATCCAAAAGTGGTGGGGCCAAGTTGATATTAATTTCTGCAGAGGACCACCGCAATTCTGATTTCACACTGTTAGTGCTTGGTTATTCCTCGTTTGTGTCACAAATTGCATCGTTAGATTTCCGGGGATAACTCCGACTTATCAAAAGAATCTATTTACCGGCTACTTACACGGCAATTTCCGGCAAGCCTTCTACAGCACACCTTGATTATCGTTAGTGCTTCATTAGTAATCGTTCTTGCCGCTAATATCATTGTTAGTCCTCCAAAAGTAACGTTCACTTTTTTTAAAAAAATCATTTTCGGCTTTCTAACTTTGTACCACCAGGCTTGGCAAACCACCTACAGCGGATCACAATTCTGATTTCACATATCGTTAATTATTGGTTAGTTGACGTAATAGGTAGAGTACTAACACTGCAATTTGAGACACTAAGGAGCAGTAACCAAATACTAACAGTGTTTAAGATAAATATCCGATGTAGGTAGAATGTCAGATCCGTCCAAATGAAGTTGGAAAGAAAATAATGATATTTCAAAAAGATGTAGGCGTCATCTGCGGAGCACTTACAATAAGATGCATCACCAACGAGGACTAATGAAGCATTAACGTAATGTGAAATGGAAATCGTGCTCTGAACTAGGTGTTATGCCTGCCTGCCGTTTGACCAGAAGTTAGTAATCCAATAATGATTTTTTTAATATATATGTGTTTTCTCTGGAGCACTAACGATGGAATTTGCGGAACTAGCGAACACTAACGAACCACTAACGATGTGTGCGATTGAAATTGTGTTCTGAAGTAAGTGTCGTTCCAGGTCTGTTGGCAGGATGTAAGAAGGCCAATAATGGGTTAAAAAAAAACATAGGCATTATATGTGAGTACTAATGATGGTGTATGCTGCATACCAAAGGAGGAACGACCTAGTCGTAGCCGTTATCTATGGAGCAGTAACGACGCAACATTCTGCACTAACAAGCACTAACAAAGTATTAACGACGGCTGTAAATGAAATTGTGATTAACTGTAGGTTTGTCTCTGGTCTGTTGTAACGAAGTTAACAGACAAACAATTATTTCTTAAAAAAATGAGTCCGTTATGTGTCGAGCACTAATGATATGATAAACAGCATTAACGAGTACTAACGAAGCGCTAATGATAGGTAAAATCAAAATTGTGGTCTGCTGTAGCTCTTGTGTGTGGCTTGTTGGCACGAAATTAGGAGGGGAAAATGGATGTTTTGAATGTGTAGGCGTTATCTGTTTAGCATTAACTATAAGATATGCAGCACTAGCGAACACTAATGACGGGTGAAATAAAAATTGTGGTCTACCTTATATTTCGTCCCTGGTCTGCTTCATGATGTTAGCAGGACAAGAATGGCTTTATTGAAAAATATACACGTTATCTTTGAAGCACAAACGGTGGGATATACAGCACTAACGAACACTAACAATGTACTAATTGAAAATGTAATGTAAATTATGGCCTGCCGTAGATTTCGAAACTGGTCTCCTGCCATAAAGTTAGCAGGGCAATAATATCTATCTTAAAAGCGTAGCCGATGTATGTGAATTACTTATTATCAGATATAGAGTACTAACGAACACTAACAATTGGATGTGCGGCACTAAAGAATAGTAAGGAAGCACTAATGACATGTAATCAAAATTGTGGTCAGCCGTAGATTTCGTCCCTGGTGTGCTGGCACAAATTTAGTAGGCAAAATATGTCTTTCTTGAAATATGTAGTCGTTATCTGTGAGGCACCAACCGTTTGATATGCGACACTAACGAGCACTAATGAGGCAGTAATGACGAGTGTAATCAAAATTGTAGCCTGCCGTAGATTTCGTCCTTGTTCTGATGACATCAAGTTACCGGGCCAATACTTCCTTCTTAAAAAATGTAGCTGTTATACTTGTCAGCACTAACGATGAAATATGCAGTACTAACGAGCACTAGCGAAGAACTAATGACCGGTGTAATCAAAATTGTGGTCTGCTGTAGGTTTCATGCATGGATTTTTGGCATGAAATTAGATGAAAAAGGATTTTCTTCTAGAAATGTAGATGTTATCTGTGGAGCACCAACCACACGATATAGATACAGATCTAACGAGCACTAGCGAAGCACTAATAACAGATGTAATAAAAGTAGTGATCTGACCGATATTTCGTCCCTGGTCTGCTGGCATGAAATAAAAAAGCCAATAATGTCTTTCTTTAAGAATGTATACGTTATATGTGAAGCACTAGAGGTGGGATATGCGGCACTAACAAGCACTAACTAAGCGTTAATGTCAGGTGTAATCAAAATTGGGGTCTGCTTATGGTTTCATATATTGCGAGTTGGCATGAAATTAGAAGGCGAAAATGGATTTTATTTTAAAATGTAGCCGTTATTTATTGTGCACTAAGGATGGGATATGCAGCACTAACAAAGCACTCATGAATTATGTAATAAAAATTGAATGTTCTGCAGTAGATTTCGTCTCTGGTTATGCTTTAATGAAGTTAGAAGGCCAATAATGGCTGTCTTAGAAAATGTAGCCGTTATGTGTGAAGTACCAACGATGGGATATGCAGCACTAGCGAACACTAACGATGGGATGTGTTGCACTAACAAGCACTAACAAAGAACTAGTGATAGATGTAATCAAGTTTGTGGTCTGCCGTAGATTTCGTAACTGGTCTGCCGGCATCAAGTTAGCAGGCCAATACTGGCTTCTTAAGAAATGTAGGCCTAGCACTATTTGTGAAGCACTAACGATGAGTTATTTGTGCAGTACTAACGATGGGATGTGGAGCACAAACGAAAATTAACGATGGGATGTGTTGCACTAACAAGCACTAACGAAGTACTAGTAACAGATGTAATCAAACTTGTGGGTTGAGATATATTTCGTTCCTCGACGGCTGGCATGAAGTTACCAGGTCTTAATGGTTTTCTTCAAGAATGTAGCCGTTATCTGTGAAGCACAGATGGTTGGTTATGCAGCTCTAACAAGCACTAACGAAGCACTAATGTCCGGTGTCATCAAAATGGTGGTCTGCTGTAGGTTTCGTTCCTTGCATGTTGGCATGAAATTAGGAGTGGAAAATTGATTTTTTTTTAATAATGTAGCCATTATCTCTTGAGCACTAGCAATGAGATATGCAGCACTAACGAGCAATAACGAAGCACTAATGACGCGTGTAATCGAAATTGTGGTCTGTCGTAGATTTCGTCCGTAATCTTCTGGCATGAACTTAGCAGGCCAATTATGCCTTCTTAAAAATGTGGCCGTTATCTGTGGAGCACTAACGATGGAATATGGAGGACTAACGAGTACTAACGACGCACTAAAACGGGTGTAATCGAAATTGTGGTCTGCCTTACATTTCGGCCTTTGTCTACTGATATTATGTAGTAGGCCATTAAACGATTTTTTTTAATGTAGCCAATGTTTATCTAGCACTAACGAGATGATATGCGGCACTAACGAGTAATACCGAAACATTAATGACAGGTGTCATGTGTCGTATATTTTGTCAATGGTCTGCTGGCACGATGTTAGCAGGCCAATAATAGTTTTCTTTAAAAAAATTGGCTGTTATCTGTAGAGCACTACCGATGGAATATGCTTCACTAACGAGCATTTACGAGGCATTACTGACGGGAGTAATCGAAATTGTGGTCTGGAGTAGATTTCATCTCTGGTTTGCTGTCATGAGTTAGCAGGCCAATAAGGGTTTCTTCAAAGTTGCAGGCGTTATTTATGGTTCATTAACGATGGGACATGCGGCAGTAACAACTAACGATGTAATAACGATAGGTGAAATCGACATTGTAGTTTGCTGTAAGTTCTGTGTGGCGTGTTGACATGAAGTTAGGTGGGGGAAATTATTTTAAAAAAATATGTATCCGTTGTCTTTGGAGCAGTAACGATGTGATATGCGGCAGTAACGAGCACTAACGAAGAACTAACGATATATGAGGTCGAAATCATGGTCTACCATGGGTAGCCTACGAGCTTCATAAAACGGACCTATTTTGCTACCCTAAAAGGTGTATATATAGAAGCGCTAACATAATTTTTTATGGCACCAACGATGGTCGAACCGGAAATTTCATTTATGGGGTGATTTTGATATGTTGGTTTGTTGGTATGAAGTTAGTAGGCCAATTGTGATTCTTAAAAATTGTGACATTATTTTTGTAGCACTAACGACGGGGTTTGCGGCACTAACGAGCACTAACAAAGCACTAACGATTTGTGAAATCGAAATAGTGGCCTGGCATAAGTAGCCTGCCAAGTTCATTTACATATTACTGCTTTAATTGAACAAAACTAGTACTGATGGCTTAAACTGTATTTGAATTATTTAAAGAAATATGGGAGACTGCAGTTTTCCTGGTGTTTCCTGGGTAACTCTGGTAGACTGCTTTAGTAAACAAGTTCGGGTGCAATTGACTACGTATTTCATCTAAAGAGATTGAGTTGAGTTGATTTTGAGCTTAAAGTCCCTTCCAGCAGCGAGGCTATATGAGACCGGACCCACTGATTAACATGGAATCCGAACTACATGAGCTCCCGCCGGGAATCGAACCCAGGTCTTCCACGCCAAAGCCGCGTACTAGGGATGGCCAGAACCGGTTCCTGGTGGAACCGATTTTCGGCTCTGAAGTGATCCGGTTCCGGAACAGTTTTTTTCGGATCCAGGTCTGGAACCGATTTTTTGGATCCTGGTCTGGATCCGGTTCCGGAACCGGGTTTTCGGATCCAGATCTGGTACTTGTTCCTAAGATCCGGTTCTGGAACCGGGTTTTCGGATCCAGGTCTGGAACCGATTTAATTATCTTGGGACGCAACTAACTGAATCGGGATGGTTGACATGGGACCTACTTTTTGGAGCCTTAGTTGAGTGCAGAAATCCGATTCTCGATGTATCTTACCCTTTCTGCTGTGATACCTGCTGATAGACGGACGGACATAACCGTTCTGTCAGACTTCTGACAGTATAGTTTGGAAGTATAATAATAATAATAATAATAATAATAATAATAATAATAATAATAATAATAATAATAATAATAATAATAATAATAATAATAATAGTAAAAAGAAGAAGAGGAAGAAAAAAATTCTTAAAAATGAAAATAATAGAATTTGGCTGGCTCTGGCAATCCTTACAGTCGCCCTGCGCTGCCAAAATGGTGGTAATGTGTATTCAACACTCTTGTGACAATAGTATAAAAAAATAAAGAAAAGCATAAAGAATTCATTTTATGTAGGAAATATTCTTAAAAAAATGTTAAAAGTAGAAGAAGAAAACCACTGAATTTGGCATTCGCCCCACTCCATCCCCCACTACACTATTACACTATATGAACATTGTTTTTACTTCACACATCATGTACAGCAACGAGAATTATGTTTCTAAACCAATTCAATGAAAAGATATCTTGTCTTACATGTAATCGTCCTGAAAATAAATGTAATTTACATCGACAAATTGATATTCAAGAAATTGACTTACTTTGCCCCCTTCCCTCAACACATATAAGCAGCAAGTATACACGCAGGGTATTACCATATAGTGGAGTACTTCATTGCTTCACATACCAATTTTTATTAGTTTTCCTCCAAGTGAGTATGGTTACCCCAAAAAACTGATACAAAGAATAAAACAAAAATAAAAAAAAAGAATTTTGCCGTCCCTCTCCGCCGTGATAGCTTTTAAATACATAAAATGCATACCAGTGGAAAGCTTTATCCTTCAGAAATACATTGATATCAAAATTATCTTTTTAGCTTCATTAGGGGCTGAGCTATTGAAGTTTAAACCTTAATGCAGCAGTTGCTTCAATGGACGTTTCAAGGTTACTAGCAATAGCCACTAACTCAGTAGATGATGCGGAATGTTGTGTATTTAAAAAGTAACATCTTATGAGTTTGTATTTGGAGGAGGTAATTTAATAGATGCAATTATTGTAAAATATTCAGTGATTATGAGAAATGAAGGAAATAGTGGAATGAAGAAAGTTGAAGGAATTGGGAGTGAAAACCCACGTGCATCATATTTACCCACCACAAAGCTCACTTGGCGCTAGTTGAGATCGAACCAAAGGTCCCATACACCAGAAGTTGACGCTCTACCACTGAACCGCCGCGGTCCCTGACCGATATTAGTGTCGAATCCATAGTTTTTGGGGTCACTGAAACGAACAATGACACTTCCGGTGCCGCTTAAATCCAAATTCATGGAAACAGCTTCCAATGCACTACTAGGTAGGATTACATTACGTTACATCATATATTTCGCTATTCTCCCGACAGATGGCACAATGTCTTAAGATTTCATAGAAGCACTCTATCAAGGGAGCCATCATGCGGATTAACTTATTTATTTATTTATTTATTTATTTACTAGCAGCGTTCACCCCGCTTCGCTGCGGTCACCCCGGAACGCAATAAACTTTGTTACTTAGATAATTTTTACTTTTTCACTTTCAAGTGATATGATAAAAACCATAGAAGATTGCAGTAAATGTTAACATTATATCGCCTGTCATTTATGTTAACCCGCCCCGCTTCGCTGCGGTCACCCCCGAACGCAATAAACTTTGTTACTTAGATAATTTTTACTTTTTCGCTTTCAAGTGATATGATAAAAACCGTTATAACGCCTGTCATTTATGTTAACCCGCCGAGTGACACGGTCATGCGGGTTGCATATACATACGTTTATTTTTATACCTATGATGAACTAACAAAGGATTTGTACGTAATGGACACCTGAATGGTCAATTATCTCAAGACACTGGTAATTGAAAATTAAAGTGATATGATAAAAACCATCTAGGGTCCAAATCCTAATAACCCCCCAAAAATAAAAGAAATTGGTTCAGCCGTATTAGCGTGATGAGCGGACAAAGGATTTGTACGTTCTCTTTTATATATATAGATTGTCAACACAACAGGCTATAGCCCAATTACAGTGTTGTAAATTACGCAATTACATGTAACTCTTGATAACATAACTTGAGTTCACAACTCTTGATAACTCATGATAATGGCATTCCGAAATGTCTTAGGCGACATATCACATATATCAAATTCATTGTTATTTGTACACATTCTATTATACAAAGCTGTTGTCCTCCAGATTGGTGATTTCATCATTATATTAATTCTTGATTTTCTGCAGTAATAAAGACCAGTGTTTCTACGTACTTTTAATGTGGGGACAAGAAACTAAATGAGGACAATCCAAAATATTTTGCGTTACTTTTTGAATGAATAATAAATCCATCATATGTCGCCTTTGTTCTAGTGTAGGAAGATTAAAGTTAGCAAGTATGGTTTTACAGCTGTCAAATGTAGGATAAATATGAGTTTCTTTATATGTTAGAAATTAAAAAAAAATTGTTTGTATTCTTTCTAATTGCTTGCGATGTTTTATGTGAGTCGGATTCCAAATAGTAGAGGCATACTCTAACTTTGGACGAACATATGCATTGTACAACTTCTGTAATGTTGAACAGTTTTTAAATTCTTTTCCCGTTCTAATTATGAATCGTAATAGCTTGAATGCTTCGCTTGTTATATTTACAATATGATTGTCAAACGTTAACTTAGAATCAAACGTAACACAAGGATCTTTAACCGAATCATGCCTATTTACTATATATTTATTAATTTCATAATTAAAGTGAAGAGGTGATTTGCTCCTAGTGAATGATAATACTTTGCACTTGCTTTCATTGACCCCAAGTTGATTCGAAGAGCACCAGTTACCAATATGATCTAGACCTTGCTGCAGCTTTATGTTGTCGTCCACAGAATTGATTTTAGCATATATTTTTAGATTATCGGCATATAGTAATTTTTCATGGTCAGAAATACAGTCAGGTAAATCATTAATAAACAAGAGAAATAATAATGGTCCTAAATTTGAACCCTGAGGGACTCCTGAGGATGCAATATATTCTTTAGATTTGTATGCATTAAAAAGAACGGATTGTTTAAGATTAGATAGGTATGATGAAAAGAATTTAATCAGGGACGGAGAAAAGTGGAAAAGCTTTAATTTTTCTAGTAATATATTATGATTAACTTTATTAAAAGCTTTTTCAAAGTCAATATAAATCACATCTACTTGGCTGCCTACATCTAATGAATTCGCTACAAAATCTGTAATAATTGCAAGATTTGTTATTGTGGATCTTTGTGAAATAAAGCCATGTTGTTTAATTGAGATAACCGGTTTGACGTGATTAAGGATTCGTCGATACAAGATATGCTCAAATACTTTGGCAAAAGCAGGTAATATTGCTATGGGTCGAAAGTTGGTAATATCTTGACTATTGTTGGACTTCGGAATTGGACAAATTAAAGCTGTTTTCCATTTGTCTGTATGGAAAAGTATTGGCTATTTCCTCGTTACTACACAGATTATGACACTGAAACTTTAATGATTTGGACGGTAGATGTCTTTTCCTATTTTTAATAAAATTCCACAATTCACTTGAATTCTTAGTAATAATATTTTCAGTGTTATGTAAGAATGTTTCATAGGCTAATTTGATGTCATTTTTAACTTTTTTTTTCTCAAATGAGCAAATTCCATGTAATAGGAGGTACTATTGCTAGTTTTTAGTTGAAAGTTCCTACGATAACTTGCCTTAGATTTCAATTTATTAATTATGTCTTTAGTGAACCAGCACGGACATTTCGAGGCAGAGTTTTTCCTGCGGGAGACGCAAGTATCGAATATTTCATAGATAATATCATATACCCTACTCACTAGGTCATTAACATTATTGTATTTCCTTAGGCATTCCCAATCGACACCCATTAAACTAGTATACAATTTCATAAAATTCGCCTTTCTAAAATTGTAGCCAAAAATGTTAGAATTATGACTTACTTTTGAACGACTTTCATGATACACATTTATTACTATAGCGGGATTATGTTGATCTTCTGGCACTAATAGGAGTAATTCCTTGATAATTTCAACAGATTCTAGTGTAGATAAAACTAGATCTAGAGTACGATTATTATTGTTTTGTATGTGATTAAAAGATTTTATATCATAAAAAATCATGAAATTATGTAAATTTTGACATTTTACGGTACTAGTTTCCAGATTAAATTCATTCCCAGACAGCATGTTTGCTTGCCGCAAGCTTACCTATCGCTTTTATTTGATTTTATTTCGCTTTGGCTTATACACAAAAGCTTAGCGCAAGCCGTAGTGCGGGCAACCCACGCTTCGCTTGCGAGACGCTTTTCTTTAGATTGAACTAAAAAGCCAGCGCGCGTTCGATTTTCAGTTGTTCTCAAAATCCACGTGACGCTGACCTCCTTACTTTCGGCGATAAGGTAGTGTTCGCGTTGTTAGTGTCTTGTTAGCATTCAGCTTGAAGAAAGGACAAACTTAATTATTTTTTTAATTGTTCCGTCTAGTACTCTAGTACTCTAGTCCCACGTACCTATAGTATCGCTCTTTATTTCCTCATATTTCGGTAACTATGAGGCATAACGAATTGTAGTATTTATGTATAAAGCATAAATGTGAAAATAGATGGCAGCAGATTTGAGCCTACTTATTTCGCGAAAGAATACAGAACTGTTGCATATATTTTAATATAAACTTCAAGTTTAACTTAAAGCTTACTATAAACTTTATCTGAACGCTGTGTTTAAAGTATAAACATTTTTCTGCGTTTTTATATAAAAAGGTAGAAATTTCAAGTACTCGCGGCTAATATCAACAAGTTAGATATTTGCAAGAAGCAACGGCGCGTTGCGTGTCGCACACCTTACCAAGCAACCTAGCCTCTCTTGTGTCAGTTACTGTGCCAGCGAGGACCAAGTATAGCATACGTACTTGCGAGCATAGCACAATTACAGCACTTAGGGGTCTGACGAAAGTTTTCACTTTCGGAGGGTGTCTTGTTTTTTGAACCTCATCTAACATCTTTTTCATTTATTTTTTCATCTTCATCTGGGCTTTGGCCCTCGGCTCCTCGATCACGATGACGGACACTGGCAAAGTTAACGGATCTACGAATCTCGGTCAAGATGTCGGATTACAACCTCCACCGCTTAACATCGGGCCTAACGGTCGCCAAAAGACGCAGCCAAGGATTGTTACGGGAACACCTCGTTCAGACCGTAACTCTATTCCTTCCTATGCTGACTGCATCACCAAAGGACATAGAATTCGTTCACGATCTTTCTCTGATGGCGAACAAGCGCTAGATTCAAAGAAGCAACGAATTTCTCCCAGTGTTAATCAGCCTACAACTGACAGCCATTGTATGGATTGGGCATCCACTTCTGCCGATAATCATCAGCAATACCAGCCAGAACCCGTGTACAACTTCTTGCTAACCGACTACGATCAGAAATATGACACTGTTCGTGCTGTCTTCCAGCAATTAGTCAAGTACGTCCCTCGGCCTGAAATCCGTGAAATTGTTAAGACACGCCGTGGCATCATTTTGAAATCCAGTAACCCAAATTTCGCCACGCATGTTCGCAACAAGGCAACTTATGAAATTTTTGGGACGAAAGCAAAGATTTCTACTTTACAACCGAGTACACGAAAAACTCCTCCTCCACCACGGCGGCCTCCTATGCTGTCTGTAGTTATTCGTGGTGTAGAACCCGATCTTACTGATGACGAAATTCTTGCTGAACTCCATCAGGAAGGTCTACCTATAAAGCGTTGTATCAGGATCAAGAATAACCAAGGACCAACTTATCTCGTACGAGTGCTAACTGATCAACAACAGCTGATTGATCAACTTCTATCCAAGGGCGCATATATCTATAGACGCAAATATAAGGTTGAGCCCTCTCGCACGCCAGCACCTCTGCCTGTTCGCTGTGAGAAATGTCAACAGTATAATTCACACCCAACAGCTGAATGCACAAACAACACCAAATGTGGCTATTGTTCCCGCGAACATCCTACAAAAAACTGTCCAAAACTTGAAGAACCACCACGTTGTGATCGCTGCTCTGAACGTCACCCAACGTACAGCTATAAATGTAAAGCTAAGCCTCAGCCTGATCCAGCTAAGCCTGAACTCGTTGTCCCCATACGTTCAGTCGATGCACCAACTCCACCAGCAAATTCATTGCGCCATCCAGTTACTGTCGAAGATCTACTTCGTTTTCTCACTATTTCACTACAGAACATCCACCCATTTCTTCGCAACCATATTCTAACTCAAATCATGCACGCAGCCAAACTGTTATTTAATCTACAACTACATGCAACATATTCCGGACCAACAGTGCATTTTCAAATCCAACCACTTGAAGTTTATGTTTGATATGGACAACTCTACCTACGGACTAATATTCACTTTCATTATGAGTTACAATTTACTATTCCTTAACATACGATCACTGTTGACGCACCAACTGCTCTTTACACAGCTCCTACAGGAAGAACAAATTGCCGCATTTGCTCTTAATGAAACTTACCTTGCACCATATTTAACATGCTATATACCGAAGTATCACTTACTTCGACATGACGCACCAACTGGACCACGTCTCTACGGAGGCACAGCTATTGGTATTCGGCAAAATCTTCCTTATCGTGCAGTTACTGTTCCACCTGCTCTTCACCTTCCTGAACATAACATGACGACAATTTATTTTAGAGGTAAAACCATTACCTTTGTTACTATTTACTATCGTCCAGGCAGAGCTTTCAGCTATGATTTCTTCCGCTATATTGATACCAACTTCCGGCATTACATTATCATGGCCGACCTCAATTTTCATAGCCGTTCCCAACGTGACAAAGACAACTTTCTCGATTTTGTTCGGAATGAAACACGAGCTGAATTTCATACTTTACCGAAACCTACACGTCCTATCAGTCGCACTACTCCTGACGTAGTCATAACTTCATCTTCACTATCTCAGTCTATTCACATATCTGTACTTGACTCCATAGGTAGTGACCATGTCCCCATCAAAGTCGAACTTCATTGTTCTCCCAACACTCAGCCGAAGCCTCCTCCTCAGAAGGTCTACTGCTACCGAAGGGCAAATTGGGAACAATATCGCAGCGATTTAGACACTGCTGTAACTACGCTCACAATGCCTAGTACGCAATACGAACTCGATCGAACAATCACTGGACTTACTACAGCCCTTCAAGACGCAGCACAACGTTCTATTCCAACAATCGAAGTTCAGCTACACAAACCTAAGTTACCTCCGCAATATTTACCATTTATTTCAGCATCCCGGAGAGCTTTCCGTGAATATCTCGCTACGGGTAATCTTGAAGCGCTTCGGCTTCATCGCCAGTACCTAAGGATCACTCATAATTATATCGTTGCGTTCAAGAGACGCCACTGGATTCAAACTTGCAACACACTAGCTAATGAAACACATCCTACAAAATATTGGCGCAAGTTTCATCAATTAACAGGTAGAGTCTCTCGTACGCCTTACCCCATTGTTCATAATCATCAAGCAGTCCTTACGGATGCAGAAAAGGCTAATATTTTTGCTTCCTATTTTCAAAATATCTTTACACCTCTACCCGGTTGGCATACACCAGGTCGCTTGCAATCAACTATAAACCGACATACCGATGCAGCTTCTCCTTTCTTTCGTCCGTCTGCTGATCATGATTTAGAACCAAATAATCCTCTAACCATGCCGATTCAACCCGAAACTATTAGTAATACACTTAAAGGTAAACGGAATACTGCACCAGGACAGTGATGCCAGTTGGCGGGAAATTTCCCGTAAAACGGGAAATTCTGAGCACTGCCGGGAATGCGGGAATTTTTCTTTAAAATAGGCTTAAAACGGGAAATTCTGACATTCTCAACTTTTCTGGTGTTTTATCATTCATTCATTCTTTCTTCTTTTGCTCATTCTCTCTCACATGAACAATTCCTTCACTGACTTATGTCAATGTTGACCAACTAAGCAGGCATATGGCCAGCACAAACGAATAGTAAAGACAAAATAAAAGCAAAAGGGTCTGCTACTATGGACTCCTGCTGCGAACTGACCATGAGTAAATACCTGATCTTTCCGCTGTGCTATTCTTCCTCTCGCACATGTGAGATTGGTTTATTGTTTCCAAAACAAATTGGGTACAGTTGTCTGGTGGTTCTGTGTTTTGGCACGTACACTGGTGTCACTGCTATATTTCGATAATGAAAGGAAATATCAAATCCGATACATATGATACGAAAAAGCAGGAATCGGGAATCGATACCAAAGCTAGGTAAAAGACCTGTAACGTCGAACTCTTTTGTAGTGAAAGTGAGCTTCAGTATCACACAAAAAACTTTAATCATCTAGTTAATGTAATGCAATAGCAAAATACCTTGTCTATTGCTACAACTTTTTTTCTTAGCAAGGAGCAAGTAATGAGAAGCAACACAAAAATCTTGTTAAGACCAGAAAATTGTACTGTGTTTCTTTGCCGAACACAACATTCCCTTCAAACCATAAAGAAAAACATGGTGTTCGTTAAAAAAAAGTTCACAATGTTCTTGATTTTTTTTTTTTTAATATTTTGCCAGCATCTTTGTGATATTATCATGCATAACTGTAAATAGTGGCTTCTACGTTACGAGAATGAGTTCAACTGCACGTTATAGGCCCTCTAAAGTTTTTTCAAAATTATTTATCACTAGGTGTTATAAATTGTATCTATTTTAGTTGGCGGGAAATTTTGCGCCTAATCGGGAAATTTCATTGCTTCGGACGGGAAATTCACTGTACAAAACTGGCATCACTGCACCAGGATTTGACTCTGTTACATATGTACTCATCAGACAGGCGCCTCACTCTTTTCTACTCTTTCTTAGCACCATTTATACCTTTATTCTGCGAACTGGATATATTCCACTCGACTGGAAATACTTAAAAGTGCTTCTCTTTCCTAAACCAAAGAAACCTCCATCAGAAGTCACATCATATCGTCCTATTCACCTCACTAGTTGTCTCTGCAAAATCTTGGAAAGAATTCTTGTCCGTCGCATGCACGACCATCTTCACTCACATAATCTTCTTCCAATACACCAAGCTGGATTCCGACCAAATTTTAGTACTCAAGATCAATTATTCCGTCTCACCACAGCTATTTACAATCAATATAATACAGGTTTTCCTTCTTGCCTTGTAACGTTTGATTTGGAAAAGGCTTTTGACAAAGTTTGGCACCCTGGCTTACTATATAAACTTCGTAACTATCTTCTGCCAACTTCGTACATCCGCTTCATACACTCCTTCTTAATAGGACGATTAGCTTATATCTCAATTAATGGAACGCTCTCTCATCCTATCTTGCTGCAATCTGGTGTACCACAAGGCTCATCATTGTCTCCTTTATTATACTTACTGTACGTCGCTGATTTTGTTATTCCTAATAACACCACAATATTTCAGTTTGCTGATGACACTGCTTTTTTCACAACTGGCCGCACCGTACAATCTCTCAATAAAACCATGCAAATAGCCATTGATGCATTTGTGCGATGGTGTCATGTTTGGAGGTTAAATATTAACTCTTCCAAAACACAAACCATAGTTTTCTTACCACGTCGACGCCGTTCACGAGTACATCGAAACCCGAATCTACTTCGCCTTCAGGTTGACCTTACGCCTATTCCAGTTTCAAGTACTATTACGTATCTCGGTGTCATTTTTGACACTCATCTTACCTGGACTCCACATCTCACCAAACTCATAGGTCAGGCGCAAAATCGACTTAATCTTCTCAAACGATTAGTGGGCACAACCTGGGGATTAAGGGCACATACCGTTCTCAATACATATAAAACCTTCATGCGGAGTACACTAACCTATGGGCATACAGCCTGGGCATCTGCGCCCCTAAAATTCTATCAAAAACTTGCTATACTAGAACGCCATGCTATACGCCTAGCATACCGCATAAGCCTACCTCATCCAACACGTTTACTTTATGAGATGATCAATTTTCCGCCATTATTAACGCACCTCGAACAACTACGTATACGTTACATCAGCAAACGTATAGCACAGCCCCATCCTATGATACTTGATATACTCCGCTACGACCGTGACAACGATGCACCACCAACATTCATTGACACCCCTCTCCAACACTTCATGACATTATATCATTTACAGTTAGATGTTGACATATTGGACCCCGAAATCTATACAATCTACCGACCGCATGAACTTTCATCTCATATCTATCCATCATATGCACAGTAATACCTATTAACAAGGGCCTCCTTCGTCTTCATCAGTTCCTGAATCGCCCCAGGAACAGAAGATAACTTCATTCGTCTGAACTAACATAACCTTGTGATGTGACGTCCAAAGCACTGCATTTCATCCATTCATTACAGTTGTTCATTTTATTACTGCAGCCCTTAACTTTCTTTTCCTCTCATATTTTGTGTTTATGTAATAACTGCCAATATTCTCTTCTAACCATTAACCTATTAGTGTTTATGTTATATATATATATATATTTTTCTCTCTCTCCTAGAATCATTTCAATCCATGTATGTTTCATATTAATGTGATGAATAAAGAAATAATAAACCTGGCAACCCTTAGACCACCAACATTTCCATAGAGACACTTGGTCTACAGTACAACACTTACCCGAAGAAAGGGCACAACCCTTTAAACGGGACGACGAACAAAAAAAAAAAAACGTTGCGTGTCATCGATCATCAACTCAGAATTCAGGGTCGAATCATCGATTCATATATCTGAGCTTGATTCTTAACGCTCTGTGAGCATCTAATTGTTTTTTGTTCATTTAGGGAGGATTGTTCTGCTCTAGACAATCGACATCCCCTTGCAGTCCGTATTGCTGACTCAAGTGGGAGCCCGTGGTCATCATCATCTAATCGTTTCTTCATCTCTTGTTGTGGAGGGCCAGTGCTTGCACTGACCGACATCTCCGCGAGGACGTATTGCTTCCTCAAGTGAGAGCCACAGTGGGCTTCCTCTCGCTCTTCATTCATACTACTGCCTAACAACACTTTCATCTGAATCGCATCGTTGCTAGTTTAGATCATCATCATGCCCCCCTCCCCGACGGGAGCGAAGGGTACAACCACGAAACCAGGTCATTTTGCTGGTACGAAGACCACTAAAGCAGATACCTCTAAGCAAACTGAATCTCGATCTCGCTCACGATCTCCGATTGGGCACTCCAAGGAATCAGACGCTAAGAAACCAAGACACTATAGCTCTGATGGAGAATGTTCCAATGCCACAGTGACTGCGAGAAACTCCGAGATGGACTGGGCTAATGCGCCATCCTCTCCTACTTTGCCAGCTAACAGAGAAACCATGTATAATTTCATCCTAAAGAATTTCGATACCAAGTACCGGACTGCACGTGCTATCTTTATGCAAATCAATAAATATGTTCCGCGCGCTGATGTCCACCAAATCATTCCTACTAGGGATGGAATCATATTGAAATCGCCTAACCCTAACTTTCATATTCATGTTAGAAACAAAGCTACCTATGAAATTTTTGGACCCCAGGCTGTGTTGTCACCTCTCAATCCGAGCCAACGGAAAACACCTCCGCCACCTCGTTGTCCACCACTTCTCTCAGTCGTTATCCGAGGCATTGAACCCGAACTCACTGACGATGAGATCTTTGATGAGCTGCGATACGAGGGCCTGGAAATCAAAAAATGTATTCGAATTCGTAACAACAATGGCCCTACCTACCTTGTGCGTGTTTTGACCGACCAGCAGCAAATAATTGATCATCTTTTGGCTAACGGTGCTTATATATATCGCCGCCGCTACAAGGTAGAGCCTTCTCGCACGCCTCCACCTCTTCCAATACGATGCGAGAAATGCCAAACCTACAACGATCATTACACCCATAATTGCACAAACACCGTCAAATGCGGGTACTGTAGTGGCAATCATCTGACCAGAAATTGCCCCAATTCAAGCGCACCTCCTCAATGCACCACTTGCCCTGAAAAGCACCCTACATACAGTTACCGTTGTCGTGCCAAACCCGCACCTGCACCTGATAAGCCAGAATTAGTAGCACCTATCAAAACTTCTGATGACAGCACCCCACCTGCAAACTCACTGACACATCCTGTCACAGTAGAAGACCTCTTACGATTCATAACTCTTACTTTACAGAACATCCTGCCATTTCAGCGCCAGCACGTCCTCAACCAAATCATTCACTCCGCTAAACTTCTTTACAATCTCACATTACACGCCACATACAGTGGATCCAACGTTCATTTCCAAATTCAACCCATTGAAACGGCTGTTTGAACATGCTCCGTAGTATCAGTGCTCTTTCCATACTTCTGGTCCACATCATTATGGCTTACAATTTCTTATTTTTGAACATAAGATCTCTTCTTACGCATCAAGTACTGTTTCAACAACTTCTTCTGGAGGAAAACATCACCGCTTTTGCTCTCAACGAAACGTTCCTGGCTCCCTATATACCCTGCTATATTCCTAAATACGTTCTCCACAGACATGATGGACCGAACGGCGCTCGTCTCCATGGAGGTACAGCTATTGGCTTGCAATCTCGCATTCCCCATCGGTCTATTATCCTACCTCCTGCTTTTCAGTTGCCCGAATACAATGTTGTTCTCTTATATCTCAGGAATCATACTATAGCTTATGCAACCATCTATGTCAGGCCGAGACAGGATATACCATATCAGTTTTTTCAGTACCTCTCTGACACCTATCGTAAATTCATTATCATGGGAGACATCAATTTTCACAGCCGGCCTCAACACGAACAACAACGATTTTTGAATTTCGTCACGCTTAATACGACCGGCCACTTCCATGTACTTCCTCGGCCAACTCGGCCATCTAGCAATACCACACCTGATATTGTTATATCCTCTACAACACTCAACTCTCATATCAATATTGACGTTTTGGATTCCTTGGGGAGCGACCACGTTCCTATCAAGCTGTCTCTTGCTACCAACACTTCTTCACACCATACCATACCGAAGAGAAAAGTTTATATGTATCATCAGGCCAACTGGCCAGCGTACCAAGCGACCATCACCGCAGCACTTTCTGATACTTTAGAGCTAACATCACAACATGACCTAGACACTGCCGTGCAACATCTCACTCAGACCTTACAAACAGCAGCTAATCACCACATTCCAACCGCATATATTTCCCCGCACAAACCGAAACTTCCTCCACGATACCTTTCTCTCATAACTGCAGCTCGACGTGCCTACAGAGAATACACTCGCAGCCGTAATTTAGAAGCACTTCGCCTTCATAGACAATATCTTCGAATCACTCATAACTACATAATCGCATACAAACGCCTTCACTGGACCAGAACTTGTAATAAACTCAACGAAACATCCCATCCTACCAAATATTGGCGACAGTTCAATCAACTCGTTGGCAAATTCCAAAGGACACCATACCCACTAGTTGTAAACCAGCAAGCACTCTCTTCTGATCAGGACAAGGCCAATACCTTTACCGCCCACTTCCAAAATATCTTTACTCCCTTACCTGGCTGGCATACTCCACAGCGTTTACTTGCAGAAATCGATCGGTTATCTGATCCTAACTTAACACATTTGCAACCACATCATAGTCACGCTCTGGAACCAAATAATGCACTCACAGTACCCATCCAACCGCCAGACATCCAGTCTACTCTCCTTAAAAAACGAAATACTGCACCAGGCTTTGATGGGCTTACCTATACTCTCATTAAAAACGCACCTCCTGTTGTCTTCACCATCCTCAGTTTTATTTATACATTTATACTCCGTACTGGTTTTTTCCCCATCACTTGGAAGTACTCAAAAGTATTACTCTTTCCTAAACCTAATAAACCACCCTCTGACGTTACCTCTTATCGACCTATACAATTGACGTCTACGTTCAGCAAAATATTTGAACGTATATTAGTGCGTCGTCTCCACGATCACTTAGAGACTAACGCTCTTCTACCATTGCATCAAGCTGGATTTCGCCCCAATTTCAGCATTCTGGACCCCCTGTTACGTCTCAGCACCTCTATATACAATCAATTCAACCAGGGTCATCCATCATGTCTGGTTACATTCGATCTAGAAAAAGCATTCGATAAAGTTTGGCACCAGGGTCTTATATACAAGTTATACTCTTTCCAACTTCCTCTCTCTTACATACGAACTATACACTCCTTTCTCACAGCCCGACTTGCTTACATATCGATCAATGATGCTCTGTCATTTCCAATATTCCTTAATTCTGGCGTTCCTCAGGGATCTTCTCTCTCTCCTCTGCTGTATTTGCTATATGTCTCCGACTTACCAACTACTCCTGGTACACAACTTTTCCAATTCGCTGACGATACTGCATTTCTCGCTGTCGGACGGACAATTACTGGTATCCAACAACGCCTTCAACAGTCAATTGACACATTTGTTGACTGGTGCAACGTTTGGCGTTTGGCTATCAATGCTACTAAAACACAAGCTATCGTTTTCTTACCATCTGGTCGTCGATCTAGAGTACACCGAAATCCTCATTTGTTACGACTTCATGTTGAGAACTCACCAGTCACCATCCATAACACTCTTAAGTATCTGGGCATTGTGTTCGATTCCAAGCTTACTTGGACACCGCACCTTCTCACTGTCATCGAGAAAGCCAAAAACAGACTTAACTTACTGAAACGACTAGTTGGTACCACGTGGGGTCTACATTCAAATCTCCTCCTAAACACTTACAAAGTTTTCATGCGTCCGGTCTTAACCTATGGTCACACAGCTTGGTTGCCAGCTCCTCCTAAGTACTATCGAAAGCTAGCAATACTCGAACGCCATGCATTTCGTTTAGCCTTCCGTATCCAGCTCCCCCACCCAACCCGTCTACTCTACGACCGTATTCATTTTCCCCCGCTCTTATCCCATCTTGAGGCTCTCCGCTTAAAATACATTACGAAATGCATTACAACTGCTCATCCAGTATTCCTGAACATTCTCCGCTATGATAGAGACTATGACACCCCTGCTGTTTATTATCCGACACCTTTACAACATCTGATGACCCTGTATCATTTGAACATCGGCCGCGAGAACGTCGATCCGGAAGTTTTCGACATTTATCATCCTGGCACAGTTTCACCGCTCATCTATCCATCTCATGCACAGTAAATCAACCACTAACAGGGCTGCCTTTGTCTTCATTAGTTCCTGAGTCGCCCCAGGAACAGAAGCTAACAGCATTCGTCTTACTAACAATACCCATGTGTTGTGACGTCATAGCACTTCACCCTCATGACATCTACCACTCTTCCTGTCTTGCCTACCGTCTATTTCTGTGATTTCACCGTATGTTTTATAGCTCCAGATGAACCTGAATCATCGCATCTGTGTTTTGTTATGTTCTCTTCATTTCAGGCGCCGAAGTTAAGGAACGACTACGACTTATATGTCAGCCAGACGATCTTCCTTAGCATCCATGGCAGATGAAAATTGCCCTCACTTAATTGATGCCCATCCCTATGAGTGAACTGAATAAAATGTTAAATAAAGATGACTAAACACCACCTAGACCCTCTCATATTAAAATTGATGCTCCTATACAATCCGACCTCTTCCCGAAGAAAGGGCGCAACCCTTTAAGCGGGTATACGTAAAAAAATAAAAAATAAAAAAAAACGTTGCGTGTCATACCTTACCAAGAAACCTAACCTCTCTTGTGTCAGTTACTGTGCCAGCGAGGACCAAGTATAGCATACGTACTTGCGAGCATAGCACAAATACAGCACTTAGGGGTCTGACGAAAGTTTTCGCTTTCGGAGGGTGTCTTGTTTTTTGAACGTCATCTTACATCTTTTCATCTTATTCATTGTCATTTGGGCTTCGGCCCTCGGCTCTTCCATCACGATGACAGACTTTGGCGAAGATACCGGAATTTCGAATCTCGGTCATGATTTAGGATCACTACCTCTTAACATCGGGCCTAACGGTCGCCAGAAAACGCAGCCACGTATTGTTACGGGAACATCTCGTTCAGACCGTAACACTATTTCTCCATCTACCTACGCTGACTGCGTAACTAAAGGACATCGGATACGTTCTCGATCTCTCTCTGATGGCGAACAAACCCTCGATCCCAAGAAGCAACGAATTACTCTTAACGTTAGCCAGACTCCACCTCCAACTGCTAGCCATACTATGGACTGGACATCCACTTCAGCCGATAATCAACAGCAACCACGTCAATCAGAACCTGTATACAACTTCTTACTAACAGACTATGATCCGAAGTATGACACTGTTCGTGCTGTTTTCCAGCAATTAACCAAGTATGTCCCTCGTCCTGAGATTCGTGAAATTGTTAAAACACGCCGTGGCATCATTTTGAAATCTAGTAACCCGAATTTCGCCACGCATGTCCGTAACAAGGCAACGTATGAAATTTTTGGGACGAAAGCAAAGATTTCCACTTTGCAACCGAGTACCCATAAAACTCCTCCTCCACCACGGCGACCTCCTATGTTGTCTGTAGTGATTCGTGGTGTAGAACCCGATCTTATTGATGACGAAATTCTTGCTGAACTTCATCAGGAAGGGCTACCTATAAAACGCTGTATTAGGATCAAGAACAACCAGGGGCCAACCTATCTCGTTCGAGTGCTAAGAGATCAACAACAGTTGATTGATCAACTTCTCTCCAAGGGCGCCTATATATATCGACGCCGATATAAGGTCGAGCCATCTCGCACGCCAGCACCTATGCCTGTTCGATGCGAGAAGTGTCAACAGTATAACTCACACCCAACAGCAGAGTGCACAAACACCATCAAATGTGGTTATTGTTCCCGCGAACATCCTACTAAAAGATGCCCAAACCTTCAAGAACCACCACGTTGTGATCGCTGTTCTGAGCGTCACCCAACATACAGCTATAAATGTAAAGCTAAGCCTCAGCCTGATCCAGCTAAGCCTGAACTTGTTGTTCCTATACGTTCGGTCGATACACCAACTCCACCAGCAAATTTATTACGTCATCCAGTTACTGTAGAAGATCTACTCCGTTTTCTCACTATTTCATTACAGAACATTCATCCATTTCTTCGCAACCATATTCTAACTCAAATAATGCACGCAGCCAAACTATTGTTTAATTTACAACTACATGCAACTTATTCGGGACCAACAGTGCACTTTCAAATCCAACCACTTGAGGTTTATGTTTAATATGGATAATTCAACCTATTCACTTATATTCTTTCTCATTATGAGTTACAACTTACTTTTTCTTAATATACGATCTCTGTTGACACATCAAGTACTCTTCACCCAGCTCCTTCAGGAAGAACAAATTGCCGCATTTGCACTAAATGAGACTTACCTTGCACCATATCTAACGTGTTATATACCAAAGTATCATCAACTTCGCCACGACGCTCCAACAGGCCCACGTCTCTACGGAGGCACAGCTATTGGTATTCGGCACAATCTTCCTTTTCGTGCAGTTACGGTTCCACCTGCACTTCACCTTCCCGAACACAACATCACGACGGTCTATTTTCGAGGCCGCACAGTTACCCTTGTCACCATCTACTATCGTCCAGGACGAGCTATTAATTATGATTTCTTCCGCCACATTGATTCCAATTTCCGGCATTACATTATCATGGCCGATCTAAATTTTCATAGTCGCTCACAACGTGACAAGGACAACTTTTTAGATTTTGTTCGGAATGAAACAGGAGCTGAATTCCATAATTTACCGAAACCTACGCGTCCTATCAGTAACACTACTCCTGATGTAATCATAACCTCATCTTCCCTCTCTCAGTCCATCCATATAACTGTGCTTGACTCCATAGGTAGCGACCATGTTCCCATCAAAGTCGAACTTCACTGTTCTCCTAGTACTCAGCCTAAGCCCTCTCCTCAGAAGGTCTACTGCTACCGTAGGGCAAATTGGGAGCAATATCGTTCCGACTTAGACGCTGCAGTAACTTCATTCACTATGCCTAGCACACAACACGAACTCGATAGGACAATAACTGATCTAACTACAGCCCTTCAGGACGCAGCACAACGTTCAATTCCAACAATTGAAGTTCAGTTACATAAACCTAAGCTACCTCCGCAATACTTACCATTTATTACAGCCTCACGCAGAGCTTTCCGTGAATATCTAACTACGGGCAACCTAGAAGCACTTCGTCTGCATCGCCAATACTTAAGGATAACTCATAACTATATCGTTGCGTTTAAGAAACGTCACTGGATCGAAACTTGCAACACACTTGCTAATGAAGCACATCCTACAAAATATTGGCGCAAATTTCATCAACTAACTGGTAGAGTTTCTCGTACGCCATACTCCATTGTTCATAACCACCAAGCAGTTCTTACGGATACGGACAAGGCCAACATTTTTGCTTCCTATTTTCAAGGCATTTTTACACCACTACCTGGTTGGTATACACCCGACCGCCTACAGTCAGCTATCAATCGACGTACTGATGCAACATCTGCTTCCTTTCGTCCATCGGCTGATCATACTTTAGAACCAAATAATCCTCTAACCATGGAAATTCACCCCGAAACTATTAGTAATGCACTTACAGGCAAACGGAATACTGCACCAGGATTTGACTCTGTTACATATGTTCTCGTCAGACAGGCGTCTCATTCTTTCCTCCTCTTTCTTAGCAGCATTTATAACTTTATTCTACGAACAGGATTTTTTCCGCTCGACTGGAAGTACTCCAAAGTTCTTCTTTTCCCTAAACCAAAGAAACCTCCATCAGAAGTCACATCGTACCGTCCTATTCACCTCACAAGTTGTCTCTGCAAAATCTTGGAACGAATCCTTGTACGTCGCATGCACGACCATCTCAATTCACATAACCTTATTTCAATTCATCAAGCTGGATTTAGGCCACATTTTAGCACTCTCGATCAATTATTCCGTCTCACCACAACAATTTATAATCAGTTTAATACAGGATATCCTTCTTGCCTTGTAACCTTTGATTTAGAAAAAGCTTTCGACAAGGTTTGGCACCCTGGTTTACTATACAAACTTCGTAACTACCTCCTACCACCCTCTTACATCAGATTCTTACATTCCTTCTTAATAGGGCGAATAGCTTATATCTCGATCAATGGAACGTTATCTCATCCCATCTTCTTACAATCTGGGGTACCGCAAGGCTCATCTTTGTCTCCTTTATTATACTTATTGTACGTCGCGGACCTAGTCGTTCCTAATACTACCACAATATTTCAGTTTGCGGACGACACTGCATTTTTCACAACTGCCCGTACTGTACGATCTCTTAATAAAACCATGCAAGTAGCTATTGACGCATTCGTGCGTTGGTGTCATAGATGGAGGTTGAACATTAACTCTTCAAAAACACAAGCCATAGTTTTCTTGCCACGTAGACGCCGCTCTCGAATACATCGAAATCCGAATCTACTTCGTCTTCAGGTTGATCTTACGCCTGTACCCGTGTCAACCACTATTACGTATCTCGGTGTCATTTTTGACACTCATCTTACATGGATTCCACATCTTACCAAACTCGTAGGCCAAGCACAAAACCAACTTAATCTCCTGAAACGACTAGTTGGCACAACCTGGGGGCTTCGAGCACGTACCGTAATCAATACATATAAAACATTCATGCGGAGTACGTTAACATATGGACATACAGCTTGGATATCTGCACCGTTAAAATTCTACCAAAAACTTGCTATCCTCAAGCGTCATGCTACACGCCTAGCATATCGTATAAGACTGCCGCATCCAACGAGATTACTTTATGAGATGATAGACTTTCCGCCATTACTAAATCATCTTGAACAACTTCGTATACGTTATATCTGCAAACGATTTGCTCAGCACCATCCCCTGACGCTTGAAATCCTCCGCTACGACCGTGATAACGATGCACCGCCCAATTTCGTTGATACTCCTCTTCAGCACTTCATGACACTATATCATTTACAGTTAGATAACGATATGCTGGACCCCGAAATCTTTGCAATTTATCGCCCGCATGAATTTTCATCTCATATCTATCCATCATACGCACCGTAAGAACCTACTAACAAGGGCCTCCTCTGTCAATCATCAGTTCCTGAATCGCCCCAGGAACAGAAGATAACTTCATTCGTCTAAACTAACATAACCTAGTGTTGTGACGTCTAGAGCACTTCATTTCATCTATTTCATCAACTCCATTTGCACCTTTATTATTATTATTTTTTTTGAGTCCAATTTACCTTTTATTCCATGCTTTGTGTTAATGTAATACCTCACAATGCTAACATGTTCATTTGTAGCACTTAAAATATTCCTGTTCATGTACGTGTTTTTCAATTTGTGAATAACTTCACTTAATCCATGTTAATATAATGAATGAATGAATGAATAAAGAAATAATAAATATGAAACCTCTTAGACCACCTATATTTCCTTCAAATCAATAAATCAAATTGAAGCACTTACCCGAAGAAAGGGCACAACCCTTTAACCGGGATGACGGACAAAAAAAAAAGAAGCGTTGCGTGTCATACCTTACCAAGAAACCTAGCCTCTCTTGTGTCTGTTATTGTGTCAGCGAGGACCAGGTATTGCAAAACGTACCTGTGAGCATAACACAAATACTGCACTTAGGGGATTGACGAAAGTTCTCGCTTTCGAAGGGTTACTTGATTTTTGAACTTCATCTTTTCATCTTCTTTCATCTCTGTTTGGGCTTCGGTCCTAGTACTCTTCATCATTATGGCGGACTCAGGCAATGCTCTCGGACAATCGAATCTGGTTCAGACATCTCCGTTAAATATTGGCCCACATGGTCGGCAAAAAACGCAACCGCGAATTGTTACTGGTACTACACGTCTAGTACAATCTACCACAGCTGTTCCTACAAGTTATGCATCATGTGTAACTAATGGACAACGCATTCGTTCGCGATCTCTTTCCAATGGTGAGCAAACATTAGACCCAAATAAACAACGACTTACACCCATTGCAGATCCTATTGCTGCTAATAGTTTCAGTACTAATATGGATTGGGCGACCACTTCTTCTGAACATCAATCAATGCCACACCAAGAAACAATTTATAACTTCTTGTTAACCGATTATGATACAAAATACGACTCAGTACGTGCTGTATTTCAACAACTAGTAAAGTACGTTCCTCGTCCAGAAATACGAGAAATCATTAAGACACGTCGAGGCATCATTCTCAAATCGACCAATCCATACTTCGCCACACACGTCCGGAACAAAGCCACTTACGAAATTTTTGGATTGAAAGCAAAAATAGCAACTTTAAGTTCCAGCGGACGGAAAACACCACCTCCACCACGGCGTCCTCCAATGTTATCTGTTGTCATTCGTGGCGTAGATCCCGACTTCACCGATGAAGAAATTTACTCAGAATTGCATCAAGAAGGACTACCTGTCAAACGTTGTATACGTATTAAGAACAACCAGGGTCCAACATACCTAGTCCGTGTTCTTACTGATCAACAACAGTTGATCGACCAACTTCTTCTCAACGGTGCATATCTATACCGGCGTCGTTACAAAGTTGAACCATCTCGCACACCAGCACCTTTACCTGTTAGATGCGAGAAATGTCAACAATACAATTCTCATCCGACATCTGAGTGTCCAAATACCATCAAATGTGGCTACTGTTCACTTGAACATTCTACAAAAACTTGTCCAAATCTTAAGGAACCACCACATTGTGACCGATGTTCTGAAAGACATCCTACTTATAGTTACAAGTGTAAAGCTAAGCCTAAACCCGACCCCGCTAAGCCAGAGCCTGTTGTACCGATACGTTCCGTTGACACACCAACCCCGCCAGCAAATTCTTTACGCCATCCAATAACCGTTGAAGACTTATTACGCTTCCTTACTATTTCTTTACAAAATATTCATCCTTTTGATCGCAACCACATCCTGAACCAGATCATATACGCAGCCAAATTACTGTTTAACTTACAACTTCATGCTACCTATTCCGGACCTACAGTTCACTTTCAAATTCAACCAATAGAAGTCTACGTTTAACATGGGTACTGCTACCAACACTTATATGCTACATATAATTATGGCTTATAGCTTACTTTTTCTTAACATTCGATCAGTCTTAACACACCACGTGCTCTTTACGCAGCTTCTTCAAGAAGAACAAATTGCAGCCTTTGCACTTAACGAAACGTACCTCGCACCACATCTCAACTGTTACTTTCCGAAATATCACTTACTCCGACATGATGCTCCATCTGGTCCACGAGTCTATGGAGGAGCAGCTATAGGTGTTAGCCAACGCCTTCCTTATCGGGAAGTCACGGTTCCATTAACGCTCACACTGCACCTACCTGAGCATAATGTCACGACTATTTATTTTCGAGGCCGCACTGTCACCTTTGTTACCATATATTTTCGTCCAGGTAAGGCACTCAACTACGACTTCTTTCGATATATCGATTCTACCTTTAGGCACTATCTTATCATGGCAGATCTAAACTTTTTATAGCCGGTCACAGCGTGACAAAAATAACTTTCTCGACTTTCTGCAAACTGAAACAGTTGCTGAGTTCCATGTTCTACCGAAGCCTACACGCCCCGTCAGCAATACTACTCCTGATGTTGTCATCACATCAACATCTCTCTCACAGAGTATTCATATCGATGTGCTTGATTCGATTGGTGGTGATCATGTGCCTATCAAACTTACACTTCACTGCTCTCCTCGCTCTCAATCTCAACTACCTCCTCAGAAGGTATTCTGCTACAAACGCGCTAATTGGGAACAATATCGCTCCGATCTGGACACTGCTGTTAACAAATTGCTCATGCCTACAACACAATACGATCTTGATCACACAATTGTTAATCTTACCGAATCTACTCAAGAAGCAGCACAACGTTCTATTCCTACAACAGAAATACAATTGCATAAACCAAAATTGCCTCCTCATTATTTACCTTTCATATCCGCTTCTCGTAGAGCACATCGCGAGTATCTCACTACAGGAAATCTTGAAGCGCTTCGGCTTCATCGCCAATATCTTCGGATTACACATAACTATATTGTTGCATATAAGAAGCGCCATTGGATTCAAACTTGTAACACACTTGCAAGTGAATCACACCCTAGTAAATATTGGCGCAAATTCCATCAACTCACAGGGACAGTTTCCCGCACACCATACCCCATTGTTCAAAATAATCAGGCAGTCACCACTGATATGGATAAAGCTAATACGTTTGCTTCATTTTTTCAAGATATTTTTACACCTCTCCCAGGTTGGCATACAGCGCAACGCCTAAAAAAGTCAATAAACCGACTTACAGATCCATCTTCTGCTTTTCTGCGCCCATCTATCAACCACTCTTTGGAACCCAATAATCCACTTACCACTCCGATTCAACCAGACGATATTCGCCAAACATTATTCCGTAAACGCAACACCGCCCCAGGATTTGATTCTGTTACGTATGTTCTCATCAGGCAAGCTTCACCTTCTTTTCTTCTGTTTCTCAGCACCATATATACCTTCATCCTCCGAACTGGATTTTTTCCAATCGACTGGAAATACTCAAAAGTTCTTCTGTTTCCGAAACCTAAGAAACCTCCGTCAGATGTCCAGTCTTATCGCCCTATTCACCTCACCAGTTGCCTCTGTAAAATTTTGGAACGAATTCTAGTCCGCCGCATGCACGCTCACCTTGCAACTCATAACCTACTTCCTATTCACCAAGCCGGTTTTCGGCCTCATTTTAGTACCCTGGATCCACTATTAAGACTATCCACGGCTATTTATATTCAATACAACACAGGTTTTTCTTCTTGTCTGGTAGCCTTTGATCTAGAGAAAGCTTTTGACAAAGTTTGGCATCCTGGTTTACTTTACAAACTCCATAACTATCTACTACCATCTTCATATATCAGGTTCATACATTCCTTCTTATTAGGGAGGCTAGCATATATCTCTATTAACGGAACACTTTCTCATCCGATTTTCCTACAATCTGGCGTTCCTCAAGGTTCGTCACTGTCTCCTCTCTTATACTTACTGTATGTTGCCGACCTTGTTGTCCCACAGAACATAAGCATATTCCAGTTTGCTGATGACACCGCCTTTTTCACGACGGCCCGCACAGTGCAATCAATCAGTAAAAACATGCAAACGGCAATTGACGCATTCGTTCACTGGTGTAATATATGGCGATTAAGTATTAATTCTACGAAAACTCAGGCTATTGTTTTCCTGCCACGTAGACGCCGTTCCCGAATATACCGAAATCCAAGTCGATTAAACATTCAAGTAGATCATACACCTGTCGTGGCGTCAAATACACTGACTTATCTTGGTGTCATATTTGACTCCAAACTTACCTGGAATCCACACCTCACCAAGATCGTACGCCAAGCACAAAATCGGCTCAACCTACTCAAGCGCTTAGTCGGTACAACCTGGGGGCTAAAACCATTAACAGTACTTAATACCTACAAAGCCTTTATGCGCAGTACATTAACATATTGACACACTGCCTGGACATCCGCACCGTCAAAATTCTATCAGAAATTGGCTATCCTAGAGCGTCATGCTCTACGTCTAGCACATCGAATCAGTCACATCGATGCTGTAGTGGATCCCGAAATCTTTCACATCTATGAACCACGTGAACTTTCATCATTCATCTACCCATCATATGCACCGTAACTACCTATTAACATGGGCTTCCTCTGTCTTCATCAGTTCCTGAATCGCCCCAGGAACAGAAGATAACTTGCATTCGTCAGTACTAACAAAACCCTGTGATGTGGCGTCCAGAGCACTGCATTCCATCTTCATCTACTTCTCTGCCCACTGCACCCTGCACTACAATTATTCAGTTTCGCATTAACCATCATTCATCACGGCATGCTAATACTGTATTTTTTTTTAATATTATTGTGCCACCCTTGGCCCCCCATCGTATTATATTTGATCCTCATTATATGTTATTTTTCACCTTTCAATAACCTCTCTGTGTGTATGTGTACTCAATAAATGAATAAATATTAAAATATGCACACCTCTTAGACCATCCACATTAAAGTGCAATCAACTCTTCTATATATGCAGCACTTACCCGAAGAAAGGGCAAAACCCTTTAAACGGGACGACGGACAAAAAAAAGCGTTGCGTGTCAACTAAACCGTAACAATTATGCTTATTTTGATGTTTTGCAGAAGCGGATGGGAGACTTGGGTGTTTTCATGGTTGTGCATGTGCTTCAATAATTGGGGAGGTGAGGGGACAATATATTGTAGCATAGATTTAGTCACACGGTTAAATTATACTGATTTCATGCTGTTTTATGTAAATTCGCTTAGTGCAACATTCCATATAACTTGTTTGGCGTGTGTTTCGCTTGCAATAAGCTTAATAAAGCTTGCCATTGATGAGAATACGCTTATACTTGGCTTGCGTTTGAGATAATTTGACTTGTGTTTAACTTGTGAAGACAAGCTTGCCCCAAGCCTTGCCCAGATGTAACTAACTAGCTTGCCACAAGCTTAAAGCAAGCTAATTGGCTTGCATAGTATAGCTTGCGGCAAGCTAATTTACCTTGCAACAGCAAGTTTGTGGCAACTTGCAGCAAGTTTAAATTGCTGTCTGGGATTATTCTCTATTTCTCTAATGTTAAAATCACCAACCAGAAGAACAGAACAGCCTTGGGGACACTTACTTTCAATACGTTCAAAAACAAATATATATATATATATATATATATATATATATATATATATATATATATACATCTATACTTGAATTTGGAGGGAAATAAACTACACATAAAAATTGTTTTACCCCAGTCGTGATTTTGACAATAACACAATCAAATTCATCATCATAGCTGTCTATTATACTGGGATTGTATTTCTGCAAAGCTGCCACAATAACTCCACCCCCCGTAGATTTCCCTAGTTTATCAACACTGCGATCCTGACGCGCCACAGTATATCTATTATCAAATAGTTCCGCATCATAATGTTTTTCATTTATCCATGTCTCTGTTATTGTAATAATGTTATAATCATGCGACAGAACATTACAGAAAAAAAATCTTGGCTTTACCACGCAAACTATTTGCATTTTGATAATAGACTCGTAAAGCAGTCCTTGTTCTAGTGTCACCACTGTTTTTACATACCACTTGATTGTACACTTCACTGTTTTGAGAGAAAGAAGACTTACCCACAGCCAATTCATTTTCTTCACTTTCTTTCCTCTGTCAATCCCTATATCATGCTGGTTGGCTCAAGGTCGCGGGGTTTGGTTTCTTCTGTTGTCTCTTCTCAGCGGGTGGCGGTTCCTTCCACATAGACAAGCCTTTGGGGGAAGCACTTTGATTGTACACTCTCAATGTTGTAACCTCTGTTGTCGTATTTTGGTTCAACTCTTGTTCTGTTATTCCTTCATTGCGTGTTTGAAGCTCTTCTAGTGTGTATGATTTCCCATTTATACACAGTTTATTGTACGGAAGTCTTGCACGGTCATCTTGCGAGCGAGCATCCTTCAAATAACGTAGGAGATATCTTCTCGTTTGCCTGACCGATGCTGAGAAATCTTCGGTAATAATTACAGGAGTTCCTTTTGCTCGATAGGCATTTTTAAGCACCTCACTTTTTCTCTTGTACGACGAGAATTTCACAACGATAGGACTGTTGGGTCCACGTCCAAGACGATGAGCCCTTTCCACTGCTAAGGTATCCAAATCAACTTTTAATTGTTTGGTCACAAATTCCTTTACACGTTCTTCTGATTCTTCCCATGACTCAGTTCGATTACATGTACCAATATTCCGAAATATAAGATTGTTTCGACGCGATTGGTTATTAAGTTTGTCCAAAAGTTCACAATTAAAAGCCAATTGTGATTTCAGTTTCTCGTTTTCCTTTTTCACTGCACTTAATTCTGCCATTACCACTTCAAGTTGCGAACTTAGGTCACTAGTCGTTTTGAAAATACCAACTATTTTTTGATCCATTTCCTCAAGTTTTTTGTACAGATCATCTATTGATTTGGGTCCAGGATTCATCTCAATCCCACCTATAACTAACAGCATTCCAGTAATTAGCCCTAGAGAAAACATTCTCTGGACCGAGACACTAAAATCAGAATTCCCGTACAGTTTGCTACACTTGATTTTCACTTTGGCCACAAAAGTTCCTATCCGGCCTCTCCAAGTTACAATGTCAACACCCATACCGTTACACTTGAATGCACTCCGGAGCGACGCGAAAACACGTCCGAACAGCTCAAAGACTAACAGCTGTTAACTATAATGGCTCCATGACATTGCATACAGGGAGGTGATTACAACCTTTATATACAGGGTGCCTCAGAAAAGTTCCCTGTCATATAGTAACTCCTGTTATTATCAGAGTAAGACTATAGCAAAATGTAAGAGGAAAAAGCATTCCATACATGATGTTTTCAATCTAAAGTGAAGGATTTATTTTTTAAGTCGGACTAGCCGTTTGGGCTGTACACTCCTTATGCGCTCAATGTTAAATGAAAATACAACGTTACCATTTACCTGGACAAACATAATAAGTGAATAAAGTTACTGTTTGAAATGGGGGTTGGCTATCGACAAGTTAGAGCAAAAGACAGTACCTCATTCACTTATATTGTGGTCGAGGTAAACGGCAATATTGCACTTTCATTTAACATTGGGCGCATAAAGAGTGTACAGCCCAAACGGCTAGTCCGATTTAAAAAAAATCCTTCACTTTAGATTGAGAACATTATATTTGGAGACGGTTTCCCCTCTTACATTTTCTTGCAACACTCATAAAAACAAAGTTACTGTATGTCAGGGAACTTTTTGAGACAACCTATATATATATATATATATATATATATATATATATATATATATATATATATATATATATATATATATATATATATAACGTGTTTAATATTTTATTGTTGGCAAACTAGTAACATTGGAAAGTAAGGAATTGCACGATTGTAAAAGGTAAACTGTAAAGTTTGTTTTGAACAATGCTTATTTCACAGACACTCTATGTGGGAACCACGTGTGACCCTACAAATGTCTACGCGATAATCCAACTCTTGCCACACACGACCCAACATGTCTTCCGAGACTGTTGCTGTTGCTTGCTCAATTGTCCGTTTCAATTCCCTAACATCACCTGTCAAAGGAGGGATGTATACAAGGTCCTTCACGTACCCCCACAAAAAGAAATCGCAAGGTGTAATATCTGGAGACCTAGGAGGCCGTTTGAGCACACATTGGTTTTTTGATCCACCACGACCAATCCAACGATTTGGTAGCTCTGAGTTCAGACATGATCTAACATCACGGTGAGAATGGGAAGGTGCGCCATCCAACTGAAGGACAAAGTTCTCTTATTCAGTTTGCAACAATGGCAATAACCAGTCCTGCAACACGTGAAGGAAGGACTCTCCATTAATAGTTTTTTCTTCAAAGAAGAAAGGCCCATACAATTTCTTGTGGGAAATGGCGCAGAAAACATTTACCTTTGGAGAATCTCGGTCGTGTTCCAAAATTTCATGAGGGTTTTGTGTTCCCCAAATTCTTCAATTGTGCCTGTTCACTTTTCCACTTGTATGAAATGTTGCCTCGTCTGAAAAAAATGATTGATTCACAAAAGCATCCTCTTTGTCCTGCAATGCACAATAAAACTGGAATCGCTCCTCTTTGTCTTTTGGATATAACTTTTGCACTAACTGTAGTCTGTATGGTTTTATGTTTAATTTTTTACACAAAACACGCCACACACACGTTGTTGACATTTGCAACTCAACTGAAGCACTGCGTAACGATTTTCTCGGGCTCCTTGTGAAAGCTTCTCTCACTCGTTCAACGTCTTTTGCACTCACACATGGCCTACCACTTCTCTTCTTAGCACACAGACACCCTGTTTCAACGAACTTCTCATGCCGATTGTAGATTGCCTTTCTTGTTGGTGCTGCTTTACCGTACTTCAACCTAAATTTTCGTTGGACATCTGTTCCACTCTTTGTTTTGTCAAATTGTAGGACGCAGAAAGCCTTCTCACCTCCAGAAAGCGCCATCTAGATTCTTGTACCACCTAGTGGCGATAAATGGAACTACACGTTACATCTGCAATGAAAAAAATTACAACTTCAATGTTTCAAATTATTTACTTCGGTAGTTTACAAAGCTACTAGTTTGGCTACAATATTTTTTAAAAAGTGTTCCCGGACTTTTGAAACAAACTGTATATATATATATATATATATATATATATATATATATATATATATATATATATATATATATATAATTTGGGCGTTGCAGGGGGAAGGAATTCCAAATTTATGCCAAAAAGAGAGTATTTCAGTAGCTTCTTATTTTGAAATTCGCCAAGCAGCATCGATTAAATCATAACGAGGTCTGTACCACTAACAGAATAACACAAAACAATACTCGGGTCGAAAAATGCAACAAGAATTTAAGAAAGTTAATGGCATCGATTAGATGCTGCACCCAGCATATAGTCCTGACTTCGGCCCTTCTGATTATTAGATGTTCCGGTCCATGGCGTCATTCCTAAAACCACAATACTTCACCAACCAGAAAGATATGGAAACAGTAGTAACTTATTTTGTCTTTGTGGGATTTAGCACACACAAAAAAGTTTGCAAACCATGTCAGGGGTTAATTTTGGCTTCTAAGCAGGACTGCCTGCCTTCAGAGAGCCTAACGCCTTAACGTACTTTCAGAGGTTTGAACAACACTATTTTCAAGTTTCTTTCAGAAATGAAATGAAATTTTTCAATGTAAAGTTCTATCGTTAAGCCCTTTAAGCTAAAGAAAACGGATGATTATGGCAAGTGAATGATGATGGAAGAATTGGTGGAATGTAATGTGGGAGGCAACAGGAGTATCCCGAGAAATCCCGCGGACAGGATGTACTCCACCACAAAGTTCTATGACCAGGGATCGAACTGGGGATGCCATGCACCAGACTTAAGGTCTATAAAACTGAGCCACCGTGTATACTCCATTTTGAAGTTTCTGTTTCAGTTCTATTGTATTGAAGAGTAAAGCATCCTTTGGAAACTTTCTTTTCATAACAAACGAGTTACAGCATTTCGTCAGATTATTAATGAAATGTTAATTTGTGAAATATGAACAAAGTCGTCTGATTCGTTTCTGAAACAAATATTGCTTGAAGAAGCTCTTTTCAAGAGTTTATTACCGTTTCTAGTTTTTTTTTCTTTTAACAGAGAAACGACTTATACATATTACGAAGTTGCTAACGAAGTATTGATATATGAAATATAAACAAAATCCTTTGAGCTGTTTTCAAGAAAATCTAAATCTAGTTTGGCTAAACAGATGTCTACGCAGCACGTAAGAAGAAGAAATAAATCCTTGTAAACACTAATTTCTACTTTTGTCCCGTTGTTCAACAGGTGGCAGAGCGTTATGATTTTTAGATATGATGAAATCTATTAATTGTATTCGTTTTAACAGTTTGTAAAGCCTTTTGTTATATAACAATGTGTTTCCCTGACTCATTTATTTCATTCCTTTGCTATAAAGAGATATATTCTTTCTCTGAAGCAGAAAAAAACTGAAATTCTCATTAAACATTGAATACACGACTGCTATAATATCTCCTCTAGAGTCTTTTGTTTTAAGTCTAGGGAAATGATTTGATGTTAAATTAGAATTTTTATAATTTTAATTTTATAAATTTTAGGTTTCTATACAATCAATCAGAACTTGAGAATTTCTCGAATGTTCTGATGAAACGCAATAATAATAATAAGAATAAATGATGCGCTTCTTTCCCAGACTTACAACACACAAATGACGTAGATAATCTAATAAATGAGCACAGTGTGGTGTGGTTTTCATGTGGAAATTTGAAAATAGATGTTGTGCTATGTATCAGGTGTCATTTGGGGTGGGCAGGGGATAATTTCCCTCCTTGAGTACTAAATTGTATACCAGTACACAAATAAAGAGGATAACTCACTTATGTCAGTTGACACTCTGGTCCTTCCTCATGGCAAAATCGGAAATGATGCTTCTGAGTACAACGTTGAAAATTAAAGCGTTACTGTGCTGTATAATAATAATAATAATAATAATAATAATAATAATAATAATAATAATAATAATAATAATAATAATAAATATTTTAAACTAATCGTCATTGTTGGTTAAAATACATTAATGTCCTTCCTTATTCACTGAACCAAAATTGGAACAATGATCTAATATGAATTGTTATACAGAGTCCCGAGTGAATTCTAAAATTTTCCTGCAGCTCCATGTAGGGAACTTGCTAACGCTCTCGCGCTTGGTGCGAGCGGTCCCGGGTTCGATTCCCGGTGCGGACACGGGCGAAAAAATATAACAGTTTTTTTTTCAAATGTGGTATTCCTGGTACAACTTCGAACTGCAGGAAGAGAAATCACGGACACGATATAATTTAAGATAAACTTGCGTTGTGGGTTTTTGAAGCAAGGACCTCTACCAACAAAAGCAACACTCTACCACAGAGCAAAGTGATTGATGAAGTTACCACGGTTATTCATTTTTGAAGAAAACAATTTAGTTTTTTCAACCTAATAACGATATTTCTTTCTAATTTGAAGAACTGTACTTTATTGCAAGGAATCTGTTAACGATTTTTCTTCTTTTTTCAAGAATCTTACAGCATTCATAACGGATTTCTTTCTAATTTGAAATTTCGTACTTAATTGCACGCAATGTGCTAATGACATATTTTCTTTCAGTGGGGTTGGGGACGATCAACACATGCTTTCTAACTCTTTATTTTCCTTATAATTTTCAGAACTATTAATGCTATGATTCCCAAACTTCGACTTGAAACAGATATCTTTGAGGTCGACTCAAGAACTCGATTCGAAAAATTTCCTCCAACTCGACTCGAAACTCGACTCGAATTCTGGTCGAGTCGAGTAGACCCAAAACGAGCGAAATCCTGTGTGTAATTTCAAGTACTCTCTTCAAGTATATTACATAGACAATACGGGTATAACTATCAATGATACTACTACTACTAGAACTTTTATTATTATTATTATTATTATTATTATTATTATTATTATTATTATTATTATTATTATTATTATTATTATTATTATTGAAACACAAACATGAAAGTTTGAGGTTTGTATCTGAATACTAAAATTTAGTTGACTGCCGACCTCGGTAATCAAGAAGTCTTCGGAAGGCAACGGAATAGTTCACGAGGTTCTGGATTTGAGATCCGCAAGAGCGAGTATTCGGGTTCGAGCCAGAAGTTGTTAAAAGGTATCGTGCAACGCGTCAAACATGTTCAAAACTGCTCGATCCGGCTTTAGGATTGTCAACGGCTCGAGCGGCTTGACTGCTGCTCATTCACTATCAAGCCGAACCGAGCGAACAGCTCGAGTCGATGGCTCACCTGAAATGAACTGAACCGAACTGGTGGTTCACCCCTGCCGAGAAATCTTGTGCCATCGTCTCAGTTGAGCCGAATCGGTAGCTCATCCCAACCGAGCCGGCTTGAGTCATGGGTTCAATGAGCCGAGCCGATAGCTTATTCCAACCGAAGCGGCTTCAGCTGTTTGCTCAGATGAACAGAGCCGAACCGGTTGATATAACTACCCGAGTTGGACCTCTGTTTGGGATGAAAATTCGACCGTGCAGGTCTCAACCTGAATTGTAACTACAATGTATACTTATATTGGTGCTCACGACATTTAAGACTGTCTCGTTATAAAAATATATTGTCTCGTTATTATCAAGACGAGACGAGATGCGAGCAATGTCTTCTCTCATGACAACACTAAAAATATTCCACATTACTGCTTACATTTCTCACGATTTCACTTTCCTAATTAATCAGAGAATGATTTCAAACGTGCTAAAACAAGCTGAACGAGTGAGCCACATATCAAACTCGACTCGTGCTCATCCCTAATCCCCAGGGAAGCTCCCCGCCGTTCGAGGGGAGCCCACTTTAAGACAAAATTTTCTTATTTCATATACTATACGAACGTTAAATTATAAATGAAGCATCAAACAGGTTCAATACGGTACATTACATAAACAAAACAGCACAGAAAAGGTAAATAAAACAAAAATGAGTCGTAGACCCGTTTGAGTTAAATGTGTCTTCAATTAGGGTTCCGAGAAATGATACTTGTTTTTATGGCTATGAAATATGTCATGTATGGAAATGGCCAGGGGCGAAACCAACGGCCCAATAGCCGTTGTCGTGAAGGAGGTTTCATAGACTCCGAGGGGCTACAAAGAGTAAGAGAAAGATAGAAAGGAAGGACCTATTTTCGAATTTTGCGGAAGAGCCCACGCAATTTTTTCTAAGGGGCCCAAATATTAATGTTTGCTTCTCCAGAAAAAAGTCTTAAGTTACGGCGCTGAGGCTAATGGTGTCTTACCCCTTCGATTAAACTGACAAGGGAACATTTCGATTTGGTGAATTAAATTGCTGAAAATGATTTCTAACACGGGGTTCAGCACCAAAAGAAACAGAGAAAAGGAGAGTGTTTAGTGGCAGATTGTATACAGGGTGAGAGATAAGTGAGGGCAAGGTGCAGAGGTAGAACGTAGAAAATGTCTAGAAATGACATGTTAATTTTGAAACGAGTAGAGGGATTGAGGTCAAATGTTGGATATAAGGAGTGCATGTAGAGTTCCACTGAAAAGGCGTAACGTGAATTATGGGGGACGTCTGAAAAGCCGCCATATTGGAATTAGCACAAGAAACATATACGGGAAAGGGGAATATACGGTGTGCGTCAAGAGCCGTATGTCACATGTCACGGAAAAGAATAATTTTGGAGGGCTCTGGCAACCCTTGCAGTCACCCTACGTACAAAATGATCCTGATGTGTAGGCAACACACTTTTGAAAATAGTGTATAAAATGATAGCCGTTGCTACAATACAAAACGAGGTAAAAATTCAGAACGAAAATCCTGTAAAAACAGCATGTTTTACATTTTCGAAGGGATGTTGCAGACTTTTACGATAGAGACTGGTGAAAACCCTATTTATGACAGACTCATGACTAATACATCGTTAGAAATCCTATGGAACACAGATTCCAACGAGCTAACACTTGAGCTACTCCTGCCCTATTCGTTGAAGAAGAAAAAGAAACATAAATATCCAAAAATATGGAAAAAAAACTAGAATTTAGGGAACCTGGCAACCTTGCCTTCACCCTCTGCTGGAAAAATTATGCCAATACGTTCGTAACACACTTGTGCCAACAATACAAAAAAACATAAAGAAAAGCGTAATGAATTCCTTTTATGTAGTGAATGTTAACAAAAAAATATTATGCGTAGAAGAAAAATTAGTTGAATTTGACATTCGCCCCACTCCACCTCTCACTATAGTAACACGTTATATGGACATCATTTATGGTGCACACATCACGCACAGCAACAATATTTATACTTCTAAACGAATTCAGTGAAAAGATATCTTGTCTTACATGGAATCGTCCTGAAAATAAATGTAATTCAGGTCGAAAAACTGAGACTCAAAAGATTGGCCTACTTTGCAGCCCCCCCCCCCCCGCCTCAAAACATATAAGCAATAAGTACACATATAGGGTATTATCATGTAATGGAGTATTGCGTTGCTTGACATACCAATTTTTATGAGTGTACTTCCAAGGAGACGATGATTCCCCAAAAAACTTGATGAAAAAAATATGAACATTACCCTCCCCCTCCGTAGTGGTACGCTCCAAACACATACAGCGAAAAGCGTCCTTCTTCAAAAATACATTGTTACCAAAAGTATTATTATTATTATTATTATTATTATTATTATTATTATTATTATTATTATTATCTTAATTAGAGACTGAGCTATTGAGGTTTAAAGCCTTAACGTAGCAGTTGCGTGAATAGACATTTAAAGGTTAATATCAATAAATACAAACTCAATAGATGGTACGGAACGTTGTGTATTTACAGAGCAACATCTTAGTGACTTTATATATGAAGGAGGTAATTTAATAGATACAAATATTTCAACATATTACATAATACAACTTTTATTATTTATAAATAAAAATATTTCTTTGTCATTACTATCAATGACAGTAAAATTATAAGGTCACTGAAAATTCGCTGCTCAATGTGCAGAAATGGTCTGCCGAGTAACATCTTATTTAATAGTAAGACTTTTACAGTGTCTGTAATCGATTTCTGAAAGTATTAGTATTTTGTGTAACATGTATGATTAATATACAATAATAACAAATTAGTGAAGGAAGCGCATTGAACTTCTTCCATTGAAGTCACCTGCATTTGTGTCTGTCCGTTTCATGGTAACTTCCGTAATGTTTGTCCGATTTAAATCTAACTTTTGAACATTATGCAGGGTCGTTCTGACGTGTGATTACTCTTGTACTAAGGAGTTCGACTAACATATGTTACCTGCCGTAGTCAGGCATTTTGCATGACGTTAATCATATGTCAAAACGACTCTGAATAAGCCTAGCAGAACTAAGCTGGAGCACGGCTGTAATCATATAAACATCGTTGAAACAGATATCCTACGGGGGAAATGGATTCTGAATTTATGCCAAAAAGACAGTATTTCAGGGGTCTGTCATGTTGAAATTCAATACATAAACCCCTAATTAGAAACAAATTGACACATATCCAAACCGTTTCAAAGTTTCAGCTTCTAGAGGTCGAATGAACAATTTCCATAACATTTTGCACGCCTTGTGATCTGTGTGAGGAGCTTAGTGATCTTTTGCGCATTTTTCTTTTGTTCTTCAAAAATATTCCCTAACACTCATCACAAGATTCTGCGTTCAGCCAGACAACGCAAAAATACAAAGAATTATAACTGCTTGGTCGATTGTCGGAAATTAAATCGCAAATTTTGCGATCGGTTGACGCGAACTATTACGGAATGTACCTGCTTGAAAAAAAAAAAAATAAATGAAATCATTGGGCCTTATGCAGAGTCGTTTTGACGTGTGATTAGTGACATGCTAAAGAGTTCGACTAACGTATGTTTCCAGCTGTAGTCAGGCCTTTAGTATAACACTAATCAAATGTCGAAACGACTCTGCATAAGGCGGTTTAAGTTTTACGTCCCACGTTTATGCCGGTTAGACTAAAGAAGACGGTGATGATGAGATATGAGTGAAATGGTGGAGTGAAGGAAGTGGGAGGAAACGGGAGAACCCCGAGAAAACCCACGAGCATGGTGTTTGTCCTCCACAAAGTCCACACGGCGCGAGCTGGGATCGACCCAGGGACCCCAAGCACCGGAGGTGAACGCTCTTCCACTGAACCACCGCGCCCCCTAGGAATGTACCCGCTTGTTATTTTTTTTTATTTTTTGTCGTTGTTGGTGATATTACTCTGTGTTATTGTTTGTGCTGTTTGTTAGACATCCAATTTTGTTACAAGTGTTGAGAATACCTCAATTTCTTTTGTGCTATTTCTATAGACAATGGCTGCGAAATCTCCATGTCAGTAGCTCTGAAAGTGGGGTTCGCGGACCCCTGGGGGTCCGTGGAACCTTGACGGGATGTTCGCGACCCCTATAAATTGAAATGTGTTGTATTAAAATGGAACTCACACCTGTTAAATAAGAAGTATTTTTCAGTTACTAAAAAGAAAACAATTAGAAATTATACCTACTTTTGCAAATTTAAATGTTTTCCTACTTTACTAAATTTCTAGCCTGAGGCTGGTCAACCGTTATATAGTTCATGTAAGAGAAATTTCTTCTTTGTTAGAGCACTTTTTCAAAACCAGTTGTACATTAGCTGCATGACACCTCGGAATTTCATAGATTTCAATTTCAAGTGGCGGAAAACTCCCACCTCTACCACCAATTCCAGATTTTTTTTTAAAGTAAATGTTACTACTCATTTCTAGGCTTATAAACATCAAGCCTTCCACCAATTCTGGTATTTAAAAAAAAGTATATGAGAAACCCCTCCCAAAATATGTTCTTAGATCCGCCACTGCGAGTAACACGACTCAAATTAATTTGCATGTGCGCGGCTCATACGAAGAACAGTGTAAAAAGGCATTACAACATTTGATACCTTTCTCTACCACTTACTTATGTGAGAATACCTTTTCTGCTCTTTGCAGTATTAAAATTATAAAGCGAAATCGTCTTAATGTGGAATCGGACCTAAGATTGATAGTGACAAAAAATATTACAGATTTCAATGCAATTATGAAAGAGACAAATAATTTCATTCCTCACATTTAGTGACCCCATATTTGAGAACGTTGTTTATCAAGTGAATTAAAAAAAAATGATTTTTAGTCCTGAAAGTTACTGTATTTTCAATTGAAATTTCCTTCACTAGGAAACAAAGTATCTCTAGAGTAAATTACTTATTGCGATATTTTTCTTGATCTTTTTCTTGACAGCAATCATTCTTATTAGTATATTTGTAATACCATGAAAAATTTCCGATTAGCATTGCAAGGGGGTCCGCAGATCACTTTCCGAATGAACAGGGGTTCGCGTTATCGGAAAGTTTGAGAACCACTGCTCCATGGTGTTATAAGAAGGAAAGAAAGAAAGGGAGTACCTGATTCTGTTTCAAAAGCAGTTCAGAAGTGCTCTGAAGCACCATTAGGAGGAACCAGAACTATAATAAAAGTTCGACAGAAATTAGCCTATATCGTACTAAACTAAATGGCCCTTATATAAAATCATTCTGACGCGTGATTAGTACCATACTAAAGAGTTCGACTAACATATGTTTCCTGCAGGAGACAGGCGTTTAGTATGGCTCTAAACATACGTCAAAATGACTGTGCATATGGTCTAATGAGTTTCTAATCCACGCAAGAAAAGCCTAGGGCCCCATTCCGCATAAATCTTTGCAAAATTTGCGGATAGCAACGCAACACATCAAACAGGATTGCGTTGGAGTTTAGCCTCCCGTTCAACAGTGAGGCTTTATAAGACCTGGACCTACATCTTATGCGAAGCAAAATATGACATATTCATCCAAGCAGAAACACACCGTAAAATTCATTTATGCATATTAAATGAGCTCCCTTCTTTGCGAAAAATTCATGGTATTGTAGCGGAAGACGATGACCTGTCCACTGTATCAGTGTCGACGATCTAGCGCGCGCTACAGAAAATAGAATTTAGATTTATGTCCCGTTAGCGAAAATGATTTTTATTTTATTTTAACATCCCATGATTATTCCCTTTACGTTAAACGGGAAGGATGATTAATGGAAACGAATGATTGTGAAATTAACATTTTCTGTTGTTGCATCGGGAATCGAATCTGGAACCACGTTTCTAAAGGCTAACTACTTTGCTAGATCAGCAAGGTGGACATGTCTTATAAATGCCAATCCCTATTCATTGGGAGGAAGGGTATCATAACTTGAAGGCCTAAGTATTTGAAAAATATAAAGCAACTAAGTGGTGCAGTTAAGTGCAACGTTTAAACGTTCGAAACCTGGGTTAACCCTGTTCACACAAAGTCAAAGACATAGCGTGATATTAAGATGAAGAGTTTGTCCTTAGGCATCAAGGCACCTTCTGGAAAGTAGGGAACGGAAGTAACGCATAATGTGTAAATTACATTTACTTTATTATTATTATTTAGAATGTGGATGTTTTCTCCTGGTGAGAATATAAATACAATACAGTAGATTGAAAAACATGTTATATTAAAACGGTTCACTTGCATTGATATTATTATTATTATTATTATTATTATTATTATTATTATTATTATTATTATTATTATTATTATTATTATTGAGTCACTTTCCGATGTTGGGATCATTTATTCAAGTAACAACTGTTACTGGCAACGTCGCCTACACTACACAATGTCACGTTGAACGTCATTTCTGTTTTAGTATGTTCATAACCTGAAGCGGAGTATAGAAGTAAAAAATACGATCTGAAAACCCTAACAAAAAATTCCAAATCACTGAATCGAATAAAATGAATGAAATAACGAAAGTAAAAGCTTTCCGCGCTGTAAAATTCAGCTGTATTACTTAGTATTTAATTCTGCCACCAACAGAAAGTTGCGTGTAGGTCAAGTTTAGGCACAGCACTTGAAATAATTGTTGACATATTATAATTATTTCACTTAATGTTTTATATGATTCGCACTAGACGTTATAACATTACCCTACTTAGCATAGATGAAACTCAAGAGAGCCATCATAACTAATTGTTGAAAAATTACAATTTGTCTACAAATTCAGCATGCGGATGTGTTACATAAAAAGTGCAGTGCAAGAACACAAACCAACGTGTACTAGGCGGCCATTAAAGTATAGAAATGCTATCTAATGGATTCAGCGCAGGGTAGACCTAGTGGGCCCGTGCAGTAGCGAGTCCGAAGTGACCAGGTGCGTCAGCAGTGGTAATTAGACTCGTACGCAAGGGTACTGAAAACACGTGGGCTTTTACAATAATATGAGTTTGCGAGTATTGCTACATTCATAAGCATAAAATACAGCTATTATACATTCCAAAAATACTGCGCTGAGGGAAAATAAGGATGGCATTAAGTATGTTCCCCAAATCGATCGACGGCTCCTGAGCCAGTAGTGTGACTTATTGTTAGCCATTTTAAACGACCTCATTTATGCGTATACCCACTGTCGTTGACGCACCTGCGCCCAATGGACGCACCCCTTCGCTATCGCTCGGGCCTCCTGCTCTGACTCGGTTAGATAGCATTCATGCTATTAAGTGGCGTCCTAGCACAATTTACTTCGTGTTTTATGCACTGTAGTTTTTATGCAATGTGTCCACACTGGCTCCATTGAATGACTACGTCACAGTTACAAATAACGAATCGTAATGACTACCAAGTGAGCCAGTCATTACGAAGCGATTTGGGGTAGAAACTAAAACATACACAAAAATCTAATAGTAATCTTTCATATATACTTACTTACTTTAATCGTCGTAAAGAATTTTAATAAGTTTACACTAGCAACTCTACAATTGGAAATCTGAAATCCAGCTGTATTAGTTAGTATTTAATTCTGTCGTCTGCAGAAATTTGTTTCTTATGAATACGTCTTTTCATGCAGAGTATTGTAGTTACAAATTTTCAGAAATATGGTGTGGCTAAACTTGACGAGCCCCGAAATTTGTTTCTTATAAGCTTGTCTGTCTAGGCAGAGTGATAAATTTTACCTGTAATTTTGCAAAGTTTGGTGTGCTAACTTGACCAGCACTCCTACGGGAACCGGCCAAAACCCCCACAGCCAAAACACTCACACTCAAGAAATGTCAAAACGCCCACACAAAGGGTCATAACCCCCACACAAATGGACAAATCTCCCAAACACACGAACGGTCATAACCCCCACAGCCAAAACCCCCACACTCAAGAAATGTCAAAACGCCCACACGATCGGTCATAGCCACCACACAAATGGACAAATCTCCCAAATACACGAACGGTCATAACCCCCACAGCCAAAACCCCCACACTGGTTATCGGTCATAACCTCCAACGGTCATAACTCCCACACAAATGGACAAAACAGCCACACATAGCAACGGTCACAATCCCCACATAAATGGACAAAACCCCCACACAAATGGACAAAACTCCCACATGCAGAAATTGTCACAACTGCCACACAAATGGACAAAACCCCCACACAATCGGTCAAATCTCCCACACTCTGAAATGATCCTGGTTGTATTTCTTGCCCTTGTACTTTTTAATAATATTTTTTATTCCACTTAAACTGATGTTGCAACTATTCTTCTTGCACTGTTTTGTAATGACAGAAACACTAAAGTGGGCGTCTTCAGAGTGTGGGGGATTTGTCCGAATGTGTGGGGGTTTTGTCCATTTGTGTGGCAGTTGTGACAATTTCTGCATGTGGGGGTTTTGTCCATTTGTGTGGGGGTTTTGTCCATTTGTGTGGGGATTGTGACCGTTGCTATGTGTGGCTGTTTTGTCCATTTGTGTGGGAGCTATGACCGATCGTGTGGGCGTTTTGACATTTCTTGAGTGTGGGGGTTTTGGCTGTGGGGGTTTTGACCGTTCGTGCTTTTGGGGGATTTGTCCATTTGTGTGGGAGTTATGACCGATCGTGTGGGCGTTTTGACATTTCTTGAGTGTGGGGATTTTGGCTGTGGGGGTTTTGACCTAGACCCAATGTAACTTATAACTAATAAAAAAGAAATTATAATTTTCAGACATAACTACTCGTTCAACCATATGAAATCAAAACAAAAATTTATCTACCAAATTTCAGAGTCCCCAAAACTAATAAAGTTAATTATAAGCCAGAAAATATTTGTTGGCTATACTGTAGCGTTGTTACAATAACACAAGCCAGGGTACATAAGATAATCTTCATTCGCCTGTACTCAGGCCCGAATTTTTGTATTGCGCGCCCCTTTGCTTTAAAGAATTTGCCACTCCCACAAAAATCTCCCCGAAAACGACCAATATTAGAGTTGAATTCATAGTTTTAGGGGTCGCTGAGATGAATAGTGAGAGTTTTAATCCGATTCAACTTCAAGGTCATACTCCACTCCCTAGGGAGAGAGTGTTGTTGAATTCATAGTTTCAGAGGTCGCTGAGATTAACTGTATCTGTTTTCATTATGTTCAAGTTCATTATCACCCCTTCCGGTGGGTGTGGAAAGGATGACTTTTTAAAAAATAATCAGATAAGCTAGCTGATTGGTAACTACTATAATTAGAGCGAATTAAACACATTAACAAATTTTCTCGCGCTTGCTCTGGACTCTGCAGGTTGCTAGTTTTAAATGTTACTTTATTGTGAATCTTAAAACAATTCCAAAATTTTGCAGCCCCTTAAATTCTGGCTCCCTATGCTCGAGCAAAGAATAGCACTTACCTAAATAGGGCCTGCCTGTACTGTTTTGACGCTTTTTTTTGTAAAATATTTATTACATTTTTACTTTGTACTCTTAATAAGAGAGCGAAAATATTCATTTAACTTACCTAATACTATTAAATGTTCATCAAAATATATTTGTTACTAGCATACATTACCCGCTTTGCTGGGTTCAAATAAATAATTTAAATGAACATCTTTGTATCTCATGTATTTTATTGTTTATTGCAACAAGCATGTATACACAGTTTTTGTTAATGTTTTGGAACGTTATGACGTAGTAACAATATTTTTTCATAGTTGTAAATTAAATGTGATTCGTGTTCTAATACTGCATAAATAATTATATTTTTTCGTAATTCAATTAGTGTCACTGTTCATCTCGGCGAACGCAAAGAACTATAGATTCAACACTATATTGGTCATTATTTTTTTCCATTTACATATATATATATATATATATATATATATATATATATATATATATATATATATATATATATATAGTTTTTTATCATTTACCATTTACATATATAGGGCCCCCATGTTGCGAGCCATGGCATCAAAGGTTCACCGTTCATCTCAGCGACCCCCAAAGATGTGAATTCAGCACTAATATCGGTCATTTTCTATCATCTCATTTTAAACATCTCTTCCTCCCCCACCCCAAGTTCCCGGATTGAATTTGAATTTAAACGTTATTGAAAGTATCATTGTTCATCTAAGTGACCCAGAAAACTATAAATTTGACAGTGATAGTGGCCATTTTTGATCATTTTTATATGTCTTTCTCCCCTACCAACTGGCGGCGCTGACTTTGGCTTTAAACCGGATCGGAAGTGTCACTGTTCATCTGAATGATCCCGAAAACCATGGATTAGACACTAATGTTGGTCATTTTTGATTATTATTATATATAGTTCCCCTTCCCCTCCTCCGTGCTGCGGCATATCGGAATTGTCACTGTTAATCTCAGCTACTCCTACGTTACACCCTCCGCCTCCCCAACTAACAGGGCTGAATTTGGATTGAAACAGAATAAGAAGTGTCACTGTTTTTGTCATTATACCCGAAAACTATGGATTCAACACTAATATTCGTAATTTTCGATCATGTTTAATTTTCTGTCCCCCTCCTATGCGTTGCATCGTCAAAGTGAATAGCCTAAAGTAATCCCTGCCCCTAAATTCATATATGTTGAAAATTTGATTGAGATCAGTCGGGTGGTTCAAGAGTGATAAAGTTATAAAGGCAGTCATTTTATTTCAATTAATTTACATATATATCTCCCCCTCCCCTCTCCTACCTTAGCTCGTCAAAGTGAAACAATAAATTCACCCAAGGCCCGACCCTCATATATGTTGAAAATTTAATCGAGATTGGTTGGGTGGTTTAAAAGTTATTAGGTTTTATTAGTTTTTATTTAAATGTCCCCCTCCCCTCCCCTAAGACCTTCCGTTAAAGTGAAATTAAAAAAAAATATATATATATTTCCAGATCCGAACCTCATGTATCTTGAAAATTTGATTCATATCGGTCATATAGTTCAAGAGTTATTAAGTTACAAAAATAGTCACTTTCAGTCTTATAAAAATTGATTTTTATATATCTCCTCCTCCTTCTCCTCCCTTGTGTTGTTTCGTCAAATTTAAATCATAAAAGCAATTCCAGTCATAAACCTCATCTATGTTGAAAATTTGATCGTTATCGGTCGAGCGGATCTGGAGTAGTGATGAGCAAATGCAAGACCAGGACCAAGACCGGGTTGGTCTTTGTCTTGGTCTTGCATATCCAGTCTTGGTCTTGCACTAAAACACTTGGTTTTGGTCTTGGTCTTGGTCTTGGTCTTGCACACCCAGTCTTGGTCTTGGTCTTGCATGTCTTGGTTTTAAAATATCTTATACTTTTCATAGGTAAATTTTACTCTGAACATAAGAGATAATAAATTCTACAATGGGCCAATAGTAACAGATACAATGTATGTTTCTAAATGTAACATAGTTTACCTTCGTGTATGATGATAATGTACAACATAGGTGATGACTTTAATTTTTTTAATGGGTGTCGACGCTTCACTGCTTAAAATCAGTGTCTCACTGTCGGTTGGTTGTGCCTCCATTGAAAGAAGCGCACAATAGGAGAAACGTCGAGAGGAAACACGTTGGCATATTTCTTTCTCTGTGGCAGCAACACAATCGCATTGCGAGGTCAAAGTCAGATGATGCGAGGTTTCCTGCATGCTGAACCAAAGGGAAGAGTTAATACTGGTCTGAAACGAACGGGACGTACAATTGTACACACGCGGAATCACACCGTGTAAGTGGCGACAACAATGATGTCAGCAATAGACCACGACGGGATAGAGCACATACTGTAACAGTAAGCAGAAGTATATTTGCTGCTGTTGAATGAAGCTCTAAATAGGGAACCAATGACAATATTTGGATGCAATATTTGAAGAGACTGCTTTCCGTATGGCTGCGATAGAAGCACAGTGGATGAGGAGAACTATGATGAGGGACAATGTACGATGCTATAACAAAACGGAAGAAGAAACTATTGGTTGCAACGAAGAAAGACGAACCGAATGTGCTGTTGCCAAAGCATGGAACAAAACATGGGGGCAGAAAGCTGAGGTGTTGCAATCAAGCTATTGGAGAAAGAAGAGTAAAGAGCTAAAGAATCAGCTTACCTTCTGCGGAGTGTAGTCGACGCCCCCTGGCTTTTACAAATGTTCAAAGTGATGTCCCCGAACAGCAATACAGCGATTTATTCGCTGTACGTAATTGTGAGCAACAGCTTCCAACTCGGCCACGTTGGTGTTCCGGAATGCAGTTTTGAATGTTGCGAATTGTAGTTGGTCGATTGACATACACAAGACTCTTAATTCCACCCCAGATAAAATAGTCCATGCAAGTAAGGTCGGGCGACCGCGGAGGAAGCTGTGGATTGGAACCTCTTCCAATCCAGCATTGCGCAAATACAACATTTAGCTCTTCCCTACACATGGCAACATTATGGGCTGGACAGCCATCTAATTGAAGCCACAGCGTATGACGTATATGGAGCGGGAGCGGTACGTTTTCCAATAGCGGCTTTAGATTGTGTCGCAAGAAACCACGAAACATTGCATCTGTTAAATGACCAGCAAAAAATCATGATCCAATGACCTGAGTCCCTGCAATGCCACCCCATACATTAATGTTGTAGTCGATTGACTTCTCTCATCTAGGGAGGGTTCTCCGCTGCCCAGTAATGTGCATTGTGGAGATTCACGTTGCCATCACTGCAGAATGTTGCTTCATCAGTCCATAAAATGAAGTGAATGAAATTCGGATGTTCTCTCACGCGATTGACCACCCAGATGCAGAACAGAAGCCGTAAATTACAGTCCGCATCACTTGGTTCTTGATGCAAAGAGTGGTGGTACGGGTGAAAATGTGATTTCCACAGAATACGCAGGACACTACCTTGACTGATATCACGATCTCGTGCAATCTGCCGCGAAGATACATGAGGGTTTACTGCAATAGCGGCAAGTACATCAATGTCAACGTCTTCTTTTTGTATGACTCTTCTCCGGACACGATAGCGTCCACGCATGTTACTTATATGCCGCAATCGTGCTACTAATCTCCGCAGCAGATTGTCGGAAATAGCTTGTCGCTGTGGATAGCGTTCAGCGTATAATCGAGCTGCAGCCCTATATTTTTCCGGGCATTCTCCTAAAATCATGAGCATTTGGAATGCCTCCAAATTCGTATACCGCATGAATGTTATTTAATACCGACACTTCCTACTACAATCACTCAAGCATCAACACAATCAAAGAGGTTTCATTGCTTGTGGAAGTATTCGTCCCGTCACGAGTTTTTAATGCACAGGAGTAGTAGAAATCAATGCACGACACCTTGTCCACTACACGGACCACTTTAACTCACTACAGAGGTTAATCACTCTACACGTTTGTGTTACCTGTTTTGGTTACAGCATATCTTTTTCTGCCCTCTGTCTGACATAGCAGCAATCGCCTGTTCGAGGCCGCGTAGATTATGTCTTGAGCAAGGTCATGTACGTCCTAGCTACTGGATCTAAAAGACTACCACCACACAATCACTGGCAATGATAAATGAGTGTGCTGTTCGAAACAACTACATACAAGCCCACAACACATGCTTTCGGATTTGGGAGAAATTTTATATTGTACGTACGCACACAAGATACATCGCGCGTCCATGTCATTGTGGGTCTGGGCTACCCTTGGCTTAGGCCTCGAGTTAATCCTGTAAAGGCGTCGGCGGTTGTTTGCCAGGACATGGCTGCACGTACTCTCCCGGCATTCGCCTGGTGTGACTGGGGACACCCTCGCACCATCTGACTTTCACCTAGTAATGCGACCGTGTTGCTGCCACAGAGGAAGAAATATGCCAACGTGTTTCCTCTAGACGTTTCTCCCATTCTGCGCTTGTTTCAATGGAGGCACAACCAACCCCTCTTTCCATGTCAAATTTTGCAGATGACCCCCGTTGGAGAAATTCACGATACGCCACTGGTGTCGCTACTATTTTTATTGCATTCTACATATACGAATTGGAAGTTCAATTGTTTGTTTGACGGCTATATGTGCATTATTAGCTGAAATAAAGGCCTGGTACGGGTAGTCAGATACAGGTCTGCAACAACGCCTCTAGCGGCTAAATGGGAAAGTATATGGCAAAGTTTGTCCTCTAAAAGCTGCATGACATTTAATGTCCTTTCGAACGATTCTAACAGTTATACCACTTTCCATTTCAAAATTTGAAATTGCCCACGTTGAAGATATTCACGAGACGCCACTGGTCTCGCTACTATTTTTATTGCATTCTACATATATTATTAGGTATTGCAATTTTTTGTTTGAAGGCTCTACGTGCAGTATTAGCTGCGATTTATGCCTGGTACGGGTAGTCAGATACAAGTCTGCAACAACGCCTCTAGCGGCTAAATATGAAAGGATATGGCATTGTTTGTCGTCTAAAAGTTGCATAACATTTAATGTCCTTTCGAAGGATTCCAACAGTTATAAAACTTTTCGTTTCAAATTTTGAAGTTGCCCCCCGTTAGAGGTATTCACGAGACGCCACTGGTCTCGTTACTGTTTCTATTGCATTCTACAAATACGATTTGTAATGCAATTTTTTGCTTGAAGGCTTTACGTGCAGTATTAGCTGCGATAGGCCCCGTACGTTCTTATTGAATCACCCTGTATATATAGATTATGTATTTTCTCCCTTCCAACACTAAGACTTATTTGATATTTACATTACCTCGATAATCTCACAAAGGAAAACATGCATTTCTCCCATTCAGGAAAGACTCTTGAAACCAACAGTTTGTTGCAACAAATTTAAATAAAAATTACTGTTTATTTTAATAAGAATTCCTAGATGGCAGGCAAAAATATGCAATTTAGTTAACGCATTTATTCCTTGCTAAAATGCGATCAAGGGGAAAACAAACTTTAAAATATTAGATAGTTTAACTATTTATTTAGTCACACTATTATCTTTGAAGGCAATTGAATAGAAAAGTTAGTTGCAGTTGATAAAACTCCTACAAATGAGGGAGACTTTTATAAAAAGAAATTTTATATCTTCATCAATGAATTTTCACTGCAAGGATAACACATGCTTCGACACTAAGTTTTCATCGAGCGTTAAATATTAATTATTTTGTATCAAAACTTAAGTTTCTAACAGCCTCTGAAAATAATAGTCTTACAAATAAAATGTGTTTTTTTTAAACACTTACTTAATGAAAGCAAAAAAGCCAAGTTTTGTCAAATGGTATTAACAAAACAACACTTGGGACACCTTTTCAAAAGATATTTACCTCATTGGTCGGAACCGAATTGTTTAATATCGATATAATTTCATTGTGTTCCATTTACTATTGTCACAAACAATTATAAAACAAACTGGATATTACTTAATTCGAGTAGGCATAAAATGCTTCTTGATGTCACCTCTGAGCAAACTCATTTAGGAACGACGTAATGCTCATTAGGAAACGATTTATTAAGGGGCGTTTTCACTTGATCGATTCGTGGTCAATTCAGTTGAACTGTCATCACTTTCGACTCTGTGTATTTCCCTCGATTACTTTTAAGTTACAAATAGACCTTATTCCGTACCAGTCTCTAAAAATTTTGCATACGGAAACACGATGAATAGTCTCCATATGCCAATATAACTGCTATTAAGGTTTTCACACAAGAAAGCACGTATTTTCTGTCTCGTTAACGCAAACCGTTACAGAATATGGCTGTAAATATATGTAATCAGAAACTTAGCATGGGTAATTTCTAATTTATTTTTTTTTTTAAATAAATACAAGCTCTTTGAATTATATGAAATTAGGAAATAAAGGAATGAAGCTTCCCTTTCCATTACGGTTAGTACTAACGCAAGGCAATTTTTTCATTTTAGTTTACTATATTTGACATAATCCGCCTTATGCAGAATCGTTTTGAACAATGATTAGCGTCATATTAAAGGTTTGACTACTGCAGGAAACATATGTTAGTCGAACACTTTAGTATGGCTAATCACGCGTCAGATTGACTCAGCATAAGGCCCAATATTTTTAAGTACTGCTTGCATCTTTTGCGTTGCTTTGCGATCCACTAGGTTATCAAAGACTGTTGCAGAATCAGTGGCGTATACTGGTTTGGTGGCATGGGCTACTATTGACCTTGTAAATTCTTATTACTACTGCTACTACTACTACTACTACTACTACTACTACTACTAATAATAATAATAATAATAATAATAATAATAATAATAATAATAATAATAATTTACAAGATATGTAGAATAATGAACAAATAGTGGTTGGTGTGTTTAGATTGAACTTTTGTTTTCAGACTATTAATGTTTTCCACTATAAATGAAATGTCATCATACTTCTGCACAGTTAACTTTTTATAGATTGCATACATAAAACGTTACTTCCAGAGGTGACCTCTTTGACCTAACCTCACGCTCATAAAATCATTTCAACTTCATGCTCACACACTCATTTCGACCTCACGCTCACAAACTCATTTCGACCTCACGCTCACCTCATAGGTCTGACCTCACGCTCACTCAACCTCACGCTCACCTCATCAGACTGACCTCACGCTCACCTCACCGGTCTGACATCACGCTCACATCACCAGTCTGATTTCACGCTCACTGAACCTCACGCTCACAACATTCAAAGATCACACTCACAGCATCATTCTAAACTCACACTCGCTCAACCTCACGCTCACCTCACCAGTCTGACCTCACGCCCACTTGACCTCACGCTCACCTCACCGGCCTGAGCTAACGCTCACTCGACCTCACACTCACATCACTAGTCTGACCTCACGCTAACTCAACTTCCCTCTCGCATCACCAATCTAACTTCACGCTCACTCAACCTCACGCTCACAACATCATTCTAACCTCACGCTCACTCAACTTCACGCTCACAACATCATTCCAACCTCACGCTCACCTCACTAGTATGACCTCACACTCACTCAACCTCACGCTCACTTCGTGAGGTTGAGGTCGAGTGAGCGTGAGTTCCGAACTCGTGAGCGCCGTTCTCGTGAGTTTTGGGCACAGCTCTTCCCGCTAGCCTATTGGCTAGCACGCGCCCCTTTGGTGCACAGGGCTGTGCATAGGACTAGCGATATTTCGATGTATCCATCAATAGTTTGAAATGTCGGGATTTTTCTAAGTCGACTTTTCAATAGTTTTCAGCATTTGGACAGTTTTCGATGTTTTCTTTTTTCAATATCAAGAATTTCTCACCAATACCAATACCGATACCAATTTCTCAACATAACGAAAACTATTTATATAACACGACCTAGACTTTCAATACTTCAACCTTGTCTGTTCCACAGGATTATTACGTAATACAACCAAATTTGCAAACACACGTCGATTTATCAGGATCAGCCAAGTGGAATTTACAATATTGTAATATTAGTTCGTACGCCTATACGACTTTTGCTTTACACGCAAACTACTAAATGCAAGTGAATAACTGAATTCCGTCTCCTGGGGACGATAGCTAAAATAGTAAATTCGAAAACTTCGTTAATGAAGATAATTTACCCATGAGTAGAGGTAGAAATTAGCCATTTTTGGTTTAACATTGATTACTTTAGAGCAAAGACAGTGACATATAGCGATACATGATTTCTTGCAATTGATCCAGCGTCCCAAAAAGACCTTTCATCTCCATCTTTAACAATGTACTAAAATCGGAAGTGATATAAATTTACTACAACTTTCAGTCTCAGTATTCAACCACATGGATCAAAAACTATATAAAAAATATAGTTTTTTTTTAAGAATCGATTTAGTTTTCTAAGAAAAGTTCTCCCATTCACTCTTAACTTTCTATTCAAACTAAAAATGGCAGAAATCAACCACGTCCGGTTTTAACGTTGATCACTATAGAGTAAAAACTGTATTAGAGATAATCTTTTTTTTTTTTTTTTTTTTTTACAATTAATTAAACATCCCAAGAATATCTTTAGTTACCTTCCTTATCTTTCCACCGAAATCGGAAATGATAGAAGTACATAACAACTTGCAGATTCAATACATATTGCAAAAAAGGTAAGAACTAGCAAGAAGTAGGTTTTGAAATCTGGTTAGGCATCTAAGAATAGTTGTCATCTCTCGTAACCCTTCATTCTAAATGAAATCTTAGAGTTTAACTTCCCACGGTTACGCCGGTTAGGCCAAAGGATAAGGTGATGATGAAATAGTGGGAGGAAACTGGAGAACCCCGAGAAAACCCACGCACACGATATTTGTCCACCATAAAGTCCATTTGGCGGGAGCTGGGATCGAAACCGGGCCCCTACGCACCAGAGGCGAACGCTCTACCACTGAGACACCGCGGCTCCCCAAAAAATCAAAGTTCAGTAATAATAATAATAATAATAATAATAATAATAATAATAATAATAATAATAATAATAATAATAATAATAATAAAGTAAAAATGAAGCTTTCCGAAAAATAATTGAATTTGCAAATCTATGGCTTGATTCATTAGTCGAAGAGAAGTGAAATTTTAACCTTATACTTGCAGTAGACATTTGCATAGAGGTCGGTCCGTATGATGCGCTTCGCCATGACCGTCGGAATAGATGGTTGTGGCTTCGCTTCCTTCCCTTGGTTATCTTTCGTATGTGGCCCTCGACATCTGCCACCTTACCAATCTCTATCTAGATAAATCCCAACAGTCCAAACAGTTACTCTGGTCATTTTAGAGACATTCTCGGTAGTTTCAATATTACAACTATTACGTAAAGTCGAAAATTCGAAACGAATTTCTTGTATTATTCAATCAGTTCGTATTGTAAAACTCAAATTAATCATTCTCTGTAAATTTACTTTAAAAAATGAATTTTCAAGAATTCAATTTTTTCTTTACAGGATACAAAATGAAAATGCATTAAAATTTGTACAAAAACGAAGATATTTATTAAAAAAGTTTTTTTCTATATGAATATTTTGTACTGTTAAAATTGTGTTCATCGGTGGAGGGGAGGAGAGCACCAAACGCTTTTGGGCATAGGGGCGGCGAAACATTAAATACGGCCCTAATCGCAATCATTGGTGTTTGTCCGACTAATATTACATAAATGGTATAAGTTATCTCCGTTTTGGATAAAATATAGATGAAATATAGCTATAGGAACACACGTGAGCTAGTTGCGTCCTCCTAAGTTGTTCCGCTCTCTGAACAACGATTATAGGATAATACGAAAATGAGTTAAGTGGTCGAGGACCGGCACATTTACCTTATTAATACAAAATATTTATTTATGGCTGTACTGCGTAGTTATATTTATACAAAAACAATTACTTGCTAACTATATGAATTTTATTTCCAAGTAAATAGTCGGTGTATATAAAATTTTATATACTTATCAAGATGTAATAATGTCTCTCAAATACTCGCCCAGAAAATATGAAAATTTTATTTTCTATTTGGATCAGGCAGGGATACCCACAGGCTGGTTTTAGGGTGTTTGTTAGACTTTTCTTTGGGAGAAGGGCATATTTTCTTTCAAAATGACAGAATTGCACTTTTAATTATACTATAACTTCCCTTTTAAGAATGGTAACTGTGAAGGTGAATGAATGTATTTTCTGTGGGTTAAAAGGGTAAAATTATGACGGAAGGTGGAAGAAAATACTGTATAGACTGATCCTGTTTAGAAAGAATGGACAAGGGCTACTAAGTGATGTAGCCTGCAATGTATTCGACATGCAAACCAGTGTAGAAACTCATTGGGGAGGGGGAATCTCGCTAAAAGTTTAAGCACTGTTTTGGGGGCGAATAGTATATTCGGGGGGAAATTGCGCCCAAGTAGTTGGAGAGATGGGCTCCCTTCGGATGAGGGCGGGGGATTTCTGCAATTCTTATGTGGTTAACCGCTAGCCCAAGATTCAAGATTCCCCTCTCCTCTAGAAAATTAGTAAATAAAACACTGAGAGCCTACAAAATCCCTATTAAACAATGGCAAGCGAAATTACAAGAGAAAACTATAGTTAAAGGGACAAAGGAAAATATCCAAACCAGTTTTGGTGGTAATGTATCTTTAAAAATGTAGGAAGGTAATGACTGCCTTCTGATGTTATTTATGCTATGGCATTGAAGACTGTTTGAACAAAAGGCTGAAAACACAGGAAACCAATTGAAGAAATGATAATATTTTTTCAGCTACTGGACTTACCGCCCATGTCTACATCAAACATCAAAGCACACTTTATAAACAAGACTTGATATATTTCCCCATCAACATCTGTACTAAGTGTTTAAATGCTATTTTAGTTTTTGCAGTGTGGAAAAACATGCTCACATCCACTGATTTTTATATATACATATGGCGTGATCAATTCCTTGGGCGTTACCCTGTCAGAAAATTAAGAACTGAATAGAATAAATATAGTCACAAAGTAAGGAATTAAAAGAATAAATAACGACTAACAACACTGTAAATTCCCGAACCAGCTGAAATATTCGTTCTTGCTTAAGCTTGGTCTCAAATATCATCGGGGTTAGCACCCAAAGGCTAAGTGATTCCGAAAACTCAGTAATCGACGAAAGATCCCAATCGATTCTACAGTAATCTCAGTCATCTTTAACGTTTTGCCTTCTCACTCCCATATCAATGGGAATTGAATTTTTACTTTACCGGTATCTGCAGTGTGGCTACTCCTCTCAGCAACTCGAAAAACTATGAGTTTGAAACTAATATTGGTTATTTTTTTTTTTTTTACTATATTTGCATAACTCCTTTCCCAACTCGCAGGGGTGATAATTACTGCTGAACGTAAACTTACAAAGCATCGGAAGTGTCACTATTCATTTCAACAATCTCAAAACTAGCACTTAACACTAATATCGATCATTTTGATTATTTTTACACGTTCTCACACCCCTTAGGAAACTAAGAGATTTTACCCACACTGGAAGCTGGACTTGAACGGAATCTGGACTGTTACAAATTTTGTCAACGATCCCGAAAGTGATTGATTCGACACTAATATCAATCTTTCCGATTATTTTACATGCCACCCCTCTCCCCAGGCGTGCAGACGGGAGTTGAACTTGGACTTAAGCGCCATAAGGAGTGTCACGATTCACTTCAGCGGTCTAGAATACTATGGATTCGACACTAATATCGGTTTTTTTGATCATTTTATACGTCTACCGTACTCCCTAAATGTGCTAAGGTGGTCTTATGCTTAATGAGGGGCTGAACTTGGACTTAAACGTCATCTGGAGTGTCACGTTATATATATATATATATATATATATATATATATATGTATAAATATAGAAAGATACATAGATGTGTATGTGTGTGTGTGAATGCTAAGTTCAACCTTGAATGTTAATTTTCAACCTTCAGAACCCCCTTACCTTTAAAATTTCTTCAATATAATACATACATATATTTGTTCTTTTTTGTAAATTAATTTTAACGTTTATTAATATAAACGCCTAGTTTAGTTAAATTCTGAAAGAGAAACCATATTTTGAACGCACTTAATTCTCTATAGATGAATTGTAGCATTCCACATTTCAAAAGTCAAGTTAAGAAATGGGGTGAAAGTAAGTTGTATTTTTATACGACTTAAAAATTAAAGAGATTATTGCATTTCACATGGATTTTGTTTCTTTTTACCTCATAAATTCTATTCTATAAATAAAAGGGAACGGGACTGGCATTTAGTTGTTCTGCGTCACTGTTTCTTCCGGGTACGAAACATGGTGGCCTCCAAGGTGACCAACTCCTCTCCAGTCTCACCGGAGCTGAAGCAAATTAAATTGTCACTGTTGTGCAGGATTCATCCTTTAGCAACTAGTGTCCCAGGGCTTTCTCCTCACATTTTGATTTTGCCCTCGGACAAAGCTTGCTGGACAAAACTTCCTTGCAAGCAGCCGGCAAAAGTCCCTTCAGCTGTTTGTAGGAAGCGTCTTTAGCTACATGTTCCTACTGAGACAGGAGCTGAGCCAGTAATTTTGACAGGATGTAATTGGTATTGAATGATTCTTTTTTAGTCCTCTCACTGCTTAAATCGACGAAAAGAAAATTTCCCTAACCAGCGAATTTCGACTACAGTCAATGTTTTAAATGTTTTTGTCCGTATGTTGGACTAGTCGGGAATAGTTGCCAAAGTTTCCCGTGCGACTCTTTGAGGTTCTGTTATTTACCGAAGAAAAGAGAACACAAAAAATCGAACGAAATTCCTTTGGTGACTACTCTCGACAATTCCAAGATACAGACAAAAAAAATTAAAACATTGACAATAGTCGACATTCGCAGGTTAGGGAAATTTTCATTCCATCAACAAAATCGACTTACGGAGTGAAAGGGCTAATAACGTTCAGACTTACAACTTCCGTTCTGCAGATAGTTAAAAGACCTACATTCAAAATTCACTTGGTATTTGCTCACTTTTATCTTATAAATAAGTGTCGCTGGATATTCTGAAAGGATTCGTGTTCATTTTGGTGCCAGGGATGTTGGAGTGTATCATTACAAAACCCATCTCGCTTAACTTTTATATTTTTGAGTATGTTAGACCAGTGTGGTAACTGAAGGGGAGAAAGGAGGAAATTCCAAGGCACCTCCGAACATTTCCCCGGAACCTCGTTCCCTTTGTGCTTTCTAGGGATGAACTTGGTAATAACCCCAACAACCTTCATGTGTAATTACAAAAATTAAATTTATAGTCTATACAGATAAAAATCATCAGTTTTTCAAATTACTAAAAAAGAATTTTGTCGAAATAGAATCTACTCCGATAAATTTTAGTAAAGTGAAGTGGCGTATTTAGGGGGAGGGGTATCGGGCTCAAGCTCCTCCCGAAATAAATTTGATGGTTTTTCGCATTCCACGTAGGACTACAACATTAATCCTTCTCACCATTTCTAAGAATTTCATTGACTTTCCATTTTCTTATGCTCTTTGTTCACAAATAATACTGCATTTGTCCAATTTCATTCCACGTAAGAACTGTGTCATTTTTTTTAATCTTTCGTCCATTCTACTCTTCTGTTTCTTTTTCTTGGTTGTTACTTTCTTTCGTTTCTCCTATCATAGTTTCGACCGTTGTTGGTTGTGATTTGAGTCGGCCGTCGTCAGTAACTTCAAAACTGTGAGAAGCTGATAAGCCAAACTGATGTTCCACACCAACTTGCACGGATATCAGCATAACGGGACTTTAGTTATTATAGCAAAGGAATATTTACATCGTTTAGTTATAAAGAAAAGAAAATGTTTGAATTAAAGAAAATCAAGAGAGAGGAAATACGTAGCCCGGGAAATTATGTACGTCAAGAAGATGCTTCCTTTTTCTTCTATGAATAGAATAAAATGTTTGATTGTTAAATTTTTGTGTGTATTATAACACATAAGATTCACCAGTCTACAATTCTTGCCATTAAAACTGCAATCAGTATATTTCAACTTCAACTTGTCTCAACATTTTCTATCAGATGAAAACTTACACAGATAAAAGAGAATATTTCCATTTTTTCTAAATTAAAATCAGTTAAGTTGAAATGAGATTACAAATCTTCAAGGTGTGTTTGTAGGAGTGCCATTTCGGATTTACCTCGGAGGTAAGATCCTCAACCGACATACGATTTTCACGTTTTTTCCTAATACAGAATTAGTAAACAATTGATTAAAATATTAATTCTCCAACTCAGGTGGGCAATTGTCCCTTAATTCCCCGTATTGTGCATAGCTCTTCCCGAAACAAAATCGTAAATACGCCATTGGTACAGTGAGTTATCCGAAACGCTGAAAAATAACATCTCCTGAACAGTGAACAGATTAAGGTGTGTTTCAGTCTCTCAGGTTTAGTTCTATGTTTCGTTGGAAGCTATTTTACTGTGAACAATGGATATAAGACAGTTTTTAACAAATATCTATGCTACCTTTTTTGTATAATACACCTCTTTTGAACTAGAAAGTTAACTATGAATGAATATTCTTAATAATTCGGTTATGCATATTTGTAACTGAAATTTAACGTAGTGTTCTAGTGATTACACAAATTACAATTATGAGCACACTTTATGGAGACACTCTCACAGAGGATACCCAAGATCCTTTATACACTATGTAAATTATGAAAACTGATTTTTCAAGTCTTTTGTGAGAAAAATACTGTGAACTAAGAAATTATAACCTATTCCCTATTGTACAGAGTTATTTTCCTGTAAGTACAAGTTTATTTTTGAATGTGTTGAGAAATTAACACAGTCTGCAAGACAGTGGCGTATTTTGTGGACTACCGACAGCAGCCCTAGAATATACAAAATCAAGTTATAATATGAACTAAATTATATTAATAATTTCATACTTTAGTATCTTCTTTCAATGATTAAAGTTTCTGAGAATTTGAATTATTTAGAAACATCCACTGAATTCTTTGTACGCAGCCTGTCTCGCGAACTCAAGAGTCTTCAATATGACAACGCAGCAGAAATCGCTCTCTAGCTACTACAGTAAGAATCATATCAGAGCATTCCCCTTCGCTCCACCTCCACCCACAGCGTACGAACTGGCCGCCAGGTAAAAGCAGTTGCCTCTAAAGAAATCGGTTTCTTGGGCGAGATTGAAGGGTAAAAGGAAGTAAGACGAGTAATGACAGTGGATTTTGTGGCTCCCTGTGAATTGTTTTTAACAACACAAGCCTCGTTCCGTAGCTATTTGCGTTAGCGCAACGAAAATTTTGTGTTTTACAGTAGTTTGCGTAGCTCTCACAGACTGAGGGTCCTTCTTTCCTAATCGCCTATTTCAGCGTTCATTATTATTCGGACAGCTTCCATTTGCTCTGGTGAGTAGGGTTACCCATTGCAAAATGTAGTAATACTTAATGCAACAAATAAAGGTCGAAATGTACGATCGTTTTTCCGTAACACTAATAAGATAATATAAGTCTTGCTAATGAAGAGAAAATGATATTTATCTACTTGATAAAAGGTTGGTGTATTCTTTTCTTATTTTGAAACTTGTATAATAAAGTGGAAAAAATCCAATAATAATAATAATAATAATAATAATAATAATAATAATAATAATAATAATAATAATAATAATAATAATAATGTACAGGTAATATAAAAGTTAGTGGTAGCCCAAGCCATCAAACGAGTATACGCCACTGCTGCCAAAGTACACTCTTAGTACAAGTATATTTTTGGAACACACTAACTTCCCCCACACCTTGAACTGCTTCAATTTGCACACTGTGTTAGACCCTCGCTCTCAAAAAGTTCAGACTTTTTCATTCTACGGAGGATGGTAGGTTCGAAAGTGACGCAAAATATTACGTAAGGAACACTTGGGGACATTAGCTACTTTGTACTGATAATAGACTCATAGCAGATTGTTGTGTTTTTGTATTAATAATAGTTTCTACGTATAGTCAGTGTCGCTTCACACCTGCTCCCTATGGACCACTTCCGCGTGGGTCCATCTGTTTCATCCTGCTCTGACGTGAAATAGATACAATTCTCACTTTTACTAGCCACCTAGTATCTATATCTATATCTATATCTATATCTATATCTATATCTATCTGTATATATACATATGGGCTGATGCAAGGTGATTGTAGGGGCTATAGGCCCCCTTGACACTCAAGTATATATACCGGATAAAATGGGCTTCAATCCTGCTTTACACTGGATAAAACGGCAAACTATGGTTTATCCCCTCCCTTGATCATATCTGATACTGCACTGTATATATATATATATATATATATATATATATATATATATAAGTGACAGTTTATATAGCACATCAGTTTGCATTAGGGATGGTCACAAAGTGCCGGTTCCGGCGGAACCAATTCTTGGATATCTGGTTTTCAGAACCGGTTCAAGACCTGGATCCGAAACACCCCCAAAGACCCGTAAGGAGGCACAAACTTGACGTTTAAAACACTGCAAAGAGAACCAGGCACTTGTGCCCTCTGCGCCAAGACACGCTTGTGTCCTCCAGAAAAAAATGTTGTTTCAGCAGTGGGTGTTTAGTCAAACGAATTTGCTTGTTCAGCCAATGAGTTTGCCAGTTAACCATTTTGTTTAGCCAAATGAGAAAAACGGATGCAGCCTGACTGTCATTTCCATTACTTCATCTTGCACATTGTTCACAGCCTGCCAACAACTCCAGTTTAGCGGTTGCAAATTGAGAAAATAACGAGAAATTTATAATACTGGGCGTTGCACGAAAATGTTTACATTATTTTACACCTAAAATAGCCGACTGGAAAATCCGTTTATGCAGCCTTACGAATAATTGAACCTAACAAATAGCCATGGGAAAATTTACTGACAATATTTAAATTTTTGCAGGATCTCCGTCTCTCGAAAAGAGGGTGGAGGAACTCAGAAATTTGAAATGGAAAGGAGGGTCAACTGAAAACTAGGTATGGACACAAAGTTCTGTTTCCAGCGTAACCGGTTCTTGGAGATCCGGTTTTCAGAACCAGTTCCGAAACCGGTTCCAGATCTGAATCCGAAAAAAGCGGTTAAAGAACCGGATTTTGGAACAGGTTCCAGACCTAAATCCGAAAACCCGATTCCGGAACCGGATCTTGGGAACTGGTTCCAGACCTGTAACGGACAACCCGGTTTCGGAACCGGATCCGTTCAGAGCCGAAAACTTGTTCCTTCAGGAACTGGTTTCGGCCATCCCTAGTTTGGAGGCAAGTTATCAATCTGTACGGAATTAATTGTACAAAATCCACGAAAATTCGAGTATAAAACATCTTGGAGAATCGTTTCCAGGAAGAATAGTACAGTATAGTACTTGACATGAACCATCTTTTGTGGCATACGAGTTTGCACGTATATTATCAATCTGTAGACATTTGGAATAATGCACGTAAATGATGGTGTATAATGTCTTAGAGAATCGTTCCAAACAATAGAAACAGTGAGTAATGTGCGTTTTTGGCATGAATATATATATATATATACTGTGTATATATAGCAACTTTTTTTTTTTTTTTTTTTTTGTAGTATTTGACTACCTACTGCAAATGTAGAGAGAAATTGATTCTTTCCAGTTAAGTGGCGTTGTGATTAATCTTAATATAGAAATTCAAAATTTTCATTTTTTTTAAAAAAAGAGAAACATTTATGTAAAGTTTCTGATCCACTGGAATATGCAGTTTGCATTTGAACTGGTAATCGGTTCCGTTGAAGGCCACTATTGTGATGATTGTGATTAGCAGTAGCACATATATATTTGTGGGCCAAACAGTACGCATCAGTACGCATTGGCCTGATTCAGCTCGACTCAGCTGAGTAACTGACAAAAGCGTGCTGCCTACTGTCAACTCAGGAAGCAGTCTCAGTGTGAGATGGCCTTAATTTGTAATTATAATAATCAGAAATGTCACATAAAAAGACTAATCATAAAACATTTATAATAACAGCACTCCGTGTGAGTCCTGATCTTCAACAACCTGCCGCTTGGAAGAACTTTTCTGTATGGTGAGTAGCAAATTTTCTATGAGCTATATTTCTGATTTTATTAATAATAATGACAAGGAAATATTTCCAGATGTAAGTAATAAATGGTAAATTATCTCCTATATTACAATAACTACAAATATTAAACGACCTCCATCAAATGTGATTTCACTTAGAAGTTGCTTTCTAAATACACAACGTTCACCACCACCTAGTGAGCTAGTTAGGATTTATTGGTTACATTGTCATTAACGTAGCAGCATTGTCAATGCGAACAACATACTTAGATGAAAATCATTGTAATCTCGTTCACAATTAATAGCCAGGGTCTCGTTAATTATATGCTAATGAGGTTACAGACCATGCGGGGTAAACAAGAGAGGCGCTGGACATTGACGGATCTACAAAAGGTTTGCGGGAGGCACCAGTCAATGAGAAATATTTTTGACAATATAGAAAATTTTAAATGAATGATGGTATTTATTTAAGATAGAATAAATTAATAAGCATGTTATTAAAACCATGTATTTATTAACTTTTAAGCAGTAAAATAAGCTTATGATAATTAAAATAACAAACTATAATAATTCATTCCTTTATTTTTATATATATACATAAATAAATGTATGAGTGTATGCATGTGTGTGTGTTCCAGCATAACTGGAAGGTCTGGAGCTATTTTAACCGAACTTGATACATATTAATTACTTAGAGTTTGGAAAAGGTTTTGTTGAGATAAGACCCAGAGCAAGGGCGCCGATCACGGTGGGCCGTCGGGGCCCGGGCCCCCCAAAAGCTCATGTGGTCTCCCTCACTGCTTTTGTAAATTAACATTTGGCATAATTTGGATGAAGTTTATTTTAAAATTCTCATATATGCTTTCTGCATCTGAATGGGTCCTTCCAAAATTTACAGAGAAATCGGTGCCTTTGACCCAGAGCACACATAGAGGGAAGGGGAAGGGGGCATATTAAAATGATCAAAAACGACTGAGATTAGTGTCAAATCCGTGGTTTTCAGGGTCGCCGAAACACTTCTGATGACCTTTAATTCCCTATTCAGTTCACCTTAGTACTCCTTAAGGTGGACGATGACATTTAAAAATAATTGAAAATTACTGATACTAGTATCGAATCCATAGTTCTCGGAATCCCTGAGTTGATTAGTGATAATTTAACACCCTTTAAGTCCAAGGTCAGTTCCCTGATTGGGTGAGACCCTGTCACTTCTAGAGGAATGGGAGGGGAAGATATAAAATGATCGAAAGCCAGTGGCGTATCTAGAAGGTAAAACTGAAGGGGGGACCAAGAACCTAGACTATGATAGATATACCATGAGTTTACTATAAACTTTCAAAAATATATAAATAATAGCTTCAATTATTTCTGTCACTCAAGAAACTGGGGGGTTAGGATTTAAAAGTTAGAATTCTGGGCTTTCGGAAACTAAGGCAATTTAATCAGTCACGATTTGAGGGCTGACATCCCTCGGCAAGCACACTATCTGGGGAAAGGGAAGGAAGAAAGGATTGGGGAAGGAAGGAAGCGGCCTGGGACCTATAAGTAAGGTACCACCCAGCATTTGCCTGGTGAATGAGGAAAACCCAGAAAAACCACATTCAGGGTGGCTGACCTGAAAAAGCGTGTTATACTTTTTCGACCGAGTGACCCCATCGGGAATCGAACCAGGGACCACTGGCACCGAACGCGAGAGCGTTAGCTACAACGGAGGGGGCTTAGCCCTCCTGGTCCCAGGCTTTATCCGCCACTGTCGATAGAGAAATATTATTGTCGAATTTCATAGTTTTCAGGATCGCTCAGATCAAGAATGACACTTCCTGTGCCGTTATCCGATTTAAACTTCATTGGCAAAGGGAAGAGGAGTGAAATAGTGACATGTGAAAATATAGAAAACGACAGATATTAGTGTCGAATCATTAGTTTTTAGTGTCACTTACTTAATTGTTGGTAGTTCTTATGACATTTACGTCGAAGTTCAGCCGCAAGTGATGGCAACACCCTTTGAGCACAGTTAAGGGAATTGGGAAGGGCAGAGATAACGAAACAACCGATATTAGTGTCGAATCTCTAGTTTTTGTGGTCTTTTAAATAAAGAATCACATTCCAAATGCCATTTAAGTTCAAGTTCAGCCACCATTACCATCCTGGGGGGGGGGGGAGTTGAAATTGAGACATGTAAAGTTATTAAACATTACCTATATTAGTATAAAAATCATCGTTTCCGGGATCGCTGAAATAAACAGAGACGTTCTCAATGGCGTTTAAGTCCAAATGAAATAAAACGAAAGGAAATTAATTCACACATTTGTCCACCACAAAGTTCACTTGGCGAAAGCTGGGATCGAACCAGGGATCCTTGCACCAGGAGTGAACGCTCTACCACTTGGCCACTGCGGCCCCAATGTTTAAGTCGAAGTTTCTCCCCACTTGGAGAGGGAGAGGTGGGGGATGTAAAAAATAAAATGTCAAAAATGTAATATTTGTGTCGAATTCATAGTTTTACAGGTCGAGAAAATGTCTGATAAGTTTGAAATTATCTTTGCAAGATAGTTGTGCGCTCTGCTATTCTAAAGAAACACCGTCAAAATTAAGTTACACATGTTTTGGAAATTTGGGACCACTGGGATTCGACTTCTCAATTCCATGCAATAAACAAACACTTCAATGTCACCGGAACATCAAAGGGGAGAGTATCGTATAATTGGAGGAAACATGGGAATTCCGAAAAGAAGTCATGGAGATGATATAATTGAGGATAGCCTTACGTGGTGGGTTTTGAAGCAAGGATTTCTACCAACCAAAGGAACACTCAACTGCAGAGCAAAGTGAATGATGAAGTAACAACGGTTTTTCCTTCTTGAAGAAAATAATTTAGTTTTCTCAACGTTATAACGACTTTTATTCCTAATTTGAAGAACTGTACTTTATTGCAAGCATTCCGCTAACGATTTTTTTCTTTTTTGAAGAATCTTACAGCATTCATAACGGATTTCTTTCTAATTTGAAAATTCGTACTTAATTGCACGTAATGTCTTAAGGACATATTTTCTTTGCTGAAAAATTGAGAACGATTTACACACACCTGGATGAATCGTTATTTTTAAGATATAACTGAAAAATATTAACCCTTATGAAATACATGGTATGTTTCCGTACCAAAATGCAGTGTTGTCTTTAACCGTTTATTTTCGTCCAATAACAAACATTTAAGTCGTTTCTTTTATTGGTTAAGCCAGACATGTACCAAAGAACACCCCAGATGCATTCTGAAACCAGATGATCAATTTGCTGGCGTCAAATGGGGTGGGGTGTAACATCATTTTTTTTTCTTTTTGTTTGAGACAATTTTCAAAAAAAATTGCCGCCCTTACGTTTCAAGATATATTGAAATTCTGGATAAGCATTGTGTATACCCCTTATTTTCTATCATTTCTTATGATCTCTACGTCAACCCGCGCCCGGGCTCGAGAGGTTCAAAAATTTCAAAAGGAGGATTTTTTCTGGAAATTTCCCAGACTTCTCCTAATTTTTCATTTCTGTTGTATGATATGGGCATGAGAGTGGTACAAAAGGTTGTTTTATTCTGAAGAGAATGAGGTACAAAACGTAATCCAGAAACAAATAGTCTTGTCTTAGGAAATATTTACTTCACGACGTGCCTGCTTCAAAAGGTTGGCCTGCTTGAGATTTTCAAAAAAAAAAAAAAAAAATGCAAGAAAGAAAGGAAGAAAGAAAGAAAGAAAGAAATCCTCTCTTAGTTTTCAAAACATCACACTGAAATTGTGCACACGTATTTCGTACGCAACATATTTTTCCAGTGATTTTGAGATCACTACATCAACCCACTCCCGAACCAGAGGAATGCAAAGTTTTTTGAAAAAGTTACTTGCAGAAAACTCACAGTTTTCCCCGATTTTCCCACATGAGGTGTATTATACGGACAAGCAACTTATTGAAAAATAGTAACATCAGTTTAGTATGATTATTTTGGATTTTATTCGAAAATATTCAATAAAATAAATGAAAATAGGTTTGGACTATGTCTCCTCTGAATAATATGGTACAGGAGGGGACAATTTATTTCTTTACTTTCTCAAGCATATAACTTAATCCAGGGGCGTCATTTAGGGAGGGCAGGAAAGGGCAATTGCCCCCCCCAAGAGTTTGAGGAATACATATGATTTAATAGATTGTCTGGTAATATACTAGTACAAAACGTGAGATTCTTATGTCAATGGTGCTCTTGCCCCTCCCAAGCAAAGTCTGAAATGACGCCCCTGACTTAATTTTGCTTTCTTAATTCCGTATTCCGAATTCACAATACGGAAGTTTTCCGAATTCCGAATTCGGATCACGGAATTTTTTCGAATTCTGTGTTTTTTGAATACCTGAAAGTGTTAAATTAGGGATTTTTTTTTCGAAATCCGGATTTCCGAAAATTTTGGTCATCCCTAGTATAAGCAAATGATACCTACAGTGCAAAGGAAATCACGTCCAGTTTTGTCATTTTGCATATAATTTAATTTATCTGGTATCAACAAAATTAATTACCCATTAATTTACATATCTTACTACAACTGCTAAAAGCCTGTCGTTTGTTCCATCCAGTTATCAACATCTACAATAGTTTATATTCTTTCACTACCTCAATCTGAGTCTTAAATTTATTATAGCATATTTCAAATTTTGTTTATCACTATACTACTTCATGAATGTTTTCTCTTGTATATTTTTCTATAGACTATGTTATGCAAAGAATCTTCCCCAGTATTTCTCTGTTATGAAGTCTTCCTTGTTTTAAAGAGGCCTTACTCACTGAGGACTTTTGGCACAGTTGGTGATGCAAACAAAATCAATGATAAAACCTCTGTTTTCATATTTTGTAAATAAAGTTTTTGCTTTTCTTCCTCGAATGTCTCTTTTTCTTTACTTTTTTTTTAAAAATTAAAAATTCCAAAAATAACTGTTGCAACTATTTAAAAAGCAACTGAGAAAAAATTGGGATTATCTCAAACATATTTTCTGTAGTTTGCCAAAACGTGTTGACTAACTTTGTTTACTAAAAAAGAATTCGGAGACCATTTGTACGAATAAAGGTAAGAGTCCATGTTCCCGCCCAATCGTATCAGCTTTCTGTGTCTCCAGACAGTTGAATCTGTTTTGAGTGCGATAATTTACTGTATCATTTGGATGCCTACATGCTTGTTTAGCAATCTCGAATTCATATGGTGGGTAGAAGAGGGGGAAAAAGGTGAAATGAGCTATGAAATAGTCAAACTTCAAATGCAAAGAAACAAGGCATATTGGTTATACTGAACATATAAGTGTCTTTTAAGAAAGTTTAGCAAAAATACCCCTTTTGGATTTTTCCTAGAAAAACGACTTATGCCATATTATAGAATTGTTAGTGGATCAATTTTTTGTGAAATATGAACCAAATTGTTAGAGATGTTTTTTGAGAAAATTGCAAATTTTAATTTTCACCCTTCAGTAAACCACCCTTACTTTTAGGGGTAGGTAGAAAATTCGACGGAAACCTAGAGAATATTTAAGAAAAACCTTAAGTTTAAAATTTGGTGCAGATACGTTTGGACAATAAGGCTTCTAGACAAGTGGACAGATTTACATCGTGACGAACGAACAAACAAGCATACGTCTGATAACCAAAAAATCACGTTTCTGGATTATATTGGCCATGAAACGTGTAAATCCGTTGAAATGTCAAATTCGACTTTTCCAAAATCAAAATATTTCATCTCTCCTGTCGTCAGTTGGAAGTTAGAAAAAATCTAAACATTGTAGGGTCTAAAACATTACAGTAACTAGTAGTAAAAATTTATTATATACTAGGGGCACGGAGACTAAATGGTAAAGTCCTCATTTCTGGTGTGAGGGGTACCTGGTTGAAGCCCCGTATTTACACTAGATTGTGGTGGACATCATGTCTATGTACTTTCTCGGAGTTCTCCCAATTTCTCCTCCCTCATTCTCATGCTACCAATTCTGTTCACAATAATTTATGCTCATTAATCGTTCGTTTCTTTAGCCCAAAGGGATTAATGGGACGCAAAACTAAAAAACTAATTTGATTTAAACGTTTAGTACTTTCAAAGATAACGCCAATTTTGTGATATTGGTAAGAAGTTGAATACCTTGTAGTGTTCACTATCTTAATCTGCACGCATTCAAGATTGATATAAATTCAACTTTGTACGTTAAGAATACACTTGAGTGGAATTAGTAACAACAACCTGATTTGATATGGTTCAACAGATATTTACACATCACCTACTAAGATAAAATAATATTCGTTGACATTAATTCATGTTTCTCTCCTGTTGGTCAACAGACGGCAGTGCGTTATTATTTCTAGGTAAGAAGAAAACAATTAAATGCTTCCATTTTAACAGTTTGTAAAACCATTTCTTACATAAAAATGAGTTTTCTTACTGCTTTTTTTTCGATTCTTTCTTGTAAATAAATATATAAATTCTTTAAAGTAGGGAAAACTGAATTTTTCACTAAACATTGATTTCCCAACTGTGATAAATATGTTATCTGGTGTCTTTTGAATTAAGTATAGGAAAAATGGAAGATCAAGATATTCATTCTAATAATACTAATTTTAGTGTAGTAATAAACAATTAATTAGAACAAATTTTGATATTTTCTCGAACTTTCTGAGAAACTCATTATTAATAATTATAATAAAAACATTACTCTGCTTTCCTTGCGATAATTCCGCACATGACGGAGACGGGGTCGTACAAGTTGTTATGACCGGTCAGTGTGTGAACTCCAAATGCCATTGTGTCTGATTTTCTAGACACGACTTCGGAACTTCTCAATTCTTAAGAACAATAAATAAATAGATTGTAATACCCTTTGCAAGTTGATACTTCAAAATAGATGTTGTGGTGTGTTATCCGGGTGCAAAGTCATCTGGAAATTGCGGGGGGAGGTGTATAACTAGGGGTGTCATTTCGGAAAGGCAGGGGCAACTGGCCTCGCAGGCCTGAAACCAGCAGGGGCATGAATATGTTAACCCTTTTGCTACCAATATTTTTTTCGGAGTGAGAAACATTAATATATGGTTACTTTAAGTTGTTTTCAAACTACAAATATATAGGCCTATATATAAACATTTTCCGCCGTTTCCTTTTTCGACGTGGAAAGGGTGAGACATATGTATCCCACTGATGTTTTTATGTGGGACCTATATGTCCCAGTTGTAGTGACATGAATGATCATCTTGTATTTTCAATTATGATACGCATATTGTCAGAAAAACAGTTGAGTCGTATTTATGATTACAAATATTTTACATTTCGGCATCCTTTTCCAAATGACAGTACATGCAACCACTGCTTTATCACTATAACCTTGTTCTTCACTTTCCTCTGTTCCATTATCACTACGTTCACTTCCATTACTGTCTATTTGATAATGTTTATAAGAATTCTGTAAACCATTAGCAGGTTTTTCTTTACCAGTGGAACATGATTCATAGCAATAATATGCGGTTAATTACCACCGGTCCTCTGAGAATGTATCGTGGGACACATATGTCCCAGTGGTAGTCCAAGAGATAGGGGGCCAAGTCGTTAAAAATTCTCTTACAAATATCTAAATTGTTTTCTTTTCTCATAATAATAGCATGTCTTGATGTCTGGAGGGTCCACGAGAAGCTTAGGAGGCAGGCACCTCTAGCCCCTCCTGGTTGCGGCCCTGGGTCCTCCATGACTTCAACAACGCAAAACGTAGAACGATTCACATTAAAGAGTAGGGTTTAATTGTCCCTCACTTGTAAAATAAGTATTTTTATTAAGCTGAAAGATCCATAGATTATTATTTTTATTATTATCCATGTAACATGGGTTCATGTTACCACGGCATGGCGCGTCCTCAGGTTGCGGATCGAGGAGAAGGCCTCTAGATATAGAGGTTAGCTGCGAATATACTGAATAAGCAGTCGCGGACAGACGACTAGGAGTTTTCCTCCAGTTTGGGGGTTTGGGTAAGGTTAACAACCTCATCCTGTAAAAAAAAGGCACTTGTTCAGAAACATTCACGAAAGCCTCGGACAAGGACTGAGAACTTGGCACGACCTCATCAAAAGAAAATGGACACGAGATTTGGAACATGGAAGTCTTTATAGGGTAGGCGCGTTAATATCCGTAACGAGTGAGTTTAGAGAAATACAGGATGGACCTAATAGGAGTTCAGAAAGTTAGGTAGGAAGGAAATGGATCTGAGAATTCCGGAAATTTTACGTTCTTTTACGGGGAAGGAAATAAAAATCACCACTTAGGAACAGGATTTTTCGTTCACAAACGAATATTACCAGCAATTAAACGGGTTAAATTTGTCACTGACAGACTTTCTTTTATTACTCTTAAGGGACGGTGGTGTGATATTATTGTTTTAAATGTACATGACCCAACTGAAAATAAGGATGACGATATAAAAGACAGTTTTTACGAAGAAGTGGAACGGATATTTGAACAACTCCCGCGATTCCATATGAAAATTCTATTAGGGAATTTCAATGCGAAGGTAGGACGAGAGGATATTTTCAAACCGATTATAGGGAACGAAAGGCTGCATAAGGAAAGTAATGACAACAGTGTTAGACTCGTGAACTTTGCAATATCCAAAAACCTAATCGTGAAGAGTACAAAATTCCCACCCCGCGACGTTTATAAATACACTTGGACATCACCAGAAAGAAAAACACATAATCAAATTGATCACGTTTTAGTATATAGAAGAAGGCAATTTAGCATAACTGATGTCCGTTCGTTTAGAGGGGCTGATTGTGACACTGATCACTACCTGGTAGCAGCGATAATACGAGAGAGATTATCATTGAATAAAGGTAATATTCAATGTCCGAAAACGGAGAGATTAATTTAAAGAAATAAAAAGACAACCAGGTAAGAGAGGAATACCAGATTGAAGTTTCAAATGGATTATCGATTTTAGAAGATTCGGAGTGCACTAGTGTTGAGGATACTTGGATTAAAATTAGAGATAGCATTAAAAGTTCAGCAAAAGAAAAATTGAAACACGCGGAAATACATAGAAACAAACCATTGTTCGACCAGGAATGCATTAAACTAGCAGAGAAGAGAAAACAGGCAAAATTACGCTATCTACACAGAGAAAAACCCGTTCTTCGGACAGCGGTATATTGTATAAATATACGGTATCCTCTGGCTTTCTATAGAAATCAGTACGGAGCATATGTTATCCGTATGCTACATAGGCACTGCCCTTAGATGTTACATCATGCCGTTGCAGGATGTCTGATATCTAACAGTTTTCCGTATATCACATGCATATACCTATGTTACCTTCGTCAACTATATGTTATATACATCCATTTGTATGTGAGATCCTGACCGCCTACATTGTTTCATACAGAAAGTACGGATAGACGAAACACTTGTACAGAAAGTATTATAAAACATGGGTTTTCAGTTATACGTCTGCTGTGCGTTAAGTCCAAAAACTACAGGAATTACGTATGTAACCTATCTTTTTAAGTACGCCACCTACATTTTTTCTCAGTGTACAAAATCCGAATGAAATAACTACACAAAATTTTGCAGATATCAGGCGGGAAACTTCAAAAATATTTAGAACAAATACACGCGATTTTTTGAAGGCTAAAATTAAGGAACTTGAAGATGATAGTAAAAATAAAAATATTCGGGGCATGTATAAGGGGATCAGTGAATTTAAGAAAGGCTATCAACCTCGTGATTATATATTAAAGAAAGCTGACGGAACAGTTTTCACTCATACGAATAGCATATTAAATAGATGGGAAATTTTTTTTGGCGATTTGTGAACAAGCAGCCAAAGACTAATGTGCGTGGAGAAAAGGAGATACACACCCCAGAATCGTATATTCCAGAACCCAACCGAATAGAAGTAGAAACCGCTATAAAGAAATTAAAGAAACACAAATCTCCGGGTGTAGATGAAATTCGGGTGGAGTTAATTTTAGCTGGAGGCGAAAAATTGTGGAACAAGATTCACAAAGTCATTCTTCTCATCTGGAACATGGAAGAATTGCCACAAGAGTGAAAAGAATCAATCATTGTTCCAATTCACAAGAAAGGCGACAAAACTGACTGTAATAATTATCGGGGCATTTCTCTTCTGTAAACATCCTATAAAAACCTTTCAAATATCCTATTAGCAAGATTGAACCCATACGCAGATGAAATTATTGGAGATTATCAGTGCGGATTTAGACGAAATCGATCAACTATCGACCAAATATTTACCATTCGCCAAATACTCGAAAAAAAAAGTGAAAATACAATACCCCGGTACATCAACTATTTATTGATTTTAGAAAGGCGTACGACTCGGTTAGGAGAGAAACATTATACAACGTTCTTACGGAATTTGGAATACCGAGAAAGCTAATTAGATTAATTATGGTATTTTTAAATGAATCCCAAAGTAAAGTCCGGGGAGGAAAAATTTGTCCACGAGCTTTCACGTCTAAAATGACCTGAAACAAGGAGATCCGTTGTCGCCATTATTATTTAACTTCGTTCTGGAATACGCTATAAGGAAAATCAAAGATAGCAACCAGAGCCTAGAGTTGAACGGTATTCACCAGGTTATGACATATGCTGGTGATGTAAATTTCATAGGGGATGATACGAAACAATAGAAAGAAATGTAGAGATCTTATTAAACGATGCAGGGACATGGGTTTAGAAGTAAATGAGAACAAACTAAATATATGGAAGTGCGTCGGGACCGTAATACGGCAAATTGTGGAGGCGTTAAAATATTGAATAATAGTTTTGATAAAATGGATACTATCAAATATCTAGGATCAATATTAACAGAGGAAAATCATATTCACGGAGAAATTAAATGTCGACTAAAAGCAGGGAATTCGTGTTACTATTCGGTTCAAAATCTCTTGTCGTCGCGAATTCTGTCAAGGAATTTGAAGCTTAAAATATATATAACGATAATCATGCCTATTCTTCTGTATGGTTGCGAAACAAGGTCGCTTTTTCTGAGGGAAGAACATAGACTGAAAGTATTTGAGAACAAGATCCTGAGACGAATATTCGGACCCAAGAGGAACGGGAATGGGGAATGGCAGAAACTTCACAACGAGGAACTACATAATTTATTCGGTTTACCCAACACTGTTAGGGTCATCAAGTCTAGGAGGCTTAGGTGGGCAGGTCATGTAGCTAGAATGGAAGAAAGTAGAAACGCTTTCAAAGTCTTAAGTGGAAGACCAATCGGAAAACAACCATTAGGAGGACCTAGGCGCAGATGGGAGGACAATATTAAGATGGATCTCGCAGAGATAGGAATACAAAGTAGAAACTGGATCCAATTCACTAAGGATAGAAGCCAGTGAAGAGGTTTTGTGAACGCGGCATTGAACCTTTGGGTTCCATAGGCCATAGAGTTAGTTAGATCAATCACAATTCCCACAGATCTGTAGAGAGGGAATTATTTTTCCTCTCCGTTCTTTATGTAGACACTATCTGCAGGAAATACTTGTGCCGACGGTAACCGAGCGTATTAATACACTAAGTCTCCGTAAAAAAAAAAAAAAAAAAAAAAAAAAAAAAAAAAAAAAAAAAAAAAACTTGTGAAACTTGGGAATCGAGGGTTCGAAATTCGGTCTCAGACGTTTCTTATTTGTTTTTTAAACATGAAGATATGCTGAAATAATTAAAGTTTAATATTTGTTACACATGTAAATTTCAAATTTAATGCTTACGTTTTAAAACTGTTTATTACCTATATTTCTTTTCTTTTTTCTTTTTCTGTTTTTTTTTTCTTTTGTTTTAGTTCCAAATCAAATAGTTTAAGACTTCTTGCTTTAAAAATCTCTATTTCGTATTTCATAAATAAATGTTTCAGTTAGAACTGTAGTACAAGTTCAGTGCACTGGACATTATAATAGTGAAGCCAAACAAATGGACTTTCTAAAATAATTTTCCTTTTTCAGTGAGTAGTTTATTGGTACACTTCCTACAACCTGTGATTCTAATGTTCTAAGTCAGTCATGTTTCAACTTCAAGTAATAATAATAATATGTGTAATATGCTATATGTGGTCTTGCATGGAGAATGCTTTCATATTCTGAAACAGAACTTTTAGTTCCCTTCTAGCATGAAATTTCCGCCCCGCCTGAAAAAGTCATGGGTCCCCCGAAAAAAACTTGATGGATACACCCCTGAAAAAAGGGTCACTAAGCTCACCACTAGTGTTTGCTCATCAGAAGTAAGTTTTCCATAGGTCGATACAATACTGTGTGTGGACTATGGACGTGATGAGAAGTTAGGCCCTCTCTTTATAGCCAATGGCTACAATTTCGCTTTCAAAAGAATCTGAGGAACGATATTGAGCGATAGGTCTGCTGCTTGGAAAAGTGTAAGTGTTACGTAAAACTAGACTCAAGAAATACTCCAACAATATGGTCACAACAAACCAGAAGAAAATGTGCTAAATACTCAGAAACTTGGCAATAATTTGAAACACAAAACTGTGAAAAATATTTCAAACAAAACTTCAAAACTTTTGCTTGGTGAACTTAAACAAGGCGATGTACCTACTTTATCTGATGTGGACCTTATAAAATAAATATTAGACCTCGAACATCTGTTTATCCGAAGCTACCAAAAAGTCGCAAAGAAACTCATGGTGCATTGGAAGATATTTACATTAAAACAAGTACCGATGAAGAATTGCTAGTGACAGTAAGAAGGTAATTGTTGGGTGTTCAACGCCTACAAATTAAAGAGTATCGAGTGAAGCTGATGCTTTGTATGTTTATGGAACGTACAAAAGTTGGCCACCATATTTTAGTCAAATACGTAATGTTCATAAACTTATTAAAGAAGTATAGGTGCCTCTGTTTTTCTTTGTGCTGACAAACAGACAGACAGAAACTTATATAGAAATGTTTGGGTGTATAATATGGCAGTGTAAATTACGATATTTAGTATTCACCCCATCAGAGATGTATATGGATTTTGAAAGAGCTAAACACACTGTTGCCAAACTGTTTTGTCTTCCAGTAAAATTAGAGGATGTCTATCGCACACTGTACAGAGTTGATGGAGGAAAATTCAAGATGTAGGTTTGGCAAAAGGGTTTAAAGAAAATTTAGAATAAGTACGTTTCTGAAGTCCTTCTTCGCTTTGCCTTTTCTAAGCCCAGAAAATGTAGATAAATGCTTTACTGATGATATCATGGCCATACATCCTGTAAACGAAAGAATGTATAATTACGTTTCTGAGATTATACCTCAGATGAAGCCTCCTATCGAACGGATGTTTGTGCAGAGTTCACTGCAAGAATTAATCTCCCAAACGTAGAGATATATATTCCTCCCCTCCCATATGTTGTGGTGCACGTAATTGGAAGTGTCGCTGTTCATCAGAGCGACCCCGAAAACTATGGAAAACTATTTTCGATCTTTTTGATACATCTCCTTTCTCTCCTTCTTCCAAGTTGTGGGGCTGAATTTGGATTTAAACAGCATCGAAAGTGTCACTGTTCTTCTCAGCGACCGCAAAAACTATAGATTCGACACTAAGATCGGTCATTTTCGATCGTTTTTAAAAATCTCCCACTCTCCGCCCCCTAAGTTGCACCCTCAAAGTGATATCATAAAAATTATGTCAGGTCCGAACCTAATCTATGTTGAAAATTTGATGAAGATCAGTCTGGTTGTTTAAGAGTGATGGAGTCACAAAGTAAATCACTTTCATTTTCATTTCTTATATAATTATTCTCCTTCCCTTTCCCTACGTTACACCGTCAAATTGAAATGACAAAAATATCCCAGGACAGAACCTTATCTATGTTGAAAGTTTAATCGAGATCGGTCGGGTGGTTCAAGAGTTAAGAAGCCAGAAACATAGTCATTTTCATTTTCATATACAGTCGAGGCCAAAAGTTTGGAACCACCCTCTCGAAAACAGCATATTTACACTCAGGACGTAAACTAATGGTTTTAGAGCTACTTCTGTCATTTGGTTTGCTCTGTTTTACCTTCCGTCATATCGCACAATGATAGATGAACACTTTCATGAAGAAAATAAGGTTTTTAATACTTTATAGCATATACGTTATCCCTTAACACTAGTTGCATCCGTTTAGGCAAGGAACGAGCTAAATTCTGACAATACTCTGAAGTAATTTCAGTAACCCACACATTCTTAATTCTCTGGACTAGATCGTTGTACGATTTTGGAAACTTGTCAGCCAACTTTTTCTTCATAGTATAACATTCGTTTTCGATGACATTTAAGTCTGGGGAACTTCAGGGCCATGATTCAAGCAATGTAAACCGTGAGACAAAATCCGTGACTTGATAGCCTGTGTACCATGGCAGGGGGCTCCGTCTTGCTGGAAGTAAATATATCCGTGAATCTCGATAAAAGATCGAACTTTTTTTTTTAATCTTGAGGTAAACAGACACATTTATGGTAGCATTCTTGGTCATAATCCAGAGTCCTCTATGTCCCTTGTTTAAATTGATCCCCAACTCATAACCTTTTCTGCTTGTTTAACGGTTATGGTGACATAATGGAGATCATATCGCTTGTTGCGTTGTCGCATGAAATATTTATGATAATTTAAGAATCGTGTGAAGTTGTTTCATCGGAAAACCTCACCGATTCTCACTGTTACGCTGTCTAGTTCTTGTAGCGTTTTTCAGAATGCAATACGATCCTTGATATTTTTCGGTGATAACTTTGGTTTCTTATCAGAAGTGTATTATTTCAAACATGTATTAAACAAACGTCTTCTGATTGTTAAATAACTAGGTTTTCTGACGTGTTTTGCAAGGTTTGCTTGTATTTTGAGTGAAGACCTTCGTGGAGATTGCTGATATAATCGAATAATGGTGTTGCCCGTTCGAACTGATGTAACTTGTCGTCTACCTGCTAGATGGCGTGACTTATAAGAATCAGTTTCTTTTACTCTCTTCAATGTTTTAGTGACAGCACTGGGTGCAGTCTTCAATTTGACTGCAATTTCACGACTTGACTGGCCTTCTTCGTGTAATATACAGACTGAGTTCGGCATATCTATGCTCAACTCTTTGCCTCTTTTAAATATGGACATCGTATGACTTTATCTGGAACAAACAAAAGAATGTTAAATTAACATGTGATTACCAAAATATTTTCGTCACAATGAACTACAATCAAAAGAAGCCACGTGTAAAATCCTACATTTAACTTTCGGTAATGTCAGAACGACTGTACTGTTCTATCTAATAAAAGAAGATAGAACAAATCTCAACTCTCTATGATGACCCTGTGCAAACGGGCAACTGGTCAAAATGTCAATACAACCTACATCAGGCAATATATGGCCACTGGGAACTTGCGAGTGCCCCGGGGGCAACATTTTTTCATTCGAAAGGTGGTGGGCTCCCAACACTAATTTGATATGTATTAGCTGCGTTTCCTTACCTGACCGTTTCCGAAAAATCTGACCCGGAAGCTGACTTTCTAATGTATAGTATGGAGCTCAATTTCTAACTTTTCACGCTTCTATCTCTGCAACGGTTGCGATCGAGGATGTATCACTTTTCGTGTTATGTTCTTTTGGGACAAGGTATCCAACGACCATAGTCGGAGTCAGAGTTGCACTTGGATAGGTTCCCTCGTAAGAGAAAGGGAATGGAGAAGATGGAAAGTATTCTTGGGAAGCTCAATCGATTAAGAGAAACCCGCTTCTCTATGTATCTTACAGTTTCTGCTCTGGTTCCTCCTGACAGACAGACGGGCATAACCGTTCATTAAGACTTCTGACAGTTTCATATTGCATGGTTCGGAAAGAAGACTTGTGATTTGCTTTTAGAATTAAAAAAGACCAGTTTCTTTTAAAAATTTCGTATAACCCTTTGCACCAACTTGTTGCATACACCCCTGCCCTGGCTTTTAACAATAAACTAAGATTCAATTTAATCGAAGTCCATTATTGGTATTGACAATGCTGGGATTCTCTGCTAGCTTACTAGCAACAGCCGCCAATCCAATAGATGGTGCGGAATGTTGTGTATTTAAAAAGCAACATCTTATGACCTTATATTTGAAAGAGGTAATTTAATAGATGCAATTATTTTAACATTTCATATTACAACTTTTATTATTTATAAGTGAAAATATGTCTTTTACATTACTAACGATGAGTGTAAAATTATAAGGTCACTGAAAATTCGCTGTTCAACGTACAGCAAAGTTCTGCCGAGTGACAATTTCCTTAATAGTAAGTCTTTACAGTGTCTGTAATCGATTTCTGAAAGTATTAGTCTTTTGTGTAAAATGTTTAATTAATATATAATAATCACAAATTAGTGAAGCAATTGAGCTTCTTCCATTGCAATCGTCTGCGTTTGTGTGTCTGTCCGTTTCATGGTGACTCTCGTAATGTTTGTCCGATTTAAAACAAACTTTATGTGTACCTTCCTTTCTCCATGACCATTTTGTAAAGAGTGCCCCAGGAATCTATACTGAACTTCTCTCTGACAAAGTTCGACAATGCTTTCAGTTTCTCTTCCTTTAATTTCTCTCTGTATTCGTTTTTAAATTGTATATATTGGTTAAGTCTCAACGCTTTAAGATTTGAATCATTTGTTCTTTTGAAATTACCTTCTTCTGGCTCTCAGTCTTTTCTTAACTACTTAAGGGTTATTATTTCAAATATATTATATATTTTTCGGTTTGGATTTATTATAAGGCTTATGCGCTTTATTCACCGCTTCCTTAATGGCATTTTCTATTTGTTTTACTATACTATTCAATTCCGTTTCATTAAGATATGTTATTTCTAGTAGTTTGGGATTTCTTCAAATTTTTTTTTCCCCACCTAAAACATTTAATATTGTAATACATCGGTTGATTATATTCGCTGTATTCTTCATTCTGGGAACTAAACTATGTTATACTGAAGCGAATTATTTGATTATTACTTGATGTTTCACCATCAATCATCTTCCAATGTGTTATTGCCTCGATGAAATTTGATGAGGCCAAAGTGATATCTATATTTGATTCGTTGCTATTTCTGTTTTTGTTTGTAGATGGGTTATTTGGTTGATTAAGCACTATTAGATTTCATTCGTTTATGGCATTTTCAACGTATGGCAAGATACCCCCCCACTTAGAAACTTGAGACAATGACTATGTCATTCGTTTGTACTACGTTTGTACCGTTTGTACTGAAAATATTTTCGTTTGTACCATTTTCTTTATAGGGTTACTTCACAGGTAAACTGGGGGGCTATCTTGGCGCCAAGATAACCCCCAAAATGTCATTCCCCTTCTATTCGAAAACTATCAGTGTACAAACAAAACTTTTTTCGGTACAAACGATTTGCTTTCGAATGATGTATTCCAATTTTCTGTGCTGTGATACCGGGAGGCTATCTTGGGCCCAAGATAGTCCTCCCAGTTGACCTCTCAAGTAACCCTGTAAGGAAAATGGTACAAACGAAAATATTTTCGGTACAAACGGTACAAACGTAGTACAAACAAATAACCTAGTCATTGTTTCAATTTTCTAAAGTGGGGGTGCTATCTTGCCATACTCCTTTTCGAAGTATTTCACCTTTTTATCAAATATACCTGAGTGGCAGGATGGCGATTTTGCTTTTGCTTTGGCACAAACAAGTATTTTCTTATCGGAATAAGTGTTACATATTTCAGTGATTTCTTCTATAAAATTATTGATAGGGTGTGAGAATTGAATGTATGAGTTTATTAGGATTGAACCGTATTTAATTTGGAAACAAATTGTCCTTTTACGGCAGAAATGTGATACGTTTAAAATTTGTACGTCATTATTTAAAATTATAACGGAAGCTAGTGATTTTTTGTCAACCGCAATAACGCGAAATTTGTCATTTTTCGTATCTAAATCATTTTCTTGAAGGTAGGGTTCTTGTAGACAAAGTATGTCAATATTCCATCTAGACTGGTTTGTACTAACTCAATTATGCCCAGTTCAAAACTCATAGCGTTGAGTTGCATTATTTTCAAGTTATCCATTATAAAGATCTAGGTATATAGATCTAGGAGTTTTAACTCAGCAGTTTGGCCACTCATTTTTGTAGTTGTAAACTATTCGGCCATATAACCTTACAAAATGTATATAAATTCTGTTGAGATCTAGGTTAAGAATTCCTTAACCGCCAGGGATTTATACATTATGAACATCCTTTTTCCGTTTATTATTTTCCTGTACAAGTTAAATGGGGCCTCTATCACTAAGTGGCACCTAGATATATTTTTTCGGCTAGCGCGAAACTAGCTTTAATTTCCTTTGCCGCCTGTTCAGTTTCCGACTCGTCAAGATTTTGCTCTATTAGAGTCTCTAGTAAGAATTCCTTTGAGTACGCAGATGGTACATTATACATTATTAATTGTGGGTTTTTCTTCTTTCTTGTCTCCAGGACAAATTCTTATTTCAGTTGCTTAATTGCTTGTATCTTCTCCAGATCTTCCATTGTAGCGGTCTCGATTACTAATATTTTGCCTACAGTTGTTGTTGACATGATTTTGACATTTTCTTTTGCTGGAGTAAAAGTAGCAGACAATTTATTCTGTATTTCTTTTGGATCCATATATTTGTTGCACCATTGAGGAAAATTACCAGTCTTTGTTTATTGATTACCTCTCTAACTGTTTTGCCTCTGCCGGTATCTTTATTTCTAACTAGCATATATTACCCACTTGGCTGGGTTGAAATAAAAATTTAAGTGCACAACTCCGTATCTCATGTGTTTAGTACCCATGAAATATGCTGTTTTCGTTTTTAGTGGCATCGATTTAAACAGCTCCGGAAGATCATTGATCATCTCGGCGACACCGAAAACCATGGATTCGACACGAATATTGGTCATTTTCGATCATATATATTTCCCTTTCCCCCATGTTGCAAGTCATGTCATCGAAAGTGTCACCGTTCATCTCACCGACCCCAAACAAATGTGGATTCAGCACTAATATCGGTGATTTTCGATCATTTTAAAAATATCTCTTCCTCCCCTTCCCCAAGTTGCGAGGTTGAATTTGAATTTAAACGGGATCGAAAGTATCACTGTTCACCTAAGCAATCCAGAAAGCTATAAATTCGACACTGATAGTGGCCATTTTCGATAATTTTTATATATCCCTTTCTGTCCCTCCCTCAAGTGGCGGGACTGATTTTGGCTTTAAACCGGATCGGAAATGTCACTGTTCATTTGAATGATCCCGAAAACTATGGATTAGACACTAATATTGGCCATTTTCGATTATTATTATTATTATTATTATTATTATTATTATATATAGCTCACTTTCCCCCTCGTCCGTGATGCGGCACATGGCATCATAATTGTCACTGTTAATCCCAGCTACTCCTAAACACCATAGATTCGAAACTAATATTAGTCATTTTCGATCATTTTTAAATGTTTATCCTCCTCCCCTCCGTTGTACCCACCCCTCCCCAACTACTATTGCTGAACTTAGATTGAAACAGCATCAGAAGTTCACTGTTTGTCTCATCGACCCGAAAACTATGGATTCGACACTAATATGGGTCACTCTTGGTAATTTTCAAATTTCTCTCCCCCTCCTCCTCCCCTATGTTGCATCGTCAACGTGGATAGCCTAAAGTAATTCCTGCCCCTAAGCTCATGTATGTTGAAAATTTGATGGAGGTCGGTTGTGTGGTTCAAGAGTGATGAAGTCACAAATGTAGTCATTTTAATTTTATTTTTTACATACGTCTCCCCCTCCCCATGCCCCTACGTTTGGCTTGTCAAAGTGAAACAATAAGAAACACCCAAAGCCCGACCCTCATATATGTTGAAAATTTGATCGAGATTGGTTTGGTGGTTCAAAAATTATTAGTTTTTATTTATATGTCCCCTCTTCTCTCCTACCCTAGGATTTACCGTTAAAACGAAACTGCAAAAATGTTTCCAGATCCAATCCTCATGTATCTTGAAAATTTGATTGAGATCGGTCGGATAGTTCAAGAGTTATTAAGTTACAAAAATAGTCACTTTCAGTCTTATATAAATTGATTTTAATATATCTCCCCTCCTTCTTCTCCGCTACGTTGCTCTGTCAAATTTAAATCATAAAAACAATCTCAGGCCTGAACCTCATCTATGTTGAAATATGATCAAAATCGATCGAGTGGTTCAGGACTTAGTAAGTTTTATTGATTTTTAATAACCCCTTCCCCAACCCTGAGTTCTAACATCAAAGTGAATAGCAAAAAAACAGCCTAGCCTCGAACCTCACCCATGTTATAAATTTGATCGAGATCGGTCGGGCGTTTCAGGAGATTTAGAGTCACAAACATAATGATTTTTAATTATATATATGACATCTGCGTAGGACATAGTTGGAAATTGGGAATCTTTGCTTGGTGATCCTTGATTTTGCTGGTCTCTCAGCTTACAGTTTTCTTCTCTTAATGAGATATTCTTATTATTTGGTTCTTTTATTTGTTCCCTAAGACACGTGATCATCCCTTCTAGTCTTGACTCGTAGGCCAGCCACTCAGCAAATTTCTTCTTAAGCATTTCAATTGTATTCCTACCCACTTTACTAGATTCCAAGGTGTTGTCGAGGTGCGAACCGAAGTGCCTCTTCATACGATTTCCAATTATCTTCGCATCCTTTTCCGTTTCCATGTCTTCTCAATGAAGTGGTGTAAGATCTTTGGTTTTCCTCGGGGATTTTATTCCAGCCTGCGAAAGTTGAGAACCTAGTATTTCCTCATAGCTGCCAAAGCTACTTCTGGCAGTTCTATCATCCCTGTATCTTGATCTTTCTCTATCTCTGTCCATTTTGCAATTTGTGCATTACCCCTTAAAAGTACGGACAACCCACGCCACAGCTATGCACGAAGGGTTGCCTATTTTAGGTCCCTCAATTACACTGACAATGAGTACCACTTGATACCAAATATTGTAATAGTTTTAGCCATAAAACGCCCCAAATGCTATGCAACCTCCCTCACATCTAGGTCATGCAGGCTGCATATATACCAGGTAGAATTATGCACGCATACAGTTTATTAAATTGGAGATTACAAACACGTAACCTTCTTACAAGTAACACTTCCCAAGTGTATCACTCCGATTTTAATAAAATTTGGCAGGTAGATACTACACATAAAATAAACGAATACATGTTTATTTTTTTCTGCAGAAAAACGGTCTTAGAGGGAAAAATCCCTTCCCGAAATCTTGAAAGTTGACGCTCGAAAGGAAAAAACAAGTGTACCGAAGTGAACGAAATTGTGCACAGATATTGCAGACGTAAAATCAGGGAATACGTGTTTCGTATTTTCCTGGAAAAAACGGTTAGGAGGGGCAAGGACCCCTCTAAACCTTTGATCAGGAAATATCAAACGTGCCAATAACACTATGTCAGATGTGTGTAAAGGACATGAAGAATTGCAACGAAACTTTGTGTATGAACAACACGCAAAAATTAACGAATACGTTCATATATATATTCTGCGGAGAAACGGCCTTAGGAGGCAAAAGCCGACACCAAAAACTTTGAAAGTTGAGGGCTTAAAGGCAAGAAGAAGTGAACCGAAGTGAATGAAGTTGTGCACAGATATTGTAGACACAAAACGAGGGAATACGGGTTTCGTATTTTCCTGAAAAAAAAAAAACCCTCAAAATGTTTGAACACGAAATATCAAAAGTGCTAGTAACAGTATGTCAGATGTGTGTAAAGGACATGAAGAATTGCAACGAAGCTTTCTGTAGGGAAAATAAGCGAAAAGATAAACGAATATTTTTTTTTAATTTTCTGCGGAAAAACGGTTCTAGGGGCAAAAGCCCCCACCCAAAATTTTGAAAGTTGACGCCCGATAGCAAAAAGAAGTGAATGAAATTGCGCACAAATATTGTAAAGGTAAGATGAGGGAATAAGTGTTTCGTATTTTCCTGAAAAGAAAAAAAAATGTTGAGTGGGCCGAGGTGTTGAGTGGTAGAAGGTGTGGACAGAAGCGAATGAAATTGTATGTAGATATTGGATATGTCAAATAAGGCCTTTCGTGCTTCAGAAGTGTCTCCATCCGATTTCTTCAAATTTGGTACATCAACAACAAGCACAAACAGTATAGCGTATTTTATAGCTTTTCAGGAGGCACCTTTAACCCTTACAATGTTTTTCCGCATAAACAAAAAAACGTGTCGGTTAATTTTCTGCTTGCTGTTGATGTGCCAAATTTGAAGCAAAACGTATAGGGACAATTGAGAAACAAGAAAGGCCTTATTTTACATATGGTCTATACAATATCTACACACAATTTAATTTGCTTCGATCCACTCCTTCCTGCTATATTACGGTAATATTTACTTTTTTTCGGAGGATGCCTAGATCTCAAAATTGTTTTTCCGCACAAATTAAAACGTTTCATTTATAGTTTTGCAAATTGTCCCTATACGAAGGTTCGTTGCAATTCTTCATATTTTTTTAGGAACTTCTGTCGTATACTTATTTGCACTTTTGATATTTCGTAATCAACGATTTAGAATGTCCGTGCCCCACTCAACCGCCATTTTCCGGAAAACTACGAAACCCAATTACCTAATTATACATCTACAATGTCTGTACACAATTTCGTTCAATTGAGTGCACTTCTTCTTGCCTTTTGGATTTCAAATTTCAAAATTTTGGGTGGAGGCTTTAGCCCCTTAAAACCGTTTTTTCACATAAAATAAAAAAACGTATTCGTTTATTTTTTGCGTATTGTGCATACACAAAATTTCGTTGCAATTCTTCATATTATTTACACACACATCTGACATATTGTTATTAGGACTTTTGATATTTTATGATCAAAAGTTTGGAGGAATCCGTGCGCCACCTAACCTTTTTTTTTTTTTTTTTTTTTAGGAAAATACGAAACCCGTATTCCCTCAGTTTACGTCTACAATATTTTTGCGAAATTTCGTTCAATTCTGTCCACTTGTTTTTGCCTTTCGGCGTCAAATTTCAAAATTTTGAAAGGAGGCTTTTGCCCCTAAAACTGTTTTTTCGCAGAAAATTAAAGAAAAAAACACGTGTTCGTTTATTCATGTGTATAATCGACCTGCCAAACTTTTTTTCTAAATCGGAGTGTTACATTTCGAAAGTGTTACTTATTAGACGGACACCTGAGGTAGGCCGAACACCTGAAACGTTATGCAACCTCCCTAACCAATCGATCAATGGGTTGCATAGCTACAAGTCAAAGTGAACAATAGATCAAAACACCGCAAGAGAATACTTCAAGATGAAAATTGATTACTTTGCATTCTTTAAGAGTCAATGTTTAGAACGCTTCCTGTCATAGCTATTAAAAACTGAACAAAATCCCACCTTGAACAATAAAATTATAACGTACAACTCGTTCTTATTTATTGTTCGAATGAAATGAAACTAACATGTCTTCAATAATATGACCAGATTGTCCTTTTACAGTTCACACCATGTTTCGTATCGTTCCGAATATGTGATAATCCACCCTTTGGGGGAGGTACCACTGTCTCACTTCACTCACTGCACCAAGAAACTTTAAACGTCTGACACGCAAAATACGAAGATCATAGTGCGTGTTTCTTCCTCAAAAATCCACATTTAATCGGAGCACAACTACATACGTCTTTACGTTTCGAAAATCTCAACTCAAGTCTCTCCCTCCCCAAGTTGCCGGGATGAAATTGGATTTAAACGGCATCGGAAGTGCCACTGTTCATCTCAGCGATTCCAAAAGCTATGGATTCGACACTAATATCGATTATTCTTATATATATATATATATATATATATATATATATATATATATATATCCTTCCCCTCCCCTAAGTTGCACCGTGAAAGTGAAATAACAAGACATTTCAGATCCGAGCCTCATATATGTTGAAAATTTGATCGAGATCGGTCGGGTGGTTCAAGACTTACAAAGTCACAAACATAGTAATTTTCATTTATATTTACACGCACATATAAAAGCTCTTGGGAAACGCTAATAGACTGCTTTGGTAAAATAAAGTTCAGACGCAATTGACTGTCTATTTCATCTAAAGGGGGACGCAATTTACCAGGCGCAAGTATCTTGGGATGCAATTAACCGAAAGAGAATGGAGGAGAAAAAAACTATTCTTGGGACGCTAAATTGATGACAGAAAACCGCTTTTCGATGAATCTTCAGTTTCTGCTCTGATACCTTCTGACAAACAAACGGACATAACCGTTGTACAAAGACTTCTGGTACTTACATATAACATACTTTGGAAGTCTAATAATAATAATAATAATAATAATAATAATAATAATAATAATAATAATAATAATAATAATAATAATAATAATAATAATGATAATAATAATAATACGTATATATGAGTAATTTATTTTTATATGGTGAAGTATCAAATCTTTCATATTCTGTAAGAAGACTTTTGATTTGCTTTTAGAATTAAAAAGCTAAGTTCCCCTCAAAAAATCGTATTCCCTACTGGACCAGTTTCCTGCCTACACCACTGCCCTGGCTGTTAATTATAAACTAAGATTCCATTATCATCGACGTACATTTCTGGTATTAACAATGCTGAGATTCTCTGCTAGGTTAATTCAATACCCACTAAGTCAATAGATGGTGCGAAACGTTGTGTATTTGAAAGCAACATCCTAGTGAGCTTAGATTTGGAGGAGATAATTTAATAAATGCAATTGTTGTAACATATTCCGTAATGCAACTTTTATTATTTCTTATTGAAAGTATTTCTTTTTCGTTAATATCAGTGAGAGTAAAATTATAAGGTCACTGAAAATTTGCTTCTTAACATGCAGAAAAGTTCTGCCGAGTGACAATTTCCTTAATAGTAAGACTTTTACAGTGTCTGTAATCGATTTCTGAAAGTATTACTCTTTTGTGTAACATGTCCGATTAATATACAATAATAACAAATTAGTGAAGCAAGGGCATTGAACTTGTTTCAATTAAATTACCTGCATTTTTGTGTCTGTCCGTTTCATGGTGACTCTTGTAATGTTTGTCCAATTTTAATCAAACTTAGCATTTACCTTCCTTCAGGCTTCAGAAATAGTTTTATAGTTTAGTATTCAAACCGATCAACAACAAAGGGTTGAACTGGGCAACGTCATTATGTAGCAAATGTGCATATGTACTAATGTGATTTAAAAACTTTTCACTATAACCTAAGTAAACGTTGTTCGATTCAGATAAAATTGCTATAAATAAAAATGAAATCGACGTCAACCGTTAAATAATCGTGGGAAGAAAATGCTCAAATATTTGAAATGAAGTTTTGAACATAGTGGAACTTATGCAAAGTCGTTCTGACGCGTGATTAGTGCTGTACTAAAGAGTGCGACTTACATATGTTTCTTGCAGTGGTCAGGCGTTTAGTATGACGCTAATCATACGTCAACACGACTCTGCATAAGGCCCAGTAGAACTAAGATTGAGCAAGGCTTTAATCATATAAACTTCGTTGAAGCAGGTATTCTAAGGGAAAAATGGATTATGAATTTATGCCCAAAAGACAGTATTTCAGGAGTCTGTCATCTTGAAATTCAGTGCATCAACTCATTATTAGAAATAAGTTGACGCTTATCCCAACCTTTTCAAAGTTTCAATTTCTAAAGGTCGAATGGACAATTTCCATAACATTTTGAATGATTTGTCATCTGTGTGAGCAGTTTACTGATGTTTTTTTCGCATTTTTTCTTGTGTTCTTCAAAAATATTCCGTAGTAGTCATCACAAAATTATAAGTACAGCAACACACTATATAACTGCATTATCGATTATCCTGAACTAAATCGCAAATTGTGCGTTCCGTTGAGTCAAACTATTACAGAATATACCCGCTTATTGTTAGGATTAGGATTAGGAATTAGATTTCTGGGCGTTTCGCATCTAAGGCCATTTAGCCCGTCAAGTTAGAGGGGCATTATGTTAGGTATTATCACGGCATTTAGCTGGTGTAAATGAGGGAAACCCAGGGAAACCTCAGTCAAGATATGTCGCCGGTAAAAGCTGCTACACCTTTTCGACAGAGTGTCCCCAACGGGAATCGGACCCCTGCTTACTTTTAAGTTTCTTGTCCTTATAGATGATATTACTCTGCGTTAGTGTTATTGCTCTTTTTTTTGAACATCCAATTTTGTTACAAGTGTTGAGAATACCTCAATTTCGGGTTTCAAAATCGACAATATCGAACATTAACAGAAACAAAAAGTACATTGTAAAATAATGGAAACAAAATAGTAGCGCTCTAATGAAACGGGCACATAAAACACCAGACGAAGAAGTGAATGATATGGTGATAAATATTTTCGTCTTTGCCGCTCAAGAAATATCTCTGCGAGTCGAACATCTTAGTGAATTGCTAAGATACGTATGTACATTATAAACTGCATTGTCTCTTTTATCGTATTGCACAGTTCAATTCAAGATGAATTTCTACATACAGACACTATAAGAGTATTCAACAATATCAACATGATATGTAAGTACTGTTCTGCTTACAACATAGCGTATTGATGCATAGTGCATTGAGCAGGACACTTTTCTACGTAACATAGCCATGATACAAACCTCTACGTCTTTATCTTAGACACCCTTCAAACTTGGACAGTTTTCGAAGGAACTGCAGGTGTCCAAATTGGAGGGGTTTCACTGTATGTTAACGGACAGTTGCACAATGTTCGCTTAAATGGTTCAGGGAATGATCTCTGATTGGTGTTCGTATGCGGTGGAAGTGAATTGCTAGCAAGAGATCTTGGATAAGTATGGATACTGAAAGTACGAAAAGAACTGCAGACTTATCGCAGTCTGAAGTAGAACTGCTATTAGAAATTGCTATCAAATATAAAAACATTCTACAAAATAAACGGACCTACCCTTAACAGCACAATTATATAGCAGGCATATGCCTATCATATTCACTCAGGTACATGGTAATATGTCCAGTATGTGCCTTATATACTTCTGACAAACAAATCACATGGATAGCAAGTGATAGTCACAGTCTATGTCCGCCCCTAGGCACGTGCCTGACATGTACCTGGGAAACGTGCCTAGTATGTTCTAGGCATGTTCCCCATACCGTACGCGTCAAACAACCACAAAATTACTCTCCCAAAATATCTTAAATAGCCTATATGCGTAATGTTTTTACATTAAGGTTAGTCTAAACAACACTTTAAAAAAGTAAAAAGAACATAGGGCTACCCCAGGATGGGCGCGAACCACCAACCTTCGGATTATTAGCCGCGTGCTCTTCCGACTTAGCCACAGAGGCGATGAAAAGAACGTTGCTTGTAGAGGAATAAATTATTGAGGTCTTTTGCATTCGGCTAATCAGAGTGCTCCTTTAACCGCATATATTCGACTATAGCCGTTTGGGATCAGATAAACCTGGTCGCCATGTAATTTTATAACAAACTGACGAGTGTCTACTTTATTTCAGGGTTCTTCCATATTCACTTTCAAATGATCTGCGAGAGTTGCCATCTAATAAAGTTGATGCGTTTATTGCTTGTAGAACACAATCGCTTAGAAAAAGAAGCAACAAATGCATCAAATGTGGGAGGTGAATTTAGAAAACCTAAATGGCGAATGCCTAGCACATCTTGTGCTGTTAGGGTATTGGAAACAATATGTATCTAAAGGACGTACCTAGAACATGACATATATATGTCCCAAGTGACGACATAAAAACAAATGAATGTTAGAGTGCGAAACTGAGACATATATATATACAGAATATATATATATATATATATATATATATATATATATATATATATATATATATATATATGCTATATTTGTGATACATATTTGCAAATATCAATTAGGTGTAAAAAGTACCTAAAACTTTAGGTACCTGAAGTACATACTTAGCGCATGAGTATCATATGTGCCAAGTGTCGGGTACCTAAAAAGTAGCTGGGACACCTAAATGGCATATGCATCTTGTGCTGTTAGGGACGTTGTGTCGTGGAGCGACAAGAACTGCACATTGAACAAAATAGCTGTAGAATTTAACAGCAATAGCGGCTATTTTCCACGGTAGCCCAAAATTCTCACAGAAAATGAGAACTTAAAAAAAGGAGCTACGGAAGAAGGCAGCCCACGAAAAGCTGTCAATGTTAAAAACAGGAGGAGGTCCAAGTGTAAAAACGGAGCATTTCATCACTTATCTTCTAACTCAAGGAAATTTGTTCTTTCCACGTATATTGGTGGTCCGTGAACTTTGTGATTGTCAATAATTTTCATTAATCGAAGAATTTCATAATTGTCATCTTCGCTGGATAAATCCGACATTCGCCCCACTCCACCCTTCACCATACTACCACGTTATATGCAAATCATAAGCGATTGACAAAATTTTCCGGAATCCGGTTTTCGGAAAATGTATTTTCCGAAATCGGAAATTTCACTTTCCGGATTTCGGAAAAAATCCAGATTTAGAAAAAATCTGAATTCAGAAAAATTCCGGAATTCGGAAATATTCAGGATTTCGGAAAATTTCTGATGTCAGAAAAATTCAGAATTCGGAAAATTCTGGAATTCAGAAAAAATCCTGAGTTTGAAAAAAAAAATAGATTTTTCCGAAATAATTTTTTCCTAATTCCGGAAATTTCCCGGGATCCAGATATTTCCGAATTCCGGAATTTTACCGATATTAATTCCCCAAAAGTAAAAATTCCGGAATTTTCTATCCCTACACATCATTTTGTCTGCACGCATCATATACAGCAACGAGAATTTTGTTCTAAACCAATTCAGTGAAAAGATATTTTGTGTTATATGGAATCGTCCTCAAAATAAATGTAATTACTTCAAAAAAGTGAGACTCAAAAAACTGACCTACTTTTCCGCCCTCCCCACCCCATATAAGCAACAAGTGCGCATACAGGTTATTATCATGTAGTGGTCCACTTCGTTGCTTCACATACCAATTTTTATGAGTGTACCTCCAAGTTGGGGGTGGCTTCCCAAAAAACCTGATGCTAAAAATAAAAAATAAAAAATTATCCTCCCTCCTCCGCCGTGGTACCTCCCAAATACAAAATTCATACCAGTGGAAAATTTCATCCTTCAGAAATACATTGATGTCAAAATTATCTTTTTAGTTTAATTAGGGTCTTAACAATTGATGTTTAAAGTCTTAACGTAGCAGTTGCGTCAATCGACATTTAAAGGTTAATATAAATAAACACTAACTCAATACATGATGCGGAACATTGTGTATTTACAGAGGAAATTCCTATGAGTTTATATTTGAAGGAGCTAGTTTAATAGATGCAATTATTTTAATATGTTTAATAATGGGACATTCCATGCGAAATCAACCAATGAAATGGCAAATTCTGACCTGCCGATCTTAGATTTTTGCAAAAAAAAAAAAAAAAAAAAAAAAATGCACAGCTTTATTACAGCGGAGATGAAAAAATCCTAAATATTACCTCTCTCCTTCTGAAAGTGTCCCCATACAGGGTGTTAAATAATTGCAAAAAAAACCGGCATTTTTCAATTACATTGACTCTTAAAAATTGTCTTAAAATGGTTAATGTGTGCACTAGAAACGTGGAACAAACACCATTGGAAAGCCTAAACACTGCTCTACATGGTTTACCCTATTAAAAAAAAACCTGTAAAATAAAAAAAATAACACTTCAAAAATTAAAATAAAGATCTGAATTTTGAATTTGGCATAGAAATGTCCCTCTAAATTTGTTCAAAATTGTCCAGATTGTAGTCTCATATGTGCACTAAAACACCACAAAGTTGCATTTTGGGCACTCAATGGGATCCGATTCAAAATTTAACATAAACCAAGCATTACACGATATTTACCATGTGAATATCTGGGTTCAGTTCGATAACCATTCGCCTGGGGCTATTTACCTGCAGCATCAAAGGAATTTATATTCAATTTCAGTTGTTTATTGATGCATTCAATTTGAATTTACACAATTATCCAGCTTTTGAGTTATTTAGAGAGGTATTACGTTTCCAAACATTACTTAATACAGGTCATTATTATTGTTAGTCAGTATGGATGTTTCTAAATTTATGTTGGCTACGTTGATACATGTTATTTTCATTCCTTAGTTTCAGGCTTGCTATTACAGAACATATTATGAAAGGGAGGGATATATTTTCCTCCCTTTCACAATATTTGTATCAAATGTGTTATGAAACACAGTGACACTGCTCACAATCACTTCACACACTTTCAGCACAAACAATTAGTCAATCAATTATTCTTCCTATTTCAATGATGCACTTCTACATGTCTGTAACAGCAATACTATTTTATTATTTTTGACGGACTTACTTTTGCACCTAGAAGAGTGACATTTTGTACTAACATTCAGCTTACCGAGTAGCATTTATCAGATTTTTTCAGATCTCTGCTTTAACACAGGTGGAGTCCAGAGGGACAAAAATGTAAGAAATGGATATTTAAAAAAATCCCTTTTTTCGTGATTTTTACGCCTTAGATATATGATGGAGACATGTAAATTGTACCGTTTGAAAGGAAGTTCTATTTTGAAGAGAATGATGCACGACTTATGATCCTAGGATAAATAGAGATCTCTTAAGAAATTTCTACACAAGATCCGGTTTTATACGGTAATCTGGGGTATTGTGGGTATATTACTTTTGGCAGGCTTACTTTTGCACTTAGAAGATCGAAATTTTGCACAAACATTCACTCCATCGAGTAGTATTTATCAGGCTTTCTTTCAGATCTCTGCGTTAACACAGCTGTGGTGTCTACAGTGGCAAAAAGTTTTAAAAAGTTTTATTTTAATCCAAAAACACCTTTCTTCGCAATTTTTCCGCCTCAGATACATGCTTGAGACGTGAATGATACCCTTTGAAAGGCAGTTCTATTTTGAAGAGAATGATGGGCGAACCATAATCCTAGGGTAAATAGAATGTCTTAGGAAATTTTTACCTGAGATCCTTATATATATATATATATTGGTTAGGCCAAAATTTATTATGGCAGGCTTCTTTCGCACCTACAAGATTGAAAATTTTCACATACATTCACTCCGCCGAGTAGTATTTATCAGACTTTCTTTCAGATCTCTGCGTTAACACAGGGGGGTCTTGAGTGGCAAAAAGTTTTAAAAAGTCTTATTATTATCCCAAAAATACGTTTCTTCGCGATTTTCCCACCTCAAATATATGATGGAGACATGTGAATGGTACCGTTTGATAGGCAGTTCTATTCTCAGGAGAATGATGAGTGAACCACGATTCTAGGATAAATAGGGGTGTCTCAGGAAATTTTTTTACCTAAGATCAGGGTCTTCTGCGGTACTCTGGGACATTGTAGAGATTATTTATAAATATTTTCCCGCCCTTACTGTTCAAGATAAAAGCTTGAAACTTTGTTCACCCCTTAGTATTTTTCAGTTGATTTCCAGAGCTCTATGTTAACACAGGGGGAGTTCAGAGGGGCACAATTAAAAAAAAAAATATTTTCAGAGAAAAATTCCGATTTCTCTCAAACTTTTCAGTCTCAGGAACATGGGAGGGAAATATGAATGGTTCCATTTGAAAAGTTGATCTATTGTGAAGAAACAAGGTATGAACCATGATCCTAAGATAAATAAGGATGATGTTGTGGAAGCTTGACTGAAAGTCTATAATTTATATTTTAAAAAAGTCAAAATTTAAAAGGTTTCTTTTTCATTCGCTCTGCCGCGTGTATTCTCAGTCGGTTACCTTGAACATTTAAAAACCAACGAGTTATCATCATTGCGAATGGTTCATATTTGTATATTTTTTCTTTATTTGAAAAAAATGAAAAAATAAAGGAAAAAAAGGGGAAAGGAAAAGGAATTGTAAGGAAAGGTGCTAAAACCACAACAAGGGAAATAAACAACAAAACTGAACAGAAAATAAAGAAATAAAATAAAAATAAACTAGTAGAAATCAACATAAGCTTAAAGGGTTACATTTCGTTACATCATGTAGTTCGCTACTTTCCCGATAGATGGAATAATGTCTTGAGCAGAAGAAGCAGAAGCAGTCTACCAAGGGAGCCACCACACGGATAAACTATTAACTACAATGTCTCCGTTACATTGCATACTGGAAAATGATTACAACTTTTTTATATATACAGTGTCTCAAAATCCCTTGACGTAGCGTAACTCTGTTATTATCAGAGTTGTAACAAAATGTAAGAGGGGAAACAGTTTCCAAAAATGATTTTTTCAACCTAAAGCGAAGGATATATTTTTTTTTTAATTTGACGAGTCGTTTGGGCTGTATACTCTTTATGCGCTCAATGTTAAATGAAAATGAAATTTACCTGGACCCAAAACATAAGTGAATGAAACTGGACTGACTTTTACGCTAACCTGTAGATGGTCAACCCCCATGCCCTATTCACCATACTCTTACAAAATTTACTCACCTAAAGCGGATTCTAAATGAGGAAAAGAGGTTTAAATATATCATACCGGCCTGAAAAATAAAACTTTTTCCCCCCCGCAAAAGCTTGAAGAGGTGATTTAACCTAATTTACACATGCTGATTTCAAATATCAAAACCGTTTTCGCCTATCAAATACAGTTTTTTACTATTTGCAATCGAAATTTTTTATATTGTCGTAATGTCGATAGAAAACACTATAATAGAGAATATGTGTAATTTCAATGGAACATGACGCTGGCCCACCAAAGATATCTTACTTGTAGCACCTACACTAATGAAGCACTAACGCTAGGGGTTGATGCACTAACAAGGAGACTTACGGAAGTGTCACTCACCGATTTGAATGAAACTTTGAACATTTGTAGAACATCGAAAATTAATTGACACCTATTTTTTACTTCGGCAATGGTGCGGGTTTAAGGGTAGAAACCATCTTTTGAATCGTTAGAGGTAGTCTCAAAGCATATACAGAAAACAATCATTTAATGTAGACGTAAACATCGTTAGTGGTTCTTTATTACTTTTACTTTCCGCAAATGTCATCGTTAGTGCTCCAGAGAGAACATCTGTCCTCCAGAGAGACAATAAAGAACTACTTACGATGTGTGAAATTTAAATTGTGTTCTGAAGTAGGTATTGTACCAATGTCTGTTTGCAGGAAATTAAAAGGCCAATAATGAGTTTTTAAAAATATAGGCATTATTTGTGAGTACTAATGATGGTGTATGTGGCATATCAAAGCAGTAACGACCTAGCCGTAACCGCTATCTGTGCAGCAGTAACGATGCAATATTCTGCACTAACAAGCACTAACGACGGCTGTAAATGAAATTGTGATTAGCCGTAGATTTCGTCCCTGGTCTGTTATAACGAAGTTCGCAGACAAACAATGGTTTCTAAGAAGAAAGAAGCCGTTATGTGTCAAGCACTAACGACATGATATACAGCATTAACGAGTACTAACGAAGAACTAATCTATATTATAAAATTGAAAGTGACTATGTTTGTGACTCTTAATAACTTGAACCGCCCGACCGATCTCGATCAAATTTTCAATGTAGATGCGGTTCTGGCCTGGAAATGTTTTTAGCTATTTATTTTGACGGTGCAACTTAGGGGAGTGGGAGGAGGGATACATAGAAAAAATAAATAAAACAATAATTCTTGAACCACCCGACCGATCTTAATCAAATTTTCAATGTAGATGAGGTTCGGCAGTGGCATGATTTTAATCATTTCACTTTTACGGAGAAATGTAGGGGCGGGGGGAGGGAGGATATACAAAAATCAATAAATGTAAAAATAAAAGTGACTATGTTCGTGAATTAATTACTTTTGATGTTAATCAAATTTTCAACATATATGAAGTTCGAATCTGGGAAGTTTTTTATCATTTCATTTTGACAGTATATTTTAGGGGAGGGGGGAGGAGGGGAAATATATGAAAATGAATAAAACTTAATAACTCTTGAACCACCCGATCGATCTCGATCAAACTTTCAACATAGATACGGTTCGGACCTGGGATGTTTCTGTGGTTTCACTTTTATGGTGCAACCTAGGGGAGGGAGAGGGGGAGATATATGTAAAAAGAATAAAAATAAAAGTGATTGTCTTTGTGACTTCATCACACTTTAACCACAGGACCGATCTTAATCAGATTTTCAATATGGATAAAGTTCGGGCCTGGGGTGTTTTTTATCATATCACTTTGACGATAGAACTTATGAGAGGAGGTACTAGGGGAAGATATATAAAAATAAATAAAACTTAATAACTCTTGAACCACCGGACCGATCAAGTTCGAATTTTCAACCTAGATGACGTTTAAACCTCAGATGATTTTTGTCATATCACTTTGACGATGTAACTTAAAAGGAAGGGGAAGACATTTACAAATGTTCGAAAATGACAATATCAGTGTCGAATCTATAGTTTTTGAGGTCGCTGAGATGAACACTGACACCTCTGATGCCATTTAAATCAATATAAGGTTCAGCTCTCCAATAATTGTGGAAAGGGAAGGGTATATATGACTGACTAACGGAACATGTTATTATTTTTTCTTAACCAATAAAGCGGGTAATTTATGCTAGTGATAGATAAAATCAAAATTGTGGTCTGCTGTAATTTTTGTGTGTGGTGTTTTGGCATGAAATTAGAAGGAGAAAATGGATGTTTTAGAAATGTAGGCTTTATATGTGGAGCATTAACGATGAGATACGCAGCACTAACGAACACTAATGACGGGTGTATTAAAAATTGTGGTCTGCTTTAGATTTCGTCCCTAGTCTTCTGGCATGAAGTTAGCAGGACAAGAATGGGTTTCCTGAAAAATGTATCCGTTATCTTTGAATCACAAACGGTGGGATATGCGGCACTAACGAGCACTAACTAAATACTAATTTAAAATGTAATCAAAAATGTATTCTGCCATAGGTTTCTTCCTTGGTGTCCTGCCATAAAGCTAGCAGGCCATTAATGGTGTTCTTAAAATAAATGTAGCCGGTATCGGTGGATCACTAACGGTGGGATATGCGGCACTGACAAGTACTTACGAAGCACTAATCACTGGTGTAATCAAAATTGTGTTCTGCTGTGGATTTCTTCTCTGGTCTCCTGCCATAAAGTTAGCAGGCCAATAATAAAATTCTTAAAAAAAAAAGTAGCCGATAGATGTGAAGTACTTAGTATAAGATATGCAGTACTAACAACACTAGCTATTAGATGTGCGGCACTAAAGAAGCAATAATGATATTTAATCAAAATTGTGGTCTGCCGTAGATTTCGTCCCTGGTCTGCTGGCACGAATTTAGCATACAAATGTTACCTGTGAAAGTCGTTATCTCTGAAGCACCAACTCACAGATGAGAAAAATAAGAATCTAACCGGGGGGAAAATCTGATGTGCATAATAAATGGACAGGCAATAAGCCTATTATGTAATTTGTAGTAGTAATTTCTATTGAATATGTAGTCTTATTTACACATGTATAGTGTCTTATAGTACGACTAGACCACAATTTCTTGTACTTCTGGTAAATTTTGGATTGTGTTGAAAACTATATGCGAAGTCTTTCTGAGTCAATAAAGTGACAAATGTTGTGGGAAACGTCTTACAGTTTCTTTTTTAATTATCTACTGCATGTAATTAGAAACATAGTCTGAAAAAAGATAAATGTAGCCACAAATATAATACAGACACAGTAATCCAAATAATAATACAAATGAATTTGAGTTGAGTTGATTTTGAATTTAACGGCCCTTTTAGCAGCAAGGCTATATGAGACGGGACCTACTGATTAACATGGAATCTGAACCACATGAGCTCCAGCCGGGAATCGAGCGTTGCGTGTTGGCATGAAATTAGGAGGGAAAAATTGATTTTTATTTTAAATTGTAGCAGTTGTCAATTGTACACTAAGGATGGGATATGCAGCACTAACGAGCACTAAGTATGTGATGTACGGCACTAAAGAACACTAACAAAGAACTAATGACAGATGTAAAAAAAATTGTGTTCTGCTGTCTATTTCGTCGCTGGTCTGCTTGTATCAAGTTAACAGGCTAGTAATGGCTTTCTTGAAGAAGAAGCCGTCATTTCTGTAGCACTAATGGTTTCATATGCAGCACTAAAGAGCACTAATGAAGCCTAATGAAAGGCTTAATGAAAATGGTGGTTTCCCGTAAATTTCGTCTCTGGTCTGGTACTATAATGTTAGTAGATCAATATTGCCGTTCTTAAAAAATGTAGGGCCTAACCTTTATTAATGGATCAGTAACGATGGAATATGCAGCACTGACGCATAATGACGAAGCAATAATGACGGGTGTAATCAAAATTGTGGTCTCCAGTTGATTTCGTTCCTCGTTTCCTGGAGCGAAGTTGGCAAGCCAATAATGAATTTCTTAGAAAATGTAGCCGTTATATGTGCAGTAACAACGATGGGATATGCAGCACTAGCGAACACTAACAATGGGATGTGCGGCACTAACGAGCACTAAGTAAGGACTAGTGATGGATGTAATCAAACTTGTGGTCTGCCGTTGATTTCGTCCCTGGTCTACTGGCATCAAGTTAGCAGGCAAATACTGGTTTCTTAAGAAATGTAGCACTATTTGTGAGGCACTAACAATGTGACAACGGGCTGTGAAGCACTAATGAACATTAACGATTGGATGTCCTGCACTAACAAGCACTAACGAAGTACTAGTGACAGATGCAATCAAACTTATGGGTTGCCGTCTATTTCGTCCCTCGACGATTGGCATGAAGCTACCTAGTCAATAATGGTTTTCTTCAAGAATGTAGCCGTTATCAGTGAAGCACAAAGGGTTTATATGCAGCACTAACGGGCACTAACGAAGCACTAATGACGGGTGTAATCAAAATTGTGGTCTGATCTAGGTTTAGTGGGTAGTTTTTTGTCATGAAATTATAAGAAGAAAATGGAGTTTTCAGAAATGTAGCACTTACTTGTCGAGCGCTAACGATGGGTTACGTAGCTATAGTTGACATTCACGGATCACCAATGGCAGGAGTAATCAAAATTGTGATCTGCGTAGATTTGCTCCCTGGTCTGCTGACATGAAGTTCTTTAAAATATGGAGGTGCGGAAGCTCAGTGGTAGAGCGTTCACCTCCGGTGCTTGGGGTCCCTGGGGCGATCCCAGATCGTGTCATGTGGACTTTGTTGTGGACAAACACCGTGCTCGTGGGCAGTAGCGTAGCGTGGTATTCCGAAATGAGGATGCCAAAGTTAGTCACTTGTGCGATACAATATTACTAAAATCACCAATACATAGCTATACCGATGGGAAACATAGCGTTGTAAAAAATTTAGGGGAGGTCCCCTAATTGGTGGCCTAGTGGGGCATAAAGAAGGAAATGCGTGGATTACGTCAGAAGCCAATAAGCAATTGTCTCAGCTTCTGCTTACCACTAGCGTGTGACAAGAAAACTCGGCCCCGCTGTTGTATGCACATTGTTTCTATAGTTCCCTTTTTCTTTCTCCGCATACCATACTTCAATCTCTTTCTTTAAAAAGTCACCCCTAGAAATTTGTCATCTTGAGTCCGGAACTCAGACGCCCATTCGTGAATATGGGCCTGAGTGTATACGTATATCATTTGAAGATGCAAATAGAAAACACTTAAACCAACTCTGGGGGCCTGTTTCTGTGTATGTATTTCGTTGTCAGATATCTAGATACTGAAGGCAGGGGCGCAAATCTGTCTTCAACATTCGGGGAACGGGTAAGACCGTTCCCATTTTTTTTAAAGCGATGTTCAAAATATTTATGAAGTTGAAAAACAATGCTATGGAGGATCAGAGTTGTCTTCAACATTTGGAGGAGGGCAGATTTGAGGGAAGAGGGCATATTTGAGGCTTACTCTGGGGGAAGGGGTGATGAAACTCATATTACGGTAGATGAATCTGATTTCTGAGGTGAACCTGTTGTATATTATATACCAGGCGATGTAGATGAAATTGTGATACGTATCAAGTGCCGTGAACACATTCTGAAATCTGAATACATGCATATTTATAATTGATATGTTTCTATTTACGCATCCACAATGATCTACACTAAAATTTTAGGACACTTGTTTTGTAATAATATAAATAATGACTTCCCCAAAACTATGAAAGAAAATCAACTATGTATGGCGCAATAATACTCTTATTTGAGCAAAATTATGATGATCACAATAGCATTATAGAAATCGTTACAGGAATTAAACAAATAGTTGAAAATAGACTAACAATAATTAATGACAATGAAATATTAAAAAAAAACATTATTCTTTTTTAAAAATGAAACAAGTCAAGGGACCTCAATTTCATCCCACTTTCCTTTGTGGCATTCGGATACAAATCAACACAATTTCAAATCGGATGGAGGGAAGATGTCCCCCTTATCTCCTCGGGATATGTGCCAATGACTGAAGGCCCTAGCAATCTTTGCGATGGGCGGGAATGCTGGCTCTCTTGGTCTACCAGATCGGTGACCGTGATTCTACAGAATGCTTTATATTTATGCTTGTGTGTGTGAGCTCCCTCAAAGAGTTTCTGGCCACGCCACTGGATATACTATGTATTTATGATGAAGATTAATAGTTTGCCTTTAATTACGATTACAATTACGATGCATTTAATTACGATTAAAGCATAACTATTTTTATACTATTATTTACATAACCAACATGCTTCAAAAAGGCATTGGACTAGCCATTTCTGTTTTGTTCTATTTTCTTGACGTTAGCGCTCGTACGTTCTGTACAGAAACTATAGCTTAGTTCAAAATAGATAGAGTTGGAAATACTTGAAGATATGCCAGCGTATATCTAAGGCAAAATGTAGAATTGCAAGGGGTGAAGGGAGTTAAGAAAGCAAGTAGTTGCGCATGCGCACTCCACAGAAAGCAGACGAAAATCCCGTTTCTTGCAGTAGGCCTGGATGCTCAAGGAACATAGCATACAAGAGGAAAGATAGAAAATGTCCATGTCAGTGACGCGCATGCGTAGGTTCCGCTTATCAAAGTAAGGCGAGAGAGCACATTCAGAAGATTGCACTGAAAATAATTACAAGCAAACAATTTATATACTGTGGTTTTCTGTGGTTTTCTATAGGTTTCGTTCCTTGCATGTTGGTATGAAATTAGGAGTGGAAATTGGATTTTAAAAAAAATGTTGCCATTATCTCTGGAGTACTAACGATGAAATATGCAGCACTAACGAACTCTAACGAAGCACTAATGACGCGTGTAATTGAAATTGTGGTCTGCCGTAGATTTCGTCCGTGATCTGCTGGCATGAAGTTAGCAGGTCAATAATGACTTCTTAAAAATGTGGCCGCTATCTGTGGAGCACGATGGAATATGATACACTAACGAGCACTAACGAAACACTAACGATGTGTGAAATCGAAATTGTGGCCTATCATAGTGGCCAGCCAAGTTCATGGACATCAGCAATCAAGTTCTCCTTCCCCGTACAGTATTACTATATCGTCAAACATGGCAATCTCTGAACAACACGTCTTTAGGACGGCTGTTAAGGGACTTTTGGAACATTCTGTATTACTGAGCTTCTGCTTAGCTTACACTACCTAAAGTGAGAAGCTAGCAGTGAGTTTTGCAAAATCAACAATTTAAGTCAATTTTCTGAAGGTCGAAGAAAAAGAATTCATCGAGAGCAGACACTCAGCATTTCTAAAGGAATTCCTCATTCACATCACAGATACTTAAAGGCATTTAAAAAAACTCAAATTTAATTCAAATGTACTGGTAGTTATTGGTAAATTCCCGCTCAGAGAATCCTGGATTCGCTTATATATATATATATATATATATATATATATATATATATATATATATATATAGAGAGAGAGAGAGAGAGAGAGAGAGAGGGCACGACATTTCAGGCCCAGTCCCCATTCTTCTTGCACAGATTTAATTGAAGCAAATGCCTATTACCAAAATCAAAATTCAAAACTTCACTCCTGAAATAGGCCTATATACAATGGTGTCATTCAGTCAGTTCTCACCGGTTTGCTTGAACTAGTTAAATTTTGTCAGCTCCTTCCAACTGGTTGTTAAGTGTTTCTCTAGCTCTACATCCAGTATTTACAAAGAAAAATTTCAAATACTATTTTTAAAAATTAATATACAAAATATCAAGTATAAAGGTGCTATATGATTCATTCCAAGTTAGTATCACTAATATCATTGGATATAATAATAATAATAATAATAATAATGATAATAATAATAATAATAATAATAATAATAATAATAATAATAATAATAATAATAATAATAATAATAATAATAATAATAATAATAGTAGTAGTATTCAGTCCACTTTCTACCAGGGAAGCAAGAAAGTTCGTGCGCTTTTATACTATGGAAGAAAACTATCAATTACAGGGTTTTATTCGTTTGTTTATTCGGCAAAATAGCCTCCATTTGCTTCTACAACCTTCTCCCAGCGCTCAACAAGCTTGTAAATGCCAGTTTTGTAGAATATTTGTTCCCGAGACTCGGAAAACTCAGCAACTGCATTTTTGACGTCTTGTTCAGTCTTGAACTGCCTGCCACGCATAAAGTTGTCTATGGCCAAGAATAAATGGCAATCCGAAGGGGCGACATCTGGGGACTAGGGAGGATGAGATACAAGCTTCCAACCAAGTTCTGAGATTACTTCCAGCGCCTGTTTTGCGGTGTGAGGGCGCGCGTTGTCCTGGTTATAGAGCACACCTCTTTTGTTTACTAGTGCTGGCTGTTTCTGTGTCAGGTTGGTGGCTACCGTTCTCAGTTGTGATGAGTACACATCTTTGGTAATTGTCTTACCACTTTCCAAGAATTCGTAGTGCACGATACCGTTTGTAGTCCACCAAACACAGAGCAAAACCTTGTGTTGATGGATGTTCGGTTTTGCAGTCAAAGGCTTCGGATCATTCAGTGATAGCCAATGGTATGACCGTTGTTTATTGTCATGCATGACCCACTTCTCGTCACAAGTTATTATACGGTCCAAAATTGGACAGATTTTGTGTCTCGTCAACAAAAATGAACAGATATTCAGTCTTAGAACTTGGCTCATAGCGGTCAGCTCGTGAGCGACCCACTGACCCAGTTTTCAGTCTTCCCCAACTGATGCAGACTTACCCGAATAATTTTCCTGCTTACCTCGAATCGGTGAGCAAGTTCCTCGCATGTTTCACTGGAATAATCTTCAATAGAGGCCTTCAGGTGGTCCATATCCACTGATTTAGGCTTCCCAGAGCGAGGCTTATCTTGAAAGGTCTCGTCACCAGTTGAAAAGGTCTGGAACCATTTTTGTGCTGTACATTTACTTATTACACCCTCTCCGAGCGCAACACATATCTTTCTAGCTGCTTCTGCACCATTTGTCCCCAATTTAAACTCGTAAAGCAAACAAGCTCTAAAAACTTCATTTGACACTGACATGATCACGAGCGATTTTTACACACTACACTCACAAATGCGTTGTTATATTCACCGTGGCTGATGCGTCAATGAATAAGCTTTCCCAAACAGTCAAAACTTTCATGCTACGGGGACAGATGTCGCCGCAGCAGCCAAATGGAAGCGGGAGTGGTTCAAAAGCGCACGAACTTTCTTGCTTCCCTGGTATATTGGTCATATTATAGAACCGTTTGTTAGAGGGTAATCACAAAATCCGTGGAATTCAAACAAACACACACACACACACACACACACACACACACACACATATATATATATATATATATATATATATATATATATATATATATATATATATATATATATATATACAGGGTGATTCAGTAATGTTGGACAGCCCTGAATAAATCGGAAACCAGAAGAGATATTAGCAAGAGTGTGGTGGATCCAGATACTTGTGGAAGGGGGACGTCTTTTGAGGTACCACACAATGCTACCAGGTCAACAGCGTTGCCAGCTCAGTACAAAGTTGTATTTTTTTAGATGGAACATACATAAGTTTATGCCATCGAAAGAATTAGTACAGAATGTGAATACCAACAAGCGAAACCGCACCTGTCAGTGTTGCCAAATAAGGAAGTTATAAAGCTTCAAAGATCAATAAATTAAAGTGTTCGTAGAGCAAAACTAGCAAAAAGGCAAGAAAATTAATACTACGTAATGAAAGGGAGTAACCGAAAGAGTAAACCAAAGAACGCACAGCATCCAGTGAATAACAGGGTTGCCACAGCAAAGGGGGAAAAATTGAAAATTTTGCAGTTGCCATAGGAGGAAAAGTGCCCATATGACATAATGCTGGAAACACCATAGAAAGTCTATGTAAGATTAAGAAATCCTAATAGTGTTTGTTCGAAAGCGATATCTAACCGTTCCCGAGATACAGCAAAGGTGTGCGGGGTTTGCAACACTGCATAATAATTCCCTCGCCCTCCAAACTACAGGAACGAGTAATGAAAATTACACGTCCAACAAAATGTAAGAACTACACGGGTCTAATCGTCAAATAGAAGGCAATGATACCTTTATGTTTACAAGAACATATGATGAAGTGTGGGATTTTCCCCGTAACTCGTATGGGACACGGAGACATCATTGTCACGCAACGTCCGTGACAATATACATATTATGGTACACAAACCAAATCAGGTGTTCTTGTGATGTAGTGGTTAACGATTCGGGGTAGGACGTAGGTCGTTGGTTCGATCCCATTCAGGACTACTGTGTTTGTTCTTTCAACATGCACTATAATTACGTTAGATAGAGGCGATTTCCTTTGAAACGTTTTAGTAACGTTTCTTGGCTTCGCGTTAGGATGTAGTCGGTTGCACACATAAGAATTCCAAATCTTGAAACAATAATAATTACATGGTTGTAGCAGTGAACTATGGTTTTGAATAATAATAATAATAATAATAATAATAATAATAATAATAATAATAATAATAATAATAATAATAATAATAATAATAATAATAATACGTTTTACTGAACGCTGGAATAGGTCAGTTATAACAATCATCAATAATGTTGTTTCAACTAGCTCGTATCATGCTTGTTGATGATTCTCACAACATGAAGTCTGACAAGCTGAAAGCAAGTGACTGCCAACCCTGCCAAGCTGTCATACTGTATGAACACAGTGTATTGATCATACTAATAGTAACAATAAATGTGTGAATCAGTGTTAGATAAACGCAAGAGAAATGATGTAAAACCTACCTTGTAACATATAAGAGGAAAACTTAATCATTTTTAAGATGAGTACGCAAGATGGCGCTTGCTGTTAGATTTTGCTACTCCTGTGCTCAGTTTTCTGAAATTTTTACTTACAAGCATAAATTATTTTACAAGTAGTTGTCTCATTACGGAATATGAATATTATATTACCGTTTTTCGTGTTGTTTTACATTTTTTCCACGTAAGTATTATACACACGTGAAATACAAAGATAGTTTATTTTGACGATCATTTTAAACGTTAAATTTGTAGCCTAATATGTGTTATTTCTTTTTTCTTCTTTTCTTACCTTTCTTTCTTTATTTTTGCTGAAACTTAATTTGCTTAGGTAAAATATTATATGTTCTTGAAAATAATCTCTTTATGTTTTTGAGCTTTCATATAATCACGATTAGTTGCCTGAATCCGTTAGTGGAAAATACTAATTAATTTTCCTTATTAGGGAAGGTTGTGGAGTGTTACTCTGACTTCATATTGATACTATACTCAGTCGACTTCTTTTTACATATGAAACAATTAGGCAACCGGAGAAATCCTCGATCGCAAGCTTGTTCGAATTATCAGCGTTAAAATTTCAAAATTGAACAGATTTTGAAAAAAAAGTTTGAAGAAACCATTTTTTGAGATACACGCTTCATTTTTAGTACTGGGGTGTTTTCTTGGGTGCTCGACAGAATGGTAAGGTCAACACGTACGCATTTTGGAAGATACGGAAATTTATTGGGGAAGGGTTGAAGAGTGATGGCGTCTTTCAACTTGCAAATTGCATCCTATTTGGCACATCGGGTAAATAGGCTAATAAGATTTATTTGAAAGCAACTGTATTGCCATTCAAGTGTCACTTTCCCGTGTGGCCACCTAAACATTAAACAATGACATTTGTCTCCGAAACGCTTAGCTGCGGAACTAACTTCAACGGGACTCCCAACCCAGCAGGCCTCTGTGCATTGTGGAAAAAATGAAATATTTCAGTTTAACATCCGATGATTATACCCTTTAAGCTAAGGAAGACGATGATTAAGGCAAATGAATGATGATGGAAGAATTGACGGAATGAGAAGAAGGGAGGAAACATGAGTACCTCAAGAAAACCCATGGACATGATGGTATTCATTGTGGAAGACTGCGTTCTTGGGCTGGCTACCGGCCTGGTTCCATACTCACTCTTTTTTTTTTTTTAAGTTTTAAAGGTTTTTTTTTTTTTTTGACACCTCGTAACATTAGAAAATTGTTGTTTCCGTAACTATCGGATATGGAAGTGGAGATATAATTTTAACAACCGGTTCCAAGAACCTGAGAAATTTTAATAACTGGTTTGGGCGAACTAGGTGAATGACACCATTAAACAAAGCAATATGCTCTGTCAACGATAAGGCCATGAGCATCCTCAGCGAAGGCAAGGGGACAATCGCTTTACCTTGCATTTTCGAAAGGTGTTTGGTTGTTTCAAAACGCTTTTATCCACAAACACACGTGAAGGCACATTATATTTGGTTACACCTACTAGAATATTTAATATAGACCTATTTAATGTAGTCCACAAAGTTATGCAATAAGTCTCAATAATAATTGTTTTGCATTATGCGTTATGTGCATCAATGTATGTCGGTCTTTTGCCCCTTCCCCGCCCTTGGAAAAATCCTGCGATTGTTTCTGGATAAAAGTGTTCTTATTCGGAACTGTTATTATCTTCAGGTGTGCATAGTATCAAGTATGAACCAGTATTGAAAGATAGCGTGAAATTGTTTTGAATATATGCCACTATAAACAAGAATTAGAGAATTCATACTTGAGCTTGTTATTGTTGAAGATCATGTGATATATGAAGTACAGCAATTATGGTGCAAAAGCAAGTACTTGCAAAACACTTGGAGAATTGAAGTAGGTTAAATATACTAGCAGATTTTAATAAAATTAGCTGTAAATAGCTCGGTAGATAGATCACTTCTGGCGCACGAGATCGCTGTTTCGATCCCACTTTTCGCCAGGAAGACTTTATGTAGGACCCATAGTGTGCTTGGATTTTCTCGGTGTTTTCCCACTTCCTTCAGTCCACCATTTTGATAATCATCATCACTGCTCCTTTTAGATTCGGACTATAACCGTGGGATATTAAACCAGAAAAATTCAAATAGAACCTTCGGCACCCTAACACCCGTGCTAATCGCGTAGTTTTACTCGCTGCGGGAACTTGTGCAGAATCATTCTGACGCGTGATTACTAAAGAGTTCGAGTTGATTTTTGAGTTGATTTTAGTTTAGCGTCCCTTTCAGCAGCGAGGCTATATGGGACGTGGACCTACTGATTAACGTGGAATCCGAACCACATGAGCTCCCGCCGGGAATCGAACCCGGGTCTACCACGCCAAAGGCGCGTACGCTAACCGCTTAGCCACGGAGGAGCTCACTAAAGAGTTCGACTAACATGTTTCCTGCAGTAGTCAGGCCTTTTATATGACGCTAATCATACGTCAAAACGAGCCTGTATGAAACCCTATCTCAGATTCCTGCTTCCACCTGGATTGTGGAACAAATCTGTCTGTGTAAGTAAGCAACCTAGTAAAAGTTGATGATAGTTTTCATTTAACGTAGCCGTGTTTGGTTCACAATTTTAGTCATAATGATTACGCCATCTAAAGTAAAGTTGCACTAAGACATTCAACTTAAAAAATACATGCACTGGTGAACACAACTTACAAAATACCTGCACGATAATACAACTTGACAAAATACGGTACCACGCTTGAAATAACTAAGTCCATTTGGTTGAAAAGGTCGGATTTGTGTAATTGTTTTGTATTTGTATTCTTATTCTTAATTTGCACCTTTGAGACATCTAGTTATAGATAAATGTATAATATATATATATCTGTCATTTGCTGAGAAAATTTTACCATAAAAGTACTTTTAGTTACCCCTAATTGCAGTTTGAGTCGAATTTTGCCCAGAAAACGCTGGAATGTTAGCCATGATATTTAAGCCCCTAAAGTAAAGCTGCTCCAAGAATTGCAACTTCCCTTACAAAATTACATTTTTGAACGTACTAAGAATGTGTTTTGTCCTATCTATCTAGGTAATGATTTTGTATTTGTACACGTATCCTTAATCTGCACCGTAGAGACATCTAGTTATAAATAAATGTACAACGTTTAACTAACGTTTTCTGAGAAACTATTACCATAGAAATGATATAATTTTCCTCTAAATGCAAATTGAGTTGCACTTTAACCAGAAAAAGATGGAATTTCTAAAGTAGAGATAAGTTTTATATTAAGGATTGCAACTACGCTTATAAAACACCATTTTTGAGCGTACTTAGTCTGTTTTGTCCAAAAGATGAAATTTATGTAATGATTTCGCATTAGTATACGCCCCCAGGCCCCCGCGTTTGTCCGGCCTACGGCCTCCATCTCTTAGGTATCAGCCTTTGCATCAAGAGTGAATTTTGTGCATTTGCTCTTTAATCACATTTCCTGAATTTGGCACAGCTGGAGACTTCGCCCCCTAGATTCTCACGTTTACTCGGCCTGCGGCCTCGCACCTCTTAGATCCACAATTCTACCAAATTTCAAGTATTTTTCCTATTTCAACTATTAATATCTAAAGATAAGATTTTTTATCCTAAGAAAACATCCATTTAAATAACATGGGAATTTCTTCATCCCCCCTTTAGACCCCTTAAAAACTAAAAATATTCAGTTTGGGCAATTTTCCTGTACATTAGTCCTGGAAGGCTACACTCTTACGAAATTTCATCATTCTAGTCCTGCCGGAAGTCTCTAAACATTTTGGGGTGTAGAAGATGGCCCATATAAATAACATGGGGAAGATTTTTCAGTTTTTTCAGGTTTCAGGTTTTTCATAAAACCACTCTACATTTGGAAATTTTTATTTCTAGCGAATTACTTAGTTAACGCTAACGAAAACGTATAAGCATACCGAATTTTAAGTTTTTATTTCAATTCCAAGTACCTAAAATATGAGATTATAGATCCAAAAAAAAATGCCCATTTAAATAACATGGGGAATTTCTTCATCTCCCCTTTAGATCCCCGCCAAATTAAAAATATTCAATTTGGCAATTTTTTCTGTCGGTTTGTCCCAAAAAGCTATAATCATGTTAAATCTAAGCATTGTAACCCTAGAGGAAGTGCCAATAATTTGGAGGTGTAAAAGGTGTTGGATATAAATAACATGGGAAAGATTTTTCAGTTCCCTATAAAACCACTCTAAAGTTGGATTTTTTTATTTTTGCCAAAAGTGAATATTTTTTAATTTTTAGGGGATCTAAAGAGAGAGTATAGTATTAGTGTACCATAATGTGTATATTGTCACGGACGTTGCGTGACAATGATGTCTCCGTGTCCCATACGAGTTACGGGGAAAATCCCACACTTCATCATATGTTCTTGTAAACATAAAGGTATCATTGCCTTCTATTTGACGATTAGACCCGTGTAGTTCTTACATTTTGTTGGGCGTGTCATTTTCATTACTCGTTCCTGTAGTTTGGAGGGCGAGGGAATTATTATGCAGTGTTGCAAACCCCGCACACCTTTGGTGTATCTCGAGAACGGTTAGAGATATCGCTCTCGAACAAACGCTATTAGGATTCCTGAATTTTACATAGACTTTCTATGGTGTTTCCAGCATTATGTCATATGGGCACTTTTCCTCCTATGGCAACTGTAAAATTTTCAATTTTATCCCCCTTAGCTGTGGCAACCCTGTTATTCACTGGATGCTGTGCGTTCTTTGGTTTACTCTTTCGGTTACTCCCTTTCATTCCGTAGTATTAATTTTCTTGCCTTTTTGCTAGTTTTGCTCTACGGTCACTTTAATTTCTTGATATTTGAAGCTTTATAACTTCCTTATTTGGCAACACTGACAGGTGTGGTTTCGCTTGTTGGTATTCACATTCTGTACTAATTCTTTCGATGTCATAAACTTATATATGTTTCATTTAAAAAAATAAAACTTTGTACTGAGCTGGCAACACTGTTGACCTGGTAACCTTGCGTGGTACCTCAAAAGACGTCCCTCTTCCACAAGTATCTGGATCCACCACACTCTTGTTAATATCTCTTCTGGTTTCCGATTTATTCAGGGCTGTCCAACATTACTGAACCACCCTGTATATGCTAATGTTTATGAGCGCCCTTGATGTTTTTCTGCTAACATCACTGACGCCTAGTATTAATTAGACTTATTAAATGTAAAGACAATCATAAAAACTCTATAAATCTTAAGATATCTTTTACAGATAGTTACAGCGTAAAATGTTTTTGTATTCAACAAACCGTCACACTGCAGAGCTTTTCTGCATGTTGAGTAACAAATTTTCAGTGAGTTTTTTTTTTTTTTTATTATTATTATTAATAATAATAATGAAATATTTTCAGATATAAATAAAAAATGGTAAATTATCCCCTATGTTACAGTAATTGCAAATATTGAACGATCTCCATCAAATGTCAGTTCATTTAGAAGTTGCTCTGGAAATACACAACTTTCCCCACCACCTAGTGAGCTAGTTAGGATTCATTGGTTACTTTGCCATTAACGTAACATTGAATCCCAGCACTGTCAATACGAATAACAGACTTCGATGAAAATAAACGAAATCTTCGTTCCTAATTAATAGGATGGCCTTCTTAATTATATGCTAACGGGCGCCAAATAAGAGGGGCGGTGGGCAGAAGGTCACAGAGATTTTGTCACTTTGTATGATAATTATTTTAAAAGTCTAATTTCACATCGGCATAATTTTTAATTCTATGTTTTAAAATTACTTCAACAGAGTGGACCGTTTATCCTGATACGCCTTGTAACTTTTAAATGAATAGACAAAAATAACAGCTTCGATCTTGTATAATGAAAAATATCAGCAGTGGGGTAAAAAATAACAGTGTTGTCAACTCAGCATAAAGTTTCATTCTCTCAAATAGTACTACGTCAACTTATTATACATTACACATTTTATGACACATTACACATTTCGAATATACATGTGGAAAGAATACCATACTAGTCGTACAGTGTTGCAAACTAACGGCGCTATAATATCATAAACATCGAGTTTTGTAAGGGTTCGACTCTTGGGTCTAGCCTAGAAAGACCTCAGCAATTGGAACAAAATTTGCAGGGTTAATATCCCATTGGGCAACAACCAAACCGCGAAAGAATTAAATTTTCCATTTGCAAATACAAAGGGGGGACGGGGGAAAACCCTAAAAATGTCCAAATGGCTAAAAAATCATAAATATTAATCAGAGTAACGTACTGAAGACAGAATAATTTTTAAAAATTTTCTACTGCTGTTTCAAGGGAGCAGAGGGGGCATATTCCTCCATAAATTCCTATGGTTCGGCTCTTTGGTCTAGCCTAAAGGGAGCTGAGCGATTGGAACGAAACTTTCAGGATTAATATGCCATTGGGCAACAACCAAACCGCGAAAAAATTAAGTTTTCCATTTGCAAACACAAAGGGGGGACGAGGGCAAAATCCTAAAAAATTGTCCAAATGACAAAACTCACAAATAGTAATCTGATTAACGTACTGAAGACAGAAATATTTTTTTTAATTTTTCTACTGCTATTTTGAGGGAGCAGAGGGGCCACATTCATCCATAAAATCCTATTGTTTCGTTCCTAGATCTAACCTAGAAAGAGTTGAACGATTGGAACGAAACTTGTAGAATTCATAGCCCGTTGGGTAGCAACCAAACCGCGGAAGAAAGAAATTTTTCATTCGCAAATACAAAGGGGGTACGGGAGGCAAAACACTAAAAACTTGTCCAAATGACACAACACTCATAAATATAATTCAGAGTAACGTACTGAAGAGAGATTTTTTTTTTTTTTAAATTTTTCTACTGGTGTTTGAAGAGAAAAGAGGGGGCATATTCCTTCATAAAATCCTATGTTTCGGTTCTTGGGTGTAGCCTAGAAGGAGTTGAACGATTGGAACGAAACTTGCAGGATTCATATCCTATCAGACAGCAATAAAACCGCGAAGAAATTAAATTTTCCATTTGCAAATTCAAAGGGGGATGGGGGCAAAACCCTAAAAAAGTTTTAAATTGCATAAAACTCATAAATATTAGTCAGAGTGACGTACTGAAGACAGAAATATTTTTTTTTTAATTTCTTCTCTTGTATTTGGGGGGAGCAGAGGGTGCGTATCCTTTTATAAACTCCTGTTGTTCGTCTTGCTTTTACCCTAGAAGGATTTACACGACTGGATAAAGCTTGTTTAATTTTTATGTTTTTGGCCTGTGAGTAGAGGAATAATAAAACTGGACATTCATTTTCCGTTTTGCACATTTGAGAATGGGACGAGGCTTATCTTAGAAATATTTGTTAATGGTATAAAATTTTAAAATTTAATGAGGTGCTGAGAATCAAGTAAAATAATTCTCTTAATCCCTGTTTCTTTTGTGCAGATGTGGCATAGTAGTTCATATAAATTTATTTTTTGTCTTTTGGTTTAGCCTATAATGACTGCGATGGGTAGAAATAAACTCAAAATATCAATGTCTTTATTTTTATGATTGAATAGAGAAGAATGACATTTTCTGTTACACTTACGAGTAGATTTATTATGTATACTGTTTAGAAATTATCAGAATTTGATAAAATTTTGCAAAATTTAACTCCTTGATGCCCTAAAAGTAAAAATTATTTGTACCTTCTTTTGCTTCTCTTTTTGCGAGAGGGGAGTTTTTTTTTTTTTTTTTTCAGAATATCAGAAGATGACCTTACTTGCTTACTTTTGTACTTATTTTTGTGAGATGAGGAGGAATGTTTCCACTCCTTGCTCTTTAGTTTCAGAATAATATACATAGATCCAACATTCGTGCAACGTTACCACATGAGCAAAAAGTTTTCTCCATCTTGGTCCAAAATTTTCAAGGAATGACTCGACATGTCACTGCGGAGTTTTTGTCTGAAGCGGAATATGTAATCGTTTTACCCAATGTGCTGTTACGTTGGACATGTGCAATTTTCCATTAATTATTTTCCATACACTACCATAACTGAGTCCATTGAGCTGTATAGTGTTGTGGAATGATCATTAGTTGATCTTCCAGGATCAGCTCTTCCATTCTCCTCAATGCAGCGGCTGTGCCGGTTTTGATATACATCGAGTCCTTGGTTCATTTGTAAGGGGACTATGGCCTGTTCTGAAATTCTTGCTCCTCTCATGACAGTCTCAGAGGATAGACAATCAATACCATAGATAAGATTAATTCATCATGAATTTTCCGGGCGCTACAATCCTTCAAATTCACAAAGTTAATCAAGCTAGAAGTTTCTGTCTTCCTTTGTTGCACTTTACTGACAACTAGCATTAAGTGTAGAAAAAGTAAATATCATACATGAATAATTTTCACTTAATGACACATGCAAGATTTAATGTCTACACAGGCCGGGTTACATCAAAATCTCTCAATAATTTCTGGAAGATAATTAAAATTTTCTCACACTGTGGATCAACGTAAGTCGCTCCACGCAAGGTGAATGATAATGGAATTAGTAGCAAACTGGAATGATCCGAATGTGTATGGAATTTATTGTGAGATATTGAAGCAAAGGTAAAAGAATCTCTAATACAACATTTGCAAACTTTTTTCTTAAGTCGCTTTTTATTTTCCGTCTATCTTAGAATAATCATCATTTATCCATATTTAAACTGAATGTATATGATACATATATGTAGAAAACTGCAAATAAAATTCAAGAAATAAAACCTCTTTTTTGTAATGAAGAAGGAGTCAGAAAATTAATGTAATGAACAAATTTTAAAGGGAAAAAAAAAAGTTTGTAAGAAACTTATGTGTGCATATATGTATGATTTTTATTAGTGTGTATGTGTGTGAAGAGGAAACTCGAAAACTTTGAAAGTTTTGTTCTTGTTATAGTTTCGTTTTCACTTTCTATAAATAGTTGATTTGGAGTTTAGTGTCCCCTTCAACACTTAGGCTATATGAGATGTGGATCTAAGTTTAGGGTGGAACCCGGACCAACGTAGTGCGTTCAAATTTCAAAATTCTATCGCCGGAAATTAAACCCGAGATCATATGTACCATAGCCGCACGTGCTAACTACTAGTCTAGCGGGAAGGGTGTTTTTTTTTTTAATTTTTTATTTTTGTTTATTATCATACACTACGACTAAAAGTAGAATTTATTCATTTTAGAAATCCATGTGAGAAGTACGGAAGTGAACAATTGAGTGTTCATTTCGCAAGACAGCAAAATATATAAGTAAGAATGGATGTGAAATCTTGTTTCCAAGTACATAGACGACACGATACATGAACTAAACAAACTTAAGATTGAAATAGTTACTCAATGACTTCTCGAGGGTGATGACAGGAATTATGTATTTCATTGAAATGGGAATGTTTTCAGTTTTCTTCAAATTTTGAACTGCAGCAATCTGTGTGTGTAACGGAGGATTAATTTATACGTACGGCCTACACCGTAACTTGGAACTTTCCCTGGTAGGGCAAGCATTAATATTTGGGCCCCTAAACAAATGTAAAGTTGGACCTCTGCTGAAAAATATGAAATGAGAAGTTAGGATGCCCCTAGAATTTAAAACGTTAATATTAATTTTTAGCACTTTTTTGAATTCCAGTTGATTTTTTCTAAAATAGTACGTAGACTACATTTGTGGTTCGTCATAGGTTTGTTTAGATAGTGACCCAGTAGTAGCTGAAATTATTTTAATTTCTTTTGGAATGGTAAGGTGCGTACATTCTAGGGATGGCCAATTACGGAATTTTTACTTTCCGGAATCCGGAAAGTAAAATCGGAAAATTCCGGATTTCGGAAAAGATCCGGAATTCGGATAAATTCCGGAATTAAAAAAAAAAACGGAGTTTTAGGGTTTTATAACACTGATAATGCAAATGAGATAGATGATTTAACGCACTTTCAAAGCACAATAGTACGGAACAGAGATGGCGTGCGTCAATTAAAACTTGACCCACGACCCACTGACCCAACGCCCACCATGAACCACTCTGACCCACCACCCACCATGAACCACTGTCACCCACCACCCACCGTGAACCATTTTCACACACTGTGACCAAGCAAAACTTATCATCATCAACTCTGACACAAGATCTACGGCCTCTTCTCTAATGACTAAAGAATTTACACTAGTAATAGAAGAAGGCTATGAAACTATCACTCATCGGAGTTTGAATTTCTACGATCAATCGCTCAAGCACCGCTCTGTTACAATAACAATGGATCTGACCCTTACGAAATAAAATGGTAAAGTGTTTGTCATGGTACAAATTACGATGAAAACCAATTAAATTCTCATGGTATAATTTAATTCCTTGTTGGATTTCACTGGTCGGCATGAAAATCCTCCCACGAGGGTGAAAGAGTGCACCGGATAGATTTCGAGACGCTAATTATGAATATCTCATCGAGAAAGTTCCAGCACGTAAGTGTTTTTTTTTCTTTTTCTTTTTTTCTTTCTTTTTTTTTTTTGGCGGGGTGCTGTTTCCATAATTGACAGAAAAATCGTATTTTTCGTATGTAATATGTTTTCCGTGTTTGGAGTGCATAATTATGAATTTTTATCTTAATCCAAGAACTGTTACTAGGCTATATCCCAGGAACATTCTTTTCTCTAGCTCACGACTCCCCGGAAACGTACACTCTCCCCTTGGGTTGCAAAGATTTATTGTCGTTTCACAACGCATACACTAAAACCTAGGCGTCATTGACGGAGAAAGGTTTCGTAATCAACTTGCGATCATTCGTCGGTTCCCTTTTATCTAGACGACAGACAGATTGTTGAAAAAGGCGCCAAGACATACAGCACGTTGTCGCGCGAAACAAATATTTCAGTTTCGAATTGATCTTCATGTTAGAAGGTGGTGTTATGCTGTGTCTGTGTATACCGTAGGTGAAAAATATTTCTGCGTGAAATATTGACGTTTGTGTTAAATGAACATGCCGAGAACTTGCAACAATTCTACAGATTCATTCTGCTACATATGTGGGGAAGTGATTTTCAAGGGACAAATAGACCATTGTCACCGTTCCTGAAGACTGTACTTCGGGTGTAAAATCGGCGACCAGGATCCAAAACAAAGTTGTAACTCGTGTGCGCGTACTCTCACAGGATGGTTGAAAGGTACACATAAATCGATGTCGTTCGCCGTACCTATGGTTTGGGGCGAGCCCCGTGATGAAGTTTCAGACTGTTACTTCTGCCTGACTAAAATAAAAGGTTTATCAAAAAACATGAAACATAAAATACAGTATCCCAACTTGGATTCGACGAGGAGACCTGTGAAACATGATGTTTGTCTGCCTGTACCCGTACCACCAGACTCATACGCCCTGTGCAGTGTTTCATCCGGTGAAGAACCTGCTGCTTGTGAGGATGTTGCACAATCTTAGAGTACACAGTCAGATCCAGATTACGCTCTAGTGCCTGACACTAATGAGCCACATGTGATAAGTCAGGAAGAGCTGAATGATTTGATCAGAGACATATGCCTGCCCAAGTCTAAGGCCCTGTTGCTTGCATCATGACTTCAACAATGGAATCTACTAAACCAAGATGTGAATATATAGGAAAAGGATGTATAGGATGTATAGGAAAAAATGTATAGGAAAAGAGAGGTAAGCCTAGTTCCTAATTTTACGAAGGGTGGTGATTTGGTGTATTGAAGTGACATTCCATCGCTTATGGGACAACTGAAGTTAAACTACAACACTGAAGATTGGAGACTATTCGTAGATTCCTCTAGGATAAGTCTCAAGGCAGTGTTACTACACAATGGCAATGAAAAGCCAGCCATCCCTATTGCTCATGCTGTACATATGAAAGAAACATACGAGAACATGCGAAACCTATCGCAGAAAATAAAGTACGAACAGTTCCATTGGTCCGAATGCGCTGACCTTAAGGTTATTGCCATCCTCACCGGTTTACAAGAAGGTTACACAAAGCACTGCTGTTTCTTGTGTCATTGGAATAGTCGAGCCAAAAATCAGTACACCATCACAAAATTGCCGCCTAGGAAGCAACTGGTCCAAGGGGAGATGAACGTGGCTAAATAACGTCTTGTGGATCTGGAGAAAATATTCTTACCACCCCTTCATATCAAATTAGGGCTCATGAAGGTCTTCGTCAAGGCCCTGAACCGGAATGGTGAAGCATTTAATCATCTCAGAAAACTATGCCCAAGACTCAGCAAGGCCAAGGTGAAAGAAGGTATTTTTACGGGACCTCAAATCAGAGACGTTTTTAAGGATACTGCATTTTCTTTTAAGCTTAATGTAGTGGAAAGTGAGGCTTGGGAGGCCTTTCGAGAAGTAAGCAGTAACTTTCTAGGGAATCATAAGTCACCTGATTACAAAGACATTGTGGGCAGGTTAATTATTTCATTTCGTAACATGGGATGCAATATGTCCCTAAAGTTACACTTCCTGCATTGCCACCTGGACTTCTTCCCTGAAATGTACAGCTTGGGGGAGGTCTCTGACGAACACGGGGAAAGGTTTCACCAGCAAATAACTACCATGGAGAGGCGCTACAGTGGTAAATGGAGTGTGAATATGTTGGCAGACTTCTGTTGGAATGTGACACGCGAGACACCCTGTAATAAATATAAGAGGAGTAGCAAAACCAAGTGACACGTAAGTGTTAAAATTTAACTTTTTAAGCAATTTTATCTGCTTAATTTATATTGATATTTAAATTATAACGTGCAAATTATTATAGGTGGAGAATATCATCTTTGGGCGGATATTGAAACACCCCCTCCTCCTTGAAAAATGGTACGTCCTGGAGAAAAGCGGGTTACGGATTCGAACTCAGGACCTCGAAACCTATAGGAAAAAAAAACATTTTCGTTCGTCGGAGCGAAAAAAAAGTTTCATCTTGCCGACCAGTGTTATCGATACTTTTCAGTGGAAAAATGTGAGATGCATTTCTGACCCACTCCATCTCTGGTATGGAATACTACGGTTATCATATGACGTATTTCGAACAACAAGAAACTGAACATTTAACTTTTATCAAGGAATTTGTTTTTGAAAAATATTTGGATAAGTATCACATCAAATTATGTACATTGTTTTCCATAGACATAAAGATCGTAATGCTGTTTACAGAAATTTAGTATATCAAACCATTCCGGAGATATTAAAAAAAAAAAAACTAAAATTTTATATAATGCATAAAATGGTGTATTTGTAAGAACTTTCTAAAACAGTTTTTGACTAATTTTAATTTTATAGCATTACAATACTTTTTTTTTTTTTGAAAATTTAACTACAAAATGTCCTCGGAGTTACATACTTGAAGCTGTAATGCAAACTTTAACAATTTTTAGTATATCTTTGGAACAGTTTAAGATATCAAACTGCTGTAAACGCAATTATGATCGCCACATCTGTTTGAAAATTATCTATGGAATTTGGCGAGGTACTTATCATAGCAATTTTTCAAAATGAATGTATTGCAAAAGTAAAATTTTCAATCCCTGCCAACTTAGTTCGTATTCCTTCGAAACCTGTGATATCATAACTAGGCACTACAGTACTTATGATGTTCTTTGCCTCGTTTGTCTCATTTACGTTATTTCTGTTGTAGGGGCCACCAAATTTTGAATGTTTCTGATACTGTGATTTCCCTTAGTTTGCAACACTACATGGAATGTGGTATTGTATGATTTTTTTTCTTTCTAATGCAAATTTGAAATATGTAATAACCTGACATAATGTTGTTGAAGAAATACGACCTTAGTGGGTTGGCAACGCTGTTAATCTCGTGGTATCACATAGTATGTTAAACAATGCCCTTCTGTAGATGTTTGCATTGTAAAAAAAATCAGTGATTTTTCTCCGTTAGTTCAAAAGTTACAATAGTGTATCAAGATAAATTGTCCATCTATCTGGTTACTAGTGGTAGAACAAGTCTAGTTTAAAGAATTTATTTTTGTTTTTTTTTTTAATTAAAGTGATACATACGTTTCACGTGTGATTCCTAGTGGGAGAGCATTGAATACATTGAGAAGTTGGATCCCACTTTTTAAGTGTACATCTCGCTCTATATAAACTTTCTGATGTTAAAAAGCTCAGATACAAATAAATAAATTGAACATTCTGAATGGCTCTCTTCTATTTGATGTGCATGTTGGTATCATGGGATAAACGAATTACCATTAATAGTGAAAACATTTTAGAACATACTATTGGATTGTTTTTATATATAATCTCCTGTGATAATTTCATATGTTCGTACATCAAAGAGAGAAGGGGATGTGAAGGGAGGTGGACTAATTTCAGTGTAGATTGTTCTATTGTTCCGAGACATGTCCGTGTGCTCCTGATCCGTTCAATGACAATCTCACCATTGTTACTTCCTGGCAATACCATGTCTCATATTTCCTATTACTAGTGATGAGCGCAAGAGTCTTGGTCTCGCAGTTTGTGCAAGAGTCGTATATATATATATATATATATATATATATATATATATATATATATATATATATAGAGAGAGAGAGAGAGAGAGAGAGAGAGAAAGAATGTAAAAAGGAAGGGGAAAATCATTACATCTTTCACTTGAGTTTTTTGGCATCAGTAAAAATGCACTGGAGTGAATGTATTCTCAACAGCTATACAATCCATGTGAGTTCTTCTGCTCATATAGCATACATCTGAATTATTTCGTTTTCTGAATCGGTTGTTCACGTTTTCTGTAGTTATTACACGTTTTCAAGCCACACAAATGTCATTCCAATCAAAACTTGTTGCACACAAAGAAATGTGTCATTGGTGCTGAATTACGATGCATTCCTGATTAGAAGACGACCGAGAGCATAATTCTAGGAATTGTCACAAGGTATATACTAAGAACTTCAGTGTCTGATTCACTTTGGTCATTATTTGATTCATTTACAATAAAACATAGTTGGATTTTGGGAAATCATACAAAGAATAGTTATGTCCACAAGAAGCGGAGAAGCGAAAAGTAAACTAAAGAGTTATGGGCTGTAACGCGCCCATAAAGATTCCGGAGAGAGAGAAAGATATATATATACAAACTTACTCAACCTTTCGTTACATGGCTCAGTGGTAAAGCATTTACTTCTTCTGCAGGCGATCCCTGGTTCGATCCCAACTCGTGCCATGTGAGCTTTTTTTGGTGGACAAACACAGTACACGTGGATTTCCTCGAATTTTTTACGTTTCCTCCTACTTTCTTTATTCCATCATTTAATTCCTGATCACCGTCTCCCTTAGCCTCGGTACATAATCGATGGACGTTAAACTAGACATTTTGTTTCATTTCAAAACATATTAGTGGTTTTCTTCTTCCAAAACTAAAGATAAATTGTAGCATTGAACTTCGGTAATTCAGTACACCATAGGTGTCGACTACATGATTATCGCCTTGGCTTCCAGGCTCAAGCATCCGTTGGAAGTTTTAGCGTGTGTTATAAAATTAATATCAAAATAACATTTTCATGACATTTAAAAAAATCTTGTGCATGTGACCGTAAGTTTGATTTCATGGGCGGATGTTTATACAGTATATTGAATAATTGCTTATCAATATAAAGCCTCCTTAGGTATACGGCATATCGAGGATTGAGTGATATAACATTATACAGCAATAAATAGTCTATATTCACAAGTGAGAGTGATTTTGTACAGTTATATCAAATAACTTGATGCAGTTATTTTGTATTTCTAATATAGGTCAAAAGTATTGTATAAATTGAGATTACACACAAGACATACACAAATGGGTTGTTTTCAGTTTTCAATCAAATTATTCTAAAATATTAAGAGGTTTGATTATAATAATTATTAATTTTTCTCTCTCTTTTTTGGCCAATATTGCTAAACATATCATCATCATCTTAGCTATTCTACCATTATTGGCAGGCCACTTGCTGCAACTGAGAAGCTTCGATGCATCCTGGCCCTCAGCTAGTCAGTTCGTCTTGACGTAGCAATTGTCTGTTTTAATACTTTCCTTCAACAACAGTCGCCTTCGCTCTCTCCCTCTCTTTCCTTCCAGCATACTCTCTAACACGTCCTTGATAATACAGTTCCTCCTCAGCCAATATCCCAACCAGTTTCTATTCCTCCTTAACAACATATATCATTCTTCTTTTTCCCCTTTCCCTAATATTTCTAACACATTCTCATTCGCTTTCCGTTCAACACAGCTAATTCTTTCTTCTTTCTTTCTTCATGCCCACATTTCGAAAGCCTGCAATGTTTTCTTCGCTTTTGCGTAAATGTCCATGTTTCTGCTCCAAGGAGTGTATATTGGAATCAGTAAAAAAACTCTCAATATTTAAATGGAAGTTTGTTCAATACAAAAAATTAGCTAATCTTGGTTTAAAAGAAAAACAATCTGACGTTTTTAGAGTGTAAAAATAATTTTGCAGTTAATGGTATTTCAATAATCTGTGCGGCTTGATTTTCTTTCATGCGTCTCAGGGGTAGCCTCCACAGTTTGGCAATCAGTGGAGTGTTGGATTTGTTAAAAAAATATAAAAAGATTACGAATGTTGTGATTTATCTTAAAGTAGGGAGGTGTGGGCACCCATTTAAAAAAAATTAAGTTCATCACCTATGTTTCACAGTATCATCATAGTTACACGAAGGTAAACCATATTGCATTTAGAAGCATAATTTGTATTTTCGTTACTATTGACGCATTGTAGAATTTATTTTCCCTTATATCCAGAGTAAAATCTGCCTATGAAAAGCATAGATTTCTTAAAAGCAAGACTTGCAAGACTGTTGCAAGCAAGACCATGACCAAGACCAAGTGTTCCAGTGCAAGACCAAGAACAAGACTGGATGTGCAAGACCAAAAGCAAGACCAAGACCACCCGGGTCTTGATCTTGGTCTTGCATTTGCTCATTACTACCTATTACTAACTACAACGCTACCCACATGGCGAAGGAACTTTCCATGTTGGTCATCGCAATGAACAGGCGTCTTTCCAGAAGTGTCCATGGATTTCCTCTCGGTTCTCCCATTGTATGGCATATTTTAATTCCCTCAACTCTTTTAATATTTCTTTACTTATTCGCCTCCTTTAGCTTAAGAGGTAACACTGTGGAATGTCGTTTTGTTTCAAATAAATCCGTAAGGATAAGTTACTATTGTGCTGCCAAAATGTCTTGAGCCCTGGCAAAAATGCGAACTAAAGCTCACACCCTCACACACCCACGCGTTGAGACAATAAGGGTTCAGCTGTTGCTAAGCGAGAGAACGCGAGTGGAATTCCTTCAGCCGATAGCAGCGCTTGCAACGGAAGACTAGGGATCAAGTCAATGTGGTATATTTATAACTCTTCTCGAGGTATCTACCTTCCTATCACGGCTTTTTCTTCTTTGTGTTACATAACCAGTATTTTAGCTTTCATGTGTCATCAGCTCCCATACGTTGAAAATATGTTGTTCCCTAGGTGGGAGGGGGGAAAAGGGGTACATGGTAACTCAGTGCTAGTGTGCACCTATATGGCTAGGGGTTCTACTTTAGATCTACGACAAAGTGAGTTTGTGACGAAGAAGATTGTATCTATCGTTGCTATTTTCGTTATTTTTTTCGGGGGGGGGGTACTCCCAATTTCTAAAAAATCCTCGTTGAATTAATTCTTCCGAAATCATTACTTATTATAATTGTATGTTTCCTTTTGCTCACAGATCATAACTGTGAGTCAAACCCACAGATGTTATGATTTTATTTAATTTCCTCTTATCCGCTACATTCAGCCCCAACTGCCATTATGCAACCACGCACAACACATCAAAAATCCTTTGCCATCTTCATTTTATTCAAAATATTGATGGTCTTTCAACAATTTTTTGATACTTGATGGTACGTTGTTCTACCTGTCAGGAATCGGACCCATCTGTCCTAACGAAATATCTGGGATCCTCACTTCCTGTGGGGTACTCCCTTGCGCCGTCACTGAACGATTCAGAATCATTTATTTTTGGATAGAGTAGATTACAAGTGTAAGACAGTAACATGCATCCTCAGCTCAGTAGCTAATAGTTTTGGAGATATTCGCCCCCAAAGTTCATTTCACCCCGGTTTTGGATGGTCCTAGCTCTGAAACTATGCACTTTTGAGCACAGGTCCGTATGAACTTTTTTTTTTCTTATTTTGATGTGAGGAATTACCTGTTTTACTTTGTCAGTCCAGTTCATTAACACCTTATATATATATATATATATATATATATATATATATATATATATATATATATGAGGTTATATGAGACGTGAACCTACAGCTTAACGCGGGACCCAAACCACATAAGCTTCCGCCAGTAATTGAACCCCGGTCTGGCGTTCAGGCAAACGAAACAGTTCCTGTTCTCCCGCTAAAGTTAGAAAAAAAGTGAACTTAGTAGGGTCTAAAACATTATCGTAACTACTAGGAAAGACTTACTCTATAGTAGAGGCATGGAAACTCAGCGGTAGAACCCTCACCTCAGGTGCGAGGGGTATCTGGTTCGAACCCCGTACAGCAATGTATCTATGGATTTACGCGGAGTTTGTTTTAAATTATTTCCTCTTTCTCATTTCACCAATCATTTGACAATAATTTACGCTGATTCATCATTCGTTTTTCTTAGCCCAAAGGTATAATGGGACGCAAAACTAAAAATTTCGTTTGAGTTAAACATTTAGAACTTTTTAAGGCGACGCCAATTTTGTGAAATTACTAAGAAATTGTACTTCTTGTTGTATCCATATTCTTTATCTGCACGGATTCAAGATTGGTAGATATTCAATTTTGTACGGTAAGAATGAAATTTTGTGAAATTGGGAACAACAACCTGAGTTGATGTGGTTCAACAGATATTTACGCAGCATCTAAAAGAAAAAAATAAACCCTTGTAAACACTAATTTCTACTTTTCTCCCGTTGTTCAACAGGTGGCAGAGCGTTATGATTTCTAGATAGGACGAAATCTATTAATTATATTCGTTTTAACAGTTTGTAAATACTTTTCTTATATAAAAATGTGTTTCCTTGACTCCTTTATTTCAATCCTTAATATAAAGAAATATATTCTTTCTCTGAAGCAGAGGAAACTGAAATTCTCATTAAACATCGAATGCACGACTGTTATAATATCTCGTCTGGTGTCTTTTGTTTTAAATCTAGGGAAATGACTGGATGGTAAAGTAGAATTTTTATAATTTAAATTTTACGAAGTTTTAGATTTCTGCACAGGCAATCAGAACTTGACAATTTCTCGAAAATTCTGATGCAACACATAATGATAATAATAATAATAGTAAGAGTAAATGATGCGCGTCTTTCCCAGAATTACAATACACTAATGACGTACTATACCTAATAAATGAACACAGTGTAATGTGCATTTCATGTGGAAATTTGAAAATAGATGTCGTGGTGTGTATCAGAGTACAAACCGAAGTACAACCAGGGGCAACATTTGGGGAGGACAGGGGGCAATTTCCCTCCATGAGTTTAACCCTTTTAAATTATGATGGCTCAACACCTGTGCCATGGCGTCGACCTTCGAAATTTGCTTTATAAGTCTCTATTAAAGCTTTTTAGACCGGGTTTTTTGCATTCATTCAAATATGAATGCATCATAGAACATATTGTATGGGCATTTTGCAGCCTCGTGTGCTCTTTCTGGGGGCTGTGACGTCACAAATATGGACGATGGGTTTAAAAAAAGGGTATATTTCAGAATGTTTTTCAAAAACTCCCTGACACATTACTATTTACCCTAGAATTATAGCTTGTACCTCGTTGGTTTTGCTATGAGACAGGCTTTTGAAATGTACCACTCAAATTTCCCTATCGTGTACCAGAAGCGGGAAAATCTTGTCCAAAACGGAAAAAACGGAATTTTTTTAAAAGAAAAATTCCCCTTCCCCCATTTTTGTCTTCACAGGTAACGAAAGCGAAATTTGAGTGGTACCATTCGAAAGGCAGCTTTACGCTAAAGAAAATGAGATATGACTCATGTTGCTAGAGTCAACAAACGTGTGTCAAAAAAAATCTCGATTTCTTTTTTTTTTCATTTTTTACACATTTTTAGTCAATTACTTGTATCTACAGTATTATCACTATTTATTCTAAGGTTATGATACGTATCTCGTTATCTTTGGCATAAACCAGTCTTTCAAACGGAACCACTCGCATGTCTGTAGCATGTACCATAGTGGAGGGGCCCAAAATCGGGGAAAAGGGATTTTTTGACAAAATTTCTTTTTTTGGAAATTTTCTCCACTATGGTACAAGATAGAGACATGCGAGTGGTACCGTTTAAAAGACTAGGTTTGGCCAAATAAAACGGTGTATCAATCATGTCTCTACAATAATTAGGGATGAGTCAGGAAATTTTTATATAAAAATGGGTTATCCATTGCTCAAATAGGGGAAAGCTGATAATGTTTGAACATGGGGCAATATTTTTTCCTCTCTTATTTTTCAAGATATAACACTGAAACTTCGTACAGTTATTACACATATTATGTAGTATGTTTGAATTTTTTTGGGGCTCCGTGGGTTGAAACAGGGGCCGGCCAGAGGGGCCCAAAATCGGGGGAAAAGATATTTTTTTAAAATTTCTTTTATTGTGAATTTTCTCCACTATGGTACATGCTAGAGACTGGTTCATGGCAAAGAAAACGAGGCACAATTCATGTCCCAACAATGAAGAGTCTTGATGATGATGATGATGATAGTACAGAAATTCACTAAAAAGGTATTATCAAGGGAGAATATGTAAATCGGCTGTAGAATCATAACTATTCATCCCAGTACCACTGTTTGTATTTTATTATCTTCACCATAAAGCAAACATTTTTAGTATCATTCGCATGATCGTATCCTATACAAAAGGGGAGCTATTTGGGGATATTAAAAAGAAAATCCCTTTTTCCCACTTTGAGCGTAAATTTCTCACATTTGATACACTTTACGGAACTTTTACGGACACAGTTGGAAACACTGCTTTACTAAAAACAAAACGGGGTATGAACAAATAAATAGTCTTGACGCAATAGATGATTGAGTGAAAGTCTAAAAATACCTTAAAAAGCCATAATTTAAAAGGGTTAAGAAACATAAACTTTTTTTCTTTTTTTTACTAAATTGCATACCAGTACACATATAATCCAGATAAAACTCTTATCTCAGTTGACACTCTGGTCCTCCCTCATGGCAAAATCGGAAATGATGTTTCTGAGTACAACGTTGAAAATTAAAGCGTTACTGTGCTTCACTATGAAATCAGCCATATTGAGTGACATTTTCCTGGGTTTTCCTTATTCACACCAGGCAAATACTGGGATGGTACCTAACATATAGGTCCGATGCCACTTCCTTCCTTCCTTTTCCTCGGATAGTGAGATCCCCGAGAGACATCATCCCTCATACGTGAAGAGCTAACATGGTCATAGATGCCCAAAGCCCAGAGATGTAACTCGTCTCTTTCCCTTCTAAAATTTGCGTCAGGTAATCTCGCCACAATAAGGCAATTCCATTAACAGATAGCAGACTCTGACCTTGTGTGGAAAGTTAGAAATAAAGGGTCATATGCAGAGTCGCTCTGACGTGTGATTAGTGCCATACTAAATATTTCGACTAACGTATGCATCCTGCAGATGTCAGGTCTTTAGTATGATGCTAATCATTCGTCGAAACGACTCGGCATGAGCCTCAATGGCTACAGGGAGTAGATATTCGTTCTAACAAAGTGTATTATTCCTTACCAGGCTTTGTAAAAGTTTCCTACTATAACGCAAAGAAAAGTTAGGTACCACCTCGGCATTTGCCTTGTGTGAATGAGGAAAACCCAGGAAAACCTCATTCAAAATGGCTGGCTTGAAATTATTTTACACTTTTTCGACCTAGGTCCCCAACCGGGAATCGAACCCGGGAGCGCTCGCACAGAAGGGGTGAGCGTTAGTGGCTACGCTACGTGGGGCCGCTCTATAATTATTATAGTAAATAGACTTGTATTAACAATATTAATATAAAATTATATCATTATGTATTTGAGTATTATTAATATTATTGTTCATTTCAATAATATTGGTAAGAGTGACGAGGCTTGAGTCATGCGGAATGCTTGTGTTATTGAGAAATGCTGCAGAAAATTAAAGTGGGATGTCTCAACTGCAGCACGAGTGCATCCAGATTTTTCTTTTCTTTCGGAAATAATTAAAAAAAATTGTTGTGGTCCGAACTGGATTAGTGTGCCTTTGGTGTAAACAAAATACAAGTATATTATTTTGCAGATTTAAGAGGTTTTGTGGGATTTGGACACTGTGGAATTCCTGGGTACACCTTTGAACTGTAGGAAGAGAAGTCAAGGACACGATACAATTGAGGATAGCCTTGCGTGGTGAGTTTTTAAAGCAAGAACCCGTCACAGCAAATCTAACGCTCTATGGAGCATTGGACTGTATGGTTAAGAGACTTGGGCATTGCGGAAGTTAGATAAGAAATATTTAGAGAGCTTCGAAATGTGATGTTGGAGGAAGATTGAGAAAATAAAATGAACAGAGAGAGCAACAGACGAAGATGTTTTAAAACGGATAGGAGATAATATGACACTTCTATTGTGCTGCCAAAATGTCTTGAGCTGTGGCAAAAGTGCGAACTAACGCTCGCACCCTCACACACCCACGTGTTGAGGAAATAAAGGTTCAGCTGTTGCTGAGCGAGAGAAAGCGAGTAGAATTCCTTCAGCCGATAGCAGCGTTGCAACGGAAGACTAGGGATCAAGTCAATGTAGCATGTCTATAGCCACCATCATTCGTAGAAAGGCCAATTGGATTGGACACATCTTGCAAAGAAATTGTCTTTTTTATACCGCCATAGAAGGAAAGTTGGAAGGGAAGCGAGGAATAGGAAAACGAAGAACACGGCTGATCGATGATTTCAAAGATAGGAGAAAATATTGGTGACAACCCTATTTATGACAGACTCATGGCTAACACATCGTTAGAAATCCTATGGAACACAGATTCCAACGAGTTAACACTAGAGCAACTCCTGCCCTATTCGTTGAAGAAGAAAAAGAAAAAGTATCCTAAAAATATGAAAAAAAAAGTAGAATTTAGGGAACCTGGCGACCTTGCATTCACCCTATGCTGGAAAAATTATGCTAATACGTTGGTAACACACTTGTGACAACAATATAAAAAATAAAAAAAACGTAATGGATTCTTTTTATGTAGGGAATATTAACAAAATAAAATATTATGCGTAGAAGAAAAATTAGTTGAATTTGACATTCACCCCACTCCACCTCTCACTATAATAACACGTTATATGGACATCATTTATGCTGCACACATCAAGCACAGCAATAATATTTATACTTCTAAACGAATTCAGTGAAAAGATATCTTGTCTTACATGGAATCGTCCTGAAAATAAATGTAATTCAGGTCGAAAAACTGAGACTCAAAAGATTGGCCTACTTTGCCCCCCTCCCCCCTCAAACCATATAAGTAATAAGTACACATACAGGGTATTATCATGTAATGGAGTATTTTGTTGCTTTACATACCAATTTTTATGAGTGTACTTCCAAGGAGACGAAGATTCCCCCAAAAACTTGATGAAAAAAAATATGAACATTACCCTAACCCCCTCCGCCGTGGTACGCTCCAAACACATACAGCGAAAAGCTTCCTTCTTCAGAAATACATTGATACCATAATTATTATTATTATTATTAGCTTAATTAGAGACTGAGCTATTGAGATTTAAAGCCTTAACGTAGCAGTTGCGTCAATAGACATTTAAAAGTTAATAGCAATAAATACAAACTCAATAGATGGAACGGAATGTTGTGTATTTACAGAGCAACATTTTAGTGACCTTATATATGAGGGAGGTAATTTAATAGATACAAATATTTCAACATATTACATAATACAACTTTTATTATTTATAAATAAAAATATTTCTTTGTCATTACTATCAATGACAGTAAAATTATAAGGTCACTGAAAATTCGCTGCTCAATGTGCAGAAATGGTCTGCCGAGTAACAATTTATTTAATAGTAGGACTTTTACAGTGTCTGTAATCGATTTCTGAAAGTATTAGTCTTTTGTGTAACATGTCTGATTAATATACAATAATAACAAATTAATGAAGGAAGCGCATTGAACTTCTTCCATTGAAGTCACCTGCATTTGTGTCTGTCCGTTTCATGGTAACTCCCGTAATGTTTGTCCGATTTAAATCAAACTTTTGAACATTATGCAGGGTCGTTCTGACGTGTGATTATTGCTATACTAAGGAGTTCGACTAACATATGTTATCTGCCGTAGTCAGGCATTTTGCATGACGCTAATCATATGTTAAAACGACTCTGAATAAGCCTAGCAGAACTAAGCTGGAGCACGGCTGTAATCATATAAACATCGTTGAAACAGATATCCTACGGGGGAAATGGATTCTGAATTTATACCAAAAAGACAGTATTTCAGGGGCCTGTTATGTTGAAATTCAGTACATAAACCCATTATTAGAAATAAGTTGACACAAGCGTTCCAAAGTTTCAGCTTCTAAAGGTCGAATGAACAATTTCCATAACATTTTGCACACCTTGTGATCTTTGTGAGGAGTTTAGTATTTTTTTTTCTTGTGCTCTTCAAAAATATTCCGTACTACTCATCACAAAATTCTGCGTTCAGCCACACAACGCAAAAATACAAAGAATTATAACTGCTTGGTCGATTATCGGAAATTAAATCGCAAATTTTGCGATCGGTTGACGCAAACTTTTACGGAATGTACCCCCTTGAAAAAAATGAAATGGAATCCTTAAGTTTTACGTCCCACGCTTATGCCGATTAGGCTAAAGGAGACGGTGATGATGAGAGATGAGTGAAATGGTGGAATGAAGGAAGTGGGAGGAAACGGGAGAACCCCGAGAAAACCCACGAGCCTCTTCCGATCCAGCGTTGCGGAAATACAACATTTAGCTCTTCCCTACACATGGCAGCATTATGGGATGGACAGACATCTAATTGAAACCACAGCGTCTGGAGCGGACTGCTTTAGATGGTGTCGCAAGAAACCACGAAACATTGCACCTGTTAAATGACCAGCAAAAAACCATGACCCAATGACCTGAGTCCCTGCAATGCCACCCCACACATTAATGCGCCATCGGTGTTGTCGATTGACTTCTCTCATCCAGTGAGGGTTCACCGCTGCCCAGTAATGTGTACTGTGGAGATTCACATTGCCATCACTGCAGAATGTTGCTTCATCAGTCCATAAAATGAAGTGAATGAAATTCGGATGTTCTCTCACGCGATTGACCACCCAGTTGCAGAAGAGAAGCCGTAAATGACAGTCCGCATCGCTTAGTTCTTGATGCAAAGAGAGGTGGTACGGGTGAAAATGTGATTTCCACAGAATACGCAGGATCTCGTTTAATCTGCCGCGAAGATACATGAGGATTTACTGCAATGGAGGCAAGTACATCAATGGCAACGTCTTCATTTTGTATGACTCTTCTCCGGACACGATAGCGTCCACGCATGTTGCCCGTCTGCCGCAATCGTGATGCTAATCTCCGCAGCAGATTGTGGGAAATAGATTGTCGCTGTGGATAGCGTTCAGCGTATAATCGAGCTGCAGCCCTATAATTTTCCCGGCATTCTCCTAAAATCGAGAGCATTTGGAATGCCTCCAAATTCGTATACCGCATGAATGTTACTTACTACCGACACTTCCTACTACAATCACTAAAACATCAACACAATCAAAGAGGTTTCACTGCTTGTATAAGGGTAGTAGAACTCAATGCACGACACCTTGTCCATTACACGGACCACTTTAATTCACTGCAGAAGTTAATCACTTTCGGACTCTACACGCTTGTGTTACCTTTTTTGGCTACAGCATCGCTCCTTCTGAGCTCTGTCTGTCATAGCAGCAATCGGCTGTTCGAGGCCGCATAGATATTGTCTTGAGCAAGGTCATGTACGTGCTAGCTACTGGATCTAAAAGAGTACCACCACACAATCACTTGCAATGATAAATGAGTGTGCTTTTTGAAACAACTACATACAAGCCCACAACACATGCTTTCGGATTTGGGAGATATTTCATATTGTGCGTACGCACACAAGATACATCGCGCGTCCACGTCATCGTGGGTCAGGGCTACCCTTGGCTTAGGCCTCGAGTTAATCCTGTAAAGGCGTCGGCGGTTGTTTGCCAGGGCATGGTTTGCACGTACCCTCCCAGCATTCGCTTGGGCTGACTGGGGACACCCTTGCACCATCTGACTTTCACCTAGTAATGCGACCGTGATGCTGCCACAGAAGAAGAAATATGCCAACGTGTTTCCTCTCGACGTTTCTCCCATTCTGCGCTTGTTTCAATGGAGGCACAAACAACCAATGTTTCCATGTCAAATTTTGCAGATGACCCCCATTGGAGAAACTCACAATACGCCACTGGTGTCGCTACTATTTTTATTGCATTCTACACATACGATTTGGTAGTTCAGTTGTTTGTCTAACGGCTATATGTGCATTATTAGCTGAGATAAAGGCCTAGTACGGATAGTCAGATACAGATCTGCAACAACGCCTCTAGCGGCTAAATGGGAAAGGATATGGCAAGGTTTGTCCTCTAAAAGTTGCATGACATTTAATGTCCTTTCGAAGGATTCCAACAGTTATACCACTTTCCATTTCAAATTTTGAAATTGACCCGTTGGAGATATTCACGAGACGCCACTGGTCTCGCTACTATTTTTATTGCATTCTACACATACGATTAGGTATTGCAATTTTTCGTTTGAAGGCTCTACGTGCAGTATTAGCTGCGATATAGGCCTAGTACGGGTAGTCAGATACAAGTCTGCAACAACAAATCTAGCGCCTAAATGGGAAAGGATATGGCATGGTTTGTCCTCTAAAAGTTGCATGACATTTAATGTCCTTTCGAACGATTCCAACAGTTATACCAATTTCCATTTCAAATTTTGAAGTTGCCCCCCCCCCCGTTAGAGGTACTCACGAGACGCCACTGGTCTCGTTACTGTTTCTATTGCATTCTACAAATACGATTTGGTAATACAATTTTTTGTTTGAAGGCTCTACGTGCAGTATTAGCTGCGATAGGCCTGGTACGTTCTTATTGAATCACCCTGTATATATAGATTATGTGTTTCCTCTCTTCCAACAATAAGATTTCTTTGATATTTACATTACCTGGATAATGTCACAAAGGAAAACATGCATTTCTCCCATTCAGGAAAGACTCTTGAAACGAACAGCTTGTTGTAACAAACTTAAATAAAAATTACTGTTTATTTTAATAAGAAATCCTAGATGGCAGGCAAAAATATGTAATTTAGTTAACGCATTTATTCCTTGCTAAAATGTGATCGGGGGGAAAACAAACTTTAAAATATTAGATAGTTTAACTGTTTATTTAGTCACACTATTATCTTTGAAAGCAATTCAATAGAAAAGTTAGTTGCAGTTGATATAACTCCTACCAATGAGGGAGACTTTTATAAAAAGAAGTTTTATATCTTCATCAGTGAATTTTCACTGCAAGAATAACACATGCTTCGACACTAAGTTTTCATCGAGCTTTAAATATTAATTATTTTGTATCAAAACTTAAGTTTCTGACAGCCTCTGAAAATAATAGTCAAACAAATAAAATGTTCTTTTTAAACACTTACTTAATGAAAGCAAAAAAGCCAAGTGTTGTCAAATGGTATTAACAAAGCAACACTTGGGACACCTTTTCAAAAGATATTTACCTCATTGGTCGGAACCGAATTGTTTAATATCGATATAATTTCATCGTGTTCCATTTACTATTGTCACAAACAATTATAAAACAAACTGGATAGTACTTAATTCGAGTTTGCGTAAAATGCTTCTTGAGGTCACCTCTGAGCAAACTCATTCAGGAACGACGTAATGGTCATTAGGAAACGATTTATTAATGGGCGCTTTCCCTTGATCGATTTGTGGTCGATTCAGTTGAACTGTCATCACTTTGGACTCTGTCCGCCTTATGGGGCGTTTACACTTGGTCGATTTAGTCGCACGGCTAAATCGACTCGCTGCATTTGCGACTAAATCGAAGCAACTAGACCGAATGAGATCGATGGATGTGTTCAATTGTTTTAACCGAAATTGAATGTTGCTTGTCGACTCGCTCTCCTCTGGTCGATTCGAAATCGACTGGCAATTTTAAAGATGTCCAAGCAAAAAGTAATTGGTACAATTTGCGGTATTATAGCAGAAAAAAATAGAATCGACCACAGAAAATAGAACGTCTTTCAATTCATTTGCTAGTCGATTAGTCGCTTTCGATCAACAAGCGATTAAGTTGAAGTCCTGTTTACACTTAGTCGATTTGCGTTCGATTCAGTTGAATTGACGTCACTTTCAACTTAATCGACCGTGTAAACGGGACTTCAATTTAATCGCTTGTTGATCGAAGGCGACTAATCGACTGGCAACTGAATTGAAAGACGTTCTATTTTCTTCTGCTATAACACCGCAAACTGTACCAATTACTGCTTGCTTGGACATCTTTAAAATTGCCAGTCGATTTCGAATCGACCAGAGGAGAGCGAGTCGACAAGCAGCATTCAATTTCGGTTGAAACAATTGAACACATCCATCGATCTGATTCGGCCTAGTTGCTTCGATTTAGTCGCAAATGCAACCAGTCGATTTAGCCGTGCGACTAAATCGACCAAGTGTAAACGCCCCATTATGCAGAGTCGTTTGACGTATGATTAGCCTCATAATAAAGGTCTGATTACTGCAGGAAATATGTTAGTCTAACTCTTTAGTATGGCACTAATCACTTGTCAGAACGACTCTGCATAAGGCCCTGTGTATTTCCCTCAATTACTTTTAAGTTACAAATATACCTTATTCCGTACCAGTCTCTAAAAATTTTGCATACGGAAACACGATGAATAGTCTCAATATGCCAATATAACTGCTATTAAGGTTTTCACACAAGAAAGCACATATTTTCTGTCTTGTGAACGCAAACCGTTACAGAATATGGCTGTAAATATATGTAATCAGAAACTTAGCATGGATAATTTCTATTTTATTATTTTTTTTTTAAATAAATACAAGCTCTTTGAATTATATGAAATTAGGAAATAAAGAAATTAAGCTTCCCTTTCCATTACGGTTAGTACCAACGCAAGGCAAATTTTTCATTTTAGTTTACTATATTCAGTGATTTATTTGTGGATTTTGTAGAACGGGGGAATATTTATGCAAGATTGTGTTCTGTATAACAGAACAACTTTAAAGTGGGGTTGTGACAACGTTATTTTTAAACCTACCTACTTTGAAATTATGGTACTAGTTTGATAGGAGACCCCCAAGTTCATCATTTTTTAAACTTTTTAGAAACAATTTTATGATGAATACGGATAGATACGTTAGATAAGATTTGGTTAGATTGCATGCGTTTGGATAGATTAGATTGCATGCGTTAGTTACCTTACTACTTTTTGTTCTACTGCTAAGGACAAGTCTAAAGCATCGAGTAAAAGCCCTATAGTTGCATTGCAATCTGTACACCTTGTCATAACAAGTGTCACACTCCTACGTAAAACGGTTTTGCTATGACAAGTAATTCTTTAGTCTGTTCTAATTTGGTCCTTAAAGTCCAAATTCCACGCCCGAACAATAAATACAACAAAAGGTAAGTTTACTTTGGGCAGAACAGTGATAGGTGCACATATACTTGAGCCTAATTTTATTAAATAGAAGGGAAAAGACGCTACTAAATGTCATTCCTCATTATCATAGATAAGTTTTAGTACCATTTTGCTCCTTGTACTTAATGAAATTAGATTAAATTGTGTGCACCTATCAATGTTCTGCTGAAAGTAAACTTTTGGCCAACAAAACATACTGGAATCCAGAATTGAACAAAGACAGGGTTAAGCTGAAGCATGATTTACGGCATGTTATCTAACACTGTCTTCAGAAATTAACAATACTTTTACACCGTACCTCCCTTTAGAATAGTGTAGCAATACGAGGTTGTTTTACATCAGATACCGTCTTTTTCCCAGTTGGTTTGTTAGTAGTAGCATGATGTCATGATGCCCATTTTTTATCCAGCTGATAACATACTTTTCTGCATTGAACGAGGTACTATCTGGTTCTTTAAAGTTTATGAAAAGAATAAATTCGAGGGTTTCACAGAGAATTGGTTTCTAGTATCAGTATGCTGGAAATTTAAGCTGAAAAAGCCTCTCTCACACTCTGCAGAAGAAAGTGGAAGAACACTGATTTCCATGTTAAGATTTTGTAGATTTGGGCCAATATTAGTTTTCATCTGATGCTCTCGAAATTCCTGCAGAATTTTGGCTGAATCATCTGAGGAAAATTTTAATTCTTTTATTTTGTATTTTATTTTATTTTCAAAATTTGCATTACTTCTTTGTCGGCGTTTAACTTTCTTGCAGACAATTCTTCTCGCCAATTGGATTGTAGCAAAACCTCGGCCTTACTGAATGTTTCGAGCATATGTTATCTGCCAGACCCTTGAAATCTTATTTTCTGGTACTTCACAAGAGAATTTTCTAAAGGTTTCGCCAGTGAGACTCCACAAAACTAACCAGTTTCTTCAAACTGACGTAATTCTTTCATGGACATGCCATCTTTTTTTTCAACGCTTCCAGAACATTTACAGTTTTTCAATTTTGCTTATTACCTGTATAAGGCATGCAGAACTTTCTTGTAGAAACAGGCTGATATGTAGCGGTTCCATCGCATCTCGGATCATGGACATTTCATAAACAAAATTTCACTTTGAGTTTTACGTACAGATCTGAAAATATTGCACGCTGCTGAAAGCTTCTCTGCAAATTTGTAGAAGCTTCTCGAAAGTGTTCCACTAGCGCAGGGTAGGACTTCCGCAATGCTTCTACTGAACGTTATGAAGAGCCTAACCACCGTACATCAAAACGTTTAGTAATATTATAGAAGCAAATAATTAGTTCTCCTGATATGAATTCGATTTCTCCCCTGTTCTTCGGGGACATTGAGTAAACACCGTGCAATCGCTCTACAAGGCTTTGAAAATGAACCATACCTGAAATCGTATTTACAACGTTGTGAACAGCCAGTTCCAGCTTATGACTCATGCAGCGAACCCCAAATAAATTGGTGTTTAATTCTCGCTGGAGTAAAGAAACAGCACAATTTATCCCGCCTTGCATGTTATTTGCGCCATCAATACAAACTACTATAAGTCTTTCTCGTAATATCATTTTGGAAAGATTCATACTTTCACATATTTTAACTATGGAATCACAAATCCCTCTGCCTGTTGTTACCTATAACTCAAATAAATCTAAAAATATATTGCTACACACTTGATTAACTACAGTACGGATACACAATGAGAACAGATTTATGAGACACAGTGGAGGATTCGTCCATCAATAGCGCGAAGGGTTCATCGGAATTCGCAAGATACTCGGTCATTTTTCGTTCATTTCTGTAGCTACAAAGTCAATAATATTTGAACACGTAACATTAGAGTAGAGGTTCATTCCATTTATTTCTTACTATTTAATAAGATGCACGGTAAACGACAGACGATTTTGGGCAATAACATAGGCAGTTCTAAATATCACAGTTGTCTTTTTAACACGAATTTCATTCACAATTATCACGAAAGCCTCTTACTTTGTGTACCGGAATTACTTGCCTTTTAATCGTCAGGACCTTTTCCTTTATTAAAATATAGTATAATATCCATTTCCTTATGTTCTTTTTAAGGTGCTTGTCAATGAAGAAACTACCAATTCACAACTGCAGTGACTGCTCACTGATAACTGAAAATGTTTAATTGTTATTATTACTGTGCTACTCAGATGAAGTATGATAATCAGTGGTATCAGCTGCACGATTTTTCTTCGGGAAACAATTCTATAAACAAAACCAGCATAGCTCGCGAGAATAAACATACTAAAAAAGTAAAAAAAAATGTTATTAAAATATGGAGTTGAATTATTGTACTTTAAAACAGATTGTATAGCTTAAGAAAGATGTAAAATATCTTCCCAGGCTGCGAAGATCGAATTAAACCTAGAGACAGGGAAACCAAAACTTAGAAGGGGGAAATTCCCAGGCTTCCCCGGCTACACATAAATCCCTGACTATATTCGACATAATCCACTTTATGCAGAATCGTTTTGAACAATGATTAGCGTCATATTAAAAGCTTGACTACTGCAGGAAACATATGTTAGTTGAACACTTTAGTATGGCACTAATCACGCGTCAGATTGACTCACCATAAGGACCAATATTTTTAAGTACTGGTTGCATCTTTTGCGTTGCTTTGCGATCAACTAGGTTATCAAAGACTTTTGCAGAACCAGTGGCGTATACTGGTTTGGTGGCATGGGCTACCATCGACCTTGTAAATTCTTACTACTACCACTACTACTACTACTACTACTACTACTACTACTACTACTACTACTACTACTACTACTACTAATAATAATAATAATAATAATAATAATAATAATAATAATAATAATAATAATAATAATTTACAAGATATGTACAATAATGAACAAATAGTGGTTGATGCGTTTAGATTGAACTTTTGTTTTCAGACTATTAATTTTTTCCACTATAAATGAAATGTCATCATACCTCTGCACAGTTAACTTGTCATACATTGCATACATAAAACGTTATTTCTTTATCAATGTTACTTCCAGAGGTGACCTCTTTGGCCTAACCTCACTCAACCTCACGCTCATAAAATCATTTCGACTTCACGCTCACAAACTCATTTCGACCTCACACTCACCTCATAGGTCTCACCTCACGCTCACTCAACCTCAGGCTCACCTCATCAGGCTGACTTCACGCTCGCTCGACCTCACGCTCATCTCACCGGTCTGACATAACGCTCACATCACCAGTTTGACCTCACGCTCACGCAACCTCACGCTCACATCTCCAGTCTGACTTCACGCTCACTCAACCTTACGCTCACATTATAAAAGATCACACTCATAACATCATTCTAAACTCACACTCACTCAACCTCACGCTCACCTCACCAGTCTGACCTCACGCTCACCTCATCGGTCTGACCTAACGCTCACATCACCAGTCTGACCTCACGCTCACTCAACCTCCCTCTCACATCACCAATCTGACTTCACGCTCACTCAACCTCACGCTCACAACATCATTCTGACCTCACGTTTGCTCAACCTCACGCTCTCATCACCAATTTGACCTCACGCTTACTCAACCTCACTCTCACATCACCAGTTTGACCTCACTCTCACTCAACCTCACGCTCACAACATCATTTTAACCTAACACTCACTCAACCTCGCGCTCATCTCACTAGTCTGACCTCACACTCACTCAACCTCACGTGAGTCGAGTCGAGGTTGAGGTCGAGTGAGCGTGAGTTCCGAACACGTGAGCGCCGATTTCGTGAGTTTTGGCACAGCTCTTTCCGCTAGCCAATTAGCTAACACGCGCCCCTTTGGTGCACAGGGTTGTGCGTAGGACTTGCGATATTTCGATGTATCCATCGATAGTTTGAAATGTCGGGATTTTTCTAAGTCGACTTTTCAATAGTTTTCAGCATTTGGACAGTTTTCGATGTTTTCTTTTTTTCAATATCATGGTACACCGATACCACTTTCTCAACATAACGAAAACTATTCATATAACACGACCTAGGCTTTCAATACTTCAGCGTTGTCTGTTCCAAAGGATTACTACGTAATACAACCAAATATGAAAACACACGTCGATTTATCAGGATCAGCCAAATGGAATTTACAATATTGTAATATTAATTCGTACGCCTATACGACTTTTGCTTTACACGCGAACTACTAAATGCAAGTAAATAATTGAATTCCGTCTCCTGGGATCGATAGCTAGAATAGTAATTTCGAAAACTTCGTTAATGAAGATAATTTACCCATGGGTAGAGGTAGAAATTAGCCAATTTTGGTTTAACATTGATTACTATAGAGCAAAGACAGTAACATATAACGAGACATGGTTTCTTGCAATTGATCCAGCGTCCCAAAAAGACCTTTCATCTCCATCTTTAACAATGTACTAAAATCGGAAGTGATATAAATTTACTACAACTTTCAGTCTCAGCATTGATCTACATAGATAAAAAACTATATAAAAAGATAGTTTTTTTTTAAAGAATCGATTTAGTTTTCAAAGAAAAGTTCTCACATTCACTCTTAACTTTCTATTCAAACTGAAAATGGCAGAAATCAACCACGTCCGGTAATATCTTTAGTTACCATCCTTATCTTTCCACCAAAATCGGAAGTGATAGAAGTACATTACAACTTGCGGATTCAATACATATTGCAAAAAAGGTAAGAACTACCAAGAAGTAGGTTTTGAAATCTGGTTAGGCATCTAAGAATAGTTGTCATCTCTCGTAACCCTTCATTCTAAACGAAATCTTAGAGTTAAACTTCCCACGGTTAAGCCGGTTAGGCCAAAGGATAAGGTGATGATGAAATAGTGGGAGGAAACTGGAGAACCCCGAGAAAACCCACGCACACGATGTTTGTCCACCATAAAGTCCACTTGGCGGGGGCTGGGATCGAACCCGGGCCCCTACGCACCAAAGGCGAACGCTCTACCACTGAGGCACCGCGGCCCCCAAAAAAGTCAAAGTTCAACAACAATAATAATAATAATAATAATAATAATAATAATAATAATAATAATAATAATAATAATAATAATAATAATAATAATATTAATATTAATAATAATAATAATAATAATAATAATAATAATAATAATAATAATAAAGTAAAAATGAAGCTTTCCAAGAAGTAATTGAATTTGCAAATCTATGGCTTGAATCATTAGTCGAAGAGAAGTGAAATTTTAACCTTATACTTGCAGTAGACATTTGCATAGAGGTCGGTCCGCATTATGCGCTTCGCCATGACCGTCGGAATAGATGGTTGTGGCTTCACTTTCTTCCCTTGGTTATCTTTCGTATGTGGCCCTCGACATCTGCCACCTTACCAATCTCTATCTGGATAAATCCCAACAGTCCAAACAGTTACTCTGGTCGTTTTAGAGACATTCTCGGTAGTTTCAATATTAAAACTATTACATAAAGTCGAAAATTCGAGACGAATTTCTTGTATTATTCAACTAGCTCGTATTGTAAAACTCAAATTAATCATTCTCCGTAAATTTACTTTAAAAAATGGTTTTGCAATAATTCGAATTTTTCTTTACATGATACGAAATGAAAATGCATTAAAATTTGTACAAAAACGAAGATATTTATAAAATAAGTATTTTTCTATATGATTATTTTGTATTGTTAAAATTGTGTTCATCGACGGAGGGGAGGAGAGCACCAAACGCTTTTGGGCATAGGGGCGGCGAAACATTAAATCCGGCCCTGATCGCAATCATCGGTGTTTGTCCGACTAATATTACATAAATGGTATAAGTTACCTCCGTTTTGGATAAAATATAGATGATATATAGCTTTAGGAACACACGTGAGTAGTTGCATCCTCCTACGTTGTTCCGCTCTCTGAACAACGATTATAGGATAATAAGAAAATGAGTTAACTGGTCGAGGACCGGCACATTTACCCTAGTAATACAAAATATTTATTTATGGCTGTACTGCGTAGTTATATTTATACAAAAACAATTACTTGCTAACTATATGAATTTTATTTCAAGTAAATAGTCGGTTTATATAAGATTTTATATACTTATCAAGATGTAATAATGTCTCTCAAATACTCGCCCAGAAAATATGTAAATTCTATTTTCTATTTGGAGCAGGCAGGGATGCCCACAGGCTGGTTTTAGGGCGTTGGTTAGACTTTTCTTTGGGGGAAGGGCATATTTTCTTTCAAAATGACAGAATCACATTTTTAATTATACTATAATTTCCCTTTTAAGAACGGCAACTGCGAAGGTGAATGAATGTATTTTCTGTGGCTTGAAAAGATAAAATTATGACAGAAGGTGGACGAAAATAGTGTATAGACTGATCCTGTTTAGGAAGAACGGACAAGGGCTACTAAGTGATGTAGCCTGCAATGTAATCGACATGCAAACCAAATCTGTGTAGAAACTCATTGGGGAGGGGGAATCTCGCTAAGAGTTTAAGCACTCTGTTTTGGGGGCGAATAGTATATTCGGGGGGAAATTGCGCCCAAGTAGTTGGAGAGATGGGCTCCCTTCGGATGAGGGCGGGGGATTTCTGCAATTCTTATGTGGTTAACTGCTAGCCCAAGATTCAAGATTCCCCTCTCCTAGAGAAAATTCGTAAATAAAACACGGAGAGCCTACAAAATCCTTGTTAAACAATGGCAAGCGAAATTACAAGAGAAAACTATAGTTAAAGGGACAACGGAAAATATTCAAACCAGTTTTGGTGGTAATGTATCTTTAAAAATGTAGGAAGGTAATGACTGCCTTCTGATGTTATTTATGCTATGGCATTGAAGACTGTTTGAACAAAAGGCTGAAACACAGGAAACCAATTGAAGAAATGATAATATTTTTTCAGCTACTGGACTTACCGCCCATGTCTACATCAAACATCAAAGCACACTTTATAAACAAGACTTGATATATTTCCCCATCAACATCTGTACTAAGTGTTTAAATGCTATTTTAGTTTTTGCAGTGTGGGAGAACATGCTCACATCCACTGATTTTTATATATACATATCGCATGATCAACTCCTTGGGCGTTACTCTGTCAGAAAATTAAGAACTGAAGAAAATAAATATAGTCACAAAGTAAGGAATTAAAAGAATAAATAACGACTAACAACACTGTAAATTCCCGAGCCAGCTGAAATGTTCGTTCTTGCTTAAGTTTGGTCTCAAATATCATCGGGGTTAGCACCCAAAGGCTAAGTGATTCCGAAAACTCAGTAATCGACGAAAGATCCCAATCGATTCTACAGTAATCTCAGTCATCTATAACGTTTTGCCTTCTCATTCCCATATCAATGGGAATTGAATTTTTACTTTACCGGTATCTGCAGTGTGGCTACTCCTCTCAGCAACTCGAAAAACTATGAGTTTGAAACTAATATTGGTTATTTTTTTTTTACTATTTTTGCATAACTCCTTTCCCAACTCGCAGGGGTGATAATTACTGCTGAACGTAAACTTACAAAGCATCGGAAGTGTCACTATTCATTTCAACAATCTCAAAACTAGCACTTAACACTAATATCGATCATTTTGATTATTTTTACACGTTCTCACACCCCTTAGGAAACTAAGAGATTTTACCCACACTGGAAGCTGGACTTGAACGGAATCTGGACTGTTACAAATTTTGTCAACGATCCCGAAAGTGATTGATTCGACACTAATATCAATCTTTCCGATTATTTTACATGCCACCCCTCTCCCCAGGCGTGCAGACGGGAGTTGAACTTGGACTTAAGCGCCATAAGGAGTGTCACGATTCACTTCAGCGACCTAGAATACTATGGATTCGACACTAATATCGGTCTTTTTGATCATTTTATACGTCTACCGTACTCCCTAAATGTGCTAAGGTGGTCTTATGCTTAATGAGGGGCTGAACTTGGACTTAAACGTCATCTGGAGTGTCACGTTATATATATATATATATATATATATATATATATATATATATATATATATATATATATATATATATATATATAGAAAGATACATAGATGTGTATGTGTGTGTGTGAATGCTAAGTTCAACCTTGAATGTTAATTTTCAAGCTTCAGAACCCCCTTACCTTTAAAATTTCTTCAATATAATACATACATATATTTGTTCTTTTATGTAAATTAATTTTATCGTTTATTAATATAAACGCCTAGTTTAGTTAAATTCTGAAAGAGAAACCATATTTTGAACGCACTTAATACTCTATAGATGAATTGTAGCATTCCACATTTCAAAAGTCAAGTTAAGAAATGGGGTGAAAGTAAGTTGTATTTTCATACGACTTAAAAATTAAAGAGATTGTTGCATTTCACATGGATTTTGTTTCTTTTTACCTCATAAATTCTATTCTATAAATAAAAGGGAACGGGACTGGCATTTAGTTGTTCTGCGTCACTGTTTCTTCCGGGTACGAAACATGGTGGCCTCCAAGGTGACCAGCTCCTCTCCAGTCTCACCGGAGTTGAAGCAAATTAAATTGTCACTGTTGTGCAGGATTCATCCTTTAGCAACTAGTGTCCCAGGGCTTTCTCCTCACATTTTGATTTTGCCCTCGGACAAAGCTTGCTGGACAAAACTTCCTTGCAAACAGCCGGCAAAAGTCCCTTCAGCTGTTTGTAGGAAGCGTCTTTAGCTACATGTTCCTACCGAGACAGGAGCTGAGCCAGTAATTTTGACAGGATGTAATTGGTATTGAATGATTCTTTTTTAGTCCTGTCACTGCTTAAATCGACGAAAAGAAAATTTCCCTAACCAGCGAATTTCGACTACAGTCAATGTTTTAAATGTTTTTGTCCGTATGTTGGACTAGTCGGGAATAGTTGCCAAAGTTTCCCGTGCGACTCTTTGAGGTTCTGTTATTTACCGAAGAAAAGAGAACACAAAAAATCGAACGAAATTCCTTTGGTGACTACTCTCGACAAGTCCAAGATACAGACAAAAAAAAAAAAAAAATTAAAACATTGACAATAGTCGACATTCGCAGGTTAGGGAAATTTTCATTCCATCAACAAAATCGACTTACGAAGTGAAAGGGCTAATAACGTTCAGACTTACAACTTCCGTTCTGCAGATAGTTAAAAGACCTACATTCAAAATTGACTTGGTATTTGCTCACTTTTATCTTATAAATAAGTGTCGCTGGATATTCTGAAAGGATTCGTGTTCATTTTGGTGCCAGGGATGTTGGAGTGTATCATTACAAAACCCATCTCGCTTAACTTTTATATTTTTGAGTATGTTAGACCAGTGTGGTAATTGAAGGGGAGAAAGGAGGAAATTCCAAGGCACCTCCGAACATTTCCCCGGAACCTCGTTCCCTTTGTGCTTTCTAGGGATGAACTTGGTAATAACCCCAACAACCTTCATGTGTAATTACAAAAATTAAATTTATAGTCTATACAAATAAAAATCATCAGATTTTCAAATTACTAAAAAAGAATTTTGTCGAAATAGAATCTACTCCGATAAATTTTAGTAAAGTGAAGTGGCGTATTTAGGGGGAGGGGTATCGGGCTCAAGCTCCTCCCGAAATAAATTTGATGGTTTTTCGCATTCCACGTAGGACTACAACATTAATCCTTCTCACCATTTGTAAGAATTTCATTGACTTTCCATTTTCTTATGCTCTTTGTTCCCAAATAATACTGCATTTGTCCAATTTCATTCCACGTAAGAACTGTGTCTTTTTTTTTAATCTTTCGTCCATTCTACTCTTCTGTTTCTTTTTCTTGGTTGTTACTTTCTTTCGTTTTTCCTATCATAGTTTCGACCGTTGTTGGTTGTGATTTGAGTCGGCCGTCGTCAGTAACTTCAAAACTGTGAAAAGCTGATAAGTCAAACTGATGTTCCGCACCAACTTGCACGGATATCAGCATAACGGGACTTTAGATATTATAGCAAAGGAATATTTACATCGTTTAGTTATAAAGAAAAGTAAATGTTTGAATTAAAGAAAATCAAGAGAGGGGAAATACGTAGCCCGGGAAATTATGTACGTCAAGAAGATGCTTCCTTTTTCTTCTATGAATAGAATAAAATGTTTGATTGTTAAATTTTTGTGTGAATTATATCACATAAGATTCACCAGTCTACAATTCTTGCCATTAAAACTGCAATCAGTATATTTCAGCTTCTACTTGTCCCAACATTTTCTTTCAGATGAAAACTTACACAGATAAAAGAGAATATTTCCATTTTTTCTAAATTGAAATCACTTAAGTTGAAATGAGATTACAAATCTTCAAGGTGTGTTTGTAGGAGTGCCATTTCGGATTTACCTCGGAGGTAAGATCCCCAACCGACATACGATTTTCACGTTTTTTCCTAATACAGAATTAGTAAACAATTGACTAAAATATTAATTCTCCAACTCAGGTGGGCAATTGTCCCTTAATTCCCCGTATTGTGCATAGCTCTTCCCGAAACAAAATCGTAAATACGCCATTGGTACACTGAGTTATCCGAAACGCTGAAAAATAACATCTCCTGAACAGTGAACAGATTAAGGTGTGTTTCAGTCTCTCAGGTTTAGTTCTATGTTTCGTTGGAAGCTATTTTACTGTGAACAATGGATATAAGACAGTTTTTAACAAATATCTATGCTACCTTTTTTGTATAATACACCTCTTTTGAACTAGAAAGTTAACTATGAATGAATATTCTTAATAATTCCGGTTATACATGTTTGTAACTGAAATTTAACGTAGTGTTCTAGTGATTACACAAGTTACAATTATGAGCACACTTTATGGAGACACTCTCACAGAGGATCCTTTATACACTATGTAAAGTAGGAAAACTGATTTTTCAAGTCGTTTGTGAGAAAAATACTGTGAACTAAGAAATTATAACCTATTCCCTATTGTACAGAGTTATTTTCCTGTAAGTACAAGTTTATTTTTCAATGTGTTGAGAAATTAACACAGTCTGCAAGACAGTGGCGCATTTTGTGGACTACCGGGCCTACCGACAGCAGCCCTAGAATATACAAAATCAAGTTATAATATGAACTAAATTATAATAATGATTTCATACGTTAGAATCTTCTTTCAATGATTAAAGTTTCTGAGTATGTGAATGCATTTAGAAAGATCCACTGAATTCTTAGCACGCAGCCTGTCTCGCGAACTCAAGAGTCTTCAATATGACAACGCAGCAGAAATCGCTCTCTAGCTACTACAGTAAGAATCATATTAGAGCATTCCCCTTCGCTCCACCTCCACCCACAGCGTACGAACTGGAAGTCAGGTAAAAACAGTTGCCTCTAGAGAAATCGGTTTCGTGGGTGTGATTGAAGAGTAAAAGGAAATTAGACGAGTAATGACAGTGGATTTTGGGGCTCTCTGTGAATTGTTTTTTTTTTTTTTTTTTTTTTTACATCACAAGCCTCGTTCCGTAGCTATTTGCGTTAGCGCAACGAAAATTTTGTGTTTTACAGTAGTTTGCGTAGCTCTCACAGACTGAGGGTCCTTCTTTCCTAATCGCCTATTTCAGCGTTCATTATTACTCGGACAGCTTCCACTTGCTCTGGATAGTAGGGTTACCCATTGCAAAATGTAGTGATACTTAATGCAACAAATAAAGGTCGAAATGTACGATCGTTTTTCCGTAACACTAATAAGATAATATAAGTCTTGCTAATGAAGAGAAAATGATATTTATCTACTTGATAAAAGGTTGGTGTATTCTTTTCTTATTTTGAAACTTGTATAATAAAGTGGAAAAAATCCAATAATAATAATAATAATAATAATAATAATAATAATAATAATAATAATAATAATAATAATAATAATAATAATAATAATAATAATAATAATAATAATGTACAGGTAATATAAAAGTTAGTGGTAGCCCAAGCCATCAAACCAGTATACGCCACTGCCTCAAGAGTATACTCTTAGTACAAGTATATTTTTGGCCCACACTAACTTCCCCCAAACCTTGAACTGCTTCAATTTGCACAATGTGTTAGACCCTCGCTCTCAAAAAGTTCAGACTTTTTCATTCTACGGAGGATGGTAGGTTCGAAATCGACGCAAAATATTACGTGATGTAACACTTGGGGATATTAGCTACTTTGTACTGATAATAGACTCATAGAAGATTGTTGTGTTTTGTATTAATAATAGTTTCTACGTATAGTCAGTGTCGCTTTACACCTGCTCCCTATGGACCACTTCCGCGTGGGTCCATCTGTTTCATCCTGCCCTGACGCGAAATAGATACAATTTTCACTTTTACTAGCCACCTAGTATCTATATCTATATCTATATCTATCTGTATATATACATATGGGCTGATGCAAGGTGATTGTAGGGGCTATAGGCCTCCTTGACACTCAAGTATATATACCGGATAAAATGGGCTTCAATCCTGCTTTACACTGGATAAAACGGCAAACTATGGTTTATCCCCTCCCTTGATCATATCCGATACTGCACTGTATATATATATATATATATATATATATATATATATATATATATATATATATATATATATATATATATATATATATATATATATAAGTGACAGTTTATATAGCACATCAGTTTGCATTAGGGATGGTCACAAAGTCCCGGTTCCGGCGGAACCAATTCTTGGATATCTGGTTTTCAGAACCGAATCAAGACCTGGATCCGAAACACCCCCAAAGACCGGTAAGGAGGCACAAACTTGACGTTTAAAACACTGCAAAGAGAACCAGGCACTTGTGCCCTCTGCGCCAAGACACGCTTGTGTCCTCCAGAAAAAAAAAAAAAATGTTGTTTCAGCAGTGGGTGTTTAGTCAAACGAATTTGCTTGTTCAGCCAATGAGTTTGCCAGTTAACCATTTTGTTTAGCCAAATGAGAAAAACGGATGCAGCCTGCCTGTCATTTCCATTACTTCATCTTGCACATTGTTCACAGCCTGCCAACAACTCCAGTTTAGCGGTTGCAAATTGAGAAAATAACGAGAAATTTATAATACAGGGAGTTGCACGAAAATGTTTACATTATTTTACACCTAAAATAGCCGACTGGAAAATCCGTTTATGCAGCCTTACGAATAATTGAACCTAACAAATAGACATGGGAAAATTTACTGACAATATTTAAATATTTGCAGGATCTCCGTCTCTCGAAAAGAGGGTGGAGAAACTCAGAAATTTAAAATGGAAAGGAGGGTCAACTGAAAACTAGGTATGGACACAAAGTTCTGTTTCCAGCGTAACCGGTTCTTGGAGATCCGGTTTTCAGAACCAGTTCCGAAACCGGTTCCAGATCTGAATCCGAAAAAAACGGTTAAAGAACCGGATTTTGGAACAGGTTTCAGACCTAAATCCGAAAACCCGGTTCCGGAACCGGATCTTGGGAACTGGTTCCAGACCTGGAACGGACAACCCGGTTTCGGAACCGGATCCGTTCAGAGCCGAAAACTTGTTCCTTCAGGAACTGGTTTCGGCCATCCCTAGTTTGGAGGCAAGTTATCAATCTGTACGGAATTAATTGTACAAAATCCACGAAAATTCGAGTATAAAACATCTTGGAGAATCGTTTCAAGGAAGAATAATACAGTATAGTACTTGACATGAACCATCTTTTGTGGCATACGAGTTTGCACGTATATTATCAATCTGTAGACATTTGGAATATTGCACGTACATGATGGTGTATAATGTCCTAGAGAATCGTTCCAAACAATAGAAACAGTGAGTAATGTGCGTTTTTGGCATGAATATATATATATACTGTGTATATATAGCAACTTTTTTTTTTTTTTTTTTTTTTTGTAGTATTTGACTACCTACTGCAAATGTAGAGAGAAATTGATTCTTTCCAGTTAAGTGGCGTTGTGATTAATCTTAATATAGAAATTCAAAATTTTCAGTTTTTTTTTTTTTTTTTTTTTTTTTTTTTTAAGAGAAACATTTATGTAAAGTTTCTGATCCACTGGAATATGCAGTTTGCATTTGAACTGGTAATCGGTTCCGTTGAAGGCCACTATTGTGATGATTGTGATTAGCAGTAGCACATATATATTTGTGGGCCAAACAGTACGCATCAGTACGCATTGGCCTGATTCAGCTCGACTCAGCTGAGTAACTGACAAAAGCGTGCTGCCTACTGTCAACTCAGGAAGTCTCAGTGTGAGATGGCCTTAATTTGTAATTATAATAATCAGAAATGTCACATAAAAAGACTAATCATAAAACATTTATAATAACAGCACTCCGTGTGAGTCCTGATCTTCAACAACCTGCCGCTTGGAAAAACTTTTCTGTATGGTGAGTAGCAAATTTTCTATGAGCTATATTTCTGATTTTATTAATAATAATGACAAGGAAATATTTCAAGATGTAAGTAATAAATGGTAAATTATCTCCTATATTACAAGAATTACAAATATTAAACGACCTCCATCAAATGTGATTTCACTTAGAAGTTGCTTTCTAAATACACAACGTTCACCACCACCTAGTGAGCTAGTTAGGATTTATTGGTTACATTGTCATTAACGTAGCAGCATTGTCAATGTCATACTTAGGTGAAAATCATTGTAATCTCGTTCACAATTAATAGCCAGGGTCTCGTTAATTATATGCTAATGAGGTTACAGACCATGCGGGGTAAACAAGAGAGGCGCTGGACATTGGCGGATCTACAAAAGGTTTGCGGGAGGCACCAGTCAATGAGAAATATTTTTGACAATATAGAAAATTTTAAAGGAATGATGGTATTTATTTAAGATAGAATAAATTAATAAGCATGTTATTAAAACCATGTATTTATTAACTTTTAAGCAGTAAAATAAGCTTATGATAATTAAAATAACAAACTATAATAATTAATTCCTTTATTTTTATATATATACATAAATAAATATATGAGTGTATGCATGTGTGTGTGTTCCAGCATAACTGGAAGGTCTGGAGCTATTTTAACCGAACTTGATACATATTAATTACTTAGAGTTTGGAAAAGGTATTGTTGAGATAAGACCCAGAGCAAGGGCGCCGATCACGGTGGGCCGTCGGGGCCCGGGCCCCTCAAAAGCTCATGTGGTCCCCCTCACTGCTTTTGTAAATTTACATTTGGCATAATTTGGATGAAGTTTATTTTAAAATCATCATATATGCTTTCTGCATCTGAATGGGTCCTTCCAAAATTTACAGAGAAATCGGCGCCTTTGACCCAGAGCACACACAGAGGGAAGGGGAAGGGGGCATATTAAAATGATCAAAAACGACTGAGATTAGTGTCGAATCCGTGGTTTTCAGGGTCGCCGAAACACTTCTGATGACCTTTAATTCCCTATTCAGTTCACCTTAGTACTCCTTAAGGTGGACGATGACATTTAAAAATAATTGAAAATTACTGATACTAGTATCGAATCCATAGTTCTCGGAATCCCTGAGTTGATTAGTGTGATAATTTAACACCCTTTAAGTCCAAGGTCAGTTTCCTGATTGGGTGAGACCCTGTCACTTCTAGAGGAATGGGAGGGGAAGATATAAAATGATCGAAAGCCAGTGGCGTATCTAGAAGGTAAAACTGAAGGGGGGACCAAGAACCTAGACTATGATAGATACACCATGAGATTACTATAAACTTTCAAAAATATATAAATAATAGCTTCAATTATTTTTGTCACTCAAGAAACTGGGGGGAGGGGATTTAAAAGTTAGAATTCTGGGCTTTCGGAAACTAAGGCTATTTAATCAGTCACGATTTGAGGGCTGACGTCCCTCGGCAAGCACACTATCTGGGGAAAGGGAAGGAAGAAAGGATTGGAGAAGGAAGGAAGCTGCCTGGGACCTATAAGTAAGGTACCACCCAGCATTTGTCTGGTGTGAATGAGGAAAACCCAGAAAAACCACATTCAGGGTGGCTGGCCTGAAAAAGCGTGTTATACTTTTTCGACCGAGTGACCCCATCGGGAATCGAACCAGGTACCGCTGGCACCGAACGCGAGAGCGTTAGCTACAACGGAGGGGGCTTAGCCCTCCTGGTCCCAGGCTTTATCCGCCACTGTCGATAGAGAAATATTATTGTCGAATTTCATAGTTTTCAGGATCGCTCAGATCAAGAATGACACTTCCTCTGCCGTTATCCGATTTAAACTTCATTGGCAATGGGGAGAGGAGTGAAATAGTGACATGTGAAAATATAGAAAACGACAGATATTAGTGTCGAATCATTAGTTTTTAGTGTCACTTACTTAATTGTTGGTAGTTCTTATGACATTTACGTCGAAGTTCAGCCCCAAGTGATGGCAACACCCTTTGAGCACAGTTAGGGGAATTGGGAAGGGCAGAGATAACGAAACGACCGATATTAGTGTCGAATCTCTAGTTTTTGTGGTCTTTTAAATAAAGAATGACATTCCAAATGCCATTTAATTTCAAGTTCAGCCACCATTACCACCCTGGGGGGGGGGAGTTGAAATTGAGACATGTAAAGTTATTAAACATTACCTATATTAGTATAAAAATCATCGTTTCCGGGATCGCTGAAATAAACAGAGACGTTCTTAATGGCGTTTAAGTCCAAATGAAATAAAACGAAAGAAAATAAATTCACATATTTGTCCACCACAAAGTTCACTTGGCGAAAGCTGGGATCGAACCAGGGATCCTTGCACCAGGAGTGAACGCTCTACCATTGGGCCACCGCGGCCCCAACGTTTAAGTCGAAGTTTCTCCCCACTTGGAGAGGGAGAGGTGGAGGGTGTGAAAAATAAAATGTCAAAAATGTAATATTTGTGTCGAATGCATAGTTTTACAGGTCGAGAAAATGTCTGATAAGTTTGAAATTATCTTTGCAAGATAGTTGTGCGCTCTGCTCTTGAAAAGAAACACCGTCAAAATTAAGTTACACATGTTTTGGAAATTTGGGACCACTGGGATTCGACTTCTGAATTCCATGCAGTAAACAAACGCTTCAATGTCACCGGAACATCAAAGGGGAGAGTATCGTATAATTGGAGGAAACATGGGAATTCCGAAAAGAAATCATGGACATGATATAATTGAGGATAGCCTTACGTGGTGGGTTTTGAAGCAAGGATTTCTACCAACAAAAGCAACACTCAACTGCAGAGCAAAGTGAATGATGAAGTAACAACGGTTTTTCCTTCTTGAAGAAAATAAATTAGTTTTCTCAACGTTATAACGACTTTTATTCCTAATTTGAAGAACTGTAATTTATTGCAAGCATTCTGCTGACGATTTTTTTTTCTTTTTTGAAGAATCTTACAGCATTTATAACGGATTTCTTTCTAATTTGAAAATTCGTACTTAATTGCACGCAATGTCTTAAGGACATATTTTCTTTGCTGAAAAATTGAGAACGATTTACACACACCTGGATGAATCGTTATTTTTAAGATATAACTGAAAAATATTAACCCTTATGAAATACATGGTATGTTTCCGTACCAAAATGCAGTGTTGTCTTTAACCGTTTATTTTCGTCCAATAACAAACATTTAAGTCGTTTCTTTTATTGGTTAAGCCAGACATGTACCAAAGAACACCCCAGATGCTTCTGAAACCAGATGATTAATTTGATGCCGCCAAATGGGGTGGGGTGTAACATCATTTTTTTTTCTTTTTGTTTGAGACAATTTTCAAAAAAAAATTGCCGCCCTTACCTTTCAAGATATATTGAAATTCTGGATAAGCATTGTGTATACCCCTTACTTTCTATCATTTCTTATGATCTCTACGTCAACCCGCGCCCGGGATCGAGAGGTTCAAAAATTTCAAAAAGAGGATTTTTCTGGAAATTTCCCAGACTTCTCCTAACTTTTCATTTCTGTTGTATGATATGAGTATGAGAGTGGTACTCTTTGAAAGGTTGTTTTATTCTGAAGAGAATGAGGTACAAAACGTAATCCAGAAACAAATAGTCTTGTCTTAGGAAATATTTACTTCACGACGTGCCTGCTTCAAAAGGTTCGCCTGCTTGAGATTTTCAAGAAAAAAAAATGCAATAAAGAAAGGAAGAAAGAAAGAAAGAAAGAAATCCTCTCTTAGTTTTCAAAACATCACATTGAAATTGAGCACACGTATTTCGTACGTAACATATTTTTAAAGTGATTTTGAGATAACTACGTAAATCCAGGCTCGAACCAAATGGATGCAAAGTTTTTGAAAAAGCTACTTACAGAAAACTCACAGTTTTCCCCGATTTTCCCATATGAGGTGTATTATACGGACAAGCAACTTATTTAAAAATAGTAACATCAGTTTAGTATGATTATTTTGGATTTTATTCGGAAATATTCAATGAAATAAATGAAAATAGGTTTGGACTATGTCCCCTCTGAATAGTATGGTTCAGTAGAGGACAATTTATTTCTTTACTTTCTCAAGCATATAACTTTATCTTGCTTTTTGAATTCCGTATTCCGAATTCACAATACGGAAGTTTTCCGAATTCCGAATTCGGAGCACGGAATTTTTTCGAATTCTGTATTTTTTGAATACCTGAATTTGTTAAATTAGGGATTTTTTTTCGAAATCCGGATTTCCGAAAATTTTGGTCATCCCTAGTATAAGCAAATGATACCTTCAGTGCAAAAGAAAACTCGTCCAGTTTTGTCATTTCGCATATAATTTAATTTATCTGATATCAACAAAATTAATTACCCATTAATTTACATATCTTACTACAACTGCTAAAAGCCTGTCGTTTGTTCCATCCAGTTATAAACATCTAAAATAGTTTATATTCTTTCACTACCTCAATCTGAGTCTTAAATTTATTATAGCATATTTCAAATTTGGTTTATCACTATACTACTTCATGAATTTTTTCTTTTGTATATTTTTCTATAGACTATGTTACGCAAGGAATCACCCCAGTCATTCTCTGTTATGAAGTCTTTCTTGCTTTAAAGAGGCCTTACTCACTGAGGACTTTCGACACAGTTGGTGATACAAACGAAATCAATTATAAAGCCTCTGTTTTCATATTTTGGAGATAAAGTTTTTGCTTTTCTTCCTCGAATCTCTGTCTTTTTTTTTACTTTTTTTAAAATTAAAAATTCAAAAAATAACTCTTGGAACTACTTAAAAAGCAACTGAGAAAAAAATAGAATCATTTCAAACACATTTTCTATAGTTTACCAAAACGTGTTGACTATTTTTGTTTACTAAAAAAGAATTGGAAGACCATTTGTACGAATAAAGGTAAGAGTACATGTTCCCGCCCAATCGTATCAGCTTCCTCTGTCTCTAGACAGTTGAATATGTTTTGAGTGCGATAATTTACTGTATCATTTGGATGCCTACATGCTTGTTTAGCAATCTTGAATTCATATGTTGAGTAGAAGAAGGAAAAAACGTGAAATGAGCTATGAAATAGTCAAACTTCAAATGCAAAGAAACAAGGCATATTGGTTATACTGAACATATAAGTGTGTTTTAAGAAAGTTTTGAAAAACTACCCCTTTTTGATTTTTCCTAGAAAAACGACTTATGCCATATTATAGAATTGTTAGTGGAACATTGGTTTGTGAAATATGAAGGAAATTGTTAGAGCTGTTTTTGAGAAAATTGTAAATTTTAATTTTCACCCTTCGGAAAACTACCCTTAGATTTAGGGGTAGGAAGAAAATTCGAAAGAAACCTAGAGAATATTTAAGAAAAACCTTAAGTTTAAAATTTGGTGCAGATACTTTTGAACAATAAGGCTTCTAGAAAAGTGGACAGATGTACATCGTGACGAACGAACAAACAAACATACGTCTGATAACCAAAAATCACTTTTCTGGATTCTATTGGCCATGAAACGTGTAAATCCGTTGAAATGTCAAATTCTACTTTTCCAAAATCAAAATATTTCATCTCTCCTGTCGTCATTTGGAAGTTAGAAAAAATTTCAACATAGTAAGGTCTGAAACATTACAGTAACTAGTAGTAAAAATTTATTATATACTAGGGGCACGGAGACTCAGTGGTAAAGCCCTCATTTCTGGTGCAAGGGGTACCTGGTTGGAGCCCCATATTTACACTAGATTGTGGTGGACATCATTTCTATGTACTTTCTCGGAGTTCTCCCAAATTCTCCTCCTTCATTCTCATGCTACCAATTCAGTTCACAATAATTTATGTTCATTAATCATTCATTTCCTTTAGCCCAAAGGGTTTAATGGGACGAGAAACTAAAATTTTTATTTGATTTAAACATTTAGTACTTTCAAAGATAACGACAATTTTGTGATATTGGTTAGAAGTTGAATATCTTGCAGTGTTCCTTATCTTAATCTGCACGCATTCAAGATTGATATAAATTCAACTTTGTACCATAAGAATAAACTTTAGTGGAATTAGTAACAACAATCTGATTTGATATGGTTCAACAAATATTTACACAGCACGTACTAAGAAATAATAATATTCGTTGACATTAATTCATGTTTCTCTCCCGTTGATCAACAGGCGGCAGTGCGTTATTATTTCTATGTAAGAAGAAAGCAATTAAATGCTTCAATTTTAAAAGTTTGTAAAACCAGTTCTTATATAAAAATGAGTTTTCTTACTCCCTTTTTTTCCATTCTTTCTTTAAATAAATATATAAATTCTTTAAAGTAGGGAAAAATGAAATTCTCACTAAACATTGATTTCCCAACTGTGATAAATATGTTATCTGGTGTCTTTTGATTTAAGTATGGGATAAATGGAAGATCGAGATATTCATTCTAATAATATTAATTTTAGTCTAGTAATAAACAATTAATTAGAACAAATTTTGATATTTTCTCGAACTTTCTGAGATAATGACTCATTATTAATAATTATAATTAAAAAAAAAGATTATTCGGCTTTCCTTGCGATAAATCCGCAAATGGCGGAGAAGGGGTCGTACAAGTTTTATGACTGGTCAGTGTGTGAGCTCCAAACGCCATTGTTTCTGACTTTCTAGACACGACTTCGGAACTTCCTAATTTTTATGAACAATAAATAAATAAATTGTAATACCCTTTGCAAGTTGATATTTCAAAATAGATGTTTTGGTGTGTTATCCGGGTGCAAAATCATCTGCAAATTGTGGGGGGAGGTGTATAACTAGGGGCGTCATTTCGGAAGGGCAGGGGCAACTGGCCTCCCAGGCCTGAAACCAGCAAATTCATGAATATGTTAACCCTTTTACTACCATTTGTTTTTTCGGAGTGAGAAACATTAATATATGGTTACTTTAAGTTGTTTTCAAACTATAAATATATATAAACATTTTCCGCCGTTTCGTTTTTCGACGTGGGAAGGGTGGGGCATATGTATCCCACTGATATTTTTATCTGGGGCCTATATGTCTCAGTGGTAGTGACATGAATGATCATCTTGTAATTTCAATTATGATACGCATATTATCAGAAAAACAGTTGAGTCGTATTTATGATTACAAGTATTTTACATTTCGGCTTCCTTTTCCAAATGACAGTACATGCAACCACTGCTTTATCACTATAACCTTGTTCTTCACTTTCCTCTGTTCCATTATCACTACGTTCACTTCCATTACTGTCTCTTTGATAATATTCATAAGAATTCTGTAAACCATTAGCAGGCTTTTCTTTACCAGTGGAACGTCGATTCATAGCAATAACATGCGGTTAATTACCACCGGTCCTCTGAGAATGTATCGTGGGACACATATGTCCTTGTGATAGTCCAAGAGATAGGGGGTCAAATCGTTAAAAATTCTCTTACAATTATCTAAATTGTTTTTTTTTTTCTAATAATAATACCATGTCTTGATGTCTCGAGGGTCCACGAGAAGTTTAGGATGCAGGCACCCCTAGCCCCTCCTGGTTGCGACCTTGTGCCCTAGATGACTTCAACAACGCAAAAAGTAGAACGATCCACATTAAAGTGTAGGGTCTAATTGTCCCTCACTTGTAAAATCAGTATTTTATTAAGCTGAAAGATCCATAGATTATTATTTTTATTATTATCCATGTAACGTGGGTTCCTGTTACCACGACATGGCGCGTCCTCAGGTTGCTGATCGAGGAGAAGGCCTCTAGATATAGAGGTTAGCTGTGAATATACTGAATAAGCAGTCGCGGACAGGCGACTAATAGTGGTCCTCCAGCTTGGGGGTTTGGGTAAGGCTAACAACCTCATCCTGTAAAAAAAAAAAAAAAAAAAAAAAAAGGCACTAGATCAGAAACATTCACGAAAGCCTCGGACAAGGACTGCGAACTTGGCACGACCTCAGCAAAAGAAAATAGACATGAGATTTGGAACATGGAATATTAGAAGTTTTTATAGGGTAGGCGCGTTAAAATCCGTAACGAGTGAGTTAAGAAAAATACAGGATGGACCTAATAGGAGTTCAGGAAGTTAGGTAGGAAGGAAATCAATCTGTGTATTCCGGAAATTTTACGTTCTTTTACGGGGAAGGAAATAAAAGTTTCCAGTTACTAACTTGGTTTTTTCGTTCACAAACGAATATTACCAGCAATTAAACGGGTTAAATTTGTCACTGACAGACTTTCTTTTATTACTCTTAAGGGACGGTGGTGTGATATTATTGTTTTAAATGTACATGACCCAACTGAAGATAAGGATGACGATATAAAAGACAATTTTTACGAAGAAGTGGAACGGATATTTGATCAACTCCCGCGATTCCATATGAAAATTTTATTAGGGTATTTCAATGCGTAGGTAGGACGAGAGGATATTTTCAAACCGATTATAGGGAACGAAAGTCTGCTTAAGGAAAGTAATGACAACAGTGTTAGACTCGTGAACTTTGCAACATCCAAAAACCTAATCGTGAATATTACAAAATTTCCACACCGCGACGTTCATAAATGCACTTGGACATCACCAGACAGAAAAACACATAATCAAATTGATCACGTTTTAGTATATAGAAGAAGGCAATTTAGCATAATTGATGTCCGGTCGTTTAGAGTGGCTGATTGTGACACTGATCACTACCGCGATAATACGAGAAAGATTATCGTTGTATAAAGGTAATATTCAATGTCCGAAAAGGGAGAGATTTAATTTAAAGAAATTAAAAGACAGCAAGGTAAGAGAGGAATACCAGATTGAAGTTTCGAATGGATTATCGATTCTAGAAGATTCGAAGTGCACTAGTGTTGAGGATACTTGGATTGAAATTAAAGATAGCATTAAAAGTTCAGCAAAAGAAAAATTGAAACACGTGGAAATACGTAGGAACAAACCATGGTTCGACCAGGAATGCATTAAACTAGCAAAGAAGAGAAAACAGACAAAATGACTTTATCTACACAGAGAAAAATCCGTTCTTCGGACAGCGGTATATTGTATAAATATACGGTATCCTCTTGCTTTCTATAGAAATCAGTACAGAGCATACGTTATCCGTATGCTACATAGGCACTGTCCTTAGATGTTACATCATACCGTTGCAGGATGTCTGATATCTAACAGTTTTCCGTATATCACATGCATATACTTATGTTACCTTCGTCAGCTATATGTTATATACATCCATTTGTATGTGAGATCCTGACCGCCTACATTGTTTCATACAGAAAGTACGGATAGACGAAACACTTGTACAGAAAGTATTATAAAACATGGGTTTTCAGTTATACGTCTGCTGTGCGTTAAGTCCAAAAACTACAGGAATTACGTATGTAGCATATCTTTTTAAGAACGCCACCTACATTTTTTTCTCAGTATACAAAATCCGAATGAAATAACTACACAAAATTTCTCAGATATCAGGCGGGAAACTTCCAAAATATTTAGAACAAAGACACGCGATATTTTGAAAGCTAAAGTTAAGGAACTTGAAGATGATAGTAAAAATAAAAATATTCGAGGCATGTATAAGGGGATCAGCGAATTTAAGAAAGGCCTCGTGATTATATATTAAAGAAAGCTGACGGAACAGTTCTCACTCATCCGAATAGCATATTAAATAGATGGAAAGCTTTTTTTTATTTTTTTATTTTTATTTTTATTTTATTTTATTTTATTTTATTTTATTTTATTTTTTTTTGACGATTTGCTGAACACGCAGCCAAAAGCTAATGCTCGACATAAGACGAAATTAATAGACATCACTACTCCAGTCTATTAGTAACAAGCGAGCACATTCAGTAATAGTTTGCGTCAACAGAACGCAAAATTTGCGATTTAGTTCGCGATAATAGATCAAACAGTCATAATTCTCTGTAATTTTGCGTTCTGTTGTTGAACGCAGACTTTTGTGATGTGTAGTACGGAAAATTTTTGAGGAACACAAGAAAAAAGTTCGAAAAAAAAAAAGAACTTCACTAAGCTGCTTATACAGATCACAAGGCGTGGAAAATGTTAAAGAAATTGTCCATTCGACCTTTAAAACAGAAACTTTGAAACGGTCTGGATATGTGTCAACTGTTTTCTAATAAGCGGTTTTTGTACAGCACTAATCACACGTCAGAACGATTGGATAAGATCCACAAGTTTGATTTAAATCGGACAAATATTACGGGAGTCACCATGATACGGACAGACACACAAATTCCAGTTGATTTCAATGAAAGAAGCTCTATGCGCTTGCTTCACTAATTTGTGATTATTATATATTAATTAGACATGTTACACAAAAGAGTAATGCCTTCAGAAATCGATTACAGACACCGTAAAATTCTTACTATTAAATAAATTGTCACTCGGCAGACCATTTCTGCACATTGAGCAGCGAATTTTCAGTGACCTTATAATTTTACTCTCATTGATAGTAATGACAAAGAAATATTTTTATTTATAAATAATAAAAGTTGTATTATGTAATATGTTATAATAATTAAAGCTATTAAATTACTTCCTTCATGTATAAGGTCACTAAGATGTTGCTCTGTAAATACACAACGTTCCGCACCATCTTTTGAGTTAGTGTTCATTGCTATTAACCTAGCAGAGACTCTTAGCATTGTCAATGCTAATAATGGACTTCGATGATAATGGAATTTTCGTTAATAATTAATGGCCAGGGCTGCTTTCAGTATGCAGCAAGTTGGTCTAGTGAGGGGGGGGGGGGTGATTTTCAAACGAGAACTCGGCTTTGTAATACTAAAAGCAAATCAAGAGTTTTCTTTCCAGATATGAAGGAAATGATACTTCAACATACACACGTAAATATTACGCAGATATATACGTATTATTATTATTATTATTATTATTATTATTATTATTATTATTATTATTATTACTATTACTATTATTATTATTATTATTATTATTATTATTATTATTATTATTATTATTATTATTATTATTATTATTATTATTATACTTAGAATCTATGCTATGTATAAGTGCCGGAAGTCTTATATAACGGTTATGTCAGTCTGTCTGTCAGGATGTATCAGAGCAGAAAGCAAAAATACATCCAGAAGCGGTTTTCTCCAATCGATTGAGTGTCCCCAGAATACTTTCCATCTCCTCCATTCTCTTTCTGTTAACTGCATCCCAAGATACTTGTACCTGGTTAATTGCGTCCCTGTTTAGATGAAATAGGCAGTCAATTGCTTCTTAACTTTTTTACCAAAGCAGTCTATCAGCGTTTTACAGGAGACACCAGAAGGAGGTTGACTCCATAGTCTCCCATATATAGTATATATAAATGAAACTGACTATGTTTGTGACTTTTTAACTCTTAGATCACCTGACCGATCTAGATCAAATTGTCTACGTAGATGAGGGTCGAGCCTGGAATGATTTTTATCATTTTGCTTTTATGGTGCAACAAAAGAGAGGGGAGGGAGATAGATCTATACATAAAAGTGATCGATATTAGTGTCGAATTAATAGCTTTTGGGGTCGCTGAGATGAACAGTGACACTTCTGATGCCTTTTAAATCCAAATTCAGTCCCGCAACTTGGAGAGGGGTATATATAGGGTGAGGCAAAAGTCTGGATATACCCTTATAAAAGTCAAACGGTGTGAGGAATCATAATGTCGTATGGTATGGTGTATCTATAGGTTGGAACGCAATTTATAGGAGCTATGTTGACAGCGTCGGCCATCTTAAAGTCCGTCATCTTGGATTTGTGTTGCGTGTTTACAAATGGGAAGGGGGTCATGTCGCATATTATTTTAGACTGTTTTTTTTTCTGACGAATACCCCCGTGCAATCCGTTTTACTATACCTTTATTTGCGCAGGAGTTACTACTTGTTAAATTTTGGGACACTTTTCAGAGTCAGCGTTACAGCATATTCTCAATATGACCTCCATTCTGCTGGATAAACAATCGGAGTCTTTTTTTTCTTTTTGCCATTCCTGCTGCACATGTCGCAGGGTTTGTGTGTCAACAGAGAATTACGCCTCCTCAATGCGCGGGCAGAGATGATATACATTGTTGATTTCATGCACAATTGATTTGAAATGACCCAACAGATAAAAGTCAAGAGGTGTGAGATCAGGGGACCGTGGTAGCCATTCAATAGGTCCCCTCCTACCTATCCAGTGACCTGGAAACTGTTCATCCAGAAACTGTTTGACCTCAATACTAGGAAGGTGCACTGTCCTGTTGAGTCCTGTTGGAAGAAAGTTGTGAAATCACCCTGCGGATTCAACAAAGTTGAAAACACGTAATTACGGAGCACGTTAAGATACCTCTCCACATTCAAGGTTCCATCAATAACACCTGACCTACGATTATTGTGTCCCAAATCCCACTCCAAACCATCATTTTTCCACCACCAGCACATTTACAGGGATCCACCCACTAGAGGTTTGCATCTGTCTAGTAACACTGATTTTGTTTGCTTACCTCGTACATAAAACTTAGCTTCGTCACTGAACATCTGTCATGTGAAGTTTGGATTACAGTAGCACTGATCCTGAGCCTATTCTGCAAACTGTAACTGCCGATCAGAGTCATCATCCGAGAGATGATGTTGCAGCTCTAACGTGTACGGGTGCCATTGGTGTGTGTGTGTGCAACACACGCAGGATTGAACGCTGACTGACACCGGATATTATTGATAACTGCGCGTACTGCGATGTGGACTTTTTACAAACGATGCTACAATTGCTGGTGCAGTCTCCTCGTCGGTGGCTGTTTTTGGACGTCCATTGCGGGGCTTCTCCACCAAAGAGCCTATTGAACGAAATTTGTCAACTAACTTGGAAACTGTCATATGTGAAATGTCATCTTTCTCAGGATGCTGGGCATTGAAGTCAGTAGCAATCACTCTGGTACTTCTTCCATAACTCATTAACACAATGTCAATGCGTTCCTCCTGTGTAAGTGCCGTTGTGGATCACCTGCAACGATAAATAAGATTGATCACCTCATGGAGTAAGCGGCACTAGCGAACACTAACGAAGCACTAACGAAGTGAGAAATCTAAATTGTGGCTTGAAAGTTAATGGACGTGTCATAACTTTTACAGCCCCGTCTCCGCCATTTACGGATTTAACGCTAGGGAACTCGAGCAATATATTGCCATGTGGAGCCATTTATGACAAGCCAGAAACTAAAAAATCTGCCATCTTTGACTTCTGACTGTATTCATGCCTATCATTTAAAACATTTAACTTTTCACACAATACATGTATTATTAGCATTTAACGAGAGAAATATGTCCAAAGATGAGACATCTACGAATTGATCTTATTTAGCTGAACAAAATTACGTCTAATAAATGTCAATACTTTAAAAAGGGATTATTTATAAACCTAAAAATTGCTGCTGTACAAGATCCGTGGCTGTTACTGAAAGGAAATTGATATTAATGCACACCCTTCTTAGCCTTTTCCTTACGCTATTAGCAAGATGACAATACATCGTATGGGTACTGAGATAAAACTTAAAATAATAAATCTTATTTAAATTTTATTTTCTATTTAATTAAATATTGTTCAAATTGAAAATATGTATCAGTTGATATATCACATCAAGCTGAAAAAAATAACGTTGTTGAAGGTGAATTTTCATGTGTAGTTTTCGAGTAAATAGAAAAACCAACTTATCTAGGGCTAAAATTTGTCTGTTTTTCAATAACAAGCGATTTTCATTTGACGCTGTAAAGCTAAAGTAGACTTCCATACTTATTCGAATTAAATACTTAAACTTGAAGTAGTACATCCATAACTACAAGTTGTAATAGACGAATAAGATCAAAGATAAAACTATTCCTCGGACGCTGAGTCCATATCAAAAAGACATTAGTCACTATCCCTTACTGTTTGCGTTCTATGGCAATAAAATTTAAAACCGGAAATGAGGTTAATGTCAGTCACTTCCGGATTGAATAGCTGGTTTGGGAAGAAGATGGAACTTACTCATGGGAAGCTGAATCAATGTATGCCAATCTCACTTCTGAGAGGGGTTTCCACCTACTTGGCCTGAACTTGAACTTAAACACCATCAGAACTGCCACCAATTAATTTAAGCAACGCTCAAAACTAATGATTCGACACTAATATTGAGCTCATTCGTGGCCCAGGCGTGCGAAACCCGGGTTCGATTCCCGGCAAGAGCTCACGTGGTACGGATTCCACGTTAATCAGTAGGTTCCGTCTCATATAGCCTCGTTACTGAAAGGGAGTTTAACTTAAAATCAACTCAACTCAACTCAATTCGACAATAATATTGAACATTTTTATATTGTTACATGTCTCTATGTCATGCCCCCAGTATGCTAATGGAGGATGAACTTAAATGACAATCGCAGGGTCACTATTTATCTAAGCGACCCCAAAAACTATGAAGTTGACACATATATTAGTTGTTTTCGGTCATTTATATGTATTCCCCTCCCCTCCCTTTTGCAATTATTGTTATATGTCACGGTTCTCCCTTCGTCAGGAGTACTAATATGGGCGGAAGTTGTGTTTAAATAACATCGGAAGTGTCACTGTTTACGTCAGCGACTACGGAAATTACGGATTTGATCCGTTTTCGATCATTCTTACATATATGCCTCTCCTCCTTCCCTAGGTGTACAAGAGGGGTCTTACTTTCACTGGGGGGATGAACTTGAACTTAAAGGACATAGAGTCTGTCACCAATCAACTCATGGAGCTCAAAAATTATGGATTCGACACTAATATCGGTCATTTTCATTAATTTTTATATATCTCTCCCCTCCCCTCCCCCTAGGGTGTATCAGGGGGTCTTGAATAACAGTACTCTTTCTCAGACTGTCAGTAACATGCGTGTCAAGTTTGGTAAAATTTGCTTCAGTCCTTCCAGAGATATGATGGAACATATACACGCATATATACATCCATTTTTATATATCAGTATATTAAGATAAAGATTGAATCGTTGCTCATTTGATAGCATTTTCTGTTTGATTGTTCTACAAAATATATAAACATCTTTATTTATTCCTTCTTATCAATGTTATTTCAGAAAACATTGCGTCTGAACTTCCAATAATATTTCTCTTTTCTGATATTTCAATCCTGATGATATCTGTACAACGCAACAATCAGCAAAAATAAATCAAGTATTCTTTTCAAAATTACAAGAAAATGTAAACACGCATCCATTCATTGATTTAAATAAAAGAAATAAATAAAGTATCATTTTGTAAATTAGAAAGAAAGTAAACATTTTGAGCATTCGCAATCTAAATAAAAGAAAATAAATAAATATTTGGCCTTTAAATCCATTCTTTTGCTTCCTTTCAGATGTTGATTAATTTTTTCTGTTAGTACTATTGTTGCTATGAGCAACATTTTTAGATGAAATTCTCTTAAAATCTTGATACCTTGCGATTGGTATTACTGTTGTTATGCAGAATTCCTATTTTCTTTGTTCAACAGGCGAAATTCGTTTGCCTTATTCTCGTTCCACTTTTTACATTCGACCAAGGAGAGAAATATGGTAATCGTGAAAAAAAATCGATATTTCAATGGATTTGCACGTTTCATGGCCCATTAATACCGAAAAAGTGATTTTTCGACATCCGTCCGTCTATTCGTCTGTTCGTCCTTTCCTCCCTTGTACACTAGCCTAGAGGCTATACCGTTCAACGTATCTCAACCAAATTTTAAAAGTAAGATTTTCATATTGTTTTTCAGAGGAAGGTGTCGAACTTTCTTCCAACTCCTATAAATAATGGTAGTTTAGTGAGGGGTGGAAAGAAAAACATTTCATTTCCTCAGGAACAAATCTAACAATTTCTTTATATTTTATACATCAACTAGTCTTTGGGTAGCTGAGGGCGCCGCCCCCAGACCCTCGATTCTGCTCGGCCTATGGCCTCGCATTTCTCATCTATCGGGCTTTGCATCAACAGTGAATTTTGAGAACTTGCTCTTCATATTTCGTGAATCTTCCCATCCGGGGGCTTCGCCCCCACTCACTGTCTTTGCTCGGTCTACGGTTTCGCACCTCCTGAAACACATAATTCTGTCGTTTCTTTTCCCATTTCAACTATCTAAAGGATAAGATTTTGTATCGCAAAAAACGCCCATTTAAATAGCATGGGAATTTCTTCATCCCCCTTTCGAGCCTAAAAAAAATAAATTGTTCACTTTTGTCAATTTTCCTGTCGGCTAGTTCTGGAAGGCTAGAATCATGCCAAATTTCAATTTTTCACGTCAACATGAAATACCGGTTATTTTATACCAGTTCATGTAGTTTTATATATAGTTAGGATGTATATCTATATGTGTGTATGTTCCAGCAAAACTCTAGAGGACCTGGAGAAATTTCAATCAAACTTAGTACACAAATTGCATTATCTATATTAGTGTAGTATGTATAGTTCACGGGGAGGTTGAGATGAATAGTAATACTCCTGATGCAATCTAAGTCAAGGTTAGGTCTAATTAACACACCTGGGGGAAGAAGGAAAGGGTTTGATGTATGAAAATCAAAAACGAAGGATATTAGTGTCTAATCAATTGTTGTCGAGCTATCTAAACTCATTCGTAACAATTCTGATAACACGTAAGCTCAGTTTAGTCGAAGGGATAATACACCTTTAGCTTGTGCATGGGACTCGAACCAGGTACCCACTCACCGTAATGTTGGAAGAGTGGTAACGTAAAGATAATCAAAAATGACTAATTTTAATGTTGAATCCATTTAAGGCTAGTTATACTTCGAATGTCACTTCTGTCCAACTTCAGCCCTAATCGATGTGGAAGAACTAGGGGACATTACAATGAGGTTGTCAATCTTCAAGAGGGTTACTGCCTTTTCAAAATTCCGATTTTGATAGAGCAAGAGAATTTCTACAATTGTTTTAGCCATATTCAAATGAATGCTCTCTATTCTTTGTGATCGCATCATGGACAAACAACTGATTCGTTTGATAGGAATTTTGGACACAGTTAGTACCTACTTCAGGCTCGGCTTTTATCATAACACTTTTCTTAAAGGACGTAGATACTCTAATAAGGTAGGGATTCAAAATATGTTGTGAGTATTTACCATTATACTTTCATTGACATGCGTATCTTAAGGGGGAAAGAGAATTCAAATGCTATCCACAAACCTACTCTCTCCTTACGAAGAACGGACATTTTATCTACTAAATAAATAAAATTTATACCCTCTGAGCTACTGCTGATGGAGATCTGTGACTAGCCAGATAGCACAGTTCGAGTGTATAATGATTGAGTCCCCATTCCGTAACGATTTGCGTCGGCGAAACGCAAAATCTGCGTTATAGGTAGGGATAAACAAAAAAGAGATATAGTTGATTTTTGAAAAATTTGCGTTCTGTTACGCTCCGCAAGTTTTCCATAGCCTAGTAAGGAATAATTTTTGGTTAGTACTTACATCGACTCCTTATAGCTTTTATTTCTAACTTTCCACACTAGATTGGAGTCTGCTATCTGTTAACCATTTAACTGGTTATGACTTAGTAATACGTCATGGCATATGTGCAGTGGAAATGGCTACGACGTCTACTACATCTTGACTAAAAAGTCACTAATGTTCAACGGTAATGACGGAGGTCTCTCTTGAAAACTTTTCTTCTTATATTTTTAAATGGGAAACAAATCAATTGATAGCTCTGAATGCAAATAATATGCAAACAATATTGACTTTTGGAATATCAGATGGCACATTGTTGCTCGTAAAAAGAACATTGTTGCTGTAATAAAATAAGCAGAAACTCCATTTCAAAACAGTAGCAATCATCTTGGCGAGGCGGGGACGTCTTTCTAACTTCTCTTTGTTTATTGTTGTGTGCTATTATTGTTTGTATGAATTATCCATCATTGTTTCATAGTACTATGGATTTTGTGGCTACGACGTAGTATTACGTCTGCCACCTAAGAGTACACATCTCGAGAAAACTATCAGTAAAAGCTTAATGCAATTGCCTTATTATGCCCCTATACACTACGAGATAAATGTTAGGAAATATCTTAGGATTCTTCCTAGTGTAAAAATTTCAACGGGTAGGGGCATCAAATCGCATGTCATTTTCTATGTTCTGAGCGATCGTATGAGATTTCTCTTGTTTAAAACACGCTCTATTTAGGAAAGAAAATTCATAAGATTTCGATTTAAGTGACATCAGGGGTCAATCCATGCTAAGCGATCGAGAAAAACGAAAAATTGCCGCTTGGCCTTTTCAAAAAATCTAATTCCTTCAGAAATGTTGAGTCGATATAAGTGTACTTCAAAACCACAATTTTTACAACATCCAATGGCGACGCACCGGCTGCCGCCATTTTGAATTTTCTCGATTTCAGGCGTTTACGTTTTTTTGAATCTCTCAGTAAATTGTCAGGGTTTACAGTGAGTGAGCGTTCACCGACTGGGGAATACAATCAAACGAAAGGATAACAGTCTCCTGCATGAGTTGACAGTTAAAACAAGAATAATCATGATTGAATATCATTGATATAGCAAACAGCAATGAATACTTACGGACTTTTTGCCAAGTGTGCATTCTGACATTTCTCGCATTCTGCTGATAGCTGCATTCTTTACCAGTGCTGCTGTGGGTGTGATAAGGTAGTGAGTTACAACTAGAGGAAAGAAACGAGCTTGAGAGCCTTGAGTGAACTAACCATTCATCCTACTTTATTTTACTTCAATACAACGAGTTTCCAGTTGAATTTGTGAACAAAAAAACCTCCTAGAGTATAACGTCATTCCTTCTGCTCAAAAACACAAAACGCGCTGTTGTTTGTGTTATGGTATACTAAAGGAGTAACCATTTCCAAAGTTTCATTTTTTTTATCCAGGCCCGTTGGAGATATTGGACAGTGAAATATGCCGAATTGACATAATTCCCCAATTTTACGATTTTGTTTCAGGCCTTTAAAAGCAGCTACAGGTCTGGACATTTTTGTGTATAAACTTATGACCTCGTACTACATGCACACACATTCAGACCTCTATGTCCGTTGCTTCCTCTTTCCAAACATGTCTTCAATGTCCAAAAATGTTGCTACTGTAGTTCCTGATTTCACCCCTTTAAAGTGGTTTTAGGCAAAAAAAAAAAAAATGTTAAGAGATAAAAGTTTTAGCTCCGCACAGGTTGGAGACGCCCAGAAATTTTCAATTTGAACGACAAATACATGTTGAAATCGTGTCGCCACGTTTGGCCTAATCCTCGTTTCGCCTAACCAATTATCTGACACTTTTATGACAGATAAATGATAAGATTTGTGTCCGCAGTTTTAGGCGAAAAAGGGATCCTCGTTTGGCCTAATCTTCGTTACGCCTAAAATGGCTGACAATAAGAAAAAATCGTGGAAATTCAACTAGAGGGAAATTATATAATATACAATTCCCTAGTATATAAAGAATTAAGAAATGCAAAATATATAGGTTAATATTATATTAACTATTTTCGAGGAGTTAGAATTACCAAAACTCCTTTATGTATTTACTAGGAACATGGATATATACGAATATATATGAGTATGTGAATAGCAAAACCCGTTAAATTCACATTTTAAAATTTGTAACAAACCGAGAAAAACTGTATAACACGTCATAATTGTAAAATAACATTAGAAACTAGAGAACATTAAAAAATTAAGAATAATGTGAGTGTTGGTCTGTCGAAAGCTGTATAATCACACTAGTCTGTGAATTTCGTTATTGAAGAAAATGGTTTGGATTTAACAGGTTTTGCTTATGTAAATGGAAATAACAGCTTTTGCATCTGGATGAGCGGCCATTTTTGTTGAGGCTCAAGATACAAAACCTTTCAAAAAGAAAGGGAGTCAGAGTCAGAAATCAGTATTATGCCTACTAAAATATGGGGGGGATGTATTATCAACTATACATTGCATAAGATTGTCACAAATAATGGATCCAAATGTGCAAAAAATTGAATTATGTAACCTCCTCTCCATCATCATCTATGGAAATCCATATCGCCGTCGTCCTCTGGTGCATCACAATATTTTCTCGGTTTCCTATTCCTCAAAACCCTCTTTGTAAAACGTAAGCTTTGAGCTGCTTTCAATCGTCAAACCCTTCGTAACTACAAGCGGAGTTAATTATATCTATCCGTATACATTTCTAAACTGAATGACTATATTTTGGAAAAGTTTCTAACCTTTTAAGGACTAGCATAGGGTGAATATTATTTTGCCAATTATCCCAATATATGAATTTGAAATATAGCAAAACAAAATGTGCAAATTTTGAGTTTGAGCACAACAGTGGCAGAAAGAAAATCAGAAATGGTAAATAACTGGCAAATTTTTTAAACATGTTGTACCAGAAGCATGTTATAATTTTGAATGATAATTGGCACGAGACATTTTAAGAAAGAGGTTCTGCTGAAGCTGAAGAGACCGTTAGAGAAGAATCTAATCCAACAATGTTCTGTTCAAAGTAAAGAGTTACCCTGAAGTACAAAACAAACAACTTTTAACCATAGGATGGTACACTCACCTTGTCTTTTGGCTACATTTCGTTCGCAGTTTTTCATGTGTCTTGTACGTTTTCTAGACAATTTTGGTGTTGCCTGATAACAAAATTATGATCATCGCTGGTTAGAGTATCGTTTCCTTTTGATTTGGCGTGCATTTGTCTAGTAATTATTAAAGAAAAGCAAATAAGCACAGAAAAGTTTCAGGAACAGTTAGGTTAAGACGTATAATGTCTCTATTTTCAGTCCAGGGTGCGCGGTGGCTCAGTAGTATTGCGTTCACCTCCGGTGCTTGGGGTCCCTGGTTCGATCCCAGCTCGCGCCGTGTGGACTTTGTGGTTGACAAACACCGTGCTCATGGGTTTTCTCAGGGTTCTCCCGTTTCCTCCCACTTTCTTCATTCCACCATTTCATTCATTTCTCATCATCATCGTCTCCTTTAGCCTAACTGGCATAACTGTGGGACGTAAAACTAAAGATTTCATTTTCTTTTTTTAAAAATTTTCAGTAAAAAAAATAAAAAAAATGAAAGCACACACTTCAATAAAATTTCGAATGATTTACGAAGAGTTGCAATAAATATTCAGATTACTAAACTAATCCTATACAGTACGAAACATCAAATTGTTTGAAATATGGAATTAACCGGGTTTGATTCTGCTTTTCTCATTAGATTATTTGCAGGTTTGGAATTTAACAGTTTATGAAACTGAATATGGAAGAGGGATTTAACTGGTTTTGCATCAGTATTTTTCAGTTCTTCACATAGTAGGGAATATTTTTTTTCAAAAAAATTCCCTCCAGTTTTATCTCCACGACTTTTTTATAGTCCACCATTTTAGGCAAAACGAGGATCAGGCCAAATGAGTATCCTTATTTCGCCTAAAATGGCGGACATAAAGCTTATCTTTTATCTGTCATAAAAGTGTCAGATAATTGGTTAGGCGAAACGAGGATTAGGCCAAACGATGCAGGACCTGTTGAAATATTCAAAACAACGTAAACGCCTGAAATCGAGAAAACGCAAAATGACGGCAGCCGCTGCTTCGCTACGAGATGTTTCAAAAACCCAATGATCGTGGTTTTGAAGTACTCTTGATATAATATAAACATTCATGAAAAAATAGATTTATTTGGAGATGGTCGAGTGGCACATGCTTGATCACTTACAATGGATTGACTCTCAGGTGAGTGAAAGTGAAAACAAATTCTGGAAAACATTGCTGCCCGAGTATGCGTTGTGAGACCTGACACCTCTTCTGAGGATGTGAAACAGAAGTTTAATCATCTTCGGCGATCGTATGTGGGTGAAAATACTGGACAAAATGAAAGAATGGTGCAAGTACTGATGAGGTATGTTTTGTTAATTTATCTTCTGATTTTTATGTTGTTTTTTAAGGTGTGCAATTCAACAATATAGCGCCTGGTATCAATATCAATAGGATGCGCAACGTCATTTGGTCAGACAACAGTTGCATCAGAACGTCGGATGAATTCCCGAGTTCTAATTGTTTATATAGAAATCTAAAATTTGTAGAGTGAGATTTAAATTATAATACTGCTACCGAAATAAGTATACTCAATTCTCTTACTTGAAACACTTAACATAGACGGTCTATGTAAAGTAGCCCATTGTTTGCAACAGTATAAGATAACTACGCAGGAAAAATAGTTCAAGATATTATGCACTCTTCAAAAAAGATATTATTATGCACTGTATATATGAAACTCAGACATATTTTGCGAGTACAAATAAGCAGAAATACTACAAATATTAGTATCAATATGTAATTTCAAGAAATATTAAGTGTTCGTAAGTAGTGTATTATTCTATTTGCGATTTTCAATACTAAGCTTCAAAAGCATTATTGAGATACAATAAGAATGTTATAATAACGTCCACGTACTTTACGGTGTCAAATTTGGTTTCAAATTTTGAGCAGTTTTTTTTTTCGTGATTCTGTAAGAGTTGACGTCGATTTTATTTTTATTTATAGTAATTTTATCTGAACCGAACAATGTTTACTTAGATTATAACGGAAACTTTTAAAAACGCATTAGTATATATGCACACTTGCAACATATGTATGTTGTCCCGTTCACCCCCATATTTGTGATAGGTTTGAATGATAAACCATAGAATTGTTTCTGAAGGCTAAAGGAACGTACACAGAATGTTTGATTGAAATGGGACAAATATTACGGGAATCACCATGAAACGGACATACACACAAATTCCAGGTGATTTCAGTGGATGAAGCTCAATGCGCTTGCTTCACAAATTTGTAATTATTATATATTATTCAGACATGTTACACAAAAGACTAATACTTTCGGAAATCGATTACAGACACCGTAAAAGTCTTACTATTAAGGAAATTGTCACTCGGCAGTACTTTTCTGTACGTTGAGCAGTGAATTTTCAGCGACCTTATAATTTTACTTTCATTGATACCAATGAAAAAGAAATATTTTGATTTACAAATAATAAAAGTTGTATTATTAAATATATTAAAATAATTGCATCTATTAAATTACCTCCTCCAAATATAAGGTTATAAGATTTTGCTCTGTAAATACACAACGATCTTCACCATCTATTGAGTTAATGTTTATTGCTATTAACCTTTAAACGCACATTGACGCAACTGCTGTGTTAAAGCTTTAAATATCAATAGCTCAGCCCTTAATTAAGCTAAGAAAATAATTTTGAAATCAATGTATTCCTGAAGAATGAAGATTTCCGCTGACATGCATTTTATGTATTTGGGAGGTACCACGGCGGGGGAGAGGGTAAATTTTGTGTTGCTGTTTTTTTTATATCAGGTTTTTTGGGGAACCATACCCCCCTTCCTACCTAAAACGAATTAATTACGCTTTTCTTTATTTTTATATTATTGTCACAAGTGTGTTGCTTACACTTTAGCATCATTTTGGTAGCGTAGGGTGACTGCAAGTGTTGCAAGGATTCCCTAGATTCTATTTTTTTCATATTTTTAGGACTTTTTGGTTTCCCCTTCTTCTTCTACGAATAGGGCAGGAGCTTCACAAGAGTTACCTCGTTGGAATCTGAATTCCACAAGACTTCTAACGATATGTCAATCATGAGTCTGTGGTAATTAAGGGGAGTTACCAGATCCGCCAACGCAAAAGTCTGCAACAACTCTTCCAAGATGAAAAACAATGCGTTTCTTTTATAGGAATTTCGTTCTGAATTTTTATCGCGTTCTGTATTGCAGCAATGGGCAACATTTTTTATATTATTCTCGAAAGTGTGTTGTCGAGACATTAGCATCATTTTCCCAGCGTAGGGTGACTGCAAGGGCTGCAAGGACCCTCCAAATTCTTTTTTTTTCATTTTAGAACTTCTGTTTCTTCTTGTTCCTCCTCCTCCTCTTCTTCTTCTTCTTCTTCTTCTTCTTATTATTATTATTATTATTATTATTATTATTATTATTATTATTATTATTATTATTATTATTATTATTATTATTATACTTCGAAACTATGCTATGTATAAGTGCCGTAAGTCTTTATGAACGTTATGTCCGTCTGTCTGTCAGGAGATATCAGAGCAGAAACGGTAAAATACATCTATAGAGCGTCCCACTCTTAGATTGCAGTACAGAGTAAATGGAGCGCGCTGTTGCCACATTTCTTCCGCCGTATGTTTTATTTCGAAGAAAGAACAAGAAAGACAGAAAGAGTGATGTGTCTGTATATAAATCCTTCTTAAATTCATATATTTTCAACTCTTTTGTCATTCCAATCGCGCAAATTCATTTAGAACGGCGAATTAGAGGGTACGAAATAACAGTCTAACAATTGTGCGTTAGAAGTTTTTTTTTTTTTTAATGATGGTTTATAAATCGTTGCAATAAAATTTTGATGGAAGCAATATGAAATCGAGAGAACATAGGAAACGAATAGAAAACATATGATTGAAATAAATGGCAGGCTAAACAGTTCCACACACAAATTTCCTGTACCGATTGTGCGGCAAACTAAGGAATAGCAATGGGTAAGATACTGCTACTGAATTTGGATAAGAGTGAAAACTGGAGTAGGGTGATAGTGATAAGTGACGTGAAAATGTGACGTACGAGAACGCTCATTCGTCTGTGTAAGCAAAGTATCCGCTAATCCAATTCTATTTGTCAAACAAGTTACATCATAAAGTATATTGTGAAGGCGGCTTCTCCCCACTTCCGATGTTTTAAGACTGTATCATGAAGGACATGCTAGAGGGTATGGTGGAAGGAAAAAGAGGGAGGGGACGAAAAGAGACTACAATTACTGGACGATATCGAAATAGAAAAATCATACGTGAAGACGAAGAGGTTAACCGAAGACCGTGGATCGTGGAAGCTCCTGAGTTGCAGCAAGTGGCCTGCCAATAAAATATGATGATGATGATTATGACAAATGCAATGGTAAATAGGAACTAAACCTCCCTAGTCTCTATACTCACTTCTGACACCTCTATCAGTCTGGAAACAGAAGAAGAATGTAAAGAAACCTCATTATGCCCGTTCTAAACAAACGCGCAAGTTGTGACTTTAAATCACGTATAGTGACAGCCAGATCGTTGGGCGAGGAAACAAAACCAAACAGAATTATCAAACCCTGCTTCCTAAAGAAGTATGGGGGGGGGGAGAATAAAGAGGCCCTTCATTCTGCTTTGTGAGCTCATAAAGTTATTTGTTATGAACGCTTTTGTCATTTTCATATGTGTATTCAAAGTAAATAAGAGAAGTGGAATTGCAAACGAAACCAACTTTTATTGTCAAAATTGTCAGCATCTGAAACAGCATTAAGGACTACTATAAATGAATCAATTACAAAACTAATAACTTTTTATCACCAGGAATGAGGAGACATTATTAATAGATTTGGTCATATTATATATATATATATATATATCTATATATCTATATATATATATATATATATATATATATATATATATATATATATATATATATATGTGTGTGTGTGAGTGTGTGTGTGTGTGTGAGAGTGTGTGTGTGCGTGCGTGCAACTCAAAGAAAACGAGCGAAGTAAGTAGTGGAACGTAAGATTGAGTGGAGTTGACGCAATGTTTATCGTAGGTGAGATCCAGGATTCTATTTTGCGAATATGGTTCCGTTAAGCAGTAGATTCGTGCTCGCATACCGTCAACAGTAAACACTCATCGTTATAGCACAATACTCTACATCAGTAACTTTAAAACAAACATTATAAGGAAAATATCATCGGCAAGATTTATCACTGCTTTTCTTCTGGTCAGATGCGCGCTCTTTGGAAAGTTGATGCTTAACACTAAAAGTCATAAAACCTAAATAAAGAAAGATATTGACCTGCGAATTGTTTTAAAAATAATTTCAATCTTTTCTCAATATTTTTCTTGCTTTGCACCCCCATCTAACCTGAAAAATAAAAAAGTTTCTCACTAGTCAACTTTTTAGATATTGCATTGGAATAGTATATGCACTTTCTCTTACATTTTATTTTTTATTTTAAAATTCAAAAAGTTTTTTTGAATGCAAACTTTTCCAACATTGGCACCAAATATGGTATTAATAGCTGTATAAGTTTCATCGTTGTATCTCTTAGAGTTCCGAACTTATGACGTGATATATTTAACGCGACGTTGGAATTTGCCATTAGCAAGATTTCACTCTTTCAATTTATTTCAATACTTGAAAATTCTTCTTGATGTGAGAAAAACAGATTATTTGATAGAGAATACAATGTTCTACAATAATTTATTCATACCTAGTAAAAGAAATTACTTCTAAAATTCAGGTTAAGTTTGGCAACAATGGGCATAAGGAAAAGCATTGCCATTTACTCTTGTACTGCAATCTAAGGGTGGGATGCTCTATAGAACCGGGTTTCTGCAATTGATTGTGCGTAAAAGAAAAAAACTACATTCCAAATCATCCGTCTTGGTTGATACGCAATGCACGATGAACACAATATACTTCCACATGAGGCGAAACAACGCTTACCAATATGATATGTTCTGGAAAGGAAACCTCGAAACCCGCCAGATGAAGGATCAGCATGTAACAGAAGCCAAAAAAATCAAAGAACATCAAAACAAACAGCACTGCCAGTTCTACATCCAGAAATGTTAACTGGGAGGGGTCCAAAGTATTTGAGGGAGGTCCAATACGTCTACATAATATGGAACCTGTCTTATACTGCACCCGAAAAGACGATAAGTAATTCTTACTTACTGTTACCTATATTTTTAGAAAAAAAATGATAGAACGATTGTTTTTATAAGAAAAGAATAGTACATGATGAGGCGTAAAATAAAATATTTAGCCTACATCAATCGTTTCTGTGTTAAAAAAGTATAGTTTATTAAGAAAGTCTACAAATGTTGCTAACTAGTCCCTAATTCAATGTGGCGTTCCCATCATACAGTTTTATGTGGAAATTATCAAGAGTATAAAATATACTTATTTTATAAAAGAAATATGTTTATACTAAAATACTATCCACAGTGGGGGGGAGCGATTCTACATACTGACTTATTAATATTTGATTCACAAATTACTGTGGAAGAAGCCTTCATTATCAATATAAGGTAAGAATTAACTTGTAAATGCGGGTCTACTTTCATTTGTTTTCTCCTCTACTAGATATTTTCTTTCTTATTTTGTAATTTTGCAATCACTTTTTTAATTGTCATTATATTGATTTGCTTCAGTATGGTCCAGTAATTTAAAAATATGAATGCATAAAAAAAATTCCAATTGTTAATTGCTAGTGAAAGAAAATTCTGAACTCTCATTTAGCGCGAAAATCCTTCTCGTTCACTGGAAACCGTGCTGTGTTGCAGAAGCACTGCAACGACCAGTCCCTTTAACTTCTGAGATAGGGGAAAGGAGACTTAACATTTGCTCCAATTGCCGCGCTGAAGGAATCTGGTCGTTGCATGCTCGCTGCAATACAATGTAAATTACAGACTCTGTGACGGATTATTTTTCGCTTCTTTAAAACGGATTAACGGAACGGACAGTTACAGAGGTAAAAAAAAAAGTTATTTAAAGTGTATATACGCAAGTATTAAAAAGTATTTTTTTTTCTGTTTTTTACTACTATTGATAATAATATTTTTTTTCTTGAAATACTTTGGTTATTTTACGCAACGCTGCAACACTAACATTAGCCGCCACTGAATTTAAGTTTATTGTATCGCACATATTATTGTAACAAGTATCCTGTTATATGACCAGACGTTAACGACAGACCTCAATAAATTTACCAAAGCAAAACTTTACGACAATGGAGAAAATTATTCACATTTTCAATTTTCAATTTTTCCATAAAACTTGGCTAGTAGTGGGAAGTATGTATACTATATTATTATTATTATTATTATTATTATTATTATTATTATTATTATTATTATTATTATTAACATTAAGAATGTCATCATAAATGTTTGCTTTGTTTTATTTAGTTTCCCACCTAGAATATGGGCTTCAGAACCCTCAGTAGCTCCTCCAACAAAAATAGGGCGGAAACATTTCACAAACATTACAATTAATAATTCTATTCACTTGGTCCAGATATTTATCAGGGAATCTCTTCTTTGTTGAAGATACAATGAGAAACAAAATTGAAATTAAGATCAATTGCGAAAGGATATACCAATAAACAAAAAAGAGGAAGATTTAAAGAAACATAACATTATATTGAAGCAGTATGAAATGCTTAACCCTTATAGATTCCGGCATTTTAAGATAAATCAAACTTTCAGTCAAGCGGCTACAGCATGATTCCTATTTATCATAGGATCATGGTTCATACCTCGTTTTCTTTTTACAATAAAGCAACCTTTCAAATGGTACCATTCACATCTCCTTATCATGTCCCTGAGGCGGGAAATTTTGAGAGAAATCGGGATTTTTCTTTGAAAATATTTCTGAGACCCCCACTGTGTTAATGCAGAGGCCTAAAACTCAACTGGAAAACACTAAGGGGTGAACTAAATGCCTATACAAAATTTCAAGCTTTTATCTTGAACAGTCAGGGCGGGAAAAATATCAATAATCCCCACAATACCCCAGATTACTGTAAAATACCTTGATCTCAGGCAGAACATTTCCTGAGACATCCCTATTTATCCTAGAATCATAGTTCGCCCTTTATTATCTCCAGAATAAAACTGCCTTGCAAACGGACCCTTCACATGTCTCCATCATGTATCTCAGGCGGGAAAATCGCAAAAAAAGGGATTTTTTAAACCACAAAATCCCTTTTATTTACCTTTTTGTCTTTCTGGATCCACCTTGTGCTAACGCGGAGATCCGAAAAAATCTAATAAATAGTAGACTGAATGTAGACTGAATGTTTGTACAGAATTTCAATCTTCTGGGTGCGAAAGTAAGCCCGCCAAAAAATAATGAAAATAGGTCTAAAAAAGTATTTTTTTTTTTTAAAGTTATGATATCATCACCTCCTATATCTCGATGCATGAAGGCGTGAAAACATACGTAACGTATTCTGCAGTGCCTCTAGACTTGAAAAAAAGTAAAAAGCTCTACTGGTTCTTTCTTAATCGAATAATGAAGACGCTACTTTAGTACTAAAAGTAGGTACTAGAACTCCAAAGGGATTCAGATTATGAGACAAGAAAATTTTAACATTTGGATTGTAAATTCGGAGGTATCATGACTTCTTGTATCTACTGACCAAATTATATTTAGTTAATCCTCAATATAATATGAATTTTATTTCTAATTTCTGTTTCTATCCTAGTCTGAAGGAAAATCTTCTTTGCTCACAGATTTTAAATCTACCATTGTGGCTACGTTTGGCAAAAATCTGTGTTCAGAAAGACCAACAGAGATTTGTGCGCAATTCGGGATCTATAGTGTGCGCAATCCTGTTGCTCCCTATTCAAGGTGCCATAAAATATATTTTTCTCTCTTAAATATTATTATTATTATTATTATTTCTTTTTTTCTTTTCTTTCTTTTTTTTGCTATTGGTACTCTTGCTTTTCTTTCACGTTTGCACTTCATATCACCATAAATAATACTGCTCAGGTATAGAGAAACACTCACCTGTGCTATTCCTCTGGTACTTTTATATTATGCCTAGTGGTGTTAGACTTTTAAAAAAATTATGATACAAAGCTACAAAACATCTGTGTTCTTCTACCCACCACGTTTCTTATTTGGCGCCCAGGGTTATAGACTGCCCCATTAACATAATTAAGGAGTTCTTCCCTATTAATTACAATATTTTGTTGATTTCCATCGAAGTCTGTTATCCGTATTGGCAGTGCTTAGATATTCTGCTATGTTAATGGTAATGTAACAATAAATCATAACTAGCTCACTAGGTGGAAGGAAATGTTGTGCAATTAGAGAGCAACTTCTAAGTAAACTCGTATTTGATGGAGGTCGTTTAATATGTGTAGTTATTGTAACATAGGAGATAATTTACCATTTATTATTTATATCTCAAAATATTTCTTTGTCATTATTATTATTAAGATCGAAAATATATTTCACTGAAAATTTTTTACTCATCACGTATAAGAGTTCTACAGAGTTGCGGTTTGCTGAATATCAGAACTGAAACAAGAGCTGGTAAATCGTAAAATTTATGTTTTTGAATGCATTTTCGTGTAATAAATATAATTAATACTAGATATCAGTGGCGTAGCCAAAAACTCATCAAGGGACGGCTCATACACATGAGCATATACGAGACACGTCCAGAAATAAGTGTACTAGATATTTGTAGCATTCAAAAACTTAACTTAAAAGAAAACTTTTACATGGTTACATCAGTACATATGTGAAGTATTCTTCCACGTAATTGCTATACCCCTCGATGCACTTAGTGAGACGAGGGATACATTTTTCTATGCCTTGGTCAAAGAAGTCGGCCGCCATCTATTTGCCCAATTCTTCACCTCCACCTCAGTTGCTCGTCAATTGAACTTTTCTCCACCCATGTGCATCTTCATGGAGGTGAACAGATGATAGTCTGGAGGTCAGAGGAATGCGCAGGGTGGTTCAAAACATCCCATGCGAAGAACGGATTTTTCATATAGTCTGTATAAACAAAAAATAAATCTTTGAGTTTTACGTCCGTCGCTTATGCCGTGTGGCTTAAGGAGACGGTAATGATGAGAAAAGAATGAAATAGTGAAATGAAGAAAGTGGGAGAACCCCGGGAAAACCCATGCACGCAGTGTTTGTTCACCCCAAATTCCACTTGGAGCGAGCTGAGATCGAACCAGGGATCCCATCCACCAGGGACCTCACGTTCTCCCACTGGTAATCGAACCTGGGACTCCGTACACCAAAAGCGCACTTGATAGCCACTAGACAACCGGTGAGGGCAAACTGAACCACTGCGGCCCTTTATAAATAAAAACGAATGTAACTGTTTCCTAGCTAACCAGTCCGCTCCCTTCGCACCGCTTTTGATGATTTCCGTTACATAAGAGGACCGTGGCCTAATTTAGGTGTAGAGCACATTTACACCAAGGGAGAAGAAGACGTAAGGGAATGCCATGCAAAAGTAATCAAAAACCATCTATATTAAAACAAATCCATAATCTTAGTAGTTGCTGAGATGAACAGTGTCACATCCAGTTCTTTTCAAGTCCAAATTCATCCTCTACCTATATGGGAAATGGTAACTGACATAAAATTTTCATCTGGTTTATTTGTACATTGTAAAAAAGCTTGTGTTATTTCAACGACATGCCTATGTGTTAACACGATTGTGTTAAAATATAACAAAAGCAACGGTTAGAACAACTCACTCTTCATTTGGAGTTGTGTCAAATGCCGGCAGTTGAAATGACACACAGCCTGTGTGTTAAATTAACACAAGTGTAGAATCTTCGGTGTTGTTTTCTGCGTGATTGCCAAATATGTTGGGATTCCATTATATATAAAACTACATGAGATGACAAATTATTGAGCACTTCCTCTAGGGCTACAATGATTAAATTTGACATGATTGGAGCGTTTTGGGTCTAGCCGACAGAAAAATTGTCAAAGTGAATATTTTTAATTTCTAGGGGATCTAAAGGAGAGGTGAAGAAAATCCCCATGTTATTTAAATGGGCATTTTTGGACTTATATTTTAGGTACTTGGAATTGAAATAAAAATTTGAAATTCGGCACGTTTATACGTTTTCGTAAATCGCTAAAAATAAAAATTTCCAACTGTAGTGTGGTTTTATGGGGAACTGAAAAATCTTCCCCATGTTATTTATATGGAACATCTTCTACACCCCAAAATGTTTAGAGACTTCCAGCAGGACTGGAAAGATGAAATTTCGTAAGAGTGTAGCCTTCCGGAACTAACGTACAGGAAAATTACCAAAAGTGAATATTTTTAGTTTTTAAGGGGTCTAAAGCGGGGATGAAGAAAATCCCCATGTTATTTAAATGGGGGCGTTTTCTTAGGATACAAAATCTTTTAGATAGCTGAAATAGGAAAAAAGAACTTGAAATTTGGTAGAATTGCGGATTTAAGAGATGCGAGGCCGTAGGCCGAGCAAAGGCGGGGGTTGGGGGCGGGGGCTTGGGGGCAGGGGCCTGTGGCCGGAGCCCCCAGTTAGCCAAAAGCTAGTCTAATTATAAAGGCTAATGAATTGAAGCTACAGACAAATACAGTAGAAAGAAATACTTAAAGAAATCCAGGTATTGTGAACGGGGGGAAGATTTAACGTATGTGTTGTGAAAAACAAATAATTAATTACTTTAGTAAAATGATAATGTAGGAGGAGACATCACACACAAGCTAATAATTACGTTAATTATGCGTACCCTTCCACTCACAAAGTTCAATGCTAATGCATTTATGTCAGTCGGTAGAGTCTAAAATATTGAAAACAAAATTTTGAAACTATAATTTAGAAAATATGAAACATGAGAATCTTGATTACAAGGTACGCGCGGTTTTAACGACCAACCTGAGTAGAAAATTACTCACTCACACATAAAACGTGCCCAGCAGATTCACGGTGTGTGCACAATCCTGGCATCTGGCCTGAAAAGAGAACATAAAGAATAGAAATGCCAACACATACCTGACGGCAAAGATGGGTGATGAAAAGGGAACACTCTCCAATAATTCTGCTTCAATCCTTTTACTGATGTTGTTGAGAACTCAGAGTGTTATAATACATTCTGACAATTCACTCGCGCGCAGATACGAAAAAGAAAAAAATAATAATTTAATAAATTTTGAATTTTGAATAAACCACTGATATTTTAGCAGAGCTCGCTTAAGATACCGTTCGTGCACGCTTTTTCTTCACACTTTCACTGATGTCTTCTTTCTTGCAGTGTCCATATATTTGCGTTTTTGATCCTTCTCCACATGACCGCTGATTCTTGCAAATTCCTACAGTTGCCGGTGGGACTCTGGATTCGGTTGCCGGATCACTTCCTAATCTGGAACCCAGGATGTCTGCATTCCTCGCTTCCTTAGGGGTCCGTCATTCATACCCTCTGCGTCGAATTACATCAGTGTCGGTTGTACGTTCGAGCATAGTGCGGTTAATTGGACTTGCACTAGAAAGTCTTGCTCGACTGCAGTAACAATAAATCACACAAATAAAATATCTATATACACGAAGCACTAACGAACGAATATTCATACATGGTGACGAAAAATATATATACAATTTGATACGTCGTAGATTTTAACTTAGTCCCTACTTGTACAAGGCTATGTTGTACTCAGTCTCTTGTAAGTGGGTACGACACTGGAGATTATATTTGAAAATTTACTAAATCGAAGCATTGGTTCACTATGCATGAAATTAGACGGACGCACTAAGTTTGTGAGCACCAATGGATCAGTAAATAATCTTTAAAAATCACTCTGAATAAGATAACATGCTCATCCTGAGCTTAACACGTGATCGCCATGTTAGAAGTTTTCAAGCACACTTCAACGATCAGGTAGAAACTGCCACTTAATAATCACGCTTGTGGTGCTTGATACATGCACCACCAAAGTTGAAACGAAACTGCCACGAGTCTCATGACCTCTTCGGTTTTATTCAAACAGAAGTTCATTGTTCGTCCGAAACTCGCGTCGGGTGAATCCATTTTCAGCAACTTAAAAAAAAAAAAAAAGGTGGGTGGAAGTTTCACCCTCACAGTGAGGCTACCTGTGACCTACTTATTTTAAGTATCAACAATTTTGCCTACATTTCACCACTTTATAGTTCACACCAATTAAAGTATTTAGTGTCACTAGACTCGTTACATAGCTCGTTTAATGAGCTTTGATTTGATATATTTCACTATCTAGCACTGTAACGTATTAATTCAGAATGTTTAAATAAACACAAAAAATAGCAATATCGTCACTTGCCATGCACTACGACCTGTGTCGTGACATGTGCTGCCACCTAGTGACCAATCACCCAAACTCTTGTCCAAGTGACGTTTGGGGTAGCATCAATCTACACTGTTTACTTTCAATGTTTCTTTGCTTTAAAATTGTTTATCAAAGTAAATGAGTTAAAATAAACAGAGTATACATATTAATTAAGCTGTGGACAGCCTCTTAGGGGCTGTCATTGAGTGACACATGAAATCAAGGATTGTGTTTCTGGCGAGGGTTCCTTTCTTAGCTCCCAGTATTAGCATATGGGTGGAGGTTTAAAATAAACTTAGGTTTGTGTCTTTCCCATATGTTACCTCACAAAACCATCAACCAGGCTTCTGATCTTTATTAGTACAAGCCATTACTTTACTGAAAACATAGTAACGATTTAAAATTTATGTAAATAGTTCGTAATCATCCAGAAAGTTTATTTTACAACATATCAAAACATACTCGAGTAGCAGGACATGCTAGGGAAGCAGACGAAAAATTCTTACACGTCAGAGACATCTATCGTGTGTTTCTGACTTACTACATCAAGGACCAGGGTGGACTCTTCCAAATTTCAAAATTTTCAGCTTCTCCACCCAGGCAGAAGTTCGTTAGAGGAAAGGACGCATACCCTATCTAGGACGCTAAAAAGAGGAGGAGTTATCCAAATTCACACACTATTGTGTCGTCGATTTGCCATGAACACGCTAAATTTCCGTGTGCTGCAAAGCTATTGTGTTCACCGACTTGGTGACTACTCTGGAACAGTGTATGCTCCTAACAAATAGCACACTAGGAACTGTACCTATCTCTTCTTATAAACGAAGTTTGAAGCTCTTGGGTTACTATTCCAAAACAAGATGGATACAGTGTATAAATGTACGCACCCAAGCTTCGCTGACACAAAGCAACAGAGTGGCTGCTTGCTTTCTTAAAGTTTTTTTTTTTTTCTGAGGGCTTCTCTGCCTCGACGAAAAGCGAAACCTAGCGTATTTCAAACTCAACTCCTATGTCCTTCTATCTTATAATATGCAAATAGTATCCATATATTAATGTTCCTTGTATCGTGTCCTGTCCTGATGTCAAATATATATGATCAAATCTGCTACACAAACAATATATATACACAAAATACCAACATTAAGTCTGCTCCCTCTGCAACATATGTAAATTAATTAAAATTAATATAAAAATCGTCCTAATTAAACGGTTAATTATTCATATTATATTGCAAAAATTTAGTATGCAAATTAAATATTATAACACCTTTAATGTGCTGATTACAGTATACGCAAAATTTCAAAATGCATACCGCGCAATGTGTTTTCAATTGTTTTACATAATGTTTCTGAATAAACCCTAACAGCACAAGACGTGCTAGGCATGTGCCATTTAGGTGTTTTAAATTCATCTCCCAGTAGGTCAAATAGTTTTGAAGCTATGGACTTCTAAAATTGATTTTTTCATGTTTTCGGGAGCCTATAACTCCGAAAGGAACCATTTGTGCACCCATATTCTTCTATACTTTTTGTCTTATCTTGGTGTCAGGAATCACCTCCAAACGTTGTCGGTGCTGTTTTGAAACACCTTGTATATGAAATACAGTAGATCCATGTTATGAAGTTGGTTCATCGAGTAAGGAATAATATTGATGCATTTTAAATAACAATGACGATTCATTTAAAATATGTATTATTATTATTATTATTATTATTATTATTATTATTATTATTAATTAGATCTTTAAGCTTGCTAAATACTTTTTCACACGTGAAACACAGTTACACTTTAATGTGGATCATTGTACTCAAAAGAGCTATTTCATTTTTTTAATTTTTTTAAATTTATTTATTTATTTTGCAACGGAGGATGGGGAAATTGTCCATTGAGATTAGAGTTTCCTGTATTTTATTAGTATGCAATTTATTAAAGAAGCTTTTGTTTCTTAAACCCATGGACGGCAACTGTCCCCTGTCCTCCCCAGAGCAAAGAGAGAAAAAATGACTTAAAAGAGTATATGAGAGAGAAAAAAGGCAGAGGCAAGTTGCGACTGCCCTATAATAAGACGATCTTGCATCGTTTGGCCTAATCCTCGTTTCGCCTAACCAATTATCTGACATTTTTATGGCAGATAAATGATAAGATTTGTGTCCGCCATTTTAGGCGAAATAAGTATCCTCGTTTGGCCTAATCCTCGTTTTGCCCAAAATGGCGGACTATAAAAAAATTCGCGGAAGTAAGACTGGAGGTAAATTTTGAAAGATTATTCCCTACTATATGAAGAACTGAGAAATATTTTATTTCCCCAAAACTAATTTGTAGTACGAACATTTGCTTTAGGGAAAATGCTTCGACATTTGTATTATGGTTATTTTTCCTTTCCATTTTGAGAACATTAAAATTCGATATACTATTCATTTAAACTTAACGCCCTCACAGCATCTATAGTGGGTATATTTCAGATGAGAAAAAAAAATACACATACTTTAATCCCTATTATTAATTTCGTTTAAAGGTGAGTGTTTTAGTTTGCAGTTTTTTTCCAAATATCTGATATTGTCAAATGGTACTGCTAATAAGCGTCTTGAAGGAAATATAGTTTGCATGAGTATTACGAAAATATGGATTTTATATTTCCGTTTCGTACTACTGTGGATGCAGAAGTTATATTATTGTAGGTTTTGCTGGTGTTTCAGAGGATTTCATTCCAATGTCAATGCTTTTTTAAAACTGTTAATCCATTATAAGAGATCCTATTCTGATCCTATATTATTTTAATTAATATGAAATTTGAAAACGTTTTTAGCTAGATCTGACAAGAGATATCTAATTAGCTCATAAAAATGGACAACTGTGATTGAAATGACTGATTTGAACAAATCGCTCTACTGGCAAGTTGATCTATGCATAATTCCACAATCCAAATATCTCAATGTATTACTAGGGGGTGCGGTGGCTCAGTAGTAAAGCGTTCACCTCCGGTGCTTGGGGTCCCTGGTTCGATCCCGTGGATTTTGTGGTGGACAAACACCGTGCTCGTTGGTTTTCTCGGGGTTCTCCCGTTTCCTCCTACTTTCTTCATTCCACCATTTCACTCATCTCTCATCATCACCGTCTCCTTTAGCCTAACCGGCATAATCGTGGGACGTAAATCTTAAAGATTTCAATGTGTTACTAACAAAGAAAAAACAAAAATACATTTGAATTCTAAGTAATCATTAGCAAATAGCTATTGAAAATCTGTTAAGGAAATAAAATTGTATAAACAAAAAGATATATTCCCTTCAAATATCGTGGACAGGCATTTGCACAATCACAGATAAGGATTTGTTTACAGTTTCCAGTTTTGGCCAATCAGAAGCAAGTATTTGTTTACATCTTCCAGGCGTGTCTATCATGTATTCAAGTAACTGTCCTTTTACTTTTCTGTAAATAATCCTTATATTTACGTTTAAATCTTAATTACTGTTCTTAGGATCTATGAAAAAGATTTGTTATATATTGTTATTGTATAAATTGTTATTTAAAATAATATTGTTTTAAAATCAATAGTATCAATTACTGATGACACTATTATTTATTTTCTTATTTGGATGCATGTTTAAATGAATCCCAAGGTGAAGTCCGGGTAGGAAAATTTTTGTCCACGAGCTTTCACGTCGAAAATGACCTGAAACAAGGAGATGCTTTTTCGCCATTATCATTCAACTTTGTTCTGGAATACGCTATAGGGAAAATCAAAGATAGCAGCCAGGGCCTAGAGTTGAACGGTATTTACCAGGTTATGGCATATGCTGATGATTTAAATTTAATAGGGGATGACAGGAGAACAATAGAAAGAAATGCAGAGATCTTATTAAAAGCTTACCGGAACATGGATTTAGAAGTAAATGCAGAGAAAACTAAATACATGGAAATGCGTCGGGACCGTAATACGGCAAATTATGGATGCCTTAAAATATTAAATAATACTTTTGATAAAGTGGATAATTTCAAATATATAGGATCAATATTAACAGAGAAAGATCATATTCACGGAGAAATTAAATGACGATTAAAAGTAGGGAATTCGTGTTATTATTCAGTTCAAAATTTCTTGTCGTCGTGAATTCTGTCGAGGAATTTGAAGTTTAAAATATATAAAACGAAAATCATACCTGCTGTTTTATATGGTTGCAAAACATGGTCGCTTACTCTGAGAGAAGAACATAGACTGAAAGTATTTGAGAACAAGATCCTGAGGCGAATATTCGGACCCAAGAGGAACGGAAATGGGGAATGGCGGAAACTTCATAACGAGGAACTACATACTATATATGGTTTACCGAACATTGTTAGGGTCATCAAGTCTAAGAGGCTTAGGTGGGCAGGTCATGTAGCTAGGACGGAGGAAAGTAGAAACACTTTCAAAGTCTTGACAGGAAGACCAATCGGAAAATGACCATTAGGAAGACCTAGGTGCAGATGGAAGGACAATATTAAGATGGATCTCGCAGAGATAGGAATACAAAGTAGAAACTGGTTGGCTAAGGATAGAAGTCGGTGGAGAGCTTTTGTGAACGCGGCATTGAACCTCCGGGTTCCATAAGGCATAGAGTTAGTTAGTTTCTTATTTGGTTGCTATGTCGCATTGCATTCATTTAGAATTATAGATGACTGAAATGCTAAGTTGTGTTTTACTTGTTTACTTTTAATGCAAACTTTATTTTTTAGTTACTCATTTTACATAAAATTTTGTGAAATACATTCTGAAACAATAATAGGTTTGAGCTCCTTCGTGGCTAAGTGGTTAGCGTACGCTCCTTTGGCGTGGGAGACCCGGGTTCGATTCCCGGCGGGAGCTCATGTGGTTCGGATTCCACGTTAATCAGTAGGTCCACGTCTCATATAGCCTCGCTGCTTAAAGGGACGCTAAACTAAAATCAACTCAACTCAATAATAAGTTTCTCGTTTTCCTTTCAACATTGCTGAGAATTCACTACTGAAAATAAGCGTAATATTTTATTTTTTCTTTTGGTTTAAATCTCATTTTTATGCTCCAAGGCTAAGAGAGGCGGTGATGATGACAATGAACGAAACTGGTGGGGTAAAGAAAGTGGAAGGAAACGCATGAAGCCCAAGATAACCCTTACACCACAAAATTTGTAACGTGCACATGAACATTGTATTTCATTCGATTCAAACATATCTGCTATTTGTGTAATTGTTCAGTCATATGATGTTCCGTTATAGATTTTCCTTTGTAGCAAGTGAATTTCACATGATACTGGAATGTTTCTCAGTATAGTACTTGCTCAAATCTTAGAAATTCGAATACAGGAAATGACTACAAAGCTCTTCCAGTACTTTCAACATTTGTATTTTTTATTGCAAAATGTTCTGAACTACATTAAGGTCAGATGTGCAAGAACACATCTGAAAGAAGCTCAAGATAAACAAGTATTCTTTATATTCTAGCAGTTTTTTATACGTCTCTGCTTCATTTATAGTTTTGTCATCCCAATACATTACAACTTGAATTTTCTCAAATCAAGCACTTAATCAACTAGTTTTTTTTATTATTATTTGCATTGGTGAAATAATAACTTTTGTATTCAAATTTCACTCGTTTGACATACTACTCGAACGTACCTAGCATAAGTTTTTGATTAAGATTGCTACGTCTCGGAGATGATGTAAAAATTGAACAAATTTTAATGATATTAGTTAAGGATAATCCGGAGTTGAAGACACATATGATACAATCAAATTTAACTGGTGTGGATAATAGTGAATCTAACATCCTTATTGAATAATCCTAACTGCTTGAAAATATTGACCGCGGGTTAATATAATATCAATATTAATAAAGAAAAATGCATTTCTTTGTAGGGAATTTTCTTCTGTATTTCCCTGTTCTTGAATTTCCGTGATTTTTTTTATTGTCCGCCATTTTAGGCGTAACGAGGATTAGGCCAAACGAGGATCCTTTTTTCGCCTAAAATGGCGGACTGAAATCTTATCATTTATCTGTTATAAAAGTGTCAGATAATTGGTTAGCGAAACGAGGATTAGGCAAAACGTGGCGACACGTAATAAGACCGTAAGAAATCGGCCAAGGCAGGGGGAAGTGTAGGCTTATAAATATAATTTAAAAAAAAAATAAAAAATGACGATGGCATTCATTTTAACGAAAGAGTGTACAATTTGTTCTTATCATTTATAGTTTGAATAGCAATTGCGCGACAACAGTTAGAAAAAAAAAGCTCGGTCTACGCAAAAATAGATAACAAAAGTATATGTGCATAAAAAATAATACTAGATTAATATATCTCTATATTTGTGTGGGGTCCACGAAACATAGTATAATTATAGCTATGCTTACAACAACAATAAAATTATATTATACTAGAATTCGTCTAAGTGGGGCTTTGTCCATAAATCCCCAATCTGCTCGGCATACGGCCTTGCACAATATAGTAAATGCTTCTACGTGCTACTGTGGCCCAATATTTCGCGTTCTTCCTTCTGTCTTTCATATAGAATTGGATTGTGCTAAAACTGTGTCACGAAATTAAAACACCTCGTAAGGCATTTTAATGAACCACCCCACCTTTTTTCCTTCTCTTCTACGTTAAGTGAAAAAAGCTCAAATACATGTTGATTTTTTTTATATGAAAAATCAAACTTCCAACTTTCATGTTTCTAACCACAAGGGATCCCGAGATATGGGCATCTTATAATAATAATAATAATAATAATAATAATAATAATAATAATAATAATAATAATAATAATAATCCCACTTCTTTTCTTCCCTCCTAGGTAAAATATCAAAAACGCTGGAATACATATTGAATTATTTTAAGTGGAAAGTCCATGTACTAAATTTCATGTTTCTAACCCTCAAAGATTCTTAGATATTGACATCTTATTACAATACTTGCAATCGCCGCCACTTTTTCTTTCCATCTCTGTTTTCTCCGTTTTACTAAAATATCAAAAACCGTTGAAACGCGTGTCAAATTATTTTAAGTGAGAAATCCAAATGCCAAATTTCAAGTCTCTAGTCTTAACGGATTAGAAGAGATGGCCATCTTATTAAAATAATTTCCACCCCATTCTCCCTTCCTTTATTCGGATTTCCGAAAAAAAAACTTCTTTAGTGATACTCTACGTAACAAATCTTATCTACTGTCCTAATTTCAAGTTCCTCGCTTAAGCGGTTTGGCCTGTGCGAAGTTACTCACTCAGGATTTTTCCTATTATGTATGAATTACAATAACAGCTTTCCCAAGAAAAGATGAAATGCCATTAGAAGTCACAATAAATCCCTGGTCCCTCCCTAATTTTTCCGTGTTGATCCTCAAAAGTCACGGCTCTCTTTGTTGATCCAGTTGCTAGCGAACGTACCTATGATCTTTGATGCATGAGGTTCTGTGGTTTAATTTCCGGTCAGTGAGCATTGAACGCACTACAGTGGTTCAGATCCAATTTTAAACTCTAGTTATCGTTCTGTAAAGCACTGATTTTGACGAACGACGTAAATACGTATTAATCAATCAACCAACCGAAAGGTCTCCTCTCAGATTCAGAGACTTTTTCGGAAGGAGCGCTGAAGATTCTATATTTCTCTTTATTAAAGTTAATTGAAGTTATAATCCGGCATTTCATATCCTTTTTCTAGGACACAATAACACATTTTTAATTCAAAGAGTGAGCCATCTTACCCTTCTTCCTACAGCTGTTCGTCCAACGAACGAATCATATTCTCGCTCCTTTGGGGCTTATGCTGGCCACCCCAAGAAAGAGAAGTATCCACAATTCAAATATGTCTGTATTAAGTACTATTAAGTACCACACATTTTGATCAGAGTCTGCAATGCTTGTCACACAGATTGAATCGGTCGGTAAAAGACTATATTAGAATTTCCCAATGGTAAATGTTGGAAGTTTAAAAAATCCTTTGGAGGGGGCGGTCGCCTCCTCCGCCCTCCCCGTGGATCCGCCAGTGCTTGTTAGTAATGCTTTATGTTAAAGTTTGGGAGTCATAGCATTAGTAATTTTCAAAATTATAAGGAAATAAAGGGTTAGAAAGTAGGTGTTAATCGTTTTCAACTCTACAGTAAAGAAAATAAGTCCTTAGAACGTTGTGTGCAATTAAGTACGAATTTTCAATTAGAAAAATATTCCGTTATGAATTCTGTAAGATTCTTCAAAAAAGAAAAAAAGATCGTTAGCAGAATCCTTGCAATGAAGTACAGTTCTTCAAATTAGAAAGAAATATCGTTATTACATCAAACAAAGTAAATTATTTTCTTCAAAAAGAAAAAAAAACGTGGTTACGTCACCATTCACTTTCTCTGTGGTAGAGCGTTAGATTTTCTGCCAGAGATTCTTGCTTCAATAAGCCACCACGCAATGTTATCCTCAATTATATCGTGTGCGTGTTTCTTTTCGAATTCCCTCTTTTTTCCCCTCATTATGCCACGCACTTCCCTTTGGTGGTTCAATAGCATCTTCTTCTTCCGATTATTTTCTGCGTGGGGTTCCGAGTGTAATTCTCGGTCGTGCCAAAATTCAAAAATATTTTTAATTTGCTTCTGTTGGTTTTCTATTGAATGTGAGGGCGCAACTAGTAGTTGCTTTGATGAAAGCGGTAAAAATTAACACAACAGAAGCTAATAATTTGATATTCGTCTCAAGTTGATTTGTTAGCTATACTCTCTGTTAAAGTTTGGCTATCGTAGCATTAACCCCTTGCGTTCCATGTGTCATTTTTCAATTGCGTACTGTAATACTAGGGTCTCACTTACTGTTAAAAGACCATCTAGAACGCTGTATAGGGCATAGTTATTGTGCACGTGCGAGGAGACCATTCCTATTACTGATAAAAAAACAGTATTTGCATTGTGAAACATTTGGACTAAACAAGGGAAATTTTGATGTTCTGTGAAGGGATTTTGTACTGCTTCAGGTTGACTACACTGACCAGCAAATATGGACTACGTCAGTGGGCCGGTGGGTCAAGTGGATCAAGATTTGTCAGTGGGTCATGGGTCAACAAGATGCAACCCACTACCCACTGCGACGCACCTATCCACCATGATCCACTGATCCACCGACTCATTCTGACCTGCCAACCCACTGCTCAGTGCATTGTAGACAGCATCCTCTGAACACTCGTCAATTTGTCTCCGTTTTTCTTTCAAGACTTCCATTTCCCTTCCTTTTTCATTTGTACTCTCTCTTGGGTATTGATATTTGTAATTGTAATAATAGCAGTAGGACTTACTACTTGGCTTTCCAGACATACAGCTTGTGAAATTTAGCTTAGCTAACTACTAAAAAAAATACATTTTTGGATAATCTGTAACATATGAATTATTATACGGTATATAAAAAATAATAATGTAACTATATGTGCCTGATCATCACGAAAGAATTGCAAAGTCAAATGAAATTATTTTTGCTATGTAGCTAGGCCTCAATCCAAACTGGGATGTTATCATATCGCTTTTATTATAATAAATATCATAAGGGGATACTGCGGCTCCAAATTTTTGCGAAAAAAATGAGTATCCCAGAAGCCGATTAACTTAGGGAGCCAGAATTCAGTATACTAACCCCTTATTATAAATAAACAGAACGTGTCACAGTATTTTTAGAATTAACTTCTATTAGGGGGGACTTTCTATACAGGATGTTTCAAAACAACAGCGACAACGTTTGGGAGGTGATTCCTGACACCAAAATAAGACAAAAAGTATAGACCATCCTGAGAGTACAAATGCTGCCTTTCGGAGTTATAGGCTGCCGAAAACAAGAAAAATAATAAATTTCAAAGGTTTATAGCTCCAAAACTATGGGATTCACCGTAGTCGGGTCAATAGATCAGTTAGGAACTAATATAAGCCCTATACCAAAAATGCGTGTTTCAGAATCCTGAGATGCTTTCATAACAATTTTTATAGAGGGAGTTTGGCTACGGGCATATAATTTAAAGTACTCTCCAACTACCTTCGTAAAAATGGTTGCGGAAGTACCGAGGATTCTGAAACTTGGATATTTGGATAGGGCACATGCTAGTTCCTAAGTGACGTCTTGACCCGACTACGGTAGGTCCATTGTTTTTGGAGCTATGGACCTATAAAATTCATTTGTTTCATGTTTTCGGCGGCCTATATCTCCGAAAGGAAGCATTTGGACACCCAGGTTGGTATGTACTTTTTGTCCTACCTTGGTGTCAGGAATCACCTCCCAAACGTTGTCGGTGTTGTTTAGAAATATGGGAAATTGGTAGTGGATTGATTTATAAAAATAATCGGAAACGGTCGATATTAGTTGAGAAACAAATTCACAAACAATTATTAAGAAACAAAAAATACGGTGCTTCGCTTTATATATCCACTCCTTTCCATTACAGTAATCGCAGAAGCTTGTGTTTATTATATGAAGCGCTCAAAGCGCAAGACAATCAATTCATAAAATTGTGAGAAAGTAGACATAGAATTTCTCCTGTAAGCTTTATTACATGGAAATTTTAAGTTTGTACTGTACACTTAATTTTATGGAAAATTTTACACCATTTTTCCCTTTACATTGATCTATTTACCTTGATTTGGGACTTTCAAATTTCATACTTTTTTTACACTGAAAAATTTTGGTATTTCAACAAGGAAATAATTATACCATAATAATTTAATCGAAATTCATCGTAATTTGGGCCATGACACGGACTTTACCATTTCATATTTTAAAGGTCAAATCCACCGTTATTGTCACAGAGTGGTGCTTGAGCGATTGATCGTAGAAATTCAAAACTTCAATTAGTAAAAATTTCACTGCCTTGTTTTATTAAAAGCGAAAACTCTTCAGTCAGTGGAGATGGCGTGGATCATGGGTCAGGGTCGATGACGATAAGTTTTGGTGGGTCGGAGTGGGTCACAGTGCGTAAGAATGGTTCATAGTGGGTGGTGGGTCGAAGTGGGTAATGGTGGTTCGTGTGTAAGAGTGGGTCACGATGGGTAGTGGGTCGTGGGTCAAGTTTTTACTGACCCACTCAATCTCTGTTGATCGGAGATAAAAGACAAAGTTTTTTCTTTCTTCTCTTTTGTCGATCTCGTAATAAAAAAAACGAGTGTGTCGTACTTGAATACTTCCTTAGGTCTGCTATCTACTAAGACAAAACATTTTTTTTATTTTCTTTCAGTGAGGTGCTGCACCTAAGAAGAAACTCGTACGTTACATTCACTATAAAATTTCATCACCCCCAGGATTAATACGACCCTCAATAAGGATACGTTTTCATGACATTCCCATGGATGTCACTGGTATTTTGCAATGGGGTATTTTATGACATCCACTTGGATGTCACTGGTATTTTGCAATGGGGTATTTTATGACATCCACTTGGATGTCACTGGTATTTTGCAATGGGGTATTTTATGACATCCGCTTGGATGTCACTGGTACGCAAGGACTTATTAATTTTCAGAGTTACAACATAAAAACGAGTTACCCAAGTGTGTGTGGATCGTTTGCAATTCTACAGTAAAGAAAATAAGTCCTTAGCACATTGTGTGCAATTAAGTACGAATTTTTAAATTAGAAAGAAATCCGTTACGAATACTGTAAGATTCTTCAAAAAAGAGAAAAAAATGTTATCAGATTCCCTGCAATAAAGTACAGTTCTTAAAATTAGAAAGAAATATCTTTATAACATTGAGAAAACTACATTATTTTCTTTAAGAAGGAAAAACCGTGGTTACTTCATCATTCACTTTGCTCTGTGGTAGAGTGTTGCTTTTGTTGGTAGAAGTCCCTGCTTCAAAAACCCACCACGTAAGGTTATCCTCAATTCGTTCCATCATTTCATTTCATTTCTCATCATCACAGTCTCCTTTAGCCTAGCCGGCATAAGCATGGGACGTACAACTCAAAGATTTCATTACATTTCATTTCATTTGGACTTAAACGTCATTGAGGACGTCACTGTTCATTTCAGCGACCCCGAAAACGATGGTTTCCATACTAATATCGGTCATTTTTAATAACTTTACATGTCTCAATTTCAACCCCCCCCTCCCAGGGTGCTAATGGTGGCTGAACTTGAACTTAAATGACATTTGGAATGTGATTCTTTAATTAAATGACCACAAAAACCACGGATTCAACCCTAATATCGATCGTTTCCTTATGTCTGCCTTTCTCAATCCCCCTAACTGTGCTCAAAGGGTGTTGCCATCACTTGGGGCTGAACTTCAACGGCCTAAACGACAAAAGAACTGCCAGCAATTAAGTAAGTGACACTGAAAACTAATGATTCGACACTAATATCTGTCGGTTTCGATATTTTTACGTGTCACAATTTCACTCCTCTCCGCATTGCCAATGAAGTTTAAATCGGATTACGGCACAGGAAGTGTCATTATTGATCTGAAAACTATGAACTTCGACAATATCATCTCTCTATCGACAGTGGCGGATAAAGCTTGGGACCAGGAGGGCTAAACCCCCTCCAGTTTCGCTTAGCGTTGTAGCTAACGTTCTCGCGTTCGGTGCCAGCGGTCCGTCGTTCGATTCCCGGTGAGGTCACTCGATTGAAAAAGTATAACACGCTTTTTCAGGTCAGCCACCCTGAATGTGGTTTTCCTGGGTTTTCCTCATTCACACCAGGCAAATGCTGGGGTGGTATCTAGTTTATAGGTCCCAGGACGCTTCGTTTCTTCCCCAATCAATTCTTCCTTCACTTTCCCCGGATTGTGTGCTTGCCGAGGGACGTCAACTCTCAAATCATGACGGGCTAAATGGCCTTAGATGCCGAAAGCCCAGAAATCTAACTCTTAAATCCTAAATCCGCCCCCCAGTTTCTTGAGTGACAAAAATAACTAAAGCTATTATTTATATATTGTTTGAAAGTTTATAGTAATCTCATGGTGTATCTATCATAGTCTAGGTTCTTGGTCCCCCCTTCAGTATTACCTTCTAGATCCACCACTGGCTTTCGATCATTTTATGTCTTCCCCTCCCATTTCTCTAGGAGTGACAGGGTCTTGCCCCAACTGGGAACTGACCTTGGACTTAAAGGATGCTAAAATTATCACTAATCAACTTAGGGATCACGAAAACTATGGATTCGACACTGATCTCAGTCGTTTTTGATCTTTACATGTCTCCCCCTTCCCTATTCCTTAGTGCGCTCTGAGTCTTATTTCAAAAGCACCTTTCCGTTAAAATAGCTCCAGCCCTTCCACTTATGCTGGAACACACACACACACACATACATACATACATACACTCATATATTCATTTATGTGTATATAAAGATAAAGATTTTAATTATCATAGTTTATTATTTTAATTATCATAAGCTTATTTTACTGCTTAAAAGTTAACAGATACATGGTTTTAGTAACATGCTTATTAATTTATTCTATCTTAAATAAAGGCCATCATTCATTTAAAACTTTTCTATATTGTCAAAAATATTTCTCATTGCTTGGTGCCTCCCGCACCCCTTTTGTGGAGCCGCCAGTGTCCAGTACCTCGCATGGTCTGTAACCTCATCAGCATATAATTAACAAGACCCTGGCTATTAATTGTGAACGAGATTACAATGATTTTCATCCAAGTATGTTGTTCGCATTGACAATGCTACTATGTTAATAGCAATGTAACAAATAAATCCTAACTAGCTCACTAGGTGGTGGGAAATGTTGTGCATTTACCCAGCAACTTTTAAGTTAACTCACATTCGATGGAGATCGCTTAATATTTGTAATTATTGTAACAAACCAAATAATTTACCATATATTATTTATATCCAAAAACATTTCCTTGTCATTATTATTAATAAGATCAGAAATGTAGCTCACGAATAATTTGTTACTTACCATGCAGAAAAGTTCAGCCGAGCGGCAGGTTGTTGAAGATCAGAACTCACTCGTACCACAGCTGTTATGACATAAGCTTTATGATTAGTCTTTTTATGTATCATTTCTGATTGTAATAATTACAAATTAAGGACTTTTCGCACTGAGACTGCAGTGTGAGTTGACAGTAGTCAACACGCATTTGTCAGTGAGATATTACACGAGGTGAGTCGAGCTGAATCAGGCCAATGCGTACTGAGTCGAGCCGTGTTTGGCCCACAAATATATATGTACTACTGCTAATCAAAATTACCACAATAGTGGTCTTCAACGGAACCGATTACCAGATCAAATGCAAACTGCGTATTCCAGTGGATCAGAAATTTTACATAAATATTTCTTTTTCTTAAAAAAAAAAGAAAGAACTTGAAAATTTTAAATTTTTATACTAAGATTAGGCTAATCACAACGCTACTCAACTGGAAAGAATCAATTTCCGTGTACCTTTGCCGTACGTAGTCAAATACTAAAAAAATAAATAAAAAAAAAACTTGCTTTGAATGATTAGCTAAGAAATTCTGTACTGTTACTTTCCTGGTTCATACTCAAACAACAGCGCACAGATTGATAATATGCGTGCAAACTGACGTGGCATTCTATATATATATATATATATATATATATATATATATATATATATATATATATATATATATATTCATGCTAAAAACGCACATTACTCACTGTTGTTTGGAACGATTATGTAAGACATTATACAGTCTTATTTTAGGAGGGTCATTTCAGATTTTACTTGGGGTGGCAAGAGCCCTTGATATAAGTAAAATTTCGAGTTTTTCACTGACTTTCTACTACTGTATTGATAAAATCCCCCCTTTCCCCTAAATGACGCCTCTGTTTTATTTACGTGCAGCATTCCAAATGTCTACAGATTGATAATATACGTGCAAACTTGTATGCCACAAAAGATTATTCGTCTCAAGTAAACTTACTATACTGTACTATTCTTCCTTGAAACGATTCTCTAAGATGTTTTATACTCGAATTTTCGTTGATTTTGTCCAATGAATTCCGTGAAGATTGATAACTTGCCTGCAAACAAGGGATGGCCGGAATCAGTTCCTGATGGAACCGATTTTAGGCTCTGTACGGATCCGGTTCCGGAACCGGGTTTTCGGATCCAGGTCTGGAATCGGTTCCTAAGATCCGGTTCGGGAACCGGGTTTTCGGATTCAAGTCAGGAACTGGTTCCAGGACTGGAACCGGTTCTGAAAAGTGAATCTCTAAGAACCGGTTTCTCGCGGAACTGGTTCCGCCGGAACCAGAACTTTGTCTCCATCTTTAGTTTTCAGTTGACCCTCCTTTCCATTTGAAATTTCCAAGTCCTTCACCCCTCTTCTCGGGAGAGAGAGATCCTGCAAGAATTTGAACATTGTCAGTAAATTTTCCCACATCTATTTGTTATGTTCAATTATTCGTGAGGCTGCACAAACGGATTTTCCAGTCAGGTAGGGCCTATAATGTAATGTAAACATTTTCATGCAACGCCCTATATGATAAATTTCTTGTTATTTTCTCATGGTGCAACCGCTAAACCCGAGCTGCTGGCAGGCTGTGAACAATGTGCTAGATGAAGTAGTGGAAGCGACAGGCAGGCGGCCCCTTGTCTTATTTGCCTAAACAAACTTAGAAACTGGCAAACTGATTGGCTAAACAGGCAAACTCATCAGCGGCGTAGCGAGCATTACCAGATTGGGGGGGGGGGATATAAAACTTGAAATTGCCAAGTCTTGATTTAAAAAATGCCAAGTCTTGGTAAAAAAAAAAATACCAAGTGTTTCGAAAATCTTAGTCTCACTTTTACCAACCCTGCGGAAAACTTTACAGCAACCTTATTTTCATATTCGTCCCATTCCGTGCCCCACCTGAGATATGAATACGAACAGCCCCCGGTTTCTAATAAAATTTCTCACCTCAACTCAAAATTATTATCATCTCCCACGATGCACAACTGTTAATTTGACAACTTATGGCTAGTTTAGGTAATCTGCACCAGTCAATCCTCACCAGAAATGCGCAGGGTTTTTTTTTTCTCTTCTGTTCTCCAGCCTCCTCCCACTTCGATTTCATAATTTCGCACTCTGATGAAAAGTATTAAATACCGGCAAGAAAAGTACTAATATAAAACCTCCCTTTTAGGCGCCCCTCCAACCGCAAATCCGGGTCACGTGCCTCGCTTGCTGCCCCATCAGCTACATAAGTAACATACAATATTTACGTAATGCTTTCACTTATAAGTACTATAAAGAAAGGAAGAATTGCAATTTTTGTTTTACTTTCCGAAAGAAACAACTACGTACGTGATGTGATTAAAAACAAAGTAGGAAAGGCAACACATTTGTATGAAAATGAAGTGAAACACACACCGATGTATGCTTTCACCCAGCAGACGTATTGTTTGGCCCCCCAAAATGTGACTTTTGGAAACATGCACTTCGGTTCATAGCGGAAGTGACAGAATGACTCGATTCATCCATTGTAGCTTTCGTCCATCGAAAAACATTTCCAGAAACCTACTGTGCCCCCCTGTGCCGTGTTATGGAAAATCAGCACCAGGGGCGAGAGTATATGACGGCGGCCTCGTACATATGAGTTAGGGCGACAGATCATTCGCGAAGCGCCACCATGGTTGGCGCGAAGCGTAAAAAAATTTTCAAAAATAAACCCTCCTTGATTTTGAACACTTTTTCACTTTTTATTACTTTTCCTTCCATTTTATATATGTGCACATACATTTTCCTAACATGACTAACATTATAGGACCACTTGCTAGAGCAGAAAGAGGATTTAAGTACATACTAGTAATATTCCAAGTAATTTTTTCTTACTCTCTTTTTCGTTCATTCTCTTTTTTCATTTTCTCCCCAATTTTGCGCCCTCTTTCTTCGGCGCCTGGGGCTATCGTCCCCCGTTATGAAAGGAACTGATAATGCCATTCCCAAAACACACTTTTGTTTAGTTCTCCCTACTCGAAAAGCCCTGTAAATAGAAAGTCTTACAGCAAAAAAGAACTGAAATAAGCTATTCTTGTCCTCTATATTAATATGATCAGCTTTTGTTTCAAAGCGAAAGGTTTAGTCACACACAAAGCATACACGGTTACACAATACAAAGCATATTCACTCTGTTATCAAAATCTACTTCCCTTTGACATTTTACTGTTAGAAAAAAAAAAACTTAAATTTGTCAAATTTACATACTATACATAGTAAAAAGTTTATACTAATAAACCTGCCATGTTTTCTTTATGGGAATACGGGACACCTTAGATCCCCTTCTCCCCAAACTTTCCAACACAATCCAATAAATAAACTATATCTCTGGTTATGAATAACAGTATAATAGGGCGCGGTGGCTCAGTGATATAGCGTTCACTTCTGGTGCATGGGGTCCTTGGTTCGATCCCAGCTCACTTCCAGTGAGCTTTGTAGTGGAAAAACACTGTGTGCGTGGATTTCTCGGGGTTCTCCCGTTTCCTCCCACTTTCCTCATTCCACCATTTCATTCATTTCTCATCATCAACATCTCCTTTAGCCTAGCCGACATTTATTTTTATCAACAATATAATAGGCGGAAGTTCCCTAAGCTGGAGCTACTTTTCTCTCGTCGTTCCCTGCAATTAACTTTACGGACTGAAGATGTTTACAATCCAACTACAAAAAAAAAAAAAAAAAAAAAAAAAAAGAAAGAAATCCTTAAAAACTTAAGATAATGTCTTATAAAAATGCTTTACAGAAAAACAATATGCAAACTGTTTAAATCAGTGACACAATCTACATTCAATATTCTTCGCGCGTTTAGCAGTATTTATTTACATGGTAGTATTTGAAAAAAAAATTACGTTTGTAGTTTAATCTGATGAAAAGTTGATTTTTCTCCTTGTGTCGTCTATAATTGTCAGGACCAAATTTACATATTTCTAAGCCCTGGACCAAGCAGAATTCTGTGCCCATAACCTCTCAAAAATATTATAATTCTTTTTACTTTATTTAATGTCTCTCTGAAGAAAAAGTCACTCATCTTTCCTGTGCTTGTACAGTACATGTAGAAACACTCAAAGCCATCTTACTTTTTTTTATGCTGGAGAGTGTTCGAGTTTCCACCAGGCACAATGGAAAAGGCAGTGTTGCAAATTTTGCTCGCTATCAAGTCGGACAGGGTATTGTGATAACTTGCTCAAAACTGTTACATGCTACACTTTATTATTCACTCACATTATCCCAGCCACTTCATTACTTTTCGAATAAGCTTATATTGATAGCAGAAATGGGATGGAATTAAAATATGGAACATTTGCCTGTCCCGACTAAATTTATTGGGACGCGGGATTCTCGGGTCCAAAATCGGGACTGTCCCGTTTTTTACGGGACGTATGGTAGGCTTAATACTAACCAGTCACTGCCTTGTTCTTGTTTTATTAACAACAATTCTGCCAGTCACTACCTGTTGCCTTGTATACGCTCTTGTATCAAATGCTTTTGCGTCCAATGCTCTACTTGCCACCGAAACGCCTCTTCTGTCTGTCTTTTCATGTCAACTCTATTCTGCTTTTGTCAGTGGTACGGTTCCCGATTTTCATTAAAGATTCTTCAAAATGTTTACGAATATCAAAGGAACAAAAGTGAAGTGTAATCACTTGCAACAAGTAAAGAAACTTTAAACGAATATATCAATTTATTTCAAGATTGGAAACTACACAAAACTTATGCCAAGTCTATAGGAGAACTGATAATTTGCAGCAACTGGGTACCTAATAAAATGTTAAACCGGATAAGTCAATTGAACAAACCGGCATTCTTCAAATTGCCAACTATGTATTTTAATTTGCCAACTTGTCAAGAGATTGGGAACTTTGGGGGGGCTAACCCCTTTACCCCCCTTAACGACGCCCGTGAAACTCATTTGGCTAAACACCCACTGATGAACCAAAATTTTCTTTTTGGAGGGCACAAGCGGGTCTGGGCGCCTAGGGCACAAGCACGTAATCCTTTTTGCAGTGTTTTGAAGGTCAATTTTGTGCCTCCTTTACGGGTCTTTGGGAGTCTTTCGGATCCAGGTCTGGAACCGGTTCTTAAAACCAGATAGCCATGAATTGGAATTTTGTGGCCATCCCTAGTACAAACCGATATGCTGTATAAACTGTCACTCATGTAAATATATACAGGGTGGCCCATTTTAATTTTTCCACGGAAATATCTCGAAAACGGTTCAACACAAATGAACCAAGCAATAACTCAAAAAAGAAATGCCATAGGACACATCGAATGGTGTTGTCGCGGTGTCCCCCAGGGCCGCTCGTCAGGGAAGCCCACGGTCGAACTTTAAAATTTTAAATGGGAACATGGGGTGAGTGATGCTTTGTTCGATTGATCTTTAAAAGGTAAAAAGCGTTGTGTCAAAAGATTTTTCATATCGGTCATCGTACTCATAATGGCCGCCAAGACATGGTGCCTGTATCAGATAAAACGTCCAATATCGCTAACATCAAAACGGTTGAACATAAATGAACCAAACAAAAACTCAAATAGGAAAGACCATGGAGCACGTCGAATGGTAATGTCGCGGGGCCCTCCAGGACCGTCATTCATGGGATCCCAGGGTTCAACCCAAAAATTTTAAATGGAAACATAGGGCGAGTGATACCTTGTTCCGTAGATCTTTAAAAACTAAAAAGCACTGCGGTAAAAGATTTTTCGTATCGGTCACAGTATTCAACATGGCCGCCAAGACATGATTACAATATTAAATAAAACGTCCAGTACCATTAATATGATAAATGAACCGAACAAAAACTCAAATAGGAAATTTGTGTATAAACTGTACACATCGCCATGGGGCACATCGAATCGTATTGTCGCATTACCCCCCGGGAGGCCCAGAGCCAATTTCAAAATTTTAAATGGAAATATGGGGCGAGTGATATCTCGTTCACATTGAAACACTGCAACGTTCGACATTTTTGTTTTGCATTTCAGTTGATTGATTTTTGCATGCAATAAAAGTAGAATGTACCATTTAACACGAATTTTACCTACTTTTTCTCATTACAGAGACATCTATCTCTTATAAAAACACATTTCAGATAATTCATAGATTCAATTATCAAAAACTAAGGTTCTCATTTGCAATTTCACCATTCTTTCCCACTTCAGAGAAGTCAGGTTGCAATGATAACTTTCTAGGAATTAGATTTCCTCGTTTGCATTAAGTCACTTTCATTTTAATTATCTTTTTCTCCGCTGCATCGTTCTCGAGCCGTGGAATAATAAGTACCCTCTGTGATTTCCTACACAAGTTTTATTCTGTTCATTTATCTCCAATCGTTTCTATATTAGTGGTACTGGACGTTTTATCTGATATAGATATCATGTCTTGGAGGCCAATTTGAAAACGATGATCCATATGAAAAATGTTTTGTCACAACGCTGTTTAATGTTTATAGAAATATCCCTAGACCCATATTTCCATTTAAAATTTAAAATTCTGGCCCTGGGCCCTCATGAAAGGCAGCCCTGGAGTCACCATAACATCATCATTCGTCGTACCGTATATCATTTTCCTGTTTCACTTTTTATTCTGTTCATTTATCTCCAACCATTTTTTCACTAATGGTACTGAACGTTTTATTTGATATAGGCACCATGTTTTGGCCGCCATTTTGAATACGATGACCGATATGATTTTTTTTTTTTTTGCACCAACGCATTGTACTTTTTTAAAAATCTATCGAACGTGGTATCACTCGCCCCATGTTTCAATTTAAAATTTTAAAATTAGGCCCTGGGCCCTCATGAAGGGTAACTCTGTTGGTCACCGCATTAACACAATTCGATGTGACCCATGGCACTTCCCATTTTAGTTTTTGTTCGGTTCATTTATGTTGGAAAGTTTTCGAGATATTTTCGTGGAAAGATTAGAAGTGAGAGTAGAAGTGAGAATTGTATCTGTTTTGCGTCAGGATAGGATGAAACTGATGGACGCGGGCTGTAGTGCGTCCATAGGTAGCAGATGTGAAGCGACGCTGAGTATACGTAGAAACTATTATTAATGCAGAAACACCAAATCTGCTCTGAGTATATTATCAGTACAAAGTAGCTAATATCCCTAATGTTACATCGAGTAATATTTTTCGTCCCCTTTGAATCTACCATCCTCCGTAGAATGAAAAGGTGTAAACTTTTTGAGGGCGAGGGTCTAACATACTCAAAAAATATAAGAGTTAATCGAGATGGGTTTTGTGATGATACACTCCAACATCCTTGGCACCAAAATAAACACGAATCCTTTCAGGATGACCAGATATATTTATTTATAAGATAAAAGAAAGCAAATTCCAATTGAATTACGTATGTAAATCTTTTAATTATCTGCAGAACGGGAGTATTAGAATGTTATTAACCCTTTCACTGCGTAAGTGAACTTTGTCGATGGAATAAAAATTTCTCTAACCTGCGAATGTCGACTATAGTCAATGTTTTAATATTGTTTTGTCCATGTCTTGGACTTGTCGAGAGTAGTCGCCAAAGGAATTTTGTTCGATTTATTGTTCTGTTGTCTTCGGTAAATAAAATAACCTCAAAGAATCGCACGGAAAACTTTGGTAACTACTCCCGAGAAGCCCAAGATTCGGACAAAATCTTTTAAAACTTTGGCTATAGTCGAAATTTTCTGGTTAGGGAAATTTCCTTTCGTTCGATTTACGAAGTGAAAGGGATAAAATGAAATCATTCAATACCAATTACCTACTGTCAAAATTACTGGCTCAGCTCCTGTCTCGGTAGAAACATATAGCTAAAAACGCTTCCTACAAGCAGCTGAAGGGACTTTTGTCGGCTGCTTGCAAGGGAGTTTGGTCCACCAAGCTTTGTTCGAGGGCAAAATCAAAGTGTGAGGAGATTGCACTGGGACACTATGTAATCAACCGAAGTTCAAGTCGCTGTTCGTGGCTCGTGGTACTACCAATAAGTATCTTCCTGATACTTTAACTTACCTGGACAGGACGATGAAGGACCTCTCCAAGAAAAGGTTACAAACTGTTTTCAAATTGCCCGTCAGTCTCAATGATATGAGCATTAGGCGCCGAGAGGTTCGGGTGTCTCGTCTCGAAAACCTCACGGACGATCAGACGGTCATCCAGACCATAACGCGCACAAACATCACTCATACAAACAACGAAAACACACTGGGTTAAATGACACTATACTTATTTATTAGAACACTATTTAAAAAAATAACGAAGAGAAATGAATACAACACTGGACACTAATAAATTTTGCCGCTGAAATTACGCTTTGCCCTTTTCGGGAAATATAGCCCTTTATATATATATGATTATAATTCAGATATCACTATAAATACTTCGCTCACACCATTAACACACTTGGGGAATTCACACTGGGGAAACGTTGTCGGGATCGTCTTACGATGAATCCAGTTGTTACGCCGAACAGTCCTGCAGCGTAAAGGTGAATCTTCAGCAAACACGCAAAAGAAGATCTCCACAATGGAATACAGATATTGGAGGGCGCGTATATAACATTTTAAACGCACAAGGTCTGCGGACCTGGGGTTTCACTGGTTGGGGCTAGCCGTAAGAAATCGTCCTTCACCGGCTAAATAGCTTGTGCCCCTTAACACAACTTATGTTTGAAGCTCGACGCGAGATGCGTGGTTACGGCTTCCAGACCTGGAGTCAAACTCCTCGAGCATCAAAGCTCAAGCTACGGGTTGCAATGGTCAATGGAAAAGTGTTGGCAGTTCACTTCAAAAATCACTCAGTTAACTCACCTGTATGCACATACAAACAGAATACAGAAAACAATTTCTGTTAATTTTAGTCAACTGCCCATAATGCACTAGACACTGCGATAACTTTGGCGTGAGAAAGTACAGATAACGGGTTGGAATACAGCGCAGTTGGTGCCACTTCGGCTACTGGGACAACTGGTCAGCCCATATTTCTCTAATCTATTATAATGTTTCCATAAGCGATTAAAGAAAGCACTTAAGTCAGTTCCCAATAACTATAGAATATATACTGTGCATATAATGAGTCAGGGAGAAACACTGAAATGGTTAGTCACTAGCTGAAATGTTCTCACTAAAAGCAACGTTTTAAATATATATAAGAAAAAATGATGAAAGACTTCTTTGTCCAATTGTGTGGGAAAGAAGCAATTCCCACCAAAGAAAGAACTTATGTGCGTTGCAGAATAAAGTATAAATCGAAAATAATAATCACTGTCTTCACGAAATATACAGGGCGTCCACAAAAAATACTTCTATAACCTGGTGGCGGTTATAGATTTGGGGTCCGGAAGGGAACGACCTGTTAAGTGCACACGTAGACAGGTTGAGAACCCTTGGCCGTCTGACGAAGTATGAATAAAATTAGGTTTTTCACCTGAAAATTTAAAATAAGTTAGTTGGCAACACTGTCATATGGTGTGAGACTTACGTGCATAAACGATGAATGGTTTTTCACCTGAAAAAAGGGCTATTCAAAATAGTTAAATAACTTGTCCACTCACTACAACATGATGAGGTTCCTGCATGAGGTCCAATCCAAATGTTCCATGAAGTAATAAGATCCTCTTGAACAATTGGTGCCTTATCTTCCGTTTCTTCACATGTTGAAACCATGCTGTCTTCCTGTGTAAGTATCCTCCATGATTCTCCAACGATGAGTTGATGAGGGGAGAAGGGGAGTTTTTTTTAAACACTGGTGTGAGAAACGAGATATGGTTATAACACCTGTATGATAACTTTTTTTTTAAAGTTCGCAGAAAGCGTTTGTAGGGCTATTATTTTTTTTTTAATTGACACTAATAAATTCTTTTCATAAAATGTTTAAGTGTTCCGTTTCGATCACTTTATTTGATATAATATGAAATAAAGATACACACTCAATAACTATTCATGAAAACATCGACTTAAAGAATTATCAAGTATCTCAATAAAAACCTTTTAAATGTCTTCTTTTTAAATATACTGATATCTGTATTTAAAATATAATAATATGAATGGATAAGCAAATAGCAAAACATGTTAAAGGTACTAAAATATTAAAATTATTATTAAAGTTTCGATATCACTATAATATATTTGAAAAATATCAAAATCATTGAAAAAGTAAAATGAATGGAAATGTAAACACATGATAAACTGACAATATATAAACAAAATAAGATTTTCACCTGTATGTCCCTTTTTTTTACTGTGCCTAGTGTTGTTTGGCAGAAAAGAACGAAAAATCGTTTTTCAAAATAAAAAAAATAAACTTAAGTGTCAAAATTGACGTTCATAGTAATTCCAAGAAATAAGCATGATTCTGCATATCAAAGAAAAGATCGTGATTTCGTTGACATGTACGAAGAAAATTTGGCACGCCATAAGATCAAATGCCATCTGCTCGTCGAGACTTTAGTTCGATAATGCTCAATACAACAAATGATTTTATTCTGAAACAAAGTTATTATTAGCTTAAGCCTAAAATAATGGTTGTTGTTCACTTCCATAAACGTAAACATTGTAGGGTTACCAAAATAGATGGGTATTATCTGCAAAAAATTTATTAATTAAAATGTTGAAAACTATTCAATATTGATCCAAGTTTTTCAAAGGTCTGAATCAAGGAAGTTGACTCACTAGTCCAAACATTCCTGAAAATAAATGGTCATTACACCATGAATTGACCAAAAGCATAGGTGGGATAAATGTGTAATACTATACGTACTTACACACACAATATGCCATCGACACCTGCGAGGCAAAAAACTAGAAACGTGGAAAGGCCTGCGACCATAGGCACTTACAAAATGTTTCTATAGATAACTGAAATATAAACATTAATATTCAGTAAAATACACGTATGTTCCCTGGAACATAACGTACATCATCCACCTGGAAAAAGATGTGTAAACACACGAAATACAAATGCTCTCCTAGCATCGTAAAGATATGTCTCTATAAGACAAAATACATGAGACCGGTGAAAAGAAAAACATGGGATACAAACAAGAGTATAGTCAACGACATTACAAATTTCTGGTCGGTCTGAAAACATCCAAATTAAATTCCCTACAAAACAGCTGTAACAAGCTTCCTTAGGCATCTTCGCTACAAATATTCAAAATGGTCTTATTAACATATTAAAATTCAGTCATCGAGCATACGAAATAATTAACAAAATAATTTTCAAAAATCGTTATGGCTTCACGCTGTTGGAAAGAAAATAAGTTTATTATTCGGGATCTATATCGAATTCGAATAGTTTCTAGGACATACTGGAACTAAAATACAATTTTCTCAAAATTATCATGAAAAATAAACATTACAACTCATTAGCATACAAGTACACAATATAGTTACGATTCATAAACATTAAAATATTCACTAGAATATTACTAGACAATAAAATATACTCAAAATATTTAACCTAAGAATACGCATACTTAGTTACGGATACCATAAAGGAAGTAGGGAAATGAAAACTATATTTTGCGATTGATGGCGAAAATACAGTTAGCTATGGAATATCCAATGGATTAGCCACATCCATTTTTGAAAGAGATCTGCAATTCCAGGAAATATTGCCTCCCTGAAAAAAAATATTTATCTTTATCCCCATAAAATATCCTACCCGAAGAAGTTTCCCTACGGTCGTTCAGTGGTCTAGAGAAGACGAAAAAAAATGTTAATTAGAAATTACAAGAAAATATAGAAGTTAAACATATTTCCGCATATATATTAATATGAGGGGAAAAACGACCGTTCACCATCAGAATATCTGTTCATATAGTTCCTTCTACAATAAAAAGATTACTGCTTTCGTTCGGAGAATTATACTATTCACACGACATTCCTGCACATTCTATTACCAACAAGGAAATGTCTGTTATCACTTGTTTAAGGCTTAGCCTACTTTCCGTTCTAAACTTTTCTCTTCGAACAAAATATATCATGTCACATCCTGGAAATTCAAATAAGTCAAAATCGGGTAAATTGCGTAAATGAGGTTCAATAAAATTACAGTAAACACTTCAAAATGAAAACGAAAATCTAAGATTAACACTGAAAAGAAATTTAACATTGATTATAAGTGTAAAATTCCATATTCTACGCATGAGATTACATACTAAGTTTCAATGACAAATATACACGTGTACAGTATATATAATTAACAACTAAAAATTTTCTTATCTATACATTCTACTTTTCTTAAAGGGAAATCAAACTAATTGTGAGTCATACGTATGATAACATGTTTAAGGATTTGGAAAGTGGGAAGGGATTCTAAAAAGATTTTTTTTAATCTTAAAAAACAATAGAAATATATTATAACGCTAAAATATCTTCCCACTAGCTGGGGATACGGAAATCGCGCCAAGATTTCAAATTGCTTTTAAAATGCAATTCCCCTACGTATGGGATACGTTAATTATTTACTAAAAAATCTAAATTCAAACATCTGAAATGAAAACAAGAAAAAATCAATAACATTAAACTAATAGTAAGTCAGTGATAAGGTTTGCAACACAAATGCACAGCTGACTGAAATATGAAGTGCTACACGGAGCAAAGACAAAAAGAGGAAAAGAATTAATCAGCTGTATATCACCCGTTATTCGTAACCATAAACACAAGTGGTTCTACAGTCTGGCGACTGCCTTATCAAAACAAGAAAAATAAAGAAAAACGTGTTATCTGCTCTTTGCTGAACAGTTAAAAGCTGGAAGCAAAAAGGAGTTTTAAAAGAAATGCGTTGCTTTCCTGAAAGAAAATTCGTATCAATGTAGTTTTTTTTTTTTAATGAAGTGAACCTCACTGAACATCTGTTTTAATTCCTGCTCTCTGTATAACTTCTACGTAATTGTAGTCCACCGGTAAGGTTAGGTGCGATTAATGGGATACACGTAGGCTCCCAATATGTTGAATTGAAGTAATAATGTAACCAAGGATCTCCTAAATAAAGAGATAACAAACGGGTGGTTGATAAGTTATTAACCTGTAAAGGAGTTGAATTATTCTCATCGGACTTGTCATTTTCGGAGTTTGACAAGTTGACTTCTCCACTAGGGGAAAAAAAGATTGGTTCTTGAATTTCATTAACAGGTGACAAATTAAGGTCATGCAAAAGATCTTCTGGTAGTTGGCGACGTGCCAAGGACATCCAAATTTCACGGGTTTAAGGGGTAGGTTCCCATAACTTAGTCCTGTCTATCGAATGAAGTCCTAAATATTCATCTGTAGAAGGGTCAACAAGTTCAACAACACGGTCATTAATGACCTTAACACATAAAAGGGGTCCTCGGTACAAATCAAAAAATTTTGATATTTCACCTTTCAATAGACTACTGACGTTAAGCTGTTTGAGAAAAATTAAACTTCCTCGTTTTAAACGTCGTCGCTGTTGTTGACTATCGTTCCATCGTGCGTTCCTTTTTTCAATGATGGCTTTTCGTCGGTGGTCTGCCATAAGTAATTTATTCGACCAACTAATCCCGTCTTCCTTATCAAAATCTTCAGATACCTGTAAACCAAAATGCTTAAAAATGGGACGAGAGAAATGAATATTAAGATACAAACTTGCTGGTGAAACACCAAGACTTTCAACGATGGAGTAGTTATGTAACAGAACTGCTTGCGTCAGGTTCTCGGCCCATTTATTATGTGACTGACAACATAATAACCTAAGGGTAGAGACAAGAATTTTATTAGAGTGTTCTGTGATGTTACTCATGGGGTGATACGGTGTTGTATGATGGACTTTAATATTGTACTCTTGCATTTTAGATAGAAACTTTTTGCTATGAAACACTGCAGCGTTATCTGTCAGCACTGCCTGAACGATACCTAAATGTAGCATGTATATATCAAATAAACACTTGATGACTGAAGTAGCAGTGGCGTTCTTCAAGGGGTAAGCTGTACAATATTGAGTAAACACATCAACAGTAACCAGTGCGAAGCGCGCACCATTTTTGCCTGATGGGTATGGGCCTAAAAAATCAAGGGCTAATAAAGCTCGAGGTTCTGAATAAGGATTAGTGGACAAGAAACGAGCTGGTGGGTGGTGATCGGATTTAAATTGCATACATTTCACGCAATCCTTTAAATGTTTCTTCACATCTGATCTCATTTTGCTCCAATAAAATGATTTTGAGATGATCCGAAGCGTTTTGTCTACTCCCGGGTGATCTAAATCGTCATGGTAAGCTGTGAGAACGTTATTCGCTAATGACCTGAGAATGCAAATTTTATATGAGTCTGGTAAATGAAAATCTCTGTATAAAAGAATACCATTATCGAGTTTGAAAAATTTTTCCCAATCGCGTGAATTCCTTGGAAGTTCTTTTATTTCCTCGCCTGCTAAAAAAGAAATAATGGGAAAATAATCAGGATCTTCCTTTTGCGCGTTCTGTAATTCTTCAACTGAAATATTTTTGATTTTGTCTTTAATAGCCTGTAAAAGATGAACACGTTTAGTTGGTAATTCTTTGGAAGGGAAGAGACGTGAAAGCGCATCTGCACAGAGGTTCTTGGAACCTTTCTGGAAACGTATTTCGTACTCCAGCTGCTGTAATTCCAGGGACCATCTAAGAAGACGAGTGTTCCAAGGCTTGGCCTTATCCAACCAACTGAGATTTTTATGATCTGTAATAAAAATAACATGGTGACCAATTAGCAATTGACGCCATTTTCGGACCGCAAATACGATTGCAAGACATTCGATCTCACTCACACTATAGCGAGACTCAGCAGCTGTTAAAGTCCGACTAGCGAACTGGATTACCTTTTTCTGTCCATCACTGTACTGATATAGGACTGCACTGACTCCCAAGTGGGATGCAACCGATTCTAAGTAATAAGGTAAATTCAAGTCAGGGTGTGACAAGAGAACATCTTTACAAATATCGTCTTTAACTTGTTGAAAAGATTGTTCGTGTTCTTCAAGCCATTGCCACCATTTTCCCTTTTTGAGAAGCTGAAAAAGAGACTGCATTTTGTAAGCTGACAGCCCCACCAACTGTTTTGCATATCAAAATGTAAATATAGTAATTTACATATATAATTTAATATAATTTAAAAGCCAAATTAAGCAATAACTTTAATTATATTAGGTTTAATTGAGACACATAAATAGGTATAAATGGACGTATTTATATTCAAAAATGATATTCATATTAGAGTTTGAACGTATTACTAAAAAAAAAAAACTCTGTCTAAGAAGCACTCATCTTCACAAAATTTCAACTTTCGCATCACACAACAGGAAAATTCGAGAAACCAAGAGTTCAATAACCTTTGAGCTAACATAGTTGCTAACCTAAAGTAAGGGGCATGTCCAAAAAGAAGCAGGTTTGCAATATATAGTCTATAAGGAACAGAAATCAGAGAAATGAAATGGAGTTAGAAGCATTGACTAGCAACTATTGTTACTTCCAAACTCAACTCTATTGTTTGCGGGTACACACTTTAATGCTAAATTTTTGTGACAATAAGTGTGAAAAATCCAATCTGACCTGTATTTTCACACCTCTGAGGAAAACCGTTAGACTAGTAAGCGAGCCTGACCGAAAAAAAAGAAAGAAAACATAGCATTTATGTCAGGAGTATCAGATTTAAAGAGTATATTATTAATAAGTAATATTTAATATTAAAATGTTCTTGGAAATTCCGATACCAGTTAAGAAAAATGTTTCACGCGGCCCCGCATCGATACCTCGTTTTAAATATGCTTTCCATTCAGTCAAAACTATTTCGCAGCCACTTCTGAATGAGGACAGGTGGTGTGTCTGGAGGGGGGAAGCCAGCAGACAACTCACCACCAAGACGGATTTTTTTTGTTTATCAAGCATCTGAAAGGATGACAGCTCCACAAATTTTTAAAAATATGTAAAACAATTATGTATCATGTTGTATTTAGGGTTATTGTTTGTCCTATATAAAGGTTTAATCTCAATTTATTCATATTTTGATAATGTAAACAATAGTGCAGACGAATTCTTTCTCAACCCGCCACCTGAGCGCAGTTTTGAATTCGGCCACTAGAGGCGTCACCCATCAGGGGCAAAAAGTTTCTGCTTCTACTTGTCCTAACTGTATCCACGCCCTATGCTACAAATAAACAAGTTGAAAAAAAACTATGATTCGAAGTAATTAAAATAAAGTTTGGGGAAAAAGGAACATACTGGTGTGTGAGAATAAGTTTCAAATTCATGGGTGAATAAAGAAAGTAGAGTGACAATAAGTAAATTTTTAATTATTTACAAAATTTGTCAAAATGTCGCCGGCTCAACGCGGGTGGCACTTCACAAAGGGGATAAGGTCAACAACCCCAAAAACAATGAAGGTAGAGGGAGTCTACAACTATTGAGAGACAACCGGCGAAAGAAAAATAGAGAACCATAGGGAGAGGACAGTTAGTTCGTGGTTAACCGCAAGTTCGTCAACTTCAATAGTGTTTTCTTCTTTCGGAAACTGTGATCAGTTTAATGTTAAGTTGTGATGCAGGCATGGACAATTAGTGGACCCTGGTCCAGAGATTAATTGAGATAGTTGTGAAGGCTCGTTGAAATGGAACAAAGCTAGATATTACTTGAAAAAAAAAAGTATGAAATAATTTTGGATTTGTGTTGAGTGATAGTGCAAGTAACTGTACTACCAAACAAAGTCGTGAGTGTTCAGTGAAAACTATGCGTACATAATTATCTGTAAATAAATAAATAAATCATGTTAGGAGTTATTAGCTACGCTAATAAGGAAAATGTGGAATCGTGAAAAAAAACTAATGCCCAATTGACCTGCATCAGAAAAATTTTTCCTTGAGGGACAGTGTGAAGTAGGCAACGTATGGATCACAAAAGTTCTTTACTTCTCTCATAAAGCCTATCTCGGTGACCAAGTTCCAGAATCCCAAATTCCTAAATCAAGGCAAGAAGGACTTTGTCAGAAGCCTTATTGTGGAGGAACAGAACATATTCACCACCCATCGACAGGAGAGCGGTCGGAACACTAACGGAAGCAGAAGAAGATATGAGAAGACTATCCCAGAATTGGAAAGGATAAGATTTGGAGAAGAAAAAAAAGAAGAGGAATACTCATAGTGAGGAGTGAAAAAAAAGGGACAAATCTTATAGAGACATTCCCCTAAACAAACAAAAAGAGAAAGAATGGACTTTACCGAAAATTTAAAATCCCTACATTGAATCGATCGATTCTACATATATATATAGTTTTATATTAATTGTGTCTGTGTAAAAAAAGTGTATAGTGCTAGTGAAGTAGTGAAATAAATCTGTCTTGTGATAATCCGATCTTGGAGCTATGTTCTTTTAGATGCTTACAACCATCCTGGAGGCAGAGGTGAGTACATTTGCATGTTTGCTAATCTCTTTCAGGTGTGCCGCTTGGCCGGGTCCAAAAGAGGCTGTGAACACTCTTTCCCAGTCCTCATTTAAAATTTTATCTGATGGTAAAGATTCTCTGGCAACAAGATGGCAGGAGGAAGTGTTATAATGGCCATACCAGAGAAAGTCGTCCAAGGGGCAAGGCGACTATAAACTTTGAACTCACGTGGGAGGAGGATATTAATTTCTAAAAAAAAAAAAGTTTGATTAATTTTCCCAAATCATTTTGACTTAATTTCATAGTTTCTATTCGTATAAATCCTAATTATAACCTTGTTAATATTTTAATCTCATTAGATAAATGCATTACAAGTCTCAAAATTTCCTCCATCCATCTCTCATGTGCTGGAAATCTGAGAGTATCTTCATTGTGGTGATTTTAAGTAACTACTTAACGACGACCATCCAGCTCTGAACATGAGAGAGCCCTTTACATGGGGATTATCCAGAGTGATGCCCTTAACAATTTGACGCCCAGCTAAAGTGCTATTCCCATGCTAGCTTTAGGCTGCTGGGAAATTTATCATCAGATAAAAAGTTATCTTGTAAAATTTCGCGGATATATGAAATATTTTGTGTTCCCCAAAATTTCCAAGAACATTTTAGTATCCTTGTGAAAAGTTCAAAATGGTGTGTGTTAAAACGAAATCTTATTGTTACATATGTGTCTAATTTGTGTTTTCAATTTGTGTCTTAAATACAGTTCAAGGGGGGCATTAAATTTTAGAATTTTAAATTTAGAGAATTTATAATATTTAGAGATAATTTCAATTTTAGAGATATTAGCAAATTTATGGTTATCACACGTAGTCAATTACGGAAAATGGATCAGAATCTGCTACAATTTCAACACGCGCAACCGCGGAGTCCAGAGTTACAAGGAAGTTTAGGAGATAGCGAGCATAACCAATAAAATAATGTTAGTAAGGGAGGTAATAATCAAGAGATTGAGAGTAACCCGGATAATCCCACTTCAAAAACGGGAGATGAACAAATTGGAGGATATAGTCAGGTGTTAGCATTTTTGAAAGAAATGCAGAACTCTCAAAAGGAATTTGAATCTCGTATGGTAAACGCGCACTTAGAATTACAAAAATCCCAGACAAAAATGCAGAATTTCTTGTGTAAAGAATTTGAGTCGCGGATGCTAAAATCTCAAGAATTATTGTCTAGTAAAATTGATAAAACAAATTTAGAAATTCAAAACACGCGTAAAGATTTAGAGAATGCGCAGAGAGCTCTTGAAAATAGACTAGGTGAGGCATTAGAAAATTCAAAACAAGAATTCCAAGAAAATTTAGAAACCACCGTCAGACAATTGAACCAATCGTTAGGAGATATGAACCGGAAGTTAGAGGCGACCGAAGATTCAATCGAACAGACTAGAACGGATATTAGTGTCAAATTAGTAAGTTTAGAAGAGAAACAAGAAAATATACAGGGTCAGGTAGACCAAACAAGGGTAGAAGTAGCAGAAAGAATACAGGAAGTAGTTGTAGAACAGGCTGGATTAAGAGAGGAAGTTAGGAGAGAAATTCATGAATTAGATGATTCCATGAAGCGTTTAAAGGAAACATTAAGAAAAGAAACAGAAGAAATGATAAATACAAAAATCGGCGTAGTAAACAATCAAGAGAGTAGACAGACCGGAGAATTACAATTACCAGTAATTCAAGAAATTTCTTCGTGTACACCCACTGCTCCTCATGACGCTTTTCCTCCGCCTGTGAGTCCGCAACCCGCTTCACAGATCACACGGACTGATAGCCAAATGGCTCAGTTAACCTCTGCTATGAATTCTTTCATTCACCGTGATCTGAATTTACCAGTTTACAATGGAATGGAAGATGAGACACAAACTTTCAACTTTTTGACTGACCTAGATAATTATTTTGAACTGACTGGTGTAAGTAACGAATCACGCTTATCTTTCATTCCCAGAACATTGAAGGGGTCCGCTAGTCATTGGTATAAGGTAATGAAACCAAAAATTTCTTCCTACTCGGAGTTTGTTGAGGCATTTAGGTCCAATTACTTGAGCCGAGAGCGACTGGCAACCCTGCGTGCTAATATCCTTACCAGTCGGTATGATGTAAAATTACACAAGAGCATGTGTGAATATTTACTAGAAATTTTACACCAAAACTCGATTCTTTCACCCCCATTAGACGAAGAAACTTTGCTTAAAGTGATCCCACGCCAGCTTCCATTATGGGCCTATCGAATAATTATTGCCTCTAAACCGCAGTCGATAGCTAATCTATTGGAGATTGTAAAAGAAATTCAGGCCACGAACCGAGTACCAGAAAATTTCCCGCAAAGAAGAAGCATCAATGTGATGGAAGTCTCAAATGAGCAAAGACATTCAAATGCAGTGAGACGGGGAGGAAGAACGGGAAATAACACACAAGACCCATATCCTCGGAACAATAGAAGGAATGCGAGACGCAACTCAAATACAAATATGGGAAGTGGCCCTGGGAACCTTTCACGAAACAGGAACGGTGATTCATCCCAAAACAATAATGAAAACACCTACAGACGGCAGGGTACAAGGCCACAGCGAGGTGCTTATATGGGTCAAGGGGGGAATCGCTTTAAAAGTAATAACAACCGCCACGATTACAACGAAAATGAGCAGCTTCAAGTTCTAGAGTTGAATGACCCCTCACCCGCGGAGAGAAATAGTAACACTCAGGCAAACAATACAAATGCTAGAGAACGTACCTCACATGTGCCATGAGGATTTGTTGCACACACTGAGGGAAGTTCTGATACAAACATCTTGAGTACCGCATTTTGTATTCCACCAACAAATTCTACCCAGTGTGTGCTAATTTGTAATAATAGTAGTAATAGCGATTGTGCAGCAGAAGAAGAGAAAGAAACCCAGGTCAAATTAGTAGAATATCGTGAAAAAGGGGAAATAGAAAATTGTAATATTTGTGAAAACATTGTCAAAACAAAACATTTCAACACCCTTCCAGATACAGATACACTCACATTAATGTTAAAGAATGGAAAAAGGGTCCCTCTAGACAAGCTAAAATTTCAACAAGCTAATGCAATTTTTGATCAATTATTAGAAACAAAAGATGATCCTGTAGTGAAAAATAATATTATCACCTTACCAGAAATTCAAGTAAGTATTTTTGCACATCCTGTAAATGCGTTACTCGATTCTGGCAGTTCCATTTCTGCTTTGAGCTTAGAATTGTGGGAAACGGTGAAATCGTCTCACCCCACACCAGCTTTTTTAAGAGTAAGTAATATGAAGGTTACCTCTGCATTTGGAAAACGGGTTGCAGAAGTCCAGGGGCAGACGATGTTACAAATTGTCATTAGTGGGAAAACCTTTAATACAGTGGGTATTATAGTACGCGGGCTGAATCGTGATTTAATTTTAGGTTCTCAGTTCTTTTCTGAAACTGGCGCAATTTTAGATTATTCAAAGAGCCTGCTAACTCTTCAGAAGCCACACGAAGTACAAATTAATTTCCGAGATATCGAGATTAATGAGACAGACTTAGTGTTGAGAAGCTTAGAAGAAATGCTTCACTGCGGGGATTTAAATGAAAGTTACGGTGAAAGTATGGGTGGACCGGAAGTGCCCATCACTTTTCGTCAGGTAGAATTGTGTGAATTTAGGGAAAAAAGTCCCATGCATAGGGTGGATAAGAGGAAGTACCCCACCCCTACCGAATTAGAGAGTGTAGTTCTATCCCTTGCAGACCGGCTTCAAGTAGAAACTAAAGCCACAGCCAGTGAGATAAAGGAACATGTTAATCAGTATGAAGAGTTGGACATTAGGCAGAAGAATGAGTTAGTAGACTTATTAGTGAAACATCGAGATATGTTTGATGAAAGGCCTGGTACTATTAAGAATTACGAACATACAATAGAGGTCACCGACTCCAGCCCTATTAGATCTAAAATGTATGCTTTTCCCACCAAATTTCAAAATCTCATTAAAAATGAACTCAACCGATGGATCGCGTTTGATGTTATTACTAAGAAAAAATCTGAATATAGCCAGCCCTTGGTAGCTGTATTAAAACCCAACGGTAAAGTCCGGCTTTCTTTGGACGCTAGAAAACTCAATACAGTGATTCGGGGACAAACCGATCAACCGATCCCAGCTATAGACATGTTAAAGACGTTAAGTGGCATGAGATATTATACAAAACTAGATATAGTGGAATTTTTCATTCATGTGAAAGTGAGAGAAGAAGATCAAAAGTTCTTAGGCTTTGTATATGAGGGTATTTCGTATTGTTTTAAGAAACTGCCTTTCGGCACAAAGACTAGTTTGTCATCCTGCATAAGAGCGCTTGATAATATTCTGGGGGATCAAGTGAGACCCTTCTGTAATAGTTATGTCGACGACCTGGTAATATCTAGCCCTAGTTTTGAGGAGCATATAAAACATTTAGACAAGGTCTTAACATTATTAAAAGAAGGAGGAGTAACACTGAGATTGCGAAAATGTGAATTCGCAAGAACTAAAATTAAAATTCTTGGTTACGAACTTTCACAGGAAGGAATAGGAAAAGACAAAGAAAAAATTCAAAAAGTAATGGAATTTCGAGTACCACGGAATGTTAAGGAAGTAAGGAGTTTAATTGGATACTTAAGTTACTACCGGTGTTTCAGCAACAAGTACTCAGATGTCCTGTACCCACTTTTTCAGTTATTGAAGAAAAATGTGAAATTTAAATGGACAAGTGAACACCAAGCAGCGCTAGATAAAATTAAGGAAATTTTCCAGGAGGAAGTAGTTCTTAAGAAACCACTTCCGGATAAAGAAGTAATTCTGGAAGTCGATGCCAGTGACCGAGCGTGTTCAAGTTTAGTGTATCAAATAGATGACCAGGGGGACAAACGTATCATTGGAATGTCCTCTCGAGTTTTCTCAGGTCCCCAGAAGAACTACACCACGACCGAAAAGGAAATGGCTGCACTAATAGAGGGCGTAACCAAGTTCAAACAATATTTGGTAGGAAGAAAGTTCCGAATTCGCTCGGACCACCAAAGTCTGAAATTCATAGTGTTGTGCCGACTCACGAGTCAGAGATTGGTTAGGTGGGCATTATCGTTGGCAAACCTGAATTTCACGTTTGAATACGTCCCATCAAAAGAAAACATGGCTGATTTTCATTCGAGATACCCACCAGGCGAATATTCCAATTTCGAAATCGACGCGAGACCCACACTGAAAGAATCTCTTATGGGAATCTTAGAAGAAATACCATGCGAATTACGAAGCCTCATAACTATTTTGCCTGAACTCCAAACCTCAGATTCTTTCTTTGGACCACTAAAGAAAAAGGTTGAGAACCAGGAAGACTCTCCAAAAATCTCGGGAAAGAACCATAAATATGAAATATTAAATGGCCGACTTTGCAAAAGAGACAGCATGGGAGTAAGAATCTGTGTACCTGCAGTGATGGTAAAACCCCTCTTGAGTTACTATCATGAGCAAAATGGTCATATGTCAGCAAGCAAATTAGTGCCACAGTTGTCAGAATGCTATTTCTGGCCGAAAATGAGGCAAAACATTAGAAAATATTGTGGGTCATGTCATTTATGTCAAGTCACCAATCCACCAAACTGCTACTTAAGTGGGCCACTAAACCCAGTCATACCACAGCAAAGTGGGACCTTCATTTGTGTGGACTTCTGTGGGCCCCTCGTAAAAGGAAAGGGTGGTTTTCAATATATTTTAGTATTCCTGGATGCTTTTTCTAACCTTGTAGGATTGTATCCTTGTAAGCGGGCCACCATGCAGATCGCCGTACAGAAGTTAAAAGACTTCTTAAAACTCTGTCCGAATGCAGAGATAGTACTTACGGACCGTGGGTCACAGTTCAAATCGGGCCTCTGGGAAGAAGAGATGAAGAAATTAGGCCTTAAACACGTCATGAGTACGGCCTATTACCCACAAGGCGAAATGGCCGAGACTGCTGTTAAAAGCACTGTTCGTGTCTTACGAAAACTCTGCCATGACAACCAAAGAACATGGCCAGAACATTTAAGCAAAGTTGAACGCTGTTTGAACACGGCCAAACACCTAACTACTAGCTTATCACCGTATGAAGTACATTTGGGTGTGTCACAGACGAGAGATGTCGCTAAACTTTTTGATGTACCGGAAGTTGAAAGATCAGCTAGTATACAATATTACGTAGACATAGCTAAAAAAAAAATTTGGAAAAGAAAGCGAAAGCCCGAAAAGAATATTACGACAAACATCATCACACTGTACAGTACGAAATTGGAGACCTCGTACTAGTGCTCGTCTTTCCCAAATCAGATGTACTCTCAGGGGTGTCCAAAAAACTCATGGTCCTCTATTCTGGTCCCTGGCAGGTATGCAACAAGACCAACACGAACGTCTACACATTAAAAGATTTGAACACAGGAAAAGAAGTCATAAAAAGAAATGCATTCCACTTGAAGAAATATCATCTTCGAGAATCAGACGAAGGAGAGAAGGGAGTAGAAGAGCACGAAACTACTCAGGAAAAAATGTAAATATAGCAAGATAATTATGCAAAATGTAATATTATCGCATATAGATCCTCACATGTATAAAACTCTTATTTTATTCTTTTTGTAATTTCAACTTGGTAGTATTTCTATTGCATGAGTAAATTTAGAGTAAAGTTTGCAAAGAAGTTATATGAGCATATTAAATTAGGACAAATATATGTATAGTTAAAAAAAAAGTAAACACTATGTTATTAAGAATTGTTGAATGTGTCAATACTTGAATAAGTTACAGTGTAACATTTGTGTTCCTAGGTTAGAGCAAGTGAGTTTTTGTTAATGAATGACTTTTTTTAAAAAATAAACTAACACTTCGCCTTTCTAGTTAAGTATAGTAATATCTATAGGATGGTAATGAACTATGTAAAGGCATTTCCTTCCAATTTTTCTACATTCGCATGTTGTTTTCTTCAGGTGATATTAAAGTGCATGTAAAAGCATTTAATTAAAAAAAAAAGAAATCGTAGATATAGGTATATACATATATGTATATTATAGTATCAAAAGAGAAAATAAATTGACTAGGTACGGAATTATAGAATATTATCTACATAAAATCCTAAAATTCCGTAAAGGGGGGATTGTAAGCTGACAGCCCCACCAACTGTTTTGCATATCAAAATGTAAATATAGTAATTTACATATATAATTTAATATAATTTAAAAGCCAAATTAAGCAATAACTTTAATTATATTAGGTTTAATTGAGACACATAAATATGTATAAATGGATGTATTTCTATTCAAAAATGATATTCATATTAGAGTTTGAACGTATTACTAAAAAAAAAAACTCTGTCTAAGAAGCACTCATCTTCACAAAATTTCAACTTTCGCATCACACAACAGGAAAATTCGAGAAACCAAGAGTTCAATAACCTTTGAGCTAACATAGTTGCTAACCTAAAGTAAGGGGCATGTCCAAAAAGAAGCAGGTTTGCAATATATAGTCTATAAGGAACAGAAATCAGAGAAATGAAATGAAGTTAGAAGCATTGACTAGCAACTATTGTTACTTCCAAACTCAACTCTATTGTTTGCGGGTACACACTTTAATGCTAAATTTTTGTGACAATAAGTGTGAAAAATCCAATCTGACCTGTATTTTCACACCTCTGAGGAAAACCGTTAGACTAGTAAGCGAGCCTGACCGAAAAAAAAGAAAGAAAACAGCATTTATGTCAGGAGTACCAGATTTAAAGAGTATATTATTAATAAGTAATATTTAATATTAAAATGTTCTTGGAAATTCCGATACCAGTTAAGAAAAATGTTTCACGCGGCCCCGCATCGATACCTCGTTTTAAATATGCTTTCCATTCAGTCAAAACTATTTCGCAGCCACTTCTGAATGAGGACAGGTGGTGTGTCTGGAGGGGGGAAGCCAGCAGACAACTCACCACCAAGACGGATTTTTTTTTTGTTTATCAAGCATCTGAAAGGATGACAGCTCCACAAATTTTTAAAAATATGTAAAACAATTATGTATCATGTTGTATTTAGGGTTATTGTTTGTCCTATATAAAGGTTTAATCTCAATTTATTCATATTTTGATAATGTAAACAATAGTGCAGACGAATTCTTTCTCAACCCGCCACCTGAGCGCAGTTTTGAATTCGGCCACTAGAGGCGTCACCCATCAGGGGCAAAAAGTTTCTGCTTCTACTTGTCCTAACTGTATCCACGCCCTATGCTACAAATAAACAAGTTGAAAAAAAACTATGATTCGAAGTAATTAAAATAAAGTTTGGGGAAAAAGGAACATACTGGTGTGTGAGAATAAGTTTCAAATTCATGGGTGAATAAAGAAAGTAGAGTGACAATAAGTAAATTTTTAATTATTTACAAAATTTGTCAAAATGTCGCCGGCTCAACGCGGGTGGCACTTCACAAAGGGGATAAGGTCAACAACCCCAAAAACAATGAAGGTAGAGGGAGTCTACAACTATTGAGAGACAACCGGCGAAAGAAAAATAGAGAACCATAGGGAGAGGACAGTTAGTTCGTGGTTAACCGCAAGTTCGTCAACTTCAATAGTGTTTTCTTCTTTCGGAAACTGTGATCAGTTTAATGTTAAGTTGTGATGCAGGCATGGACAATTAGTGGACCCTGGTACAGAGATTAATTGAGATAGTTGTGAAGGCTCGTTGAAATGGAACAAAGCTAGATATTACTTGAAAAAAAAAAGTATGAAATAATTTTGGATTTGTGTTGAGTGATAGTGCAAGTAACTGTACTAAAGAACAAAGTCGTGAGTGTTCAGTGAAAACTATTCGTACATAATTATCTATAAATAAATAAATAAATCATGTTAGGAGTTATTAGCTACGCTAATAAAGAAAATGTGGAATCGTGAAGAAAAAAAACTAATGCCCAATTGACCTGCATCAGAAAAATTTTTCCTTGAGGGACAGTGTGAAGTAGGCAACGTATGGATCACAAAAGTTCTTTACTTCTCTCATAAAGCCTATCTCGGTGACCAAGTTCCAGAATCCCAAATTCCTAAATCAAGGCAAGAAGGACTTTGTCAGAAGCCTTATTGTGGAGGAACAGAACATATTCACCACCCATCGACAGGAGAGCGGTCGGAACACTAACGGAAGCAGAAGAAGATATGAGAAGACTATCCCAGAATTGGAAAGGATAAGATTTGGAGAAGAAAAAAAAGAAGAGGAATACTCATAGTGAGGAGTGAAAAAAAGGGACAAATCTTATAGAGACATTCCCCTAAACAAACAAAAAGAGAAAGAATGGACTTTACCGAAAATTTAAAATCCCTACATTGAATCGATATATTCTACATATATATATAGTTTTATATTAATTGTGTCTGTGTAAAAAAGTGTATAGTGCTAGTGAAGTAGTGAAATAAATCTGTCTTGTGATAATCCGATCTTGGAGCTATGTTCTTTTAGATGCTTACAACCATCCTGGAGGCAGAGGTGAGTACATTTGCATGTTTGCTAATCTCTTTCAGGTGTGCCGCTTGGCCGGGTCCAAAAGAGGCTGTGAACACTCTTTCCCAGTCCTCATTTAAAATTTTATCTGATGGTAAAGATTCTCTGGCAACAAGATGGCAGGAGGAAGTGTTATAATGGCCATACCAGAGAAAGTCGTCCAAGGGGCAAGGCGACTATAAACTTTGAACTCACGTGGGAGGAGGATATTAATTTCTAAAAAAAAAAGTTTTATTAATTTTCCCAAATCATTTTGACTTAATTTCATAGTTTCTATTCGTATAAATCCTAATTATAACCTTGTTAATATTTTAATCTCATTAGATAAATGCATTACAAGTCTCAAAATTTCCTCCATCCATCTCTCATGTGCTGGAAATCTGAGAGTATCTTCATTGTGGTGACTTTAAGTAACTACTTAACGACGACCATCCAGCTCTGAACATGAGAGAGCCCTTTACATGGGGATTATCCAGAGTGATGCCCTTAACAATTTTTTCTGACAAATGAGGAATAAAATTTCGTGACCAATTAAAGAGACCAATTACAGATTGTAAAGATTTAATATTGGTGGGTCTGGGTAGGTTACGAACCGCTTCTATGGTTTTTGGATCTTTCTTGATGCCTTCGGGAGTAATCAAGAAACCTAGAAAAGATATTGAATTAGTGCAAAACGAACATTTTTCAATGTTAAGAGTAAGGTTGTGTGCTCTAAACTTTTCAAAGATTGGTCTCAGCAATGAAAGATGTTCTTCGAAACTATCTGTAAAGCAAGCCAAATCGTCAATGTATCGTAAGATTTTAGCATGTAACTCTGGTCCCAATACTTTTTGGAGCATACTGTTTAAAACACTGCTACCATTTTTGTAACCAAAACATGTGACTCGATATTGGTAATGCTGGCCTTCGAAATTGAATGCTGTGTATTCCTGGGACTTAGGAGTAAGCAAGGCTTGATTATAGCTACTTACAAGATCCAGGGAGCTAAGGAAAGGTTTACATTTTACTTTTAATAATAAGTCCTGTATGCCCTCAGATTTTGTTTGGCGAAGTTCCACAAACCGGTTCGGCAAGCGAAGATCAACACATATTCTTGGTTTCCCGTTTTTCTTGGGAACTACAAGGATAGGATTGCTGTGAACAGAATTTGAATGACAAATTAATCCTAATTCTAATAACTTATGAATCTCATCTCGTACATCTTGGAGATACTTATGAGGGATGGGATATTGTTTACGTACCAGTGGCTTGTCAGTTTTCACCTCCATCTCATAAACGAAGTCTTTACAGAGACCTGGATAATTCGTAAAAATATCCCTATATTGTGACAAAAGAGAGTATAATTGTTTTTTCTGTTGATTGTTTAAATTAAAACTGCGGTTAACAGCATCTCTAATCTGTTCGTCTGTAGCACATTGTTTTACAAAAGTGGCAGCTGAAATGGAAAAATTGTTATCTATCGTATCTCTCTCTTCATCTTCGGAGATTTCCTGAAAGTCAAAATTTTCTGGTAAAAGATTAATAATGGTTTTCAAATTATTATATTCCATGGAAATCGTACCATCCGAAAGATTGATTTGGCTTCTCAAAGCAGTAAGTGCATCAAGTCCTAATATAAGATCTTGATTGAGAGATTCTGTAACATAAACTTTTACATAAACAGAAATATTATAAATTTGAATAGTGACTAATGTGTAACCTCTTACTTTTCTTCTGGTTGACCCACTGAAATCCACTAAAAGTACATCATCATCTGGAGTGAGTTTGGGTGACGTCACATCTGCGCTAATGCGTTTCCAAAGCGCTAAAGACATGAGGCACGTATCGGAGCCTGTGTCCGCCAGACATTCAACTTCAGTATTACAAACTAAAACTAAGTTTAGCAGAGATAGGGTTGGGTTGCGCATTAATATAATGGTCTAGACAGTCTGTGTCCGACTCACAGTCACTTCTAGCTAAATCCGGATTATTTACACTACAAATGTGAGTATGCGATACCAGAAAATGCTTAGTTGGACCTACAGTGGGATAGTATGTATTGGCCGGTACCCGGTCCTCAGTACCGCCTTCTAATTGTTTTCCGAGTGGCCAGAATTCCAATCATTACGTCGGTTTGACCGGTTTGGGTTGTTCCTATTGTTATGATTTTGCCTATTGTTGTTATTTCCACTATTATTATTCCTCCTTTCATTATTGGTACTATTGTTTCGCCGATTCCTAGAATTATTGTTCTTTCGTTCAGGTCTAGTGTTAGAATTATCGCGCGAGTTGCGATTCCTGTTCCGTTCCTCACTATTTCTCTGATCACGTGATCTCGAGGGTCGGTTCCTATTATTTCTACTATTGTCATGTCGCGTACGACCTCGGTTCTAATTCCTATCAATTCTCATATTATTTACACGCTGATCCTGGTACCTTTGATTATTACTCTTATTATACGAAAAATTTCGTTGGTTACTTTGGAAACTGAAATTTTGATTACCATTATAATTATTACCCTGCTTGTATCTTTCTTCTCTACGACTTTGCTGAGCATGTAAAGTTTCTAATTTTTGAATTGCGGCCAAAAACTCCCGGATATTATTACATGAATGAAGAAAGAGTTCAGTTTTAAATCTATTAGGCAAAGTCTGTATTACATCTGTAAGTATGAGAAATTCAGGCAATTGCGGTGTCAATTCACGAAGTTTATTGAATTGATCTAGCGCGAAATCATGTACGGAACTATGTACCTTGGGATCGAACCTAGTATTCTTACAGGTTGATAGCCTGTGTTGTACTGTAGCTTTTCCCGCGAAAGCTTCAATAAGTGCTTGTTTGATTTGCTCATAGTTAGTAAAGTCGTCTTTCCTGATATTGTACCAACTTAACGAAACTCCTTGCAACAAATGTGGAATGAGTTTAAACAGAGCTTTATCAGAAAGGTTGGCTAATTGAGCTGTAAGCTCTAGCTTTTGCAAATAATTGTGAATTGATTCACTGGTAGGATCACCCTGAAATTTAGGAAAACACTGTATTTCCTTAAGCATGACATCGTCTTTTAATTTCGTATTTTTTCTCTGGCGATTAGTGAAAGTAACATTTTTGTCGCGCTTGCGCCTTCGGTCACATACAACCTTGATTTCTGAATCGTCACTTGCACTGTCACTACTACTGGTGTTCTTACACTCCGAATAAGCCGAATCACTATAATGCCTAACTTGTCTAGGAGTATCTGTTTCTACTCGGGATTCGAATTCTGACGCTCTATTTTCGGTACTTCTACTCTCTGGGCGAGCTCTACCATATCACGCCTAATTTCTTTTATGTTCTTATCTATTGCCCGTATTTCGGCGCGACATTCTGCGTTAGATTCATTTTTTACCTTCATATTGTAATCTATCAGTTTCGCCTCTTCATATACCATTTTAATGTCTTTACCTTGCCTTTCTACGCGTTCAGAAATTTCCTCAATACGGTCATGCATCTCATCTAATTTATCGATTGTATCTATATGTAAACTAACGCAGCGTTCCTTATTAGCCTGACACACATCTCGGGCTGATTCCAACTGCCCTTGGAGGGATTGTGTGTAATCGTGCAAGCCTCCTAAATGATTCTGAATTTTACGGACTTTTGTTTCTATTTGTACTACACGATGACATGTTTCTTCAGTCTGTTGCCTAACTTCGACGCTGGTCTGTGTGGCGAGTTCGATTGCCTGTTTAGTACTATGACTGACTTCGTGAAGCTGGTCATGAATCTTAAGTGTGATGCCATCGTATTTTTGTTCGAGAATTTCGTTCCTTCGTTTACTTTCGGCCTCCACATTCCTAATACTTTGTTCTAATCTTTGGTTATTTTCGCGACATTCCCTTTGTACAGCGTCTAACTTCTGACCTAACTCACTCTTTAGTTCTTTTTCTAATCTAGCTAGGTTTTCTTTATTCTCAGCACGGGACTCTTTACTTTCTTTCTCTAATCTAGCAAAATTCTCTTTAAAAAGTGAACTTATATTAGTAATCATATCTACTTCCTGTGCCATCTTGGACAAAAATAAACTTGAAAAAACATACAATTAGAATAAAATATAATGTCACAAGCTATGATTGAAATCACCTGAAAGAGATTTTTTTTTTTAATTCCTGGTGCTGAGCTGAAAAAAAAATGGTATATTAAAATATTAATCTTATAAGTATTCGAGCACCAACTGTCTCGATTCGGGTCGGTAGTTCGGGCGTCATTTATTTGTAATCAACTGAAGTTCCAGTCGCTGTTCGTGGCTCGTGGTACTACCAATAAGTATCTTCCTGATACTTTAACTTACCTGGACAGGACAATGAAGGACCTCTCCAAGAAAAGGTTACAAACTGTTTTCAAATTGCCCGTCGGTCTCAATGATATGAGCATTAGACGCCGAGAGGTTCGGGTGTCTCGTCTCGAAAACCTCACGGACGATCAGACGGTCATCCAGACCATAACGCGCACAAACATCACTCATACAAACAACGAAAACACACTGGGTTAAATGACACTATACTTATTTATTAGAACACTATTTTAAAAAAATAACGAAGAGAAATGAATACAACACTGGACACTAATAAATTTTGCCGCTGAAATTACGCTTTGCCCTTTTCGGGAAATATAGCCCTTTATATATATATGATTATAATTCAGATATCACTATAAATACTTCGCTCACACCATTAACACACTTGGGGAATTCACACTGGGGAAACGTTGTCGGGATCGTCTTACGATGAATCCAGTTGTTACGCCGAACAGTCCTGCAGCGTAAAGGTGAATCTTCAGCAAACACGCAAAAGAAGATCTCCACAATGGAATACAGATATTGGAGGGCGCGTATATAACATTTTAAACGCACAAGGTCTGCGGACCTGGGGTTTCACTTGTTGGGGCTAGCCGTAAGAAATCGTCCTACACCGGCTAAATAGCTTGTGCCCCTTAACACAACTTATGTTTGAAGCTCGACGCGAGATGCGTGGTTACGGCTTCCAGACCTGGAGTCAAACTCCTCGAGCATCAAAGCTCAAGCTACGGGTTGCAATGGCCAATGGAAAAGTGTTGGCAGTTCATTTCAAAAATCACTCAGTTAACTCACCTGTATGCACATACAAACAGAATACAGAAAACAATTTCTGTTAATTTTAGTTAACTGCCCATAATGCACTAGACACTGCGATAACTTTGGCGTGAGAAAGTACAGATAACGGGTTGGAATACAGCGCAGTTGGTGCCACTTCGGCTACTGGGACATCTGGTCAGCCCATATTTTTCTAATCTATTATAATGTTTCCATAAGCGATTAAAGAAAGCACTTAAGTCAGTTCCCAATAACTATAGAATATATACTGTGCATATAATGAGTCAGGGAGAAACACTGAAATGGTTAGTCACTAGCTGAAATGTTCTCACTAAAAGCAACGTTTTAAATATATATAAGAAAAAATGATGAAAGACTTCTTTGTCCAATTGTGTGGGAAAGAAGCAATTCCCACCAAAGAAAGAACTTATGTGCGTTGCAGAATAAAGTATAAATCGAAAATAATAATCACTGTCTTCACGAAATATACAGGGCGTCCACAAAAAATACTTCTATAACCTGGTGGCGGTTATAACTACTTGCTAAAGGATGAATCCTACACAACAGTGACATTTTAAATTATTTCAGCTCCGGTGAAGCTGGGCAGGAGTTGGACACTTTGGGGGCCACCATGTTTCGTGCCTGGAAGAAATAGTGACGCTGAACAACTTAATGCCTCTCCAGTTACCTTTCATTTATAGAGTAGAATTTATGAGGGGAAAAGAAACAAAATCCGTATGAAATGCAAATAATTTCTTTTATTTTTAAGTTGTACGAAAATACAACTTACTTTCACATCATTTCTTAACTTGACTTTTGACATTTGGAAAGCTACAATCCATCTATAGACTATTAACTGCCTTCAAAATATGGTTTCTCTTTCAGAATTTAACTAAACTAGGCGTTTATATTAATAAACGATAAAATTAATTTACAAAAAAGAACAAACAAATGTATTTATTATATTGAAGAAATCTCAAATATAAGGGGATAATGAAACTTGAAAATTAACATTATAGATCGAACTTAGCATCAATCACACACCACACACACACACACACACACACATATATATATATATATATATATATATATATATATATATATATATATATATATATATATATAGTAACACTCCAGATGACGTTTAAGTTCAATTTTAGCCTTCAGTAGCACTGCCAGGTGAAATTGTGAGTAAAAATAATAGAAAACTAGATATTAATACCTAATCAATAGTTTTCAGCGTCGTCAACTTAATTGCTGGTAGTCACGAAGTTCTTTAAGTCCAATTTCAGCCCCCAGTGAGCATAAAACCACCTTAGCAAATTAGGGAGTACGGTAGGCGTATGAAATGATCAAAAAGACCGATATTAGTGTCGAATCCATAGTTTTCGAGGCCGCTGAGATGAATCGTGACACTCCCTATGCCGCTTAAGTCCAAGCTTAATTCCGGTCAGCACGCCTGGGAAGAGGAGTGGCATGTAAAGTAATCGGAAAGATTGATATTAGTGTCCAATCAATCATTTTCGGGATCGTTGAGAAAATTGGTAACAATCCCGATTCCGTTCAAGTCCAGCTTCCAGTGTGGGTAAAATCTCTTGGTTTCCCTAGGGGGTGTGAGAACGTGTAAAATAATCAAAATAATCGATATTAATGTTAAATGCTACTTTCGGGATTATTGAAATGAATAGTAACACTTCCGGTGCCGTGTAAGTTCACGTTCAGCAGTAATTATCACTCCTGGAAGGAGGGAAGGGAGTTGTGTGAAAATAGTCAAAAATAACCAATATTAATTTAAAACTCATCGAGTTGCTGATCATCTGAGAGGAGTAGCCACTCTTCAGATACCGGTAAAGTCAAAATTCAGTCCCCATTGATATGAGAGTGAGAAGGCAAAACGTTGAAGATGACTGAGATTACTATCGAATCCATTGGGATCTATCGTCGATTACTGTGCTTTCGGAATCGCTTAGCCGTTGGGTCCCAACCCCGATGACATTTGAGACAAAGCTTAGGCAAGAACGAACATTTCAGCTGGCTCGGGATTTTACAGTGTTGCTAGTCGTTATTTATTCTATTCATTCCTTATTTTGTGACTGTATTTATTCTCCTCACAAGTAAGGGACCATATGGTTGTCGCGCAAATCAGATGAAGACATACGCCATCTGATTGAGCATGAAAAGATATGGAGAACACAGAAATTTAAGGTGCTAAGGGCCATAGGGAGCAGAGCGAGGAAAGAGGAAACATTGAATGTCGGCAAAATTGGAGAAAGTCAGGAATGACGGGAAAAGTTAATTTCGTGCAAACAGGGAAAGAAAGTCAACCAAAAGAAAGAAACTAAACATAACAAGGTCATCAAGGACGAAGATCATAATCAGGGTTGCAATCCGGACCGCAGTGTTGCCAATGCTGCATAACATTGATATGGAAGATATAGCACAGTATAGCAAGGAAAAATATTAGTAACACAAAAGACAATGGAAAAGACTCTGTACACATGCTTAAAGAAGTTTAACGTAGTCGTGAGTGAATATTACACCTGCGTGAATACAAATGGAGGAAAATAGAGAACAGTACACACCATTTGTAGTTTAATTGCAGTTGACGTGAAGATCACGAATGAATGCGTGGTCAACACACAAACATTTCTCGCAGTGAGCAGAGCGGATGAAATCAAGCTGGTCACACGCGTCTCTGCAGCATTCCTCTGCGAATCCTTTTTCAAAGCAATATGCGGAAGGTGATTCAAACTGTCCAGGATGTTCATTGAGTAGCCACATTTGAAAAACGCAAAGCGTATTATCTTTTGGAATCGCCTAGAAGAAAACTGGTAATGAACAAATGACTGAAGACGAAGAAAGTTCTCACGTTGCCACACATTAATACTGGAGAACACTAAAGTATCTATGGTGAACTTCATCATGTTTTTGAATGCACGAAAGAAGAACACATCAGCAGGTTGTATAAGGCCTGTACATTTCGGAGGAATCAGCTTTTTGTAGAACTGAACACCATCAGGAACTGTCATGTTGTAAAGAGTGTCATTCTTGTTTGGAGTTCATGAGTCAACCAAAAGCAAAACACGATCCTTGCCCTGAAGATCGGGCCACAAAACTTCTTCCAGGAAGATTTGCAAATCCCGTTTGATCATATTCGTGGATCTGCTTGCATATGCTTTAACATTGGGGAATTCAGCGACCATGCGCACTGGAAAGTTACTACTGGGTTCCGAAACAAGAACATACATGTGTGGAAGCAATGTACCGTACATCCCAATCACCGGCATAATCATATAGGAATGTGTCGTTGCGGTACCTGAATGATGCTCCCAAACACTTTCGTTTCTGTGTTATCATGTGTACCCCCTTCACTTTCATGTCTATATTTGTCCTCCCTCATGTACATTATTCACTCACGACTATCGTTAAACCTTTTACGCATGTGTACAGAGTCTTTTCAATTGTCTTTTGTGTTACTAATTTTTTCCTTGTGCATGAATTGCTATAATGTGCTATACCTTCCGTATCAATGTTATGCAGCGCTGGCAACACTGCGGTCCGGATGGCAACCCTGATTATGATCTTTCTTCGTCCTTGATGTTCTTGTTATATTTAGTTTCTTTCTTTTGGTTGACTTTCTTTCCCTGTTTGCACGAAATTAACTTTTCCCGTCATTCATGACTTTCTTCAATTTTGCCGACATTCAATGTTTCCTCTTTCCTCGCTCCGCTCCTTATGGCCCTTAGCACCTTAAATTTCTGTGTTCTCCATATCTTTTCATGCTCAATCAGATAGCGTATGTCTGTATCTCATTTGCGCGACAACCATATGGTCCCTTACTTGTCAGTTTTTAATTTTCTGACAGGGCAACGTCAAAGGAATTGATCATGTCATATGTATATATAAAAATCAATGGTTGTGAGTATGTTCCAACACACTGTAAAAACTAAAATAGCATTTTAACACTTTTAGTACAGATTTTGAGGTGGAAATATATCAAGTATGTGTTTATACAGTGTGCTTTGCGCATCCAAAAGCGTTCATTATCCGAAACAGTTCAAAAACAAAGTGATGACATACATTTAGCATATTTTATGCATACATATGGGACATACTTGGACAACAAAGTATCTGTAAGGGGTGATTATGGGTCATCTGGAGGTGTTCAAAGAGTGCCGATGATGTGTACAGTGTCCCACTATGTCTAAAAGAAGTTTATGTACTTTTTGCAGTGGATAATTCAGTTATTTCAACCTAACTTGTTGTATGAATAATGTACAATATGGGAAAAAATACTGTGGGGCAAGCTGCAAAATATGTCCACTAGTCAACTTATTAATGTAAATTACTTCAGCAGTATGGCAAATACATAGTATGTAATTACTGTCATGAAATTTCAGGGACATGAACAAAAAAGTAGAACATGATATAATCATGAAATATGAAGATGACAATGGACTGTCACGTCTTCTAACTTTGGAGCAAACTGGAAAATAATGTTTAATATTCTTAAGCAATGCTATGCAATAACACATACCAAACAAGGTCCTCCTGGTAACTGCAGGTGCATTTCTGAAATTAAACTACATACTGTTCTGTGGAACGATCCCAACCTATTGCACCTAATAACTTAATTTCACAGTAAGTGGTGCTTATCATTTTCTTTCCCCGGGGCGCTGATATCTGAACCAAAGATTTAGTATATACAATAGATGTTGAGTAAGCAGCCTGAGCCGGCCAAAATTCAACTAGATTTTTTCCTTGAAACTTTGAGGCCTTAAGACATAAACTTATAAGATAGAGATATAACGTAGAGATTAAGGTACAAGTGCACGCGTGCAAAAAAAAAAAAAAAAAAAAAAAAAAAAAAAAAAATTGAGAATGCTATTTAACAGTGTCAGGGCAGGAGCATAAAAGAGGGCCGACGCGAGAATACGTCCGTAGGGAGCAGGCGCGTCTTTGACGGAGGTTATAGTGTAATAAATAAGAATAAGAATAATGCATAAATAAGAATAGTGAAACAAACCTTTGATGTCATATTCACTTACCGTATTTGGACTCTACTATAGCCCTTGTAATGATTTTATACTGGTAACATTTAACTTTTAAACATAAAGTACTTTTTTCCCGTACATTATAGAAGCATGTTCCGACAGTGGAAATTATTGTCCCAGACAATCCCTTTTCATATGCATTCACACATTTTAACAGTAAAATTACTATTTGTTTGACGGGCTATTCTAAACCACTACAAAACGTGGGATAGGTTTGTGAAGAAAATCTGATGCAGATATGGGCGGTAAGTCCAGTAGCTGAAAAAATATTATCATTGCTTCATTTGGTTTCCTGTGTTTTCAGCCTTTTGTTTAAACAGTCTTCAATGCCATAGCATAAATAACATCAGAAGGCAGTCATTACCTTGCGTTATACACAATTTTGGCAAACAGTCATTAGTACCCAATGTGAATAATCAGATTATTTTTAAAAACTTTGTACAGGGAACGTTTTCATGCCTAAGCAAAACTTTATTCTTTTAACGTAAGCTAACCTAAGTCGCATTTAATGTAAAAGGGACAAAATAATTAGTAAAAATTCGAAGGCGTTGCGACAAGATCAATTGATCTGTTTTGTAAATGGTTTAAAATAATCTATTAAATTCCAAATGCTTGGAGAAAATTAGGAAATAACTGCTAATATAGTTATTCATGCACAGGTCTGAAGTAGATCAGTACCCAGTTTCGCTTTCATTTGTTTTTAGTTTCGGTCAATTGTTTTGGACTGCCACCTATCAACAAGTACATAAAACGTGATTTAATACCTCTATGATCGTTTAAGCGTGATCATTCGAGACTCTTGTTCAAGTGTCTTGAGAACAATATTTCTTTGAACGTGTAGATTTGAGGTATTGAATGATCTTGTTTAAGCTTTCTTTGACGGTCTACAAACAACATGAGAGACTGATGATGAAGCAACCTCTGGCACTCTCTACTGTCCTGCTACTGCCAGCAGAAAGAATCGTATCACTGCTTCCGTCTCGTCGGAAAAGTTCTGCCTTAACAATGTGATTGCGAGGTCCGGGCTGGCACCAGGGAGATTTTATCTGTGTTAATGGGATTCCGTACGCGCAGCGACAGAACAAACGAAGGTTATAGAACAATCTTATATCAATCAATTTGAGGATATCTGAGAATTTTGGGTCATCATTCCGTAACGGTTTGGGTCAACTCAATGCAATATTAGTTTTTACTTTCCGATTGTTAGTATCGTATTTACAATTACTTATAGCGATATTTGGATTGGATTATAATCCGCAAACTTTGCGCGAACCTTTACGAAATGAGGAAATATAAATCAGAAATTAGACATATTGTCGATTAGAAAATAGTTAATTTCTATTTACTCTCTTGTGAACGTTGTCGTTAAGATCTAGCGAGAAAATGAAATACTGCGTAGATAATTGACAATTTAGTTTTGTCACAAAGTAAACTGGTATAGTACGTTTGTTTGTAAGCTTAAAATTAGTATAATAATGGATCTAAAGTCAAATAGCAATATCACTAACCATAATTCGTGATGCAAACTGATGAACGAAAAATAGCTCTTAATTTGTTTAAACACGAGAAAAATACTGCATCGAATAACCTGATACTTTCTGTACATGTTTGCGTTAACCCAACTCTAAATTTGCGACTTAGGTTGTTATAATCGACACAGCAGTTATTATGACTTTCTGCACTGTTTGCGTTTCGTTGCTGTACGCAGAACTTTGTAAAGACTGGTACAGAATGACAATCAATGTCAGTAACAGAGGCGGCTTTTGACAGAAGTGACGAAATGTGTCCAAACTCAAGAGGTCGGCGCTCACAAGTTCGGAACTCACGCTCACTCGACCTCAACCTCACGAAGTGAGCGTGAGATCAGACAGGTTATGTGAGCGTGAGGTCAGACAGGTTATGTGAGCGTGAGGTTAGAATGATGTGAGCGTGAGGCCAAACTGGTGATGCGAGCGTGGGGTTGAGTGAGCGTGAGGTCAGACTGCTGATGTGAGCGTGAGGTTGAGTGAGCGTGAGGTCAGAGTTGAGTTGAGTTGATTTTAGTTTAGCGTCCCGTTCAGCAGCGAGGCTATATGAGACGTGGACCTACTGATTAACGTGGAATCCGAACCACATGAGCTCCCGCCGGGCGTGAGGTCAGACTGGTGATGTGAGCGTGAGGTGGAAATGTGTTTGTGAGCGTGAGGTCGAAATGTGTTTGTGAGCGTGAGTTCGAAATGAGTTTGTGAGCGTGAGATTGAGTGAGGTTAAGTCAGACATGATGTGAGCGTAAGGTCGAGTGAGTGTGATGTCGAAATGAGTTTGTGAGCGTTAGATTGAGTGAGGTTGGATCAAAGTACACAACTGGCTCTTCCAACAGCAGGGAGAAATATATTGTAATTCGAAAACACTGTAGATTTTTTGTTCTCTACACAAAAGCTTTTTCTCTATCTGAAGATAACATCTGCTGTGAAACGGCCATAGGTAAGCAGGGAGTATCTTTGGTCCGCTACCTTTCTTTTTTTCATTTGCCAACTTTGGAACGAAGTTTTAGTGTTTTTGTGATCAGGTATTTCTTAGAAGCAAGTAGAAAATAATCATGGAATGTCTTGATGTTTTGTCAGGCACAATGGAGAACTTGGCCTCGAAATCCGGTCAAGAATATTTATCATTTAGTATCACAAAATAACCGATTAAATTAAATTGTTTTGTATTTACCTACATTTTTAAAGATACATTACCACCAAAACTGGTTTGAATATTTTCCGTTGTCCCTTTAACTATAGTTTTCTCTTGTAATTTCGCTTGCCATTGTTTAATAGGGATTTTGTAGGCTCTCAGTGTTTTATTTACGAATTTTCTAGAGGGGAGGGGAATCTTGAATCTTGGGCTAGCAGTTAACCACATAAGAATTGCAGCAATCCCCCGCCCTCATCCGAAGGTAGCCCATCTCTCCAACTACTTGGGCGCAATTTCCCCCCGAATATACTATTCGCCCCCAAAACAGAGTGCTTAAACTCTTAGCGAGATTCCCCCTCCCCAATGAGTTTCTACACAGGTTTGGTTTGCATGTCGAATACATTGCAGGCTACATCACTTAGTAGCCCTAGTCCGTTCTTTCTAAACAGGATCAGTCTGTACAGTATTTTCTTCCACCTTCCGTCATAATTTTATCTTTTCAAACCACAGAAAATACATTAATTCACCTTCACAGTTGCCGTTCTTAAAAGGGAAATTATAGTATAATTAAAAGTGCGATTCTCTCATTTTGAAAGAAAATATGCCCTTCTCCCAAAGAAATGTCTAACCGACGCCCTAAACCCAGCCTGTGGGTATCCCTGCCTGCTCCAAATAGAAAATAGAATTTACATATTTTCTGGGCGAGTATTTGAGAGACATTATTACATCTTGATAAGTATATAAAATTTTATATACACCGACTATTTACTTGGAAATAAAATTAATATAGTTAGCAAGTAATTGTTTTTGTATAAATATAACTACGCAGTACAGCCATAAATAAATATTTTGTATTACTAGGGTAAATGTGCCCGTCCTTGACCACTTAACTCATTTTCTTATTATCCTATAATCGTTATTCAGAGAGCGGAACAACTTAGGAGGATGGAACTACTCAGGTGTGTTCCTAAAGCTATATTTCATCTATATTGTATCAAAAACGGAAATAATTTATACCATTTATGTAATATTAGTCGGACAAACACCGATGATTGCGATCAGAGCCGGATTTAACGTTTCGTCGCCCCTATGTTCAAAAGAGTTTGGTGCTCTCCTCCCCTCCGTCGATGAACACAATTTTAACAATACAAAATAATCATATAGAAAAAAAAACTTATTTTATAAGTATCTTCGTTTTTATACAAATTTTAATGCATTTTCATTATATATCCTGTAAAGAAAAATTTAAATTGTTGCAAATTCATATTTTTAAAATAAATTTACAGAGAACGATTACTTTGAGTTTTACAATACGAGCTAGTTGAATAATAAAAGAAATTCGTTTCGAATCTTCGACTTTACGTAATAGTTTTAATATTGAAACTACCGAGGATGTCTCTAAAATGACTAGAATAACTGTCTGGACTGTTGAGATTTATCTACATAGAGATTGGTAAGGTGGCAGATGTCGAGAGTCACATACGAAAGATAACCAAGGGAAGGAAGCGAAGCCACAACCATCTATACCGACGGTCATGGCGAAGCGCATCATGCGGACCGACCTCTATGCAAATGTCTACTGCAAGTATAAGGTTAAAATATAACTTCTCTTCGACTAATGATTCAAGACATAGATTTGCAAATTCAATTATTTCTTCAAAACCTTCATTTTTAATTTATTATTATTATTATTATTATTATTATTATTATTATTATTATTATTATTATTGAACTATATACTTGAACTATTGAACTATGAACATTGATAAAAAAAAATAACATTTTATGTATGCAATCTATGACAAGTTAACTGTGCAAAGGTATGATGACAATTCATTTATACGGTGTAGTGGAAAACGTTAATAGTCTGAAAACAAAAGTTCAATCTAAACACATCAACCACTATTTGTTCATTATTGTACATATCTTGAAAATTATTATTATTATTATTATTATTATTATTATTATTATTATTATTATTATTATTAGTAGTAGTAGTAGTAGTAGTAGTAGTAGTAGTAGTAGTAGTAGTAGTAGTAGTACTAATAAGAATTTACAAGGTCAATGGTAGCCCATGCCACCAAACCAAGATACGCCACTGGTTCTGCAACAGTCTTTGATAACCTAGTGGATCGCAAAGCAACGCAAAAGATGCAGCCAGTACTTAAAAATATTGACCCTTATGCTGTCAATTTGACGAGTGATTAGTGCCATACTAAAGTGTTCAACTAACATATGTTTCCTGCAGTAGTCAAGCTTTTAATATGACGCTAATCATTGTTCAAAACGATTCTGCATAAGGCGGATTATGTCGAATATAGTAAACTAAAATGAAAATTTTGCCTTGCGTTGGTACTAACCGTAATGGAAAGGGAAGCTTAATTCCTTTATTTTCTAATTTCATATAATTCAAAGAGCTTGTATTTATTTAAAAAATAATAAAATAGAAATTACCCATGCCAAGTTTCTGATTACATATATTTTACAGCCATATTCTGTAACGGTTTGCGTTAACGAGACAGAAAATATGTGCTTTCTTGTGTGAAAACCTTAATAGCAGTTATATTGGCATATTGAGACTATTCATCGTGTTTCCATATGCAAAATTTTTAGAGACTGGTACGGAATAAGGTCCATTTGTAACAAAAGTAATCGAGAGAAATACACAGAGTCGAAAGTGATGATATTTCAACTGAATCGACTACGAATCGACCAAGTGAAAACGCTCCTTAATAAATATTTTCCTAATGACCATTACGTCGTTTCTAAATGAGTTTGCTCAGAGGTGACATCAAGAAGTATTTTATGCAAACTCGAATTAAGTAATATCCAGTTTGTTTTTTAACTGTTTGGGACAATAGTAAATGGAAGACAATAAAATTATGTCGATATTAAACAATTCGGTTCCGACCAATGAGGTAAATATCTTTTGAAAAGGGGTCCCAAGTGTTGTTTTGTTAATACCATTTGACAACACTTGGCTTTTTTGCTTTCATTAAGTAAGTGTTTAAAAAACACATTTTATTCGTTAGACTATTATTTTCAGAGGCTGTTAGAAACGAAAGTTTTGATACAAAACAATTAATATTTAAAGCTCGATGAAAACTTAGTGTCGAAGCACGTGTTATCCTTGCAGCGAAAATACATTGATGAAGATATAAAACTTCTTTTTATAAAAGTCTCCCTCATTTGTAGGAGTTTTATCAACTGCAACTAACTTTTCTATTCAATTGCTTTCAAAGATAATAGTGTGACTAAATAAATAGTTAAACTATCTAATATTTTAAAGTTTGTTTTACCCTCGATCACATTTTAGCAAGGAATAAATGCGTTAACTAAATTGCATATTTTTGCCTGCCATCTACGAATTCTTATGAAAATAAACAGTAATTTTTATTTAAGTTTGTTGCAACAAGCTGTTGGTTTCAAGAGTCTTTCCTGAATGGGAGAAATGCATGTTTTCCTTTGTGAGATTATCCAGGTAATGTAAATATAAAAGAAATCTTACTGTTGGAAGAGAGGAAATACATAATCTATATATACAGGGTGATTCAATAAGAACGTACCAGGCCTATCACAGCTAATATTGCACGTAGAGCCTTCAAACAAAAAAAAAATGCATTACCAAATCACATTTGTAGAATGCAATAGAAAGAGTAACGAGACCAGTGGCGTCTCGTGAATACCTCTAACGGGGGGCAACTTCAAAATTTGAAATGGAAAGTTTTATAGCTGTTGGAATCGTTCGAAAGGACATTAAATGTCATGCAACTTTTAGAGGACAAACTTTGTGAAATCCTTTCCCATTTAGCCGCTAGAGGCGTTGTTGCGGACCAGTATCTGACTACCAATACCAGACCTTTATCTCAGCTAATAATGCGCATATAGTCGTCAAACAAACAATTGAACTACCATATCGTATGTGTAGAATGCAATAAAAATAGTAGCGACACCTGTGGCGTATCGTGAATTTATCCAACGGGGGTCATCTGCAAAATTTGACATGGAAACAGGGGTTTTTTGTGCCTGCATTGAAACAAGCGCACAATGGGAGAAACGTCGAGAGGAAACACGTTGGCATATTTCTTCCTCTGTGGCAGCAACACGGTCGCATTACTAGGTGAAAGTCAGATGGTGCGAGGGTGTCCCCAGTCACACCAGGCGAATGCCGGGAGGGTACGTGCAAACCATGCCCTGGCAAACAACCGCCTACGCCTTTACAGGATTAACTCGAGACCTAAGCCAAGGGTAGCCCAGACCCACAATGACGTGGACGCGCGATATATCTTGTGTGCGTACGTACATTATGAAATATATCCCAAATCCGAAAGCATGTGTTGTGGGCTTGTATGTAGTTGTTTCAAACAGCACACTCATTTATCATTGCCAGTGATTTTGTGGTGGTACTCTTTTAGATCCAGTAGCTAGCACGTACATGACCTTGCTCAAAACATAATCTATGCGGCCTCGAACAGGCGATTGCTGTTATGTCAGACAGAGGGCAGAAGGAGCGATGCTGTAGCCAAAACAGGTAACACAAGCGTGTAGATTCCGAGAGTGATTAACCTCTGCAGTGAGTTAAAGTGGTCCGTGTAGTGGACAAGATGTCGTGCATTGAGTTCTACTACCCGTGTGCATTAAAAGCTCGTGACAGGAAGAATACTTCCACAAGCAGTGAAACCTCTTTGATTGTGTTGATGTTTGAGTGATCGTAGTAGGAAGTGTCGGTAGTAAATAACATTCATGCGGTATACGAATTTGGAGGCATTCCAAATGCTCATGATTTTAGGAGAATGACGGGAAAATTATAGGGCTGCAGCTCGATTATACGCTGAACGCTATCCACGGCGACAAGCTATTTCTCTCAATCTGCTGGGGAGATTAGCAGCACGATTGCGGCATATAGGCAACATGCGTGGACGCTATCGTGTCCGGAGAAGAGTCGTACAAAATGAAGACGTTGCCATTGAAGTACTTGCCGCTGTTGCAGTAAACCCTCATGTATCTTTGCGACAGATTGCACGAGATCGTGGTATGAGTCAAGATAGTGTCCTGCGTATTCTGTGAAAATCACATTTTCACCCGTACCACCTCTCTCTGCATCAAGAACTAAGTGATGCGGACTGTAATTTACGGCTTCTGTTCTGCAACTGGGTGGTCAATCGCGTGAGAGAACATCCGAATTTCATTCACTTCATTTTATGGACTAATGAAGCAACATTCTGCAGTGATGGCAACGTGAATCTCCACAATGCACATTACTGGGCAGCGGAGAACCCTCACTGGATGAGAGAAGTCAATCGGCAACACCGATGGCGCATTAATGTGTGGGGTGGCATTGTAGGGACTCAGGTCATTGGGTCATGGTTTTTTGGTGGTCATTTAACAGGTACAATGTTTCGTGGTTTCTTGCGACACCATCTACAGCCGCTATTGGAAAACGTACCGCTCCATATACGTTAGACGCTGTGGTTTCAATTAGATGGCTGTCCAGCCCATAATGCTGCCATGTGTAGAGAAGAGCTAAATGTTCTATTTCCGCAACGCTGGATTGGAAGAGGTTCCAATCCACAGTTTCCTCCGCGGTCGCCCGACCTTACTTGTATGGACTATTTTTTTCTGGGGTGGAATTAAGGGCCTTGTATATGTCAACCGACCAACTACAATTCGCAACATGCAAAACCGCATTACAACCGCATTCCGGAACATCAACGTGGCCGAGTTGGAAGCTGTTGCTCACAATTACGTACAGCGAATAAATCGCTGTATTGCTGTTCGGGGACAGCACTTTGAACATTTGTAAAAACGACTACACTCCGCAGAAGGTAAGCTGATTCTTTAGCTCTTTACTCATCTTTCTCCAATGGCTTTATTGCAACGCCTCAGCTTTCTGTCCCCATGTTTTGTTCCATGCTTTGGCAACAGCACATTTGGTTCGTCTTTCTTCGTTGCAACCAATAGTTTCTTCTTCCGTTTTGTTATAGCATCGTACATTGTCCCTCATCATAGTTCTCCCCATCCACTGCGCTTCTGTCGCAGCCATACGGAAAACAGTCTCTTCAAATATTGCCATCCAAATATTGTCATTGGTTCCCTATTTAGAGCTTCATTCAACGGCAGCAAATATACTTCTGCTTATTGTTACAGTATGTGCCCTCCCCCCGTCGTGGTCTATTGCTGACGCCATTGTTGTTGTCACACGGTGTGATTCCGCGTGTGTACAATTGTACGTTCCGTTCGTTTCAGACCAGTATTTACTCTTCTTTTTGGTTCAGCATGAAGAAACCCTCGCATCATCTGACTTTGACCTCATAATGCGATCATGTTGCAGCACAGAGAAAGAAATATGTCAACATGTTTCCTCTCGACGTTTCTTCCATTGTGTGCTTCTTTTAATGGAAGCACAACCAACCGACAGTGAAGCACTGCTTATAAGCAGTGAAGCGTCGACATCCATTAAAAAAATTAAGGTCATCACCTATGTTGTACATTATCATCATACACGAAGGTAAACTATGCTACATTTAGAAACATACATTGTATTTCTGTTACTATTAGCCCATTGTAGAATTTATTATCCCTTATGTCCAGAGTAAAATTTACCTATGAAAAGTATAAGATATTTTAAAAGCAAGACTTGCAAGACCAAGACCAAGACCAAGACCAAGGCCAAGACTGGGTGTGCAAGACCAAGACCAAGACCAAGACCATCCCGGTCTTGGTCTTGCATTTGCTCATCACTACTCCAGATCCGCTCGACCGATAACGATCAAATTTTCAACATAGATGAGGTTTATGACTAGAATCGCTTTTATGATTTAAATTTGACGAAACAACGTAAGAGAGGAGAAGGAGGGGGAGATATATAAAAATCAATTTTTATAAGACTGAAAGTGACTAGTTTTGTAACTTAATAACTCTTGAACTATATGACCGATATCAATCAAATTTTCAAGATACATGAGGTTCGGATCTGAAAATATTTTTTTTAAAATTTCACCTTAACGGTAGGTCCTAGGGGAGAGAAGGGAGGGGAGGGGAAAGTTTAAATAAAAACTAATAAAGCCTAATAACTTTTAAACCACCCAACCAATCTCGATTAAATTTTCAACATATATTAGGGTCGGGCCTTGGGTGTTTTTTTATTGTTTCACTTTGACGACCTAACGTAGGAGAGAGGAGGAGGAGATATATATGTAAAATAATTGAAATAAAAATGATTGCCTTTATGACTTTATCGCTCTTGAACCACCCGACTGATCTCAATCAAACTTTCAACATATATGAATTTAAGGGCAAGGATTACTTTAGGCTATTCACTTTGACGATGCAACGCATAGGAGTGGGACAGAAATTTAAACATGATCGAAAATGACCAATATTAGTGTCTAATCCATAGTTTTCGGGATCATTCAGATGAACAGTGACATTTCCGATTCGGTTTAAAGCCAAAATCAGCCCCGACAGTTGGTAGGGGAGAAAGACATATATAAAATGATCAAAAATGGCCACTATCACTGTCAAATTTATAGTTTTCTGGGTCGCTTAGATGAACAATGATACTTTCGATAACGTTTAAATTCAAATTCAATCCGGGAACTTGGGGTGGGGGAGGAAGAGATTTTTAAAATGAGATGATAGAAAATGACCGATATTAGTGCTGAATTCACATCTTTGGGGGTCGCTGAGATGAACATTGACCCTTTGATGCCATGTCCCGCAACATGGGGGCCCTATATATGTAAATGGTAAATGGTAAAAGAACTATATATATGAAAATGGTAAAAATAATGACCAATGTTGAATCTTAGTTCTTTGCGGTCGCCGAGATGAACAGTGACACTAATTGAATTACGAAAAATATAATTATTTCTGCAGTATTAGAACACGAATCACATTTAATTTACAACTATGACAAAATATCGTTACTACGTCATAGCGTTCCAAAACATTAACAAAAACTGTGTATACATGCTTGTTGCAATAAACAATAAAATACATGAGATACAAAGATGTTCATTTAAATTATTTATTTGAACCCAGCAAAGCGGGTAATGTATGCTAGTAACAAATATATTTTGATGAACATTTAATAGTATTAGGTAAGTTAAATGAATATTTTCGCCCTTTTATTAAGAGTACAAAGTAAAAATGTAATAAATATTTTACAAAAAAAAAAAGTCAAAACAGTACAGGCAGGCCCTATTTAGGTAAGTGCTATTCTTTGCTCGAGCACAGGGAGCCAGAATTTAGGGGGCTGCAAAATTTTGGAATTATTTTAAGATTCACAATTAAGTAATATTTAAAACTAGCAACCCGCAGAGTCCAGAGCAAGCGCGAGAAAATTTGATAATGTGTTTAATTCGCTCTAATTATAGTAATTACTAATCAGCTAGCTTATCTGATTATTTTTAAAAAGTCATCCTTTCCACCCCCACCGGAAGGGGTGATAATGAACTTGAACATAATGAAAACAGATATCGTTATACTCAGCGACCTCTGAAACTATGAATTCAACACTAATATTTGTCATTTTCGATTACTTTCAAAATCTCGCTCCCTCCCTAGGGAGTGGAGTATGACCTTGAAGTTGAATTGGATTAAAACTCTCACTATTCATCTCAGCGACCCCAAAAACTATGAATTCAACTCTAATATTGGTCGTTTTCGGGGTGTTTTTTGTGGGAGCAGTAAATTCTTTAAAGCAAAGGGGCGAACAATACATAAATTCGGGCCTGAGTGCAGGTGAATGAAGGTTATCTCAAGTACCCTGGCTTGTGTTACTGTAACAATGCTACAGTATAACCAACAAACATTTTCTGGCTTATAATTAACTTTATTAGTTTTGGGGACTCTGAAATTTAGTAGATAAATTTTTGTTTTGATTTCATATGGTTGAACGAGTAGTTATGCCTGAAAATTATTTCTTTTTTGTTAGTTATTAGTTACATTTCTTGTGGTAGGTGCTGCTCACGTTTAGCACACCGAACTTTTCAAAAATACAGGTAAAATTCATCATTCTGCCTGGATAGACATATTTATAAGGGGAAAAAAATCGGTGCTGTTCAAGTTTAGCCACACCACATGTTGCAAAATTTACAATTACAACTACAGTACTCTGCATGAAAAGACGTATTCATAAGAAACAAATTTCTGCAGACGGCAGAATTAAATACTAACTCATACAGCTGGATTTCAGGTTTCCAATTGTAGAGTTGCTAGTGTAAACTTATTAAAATTCTTTACGACGATTAAAGTAAGTAAGTATATATGAAAGATTACTATTACATTTTTATGTATGTTTTAGTTTCTACCCCAAATCGCTTCGTAGTGAATGGCTCACTTGGTAGTGATTACGATTCGTTATTTGTAATTGTGACCTAGTCATTCAATGGAGCCAGTGTGGACATATTGCATAAAAACTACAGTGCATAAAACAGGAAGTAACTTGTGCTAGGACGCCACTTAATAGCATGAGTGCTATCTAACCGAGTCAGAGCAGGAGGCCCGAGCGATAGCAAAGGGGTGCCTCCATTGGGTGCAGGTGCATCAACGACAGTGGGTATACGTATAAATGAGGTCGTTTAAAATGGCTCACAATAAGTCACACTACTGGCTCAGGATCCGTCGATCGATTTTGGGGGACATACTTAATGTCATCCCTATTTTCCCCCAGCGCAGTATTTTTGGAATGTACAATAGCTGTATTTTATGCTTATGAATGTAGCACACTCATATTATTGTGAAAACCCACGTGTTTTCAGTACCCTTGCATACGAGTCTAATTACCACTGCTGGCGCACCTGGTCACTTCGGACGCGCTACTGCACGGGCTCACTAGCTCTACCCTACGCTGAATCCATTAGATAGCATTCCTATACTTTAATGGCCGCCTAGTACACGTTGGTTTGTGTTCTTGCACTGCACTTTTTATGTAAGACATCCCCATACTGAATTTACAGACAAATTGTAATTTTTCAACAATTAGTTATGATGGCTCTCTTGAATTTCATCTATGCTAAGTAGGGTAATGTTATAACGTCTAGTGCGAATCATATAAAACATTAAGTGAAATAATTATAATATGCCAACAATTATTTCAAGTGCTGTACCTAAACTTGACCTACACGCAACTTTCTGTTGGTGGCAGAATTAAATACTAAGTAATACAGCTGAATTTTAGAGCGCGGCAAGTTTTTACTTTCGACATTTCATTCATTTTATTCGATTCAGTGATTTGGAACTTTTTGTTAGGGTTTTCAGGTAGTATTTGTTCTTCTATACTCCATTTCATGATATGAACATACTAAAGCAGAACTGACGTTCAACGTGACATTGTGTAGTGTAGGCGACGTTGCCAGTAACAGTTGTTACTTGAACAAATAATCCCAACATCGGCAAATGACTCAATAATAATAATAATAATAATAATAATAATAATAATAATAATAATAATAATATCAATGCAAGTGAACCGTTTTGATATAACATGTTTTCAATCTTTTGTATGGTATGTATATTAGACCAGGAGAAAACATCCACATTCTAAATAATAATAATAATAAAGTAAATGCAATTTAAATATTATGCCTTACTTCCGTTCCCTACTTTCCAGAAGGTGCCTTGATGCCTGAGGACAAACTCTTCATCTTAATATCACGCTATACCTTTGACTTTGTGTGCCCAGCGTTAACCCAGGTTTCGACCGTCTAAACATTGCACCTAACTGCACCACTTAGTTGCTTTATATTCTTCAAATACTTAGGCCTTCAAGTTATGATACCCTTCCTCCCAATGAATAGGGATTGGCATTTATAAGACACGTCCGCCTTGCTGATCTAGCAAAGTAGTTAGCCTTTAGGAACGTGGTTCCAGTTTCGATTCCCGATGCAACAACACAAAATGTTAATTTCACAATTATTCGTTTCCATTAATCATCCTTCCCGTTTAATGTAAAGGGAATAATCATGGGATGTTAAACTAAAATAAAAATCATTTTCGCTAACGGGACATAAATCTAAATTCTATTTTCTGTAGCGCGCTACATCGTCGACACTGATACAGTGGGCAGGTCATCGTCTTCTGCTACAATACAATGAATTTTTCGCAAAGAAGGGAGCTCATTTAATATGCATAAATGAATTTTACGGCGTGTTTCTGCTTGGATGAATATGTCATATTTTGGTCCCGATCTCACGTTAAGATGTAAGTCCAGGTCTTATAAAGCCTCACTGTTGAACGGGAGGCTAAACTCCAATGCAATCCTGTTTGACGTGTTGCGTTGATATCCGCGAATTTTGGAAAGACCTATGCGGAATGGGGCCCTAGGCATTTCTTACGTGGATTAGAAATTTTCATTAGACCCTATGCAGAGTCGTTTTGACGTAGGTTTAGAGCCATACTAAACGCCTGTCTTCTGCAGGAAACATATGTTAGTCGAACTCTTTAGTATAGTACTAATCACGCGTCAGAATGACTTTGCATAAGGACCATTTAGTTTAGTACGATATAATTTCAGTCGAACTTTTATTATAGTTCTGGTTCCTCCTAATGTTGCTTCAGAGCTCTTCTGAACTGCTTCTGAAACAGAATCAGGTACTCCCTTTCTTTCTTTTCTTCTTATAACGCCATGGAGCAGTGGTTCTCAAACTTTCCGATAACGCAAACCCCTGTTCATTCGGAAAGTGATCTGCGGACCCCCTTGCAATGCTAATCTGAAATTTTTCATTGTATTACACATATACTAATAAGAATTATTGCTGTCAAGAAAAAGATCCAGAAAAATATCGCAATAAGTAATTTACTCTAGAGATAGTTTGTTTCCTAGTGAAGGAAATTTTAATTGAAAATACAGTAACTTTCAGGACTAAAAATCATTTTTTTAATTCACTTGATAAACAACGTTCTCAAATATGGGGTCACTAAATGTGAGGAATGAAATTATTTGTCTTTTTCATAATTGGATTGAAGTCTGGAATATTTTTTGTCACTATCAATCTTAGGTCCGATTCCACATTAAGACGATTTCGCTTTAAAATTTTAATACGGCAAAGAGTAGAAAAGGTATTATCACGTAAGTAAGTGGTAGGGAAAGGTATCAAATGTTGTAATGCCTTTTTACACTTTTCTTCGTACGGGCCGCGCACATGCAAATTAATTTGAGTCGAGTTACTCGCAGTGGCGGATCTAGGAACATATTTTGGAAGGAGTTTCTCATATACTTTTTTTTTTAAATACCAGAATTGGTAGGAGGCTTGATGTTTATAAGCATAGAAATGAGTAGTAACATCTACATTTTAAAAAAATCTAGAACTGGTGGAAGAGGTTGGAGTTTTCAGCCACTTGAAAATAAAATCTATGAAATTCCGAGGTGTCATGCAGCTAATGTACAACTGCTTTTGAAAAAGTGTATAACGGTTTACCAGCCTCAGGCCAGAAATTTAGTAAAGTAGGAAAACATTTAAATTTGCAAACGTAGGTATAATTTCTAATTGTTTTCTTTTTAGTAACTGAAAAATACTTCTTGTTTAACAGGTGTGAGTTCCATTTTAATACAACACATTTCAATTTGTAAGAGTCGCGAACACCCCGGCAAGGTTCCACGGACCCCCAGGGGTCCGCGAACACCACTTTCAGAACTACTGACATGGAGAATTCGCAGCCATTGTCTATAGAAATAACATAAAAGAAATTGAGGTATTCTCAACACTTGTAACAAAATTGGATGTCTAACGAACAGCTCAAACAATAACACAGAGTAATATCACCAACAACTACAAAAATAACAACAATAATAATAATAATAATAATAATAATAATAATAATAATAATAACAAGCGGGTACATTCCTAGGAGGGTGCGGTGGTTCAGTGGTAGAGCGTTCACCTCCGGTGCTTGGGGTCCCTGGGTCGATTCCAGCTCGCGCCGTGTGGAATTCTCGTGGGTTGCGTGGGTTTTCTCGGGGTTCTCCCGTTTCCTCCCACTTCCTTCACTCCACCATTTCACTCATATCTCATCATCACCGTCTCCTTTAGCCTAACCGGCATAATCGTGGGACGTAAAACTTAAAGATTTCATTTCATTTTTTCAAGCGGGTACATTCCGTAATAGTTCGCGTCAACGGATCGCAAAATTCCGGATAATGGACCAAGCAGTTATAATTCTTTGTATTTTTGCGTTGTCTGGCTGAACGCAGAATTTGGTGTTGAGTTGTAGGGAATATTTTTGAAGAACAAGAGAAAAAATTCACAAAAAGATCACTAAGCACCTCACACAGATCACTAGGCGTGCAAAATGTTATGGAAATTGTTCATTCGACCTTTAGAAACTGAAACTTTGAAACGGTTTGGATATGTGTCAACTTATTTCTAATAAGAGGTTTATGTACTGAATTTCAACATGACAGGCCCCTGTAATACTGTCTTTTTGGCATAAATTGAGAATCTATTTCAGCCGTAGGATATCTGTTTCAACGATGTTTATATGATTATAGTCGTGGTCCAGCTTAGTTCTGCTAGGCTTATTCAGAGTCGTTTTGACATATGATTTAGTGTCATGCAAAATGCCCCACTACGGCAGGTAACATATGTTAGTCGAACTCCTTAGTACAGCAATAATCAAACGTCAGAACGACCCTGCATAATGTTCACAAGTTTGATTTAAATCGGACAAACATTACGGAAGTTACCATGAAACGGACAGACACAAATGCAGGTGACTTCAATGGAAGAAGTTCAATGCGCTTCCTTCACTAATTTGTTATTATTGTATATTCATCAGACATGTTTCACAAAAGACTAATACTTTCAGAAATCGATTACAGACACCGTAAAAGTCCTACTATTAAATAAATTGTTACTCGGCAGACCATTTCTGCACATTGAGCAGCGAATTTTCAGTGACCTTATAATTTTACTCTCATTGATAGTAATGACAAAGAAATATTTTTATTTATAAATAATACAAGTTGTATTATGTAATATGTTGAAATATTTGTATCTATTAAATTACCTCCCTCATATATAAAGTCACTAAGATGTTGCTCTGTAAATACACAACGTTCCGTACCATCTACTGAGTTTGTATTTATTGCTAACCTTTAAATGTCTATTGACGCAACTACTGCGTTAAGGCTTTAAACCTCAATAGCTCAGTCTCTAATTAAGCTAATAATAATAATAATAATTTTGGTATCAATGTATTTCTGAAGAAGGAAGCTTTTCGCTGTATGTGTTTGGAGCGTACCACGTTGGAGGGGGGAGGGTAATGTTCATATTTTTTTCATCAAGTTTTTTGGGGAATCATCGTCTCCTTCGAAGTACACTCATAAAAATTGGTATGTGAAGCAACGAAATACTCCATTACATAATAATTCCCTGTATGTGTACTTATTGCTTATATGGTTTGACGGGGGTGGGTGCAAAGTAGGCCAATCTTTTGAGTCTCAGTTTTTCGACCTGAATTACATTTATTTTCAGAATGATTCCATGTAAAACAATAAATCTTTTTACTGAATTCGTTTAGAAGTATAAATATTGTTGCTGTGCGTGATGTGTACAGCATAAATGATGTCCATATAACGTGTTACTATAGTGAGAGGTGGAGTGGGGCGAATGTCAAATTCAACTAATTTTTCTTCTACGCATAATATTTTTTTGTTAACATTCCCTACATAAAAGGAATTCATTATGCTTTTCTTTATTTTTTTTTATATTGTTGGCACAAGTGTGTTACCAACGTATTAGCATAATTTTTCCAACATAGGGTGAATGCAAGTGTGCCAGGTTCCCTAAATTCTACTTTTTTTTCATATTTTTAGGATATTTTTGTTTCTTTTTCTTCTTCAACGAATAGGGCAGGAGCTGCTCAAGTGTTAACTCGTTGGAATATGTGTTCCATAGGATTTCTAACGATGTATTAGTCATGAGTCTGTCATAAATCGGGTTGTCACCAATATTTTCTCCTATCTTTGAAATCATCGATCAGCCGTGTTCTTCTTTTTCCTCTTCCTCGCTTCCCTTCCAACTTTCATTCTATGGCGGTATGAAAAAGACAATTTCTTTGCAAGATGTGTCCAATCCAATTGGTCTTTCTACGAATGATGGTGGCTATAGACATGCTACATTGACTTGACCCCTAGTGTTCCGTTGCAAGCGCTGCTATCGGCTGAAGGAATTCTACTCGCTTTCTCTCGCTCAGCAACAGCTGAACCTTTATTTCCTCAACGCGTGGGTGTGTGAGGGTGCGAGCGTTAGTTCGCACTTTTGCCACGGCTCAAGACATTTTGGCAGCACAATAGAAGTGTCCTCTTCTCTCCTATCCGTTTTAAAACATCTTCGTCTGTTGCTCTCTCTGTTCATTTTATCTTCTCCATCTTCCTCCAACACCACATTTCGAAGCTCTCTAAATATTTCTTATCTAACTTCCGCAATGCCCAAGTCTCTTAACCATACAGTCCAATGCTCCATAGAGCGTTAGATTTGCTGTGAGGAGTTCTTCCCTTAAAAACTCACCACACAAGGTTATCCTCAATTGTATCGTGTACTTGACTTCTCTTCCTACAGTTCAAAGGTGTACCCAGGAATTCCACAGTGTCCAAATCCCACAAAACCTCTTAAATCTGCAAAACAATATACTTGTATTTTGTTTACACCAAAGGCACACTAATCCGGTTCGGACCACAACCATTTTTTTTAATTATTTCCGAAAGAAAAGAAAAATCTGGATGCACTCCTGCTGCAGTTGAAACATCCCACTTTAATTTTCTGCAGCATTTCTCAATAATACAAGCATTCCGCATGACTGAAGCCTCGTCACTCTTACCAATATTATTGAAATGAACAATAATATTAATAACACACAAATACATAATGATATAATTTAATATTAATATTGTTAACACAAGTCAATTTACTATAATAATTATAGAGCGGCCCCACGTAGCGTAGCCGCTAACGCTCTCGCCTTCTGTGCGAGCGCTCCCGGGTTCGATTCCCGGTTGGGGCTCTAGGTCGAAAAAGTGTAAAAAAATTTCAAGCCAGCCATCTTGAATGAGGTTTTCCTGGGTTTTCCTCATTCACACAAGGCAAATACCGGGGTGGTACCTAACTTTGCTTTGCGTTATAGTAGGAAACTTTTACAAAGCCTGGTAAGGAATAAGACACTTTGTTAGAACGAATATCTACTCCCTGTAGCCATTGAGGCTCATGCCGAGTCGTTTTGACGTATGATTAGCATCATACTAAAGACCTGACATCTGCAGGATGCATACGTTAGTCGAAATATTTAGTATGACACTAATTACACGTCTGAAGGACTCTGCATGAGACACATTTATTTCCAACTTTCCACACAAGGTCAGAGTCTGCTATTTGTTAATGCAATTGCCTTATTGTGGCGAGATTACCTGACGAAAATTTTAGAAGTGAAAGGGACGAATTAGATTTCTGGGCTTTGGGCATCCATGAACATGTTAGCTCTTAACGTATGAGGGATGATGTCCCGATCACACTATCCGAGGTAAAGGAAGGAAGGAAGTGGCATCGGACCTATATGTTAGGTACCATCCCAGTATTTGCCTGGTGTGAATAAGGAAATCTCAGGAATGTCTCACTCAATATGTCTGATTTCATAGTGAAGCACAGTAACGCTTTAATTTTCAACGTTGTACTCAGAAACATCATTTCCGATTTTGCCATGAGGGAGGACCAGAGTGTCAACTGAGATAAGAGTTTTATCTGGATTATTTGTGTACTGGTATACAATTTAGTAAAAGAAAGAAAAAAAGTTTGTTTCTTAACCCTTTTAAATTATGGCTTTTTTAGGTATTTTTAGACTTTCACTCAATCATCTATTGCGTCAAGACTATTTATTGTAGGATCATGGTTCATACCCGGTTTTGTTTCTAGTAAAGCAGTGTTTCCAACTGTGTCCGCAAAATTTCCGTAAAGTGTACCAAATGTGAGAAATTTACGCTCAAAGTGGGAAAAAGGGATTTACTTTTTAAAAAATCCTTTTATTTTTTTCGCAAATAGCTCCCTTTTGTATAGGATACGATCATGCGAATGATACTAAAAAAACTTTGCTTTATGGTGAAGATAATAAGATACAAGCAGTGGTACTGGGATGAATAGTTATGATTCTACAGCCGATTTACATATTCTCCCTTGATAATACCTTTTTAGTGAATTTCTATATTATCATCATCATCATCATCAAGACTGTTCATTGTTGGGACATGAATTATACCTCGTTTTCTTTGCCATGAACCAGTCTCTAGCATGTACCATAGTGGAGAAAATTCACCATAAAGGAAATTTAAAAAAAAAAATCTTTTCCCCCGATTTTGGGCCCCACTGGCCGGCCCCTGTTTCAATCCACAGAGCCCCAAAAAATCACAAACATAGAACATAATATGTGTAATAACTGTACGAAGTTTCAATGTTATATCTTGATAAATAAGAGAGGAAAAAATATTGCCCCATGTACAAACATTACCGTATCAGCTTTCCCCTATTTGAGCAATGGATAACCCATTTTTATATAAAACTTTCCTGACTCATCCCTAAATACCGTAGAGACATGATTGATACACCGTTTTGTTTGGCCAAACCTAGTCTTTTAAACGGTACCACTCCCATGTCTCTAGCATGTACCATAGTGGAGAAAATTTCCAAAAAAAGAAATTTTTGTCAAAAAATCCCTTTTCCCCGATTTTGGGCCCCTCCACTATGGTACATGCTAGAGACATGCGAGTGGTTCCGTTTGAAAAACTGGATCATGCCAAAGATAACGAGATACGTATCATAACTTTAGAATAAATAGTGATAATACTGTAGATACTTTACTAAAGTAATTGACTAAAAATGTGTAAAAAATGAAAAAAAAAAAAATAAAGAAATCGAGATTTTTTTGACACACGTCTGTTGACTCTAGCAACATGAGTCATATCTCATTTTCTTTAGCGTAAAGCTGCCTTTCGAATGGTACCACTCAAATTTCGCTTTCGTTACCTGTGAAGACAAAAATGGGGGAAGGGGAATTTTTCTTTTAAAAAATTCCGTTTTTTCCATTTTGGACAAGATTTTCCCGCTTCTGGTACACGATAGGGAAATTTGAGTGGTACATTTCAAAAGCCTGTCTCATAGCAAAACCAACGAGGTACAAGCTATGATTCTAGGGTAAATAGTAATGTGTCAGGGAGTTTTTGAAAAAAAAATCTCAAATATACCATTTTTTTAAACCCATCGTCCATATTTGTGACGTCACAGCCCCCAGAAAGAGCACACGAGGCTGCAAAATGCCCATACAATATGTTCTATGATGCCTTCATATTTGAATGAATGCAAAAAAACCGGTCTAAAAAGCTTTAATAGAGACTTATAAAGCAAATTTCGAAGGTCGACGCCATGGCACAGTTGTTGAGCCATCATAATTTAAAAGGGTTAATCTCATGGAGGGAAATTGTCCCCTGTCCTCCCCGAATGTTGCCCCTGGTTGTACTTCGGTTTGTACCCTGATACACACCACAACATCTATTTTCAAATTCCCACATGAAATGCACATTACATTTTGTTCATTTATTAGGTTTAGTACGCCATTAGTGTATTGTAATTCTGGGAAAGACGCGCATCATTTCTTCTTCTTCTTCTTCTTCTTCTTCTTCTTCTCCTTCTTCTTCTTCTTATGATTATTATTATGTGTTGCATCAGAATCTTCGAGAAATTCTCAAGTTATGATTGCCTGTGTAGAAATCTAAAACTTAGAGTCAAATTTAAATTATAAAAATTCTACTTTATCATCCAGTCATGACCCTAGACTTAAAACAAAAGACACCAGAGGAGATATTATAGCAGTCGTGAATTCGATGTTTAATGAGAATTTCAGTTTCTTCTGCTTCAGAGAAAGAATATATTTCTTTATAGCAAAGGAACGAAATAAAGGAATCAAGGAAACTCATTTTTATATAACAAAAGGTTTTACAAACTGTTAAAACGAATACAATTAATATATTTCGTCCTATCTAGAAATCATAACGCTCTGCCACCTGTTGAACAACGGGAGAAAAGTGGAAATTAGTGTTTACAAGGATTTATTTTTTTCTTATTAGATGCTGCGTAAATATCTGTTGAACCAAATCAAATCAGGTTGTTGTTACCAATTTCATAAAATTTCATTCTTGCCGTACAAAATTGAATATCTACCAATCTTGAATCCGTGCAGATATAGAATATGGATACAAAAAGTAGTAAAATTTCTTAGTAATTTCAAAAAATTGGCGCCGTCTTAAAAAGTTCTAAATGTTGAACTCAAACGAAATTTTTAATTTTGCGTCCCATTATACCTTTGGGCTAAGGAAAACGAATGACGAATCAGCGTAAGTTATTGTGAAAGTATTGGTGGTATGAAAAAGAGGAAATAATTGGAAAAACTCCGCGAAAATCCATAGATACTATGCTGTACGGGGTTCGAACCAGATACCCCTCGCACCTGAGGTGAGGGTTCTACCGCTGAGTTTCCATGCCTCTACTATATAGTAAGTCTTTCCTAGTAGTTACGATAATGTTTTAGACCCTACTAAGTTCACTTTTTTTCTAACTTTAGCGGGAGAACAGGAACTGTTTCGTTTGCCTGAACGCCAGACCGGGGTTCAATTACTGGCGGAAGCTCATGTGGTTTGGGCCCCGCGTTAAGCTGTAGGTTCACGTCTCATATAACCTCATAAATATATATACAGGGTGTTAATGAACTGGACTGACAAAGTAAAACAGGTAGTTCCTCCCATCAAAATAAGAAAAAAAAAGTTCATACGGACCTGCGCTCAAAAGTGCATAGTTTCAGAGCTAGGACCATCCAAAACCGGGAGAAAATGAAATTTGGGGGCGAATATCTCCAAAATTATTAGGTATTTAACTGAGGCGGCATGTTATTGTCTTACAGTTGTAATCTACTCTATCCAAAAATAAATGATTCTGAATCGTTCAGTGGCGGCGCAAGGGAGTACCCCACAGGAAGTGAGGATCCCAGATATTTCGTTAGGACAGATGGGTCCGATTCATGACAGGTAAAACAACGTACTATCAAGTATCAAAAAATTGTTGAAACACCATCAATATTTTGAATAAAATGAAGATGGCAAAGGATTGTTGATGTGTTGTGCGTGGTTGCATAACGACAGTTGGGGCTGAATGTAGCGGATAAGAGGGAATTAAATAAAATCATTACATCTGTGGGTTTATGACTGACAGTCATGATCTGTGAGCTAAAGGAGACAGACAATTATAATACGTAATGATTTTGGAAGAATTAATTCAACGAAGATTGTTTAGAAAATGGTAGTACCTCCCGAAAAAAAATAACGAAAATAACAACAATATATACAATCTTCTTCGTCACAAACTCACTTTGTCGTAGATCTAAAGTAGAACCCCTTGCCACATAGGTGCACACTAGCACTGAGTTACCATGTACCCCTTTCCCCCCTCTCACCTAGGGAACAACATATTATTTTCAACGTATGGGAGCTGATGACACATGAAAACTAAAATACTGGTTATGTAACACAAAGAAGAAAAATTCGTGTGAAGAAAATAGATATCTCGAGAACAATTAGTAACTTATCCTTACGGATTTATTTGAAACAAAATGACATTCTACAGTGTTGCCTCTTAAGCTAAAGGAGGCGAATAAGTAAAGAAATATGAAAAGAGTTGAGGGAATTAAAATATGCCATACAATGGGAGAACCCAGAGGAAATCCATGGACACTTCTGGAAAGACATCTGTTCATTGCGATGACCAACATGGAAAGTTCCTTTGCCATGTGGGTAGCGTTGTAGTTAGTAATAGGTAGTAATGAGCAAATGTAAGACCAAGATCAAGACCCGGGTGGTCTTGGTCTTGGTCTTGGTCTTACACATCCAGTCTTCTTCTTGGTCTTGCACTGGAACACTTGGTTTTGGTCATGGTCTTGCTTGCAACAGTCTTGCAAGTCTTGCTTTTAAGAAAACTTATGCTTTTCATAGGCAGATTTTACTCTGGATATAAGGGAAAATAAATTCTGCTATGCGTCAATAGTAACGAAAATACAATGTATGTTTCTAAATGCAATATGGTTTACCTTGGTGTACCTATGATGATAGTGTGCAACATAGGTGATGACCTTTATTTTTTAATGGGTGCCCACGCTTCACTACTTTAAGATAAATCACAACATTCGTAATATTTTTATATTTTTTAACAAATCCAACACTCCACTGGTTCCCAAACTGGGGATGCTACCCCTGAGACGCATGAAAGAAAACCAAGACGGCATAACAGAATATTGAAATACCATGAACTGCAAAATTATTTTTACACTCTAAAGGCGTCAGATTTTTTTTTCTTTTCAACCAAGATTAGCTAATTTTTGTATTGAACAAACTTCCATTTAAATATTGAGAGTTTGTTTTACTGATTCCAATATATACTCCTTGGAGCAGAAACTTGGACATTTACGCAAAAGCGATGAAAAAATTGCAGGCTTTCGAAATGTGGGCATGAATATAAAAGAAAAGAATTAGCTGTCTTGAACGGAAAACGAATGAGAATGTATTAGAAATATTAGCAAAAGGGGAAAAAGAAGTATTTTAGATGTTGTTAAGAGGAGGAAGAGGAACTGGTTGGGATATTGGCTGAGGAGGAACTGTATTATCAGGGACGTGCTAGAGTGTATGGTGGAAGGAAAGAGAGGGAGAGAGCGAAGGCGACTGTAGTTGAAGGAAAGTATTAAAACAGAAAATTGCTACGTCAAGACGAACTGACTAGCTGAGGGCCACGGTGCATCGAAGCTTCTCAGTTCCAGCAAGTGACATGCCAATAATGGTAGAATAGCTAAGATGATGATGATATGTTTAGCAATATTGGCCAAAAAAAAAAGAGAGAAAAAGTAATAATGATTATAATCAAACCTCTTAATATTTTAGAATAATTTGAGTGAAAACTGAAAACAACCCATTTGTGTATGTCTTGTGTGTAACCTCAATTTATACAATACTTTTGACCTATATTAGAAATACAAAATAACTGCAACAAACTCCAAGTTATTTGATATAACTGTACAAAATCACTCTCACTTGTGAATATGGATTATTTATTGCTGTATAATGTTATATCGCTGATTCCTCGATATGCCGTATACCTAAGGAGGCTCTATAATGATAAGCAATTATTCAATATACTGTATAAACATCCGCCCATGAAATCAAACTTACGGTCACATGCACAAGTTTTTTTTTTTTTTTTTTTTTTTTTAAATGTCATGAAAATGTTATTTTGATATTAATTTTATAAGCACACGCTAAACATTTCCAACTGATGCTTGAGCCTGGAAGCCAAGGCGATAATCATGTAGTCGACACCTATGGTGTACGGAATTACCGAAGTTCAATACTGCATTTATCTTTAGTTTTGGAAGAAGAAAACCACTAATATGTTTTGAAATGAAACAAAATGTCTAGTTTAACGTCCATAGATTATGCACCGAGGCTAAGGGAGACGGTGATGAGGAATTAAATGATGGTATGAAGAAAGTAGGAGGAAACGGAAAAAATCCGAGGAAATCCACATGTACTGTGTTTGTCCACCAAAAAAATCTTACATGGCACGAGTTGGGATCGAACCAGGGATCGCCTGCAGAAGAAGTAAACGCTTTAACACTGAGCCACGTAACGAAAGGTTGAGTAAGTTTGTTTATATTTTTTCTCTCTCTCCGGAATCTTTATGGGCGCGTTACAACCACCGTGCCCATAATTCTTTAGTTTACTTTTCGCTTTTCCGCTTCTTATGGACATAACTATTCTTCGTATGATTTCCCAAAATCCAACTATGTTTTATCGTAAACGAATCAAATAATGGCCAAAGTGAATCAGACACTGAAGTTCTTAGTATATACCTTGTGACAATTCATAGAATTATGCTCTCGGTCGTCTTCTAATCAGGAATGCATCGTAATTCAACACCAATGACACATTTCTTTGTGTGCAACAAGTTTTGATTGGAATGACATCTGTGTGGCTTGAAAACGTGTAATAACTACAGAAAACGTGAACAACCGATTCAGAAAACGAAATACTTTAGATGTATGCTATAGGAGCAGAAGAACTTACATGGATTGTATAGCTATTGAGAATACATTCACTCCAGTGCATTTTTACTGATGCCAAAAAACTCAAGTGAAAGATGTAATGATTTTCCCCTTCCTTTTTACATTCCATATATATATAACAAATCAAGTAGTAAAGGTACTTGTGCAAGACTCTTGGTCATTCTTCTCTCTTCAATCATAAAAATAAAGACATTGATATTTTGAGTTTATTTCTACCCATCGCAGTCATTATAGGCTAAACCAAAAGACAAAATAATAGATTTTTATGAACTATTATGCCACATCTGCACAAAACAAACAGGGATTAAGAGAATTATTTTATTTGATTCTCAGCACCTCATTAAATCTTGAAATTTTATACCATTAACAAATATTTCTAAGATAAGCCTCGTCCTATTCTCAAATGTGCAAAACGGAAAATGAATGTCCAGTTTTGTTATTCCTCTACTCACACGCCAAAAACATAAAAATTAAACAAGCTTTATCCTTCTAGGGTAAAAGCAAGACCGAGCAACAGGATTTTATAAAAAAATACGCACCCTCTGCTCCCCCCAAATACAAGAGAAGAAATTAAAAAAAAAATATTTCTGTCTTCAGTACGTCACTCTGACTAATATTTATGTGTTTTATGCAATTTAAAACTTTTTAAGGTTTTTTCCCCCATCCCCCTTTGACTTTGCAAATGGAAAATTTAATTTCTTCGCGGTTTTATTGCTGTTTGATGGGATATGAATCCTGCAAGTTTCGTTCCAATCGTTCAACCCCTTCTAGGCTAGACCCAAGAGCCGAACCATAGGATTTTATGAAGGAATATGCCCCCTCTTTTCTCTTCAAACAGCAGTAGAAAAAGTAAAAAAATATATTTCTCTCTTCAGATCGTTACTCTGATTAATATTTATGAGTGTTGTGCCATTTGGACAAGTTTTAAGGATTTTGCCCCCCGTGCCCCCTTTGTATTTGCAAATGGAAAATTTATTTTTTTCGCGGTTTGGTTGTTGTTAAATGGGCTATGAATTCTACAAGTTTCGTTCCAATCCCTCAGGTCCTTCTAGGCGAGGCCCAAGAGCCGAACCATAGGATTTAATGGAGGAATATACCCCCTCTGCTCCCTTGAAACAGCAGTAGAAAATTTCAAAAAAATATTTCTGCCTTCAGTACGTTACTCTGCTTAATATTTATGAGTTTTGAGCCATTTGGACAATTTTTTGGGGGGGTTTACCCCCGTCCCCCCTTTAGTAGTAGTGGCCCCGTTATGGCTTAATGGCTCAAAGGTCAAAGGTCAATGACATTGGCCCGGGGTCAATGACCTAGGGGTACCTAGGACCACCCCCTCTAAATTTTGGCACGGGTACCTTGGCCCACCCCCTAAATTTTGGCAGGGGTACATAGGACCACCCCCTTAAATTTTGGAAATTGCCAAATTTAAAAATTTGGTATGGTAGCCTAGGACCATAGTATGTACCTCTATCAGTATTGGGTGTCTATGTCGTTCCCTTTTATGGGTAAAAAATTGCCAAAAATTTAAATTTCGGGGGTTTTTGACCTAATTTATCCCCTTGGATGAGGTGTTATTACCCTATATAGTTATATGGGCGTATACAGGGGTTCATTCCCTTTCATAAGACATGGGTATATTAATGTACCCCTTGAAAAATTTGGGAGGGGTACCTTGGCCCACCCCTTAAATTTTGGAAATTGGCCAATTTCAACATTTGGTATTATAGTACCGGACCCTAATATGTATCATGATAAATTTGGGTGGTCCACCTCGTTCCCTTCTAGGGGTACACAATTGCCAAAATATAAACGTAAGCAATACGTTGTACCACGTGTTTGGTTTCGACCTAAGTTATCCCTTTGATGAGGTGTTATTACCCTATATGGTTATATGGGCGTATACAGGAGTCCATTACCTTTCATAAGACATGGGAATATTAATGCACCCCTTTAAAAATTTGGGAGGGGTACCTTGGCCCACCCCTTCATTTTTAGAAATTGCCCAATTTAAACATTTGGTATTATAGTATAGGACGCTAATATGGATCACTATAAATTTGGGTGGTCCACCTCGTTCCCTTTTAGGGGTACAAAATTGCCAAAATATAAACGTAAGCAATACGTTATACCACGTGTTTTGTTTCGACCTAAGTTATCCTTTTGATGAGGTGTTATTACCCTATATGGTTATATGGGCTTATACAGGGGTCCATTACCTTTCATGAGACATGGGTATATTAATGCACCCCTTTAAAAATTTGGGAGGGGTACCTTGGCCCACCCCTTCATTTTTAGAAATTGCCCAATTTAAACATTTGGTATTATAGTATAGGACGCTAATATGGATCACTATAAATTTGGGTGGTCCACCTCGTTCCCTTTTAGGGGTACAAAATTGCCAAATTTTAGTACAACCACGTGTTTGGTTTTTAACCTAATTTATCTCCTTGGATGAGGTCCTATTACCTTATATGGTTATATGGTCATGTATAGGTGTTCATTCCCTATCATAAGACATAGGTACATTGGTGCACCCCTTTAAATTTTTAGGAGGGGGTACCCTGGCCCACCCCCTTCAATTTCAGAAATTCTCCAATTTAAGCATTTGGTATTATAGTACAGGACCTCATTATGTATCATGATAAATTTGGATGGTCCATCTCGTTCCCTTTCATGGGTACGAAATTGCCAAATTTAGGTACAACCACGTGTTTGGTTTTTGATTTAATTTATTCCCTTGGATGAGGTCCTATTACCTTATATGGTTATATGGTCATGTATAGGGGTCCATTTCCTATCATAAGACATAGGTACATTTTTGCACGCCTTTAAATTTTTGGGAGAGGTACCTTCGCCCACCCCTTTAATTTTGGAAATTGTTCAATTTAAACATTTGGTATTACAGTATAGGACCCTAATATGGATCACTATAAATTTGGGTGGTCCACCTCGTTCCCTTTTTAGGGGTACAAAATTGCCAAAATATAAACGTAAGCAATACGTTGTACCACGTGTTTGGTTTTCGACCTAATTTATCTCCTTGGATGAGGTCCTATTACCTTATATGGTTATATTGTAATGTATAGGTGTTCATTTCCTATCATAAGACATAGGTACATTGGTGCATCCCTTTCAATTTTAGGAGAGGTACGTACCTTGGCCCGCCCCTTAAATTTTGGAATTTTTTTGATTTAAGCATTCGGTATTATAGTACAAGACCTTAATATGTATCATGATAAATTTGGATGGTCCACATCGTCCACTTTCATGGGTACGAAATTGCCAAAATATAAACGTAAGCAATACGTTGTACCACGTGTTTGACATTTTGACCCAATTTATCTCTTGGATGAGGTCCTATTACCTTATATGTTTATATGGTTATGTATAGGGGTCTATTCCCTATCATAAGACATAGGTACATTTGTGCACCCCTTTAAAATTTGTTAGGGGTACCTTGGCCCATCCCTTAAATTTTAGAAATTGCTCATTTTATATATTTGGTATTATAGTACTGGACCCTAACATGTATTATGATAAATTTGGGTGGTTTACCTCGTTTCTCTTTCATGGGTACATGTTATATGGGTATGTACAGAGGTTTATTACCTTTATATGTTTATGTTCCCTTTTAAATTTGGGGAATTATCAAATAACAAAATTCGGTAAACCTTTTTCTAGGACCCATTGTAGATGTTGGTGTTCCTCTTATGGCCAAATATTCAAAATTTAAAGGTTATTGACCGGCTTTATTATTGAATAAGTACAGGATTTATTACTTTTTTCATAACACACAGGTGTATTTGTGTACCAATCTTAAATTTTGGGAGGGGTACATTTCTTATTGCCATATCAATAATTGGTAATGGTTCTTAAAATTGGATAGTATCTCATTCATTGGGTAAATCATTGTGATCACGTAATCAGTTATTGACCTATGATGGAATTAGGAGTCCAGGACATTGGAACATTGAAACTTTGTAGGATAATTTGAGAATTGCGTCATTGGTTTTGATTATTCCCGCCAAATATAAACGTAAGCAAGACGTTGTACCACGTGATTGTCCTTGATGAGGTAGTGTACAGGGATTCATTTCCTTTGTTGTGGTACTTCTTAAGTTTGAGTACACACACACTTCTAGAAAACAGTTGGTTCTACACAGGTAAACAATTGACGGACATTATTGACATTATTGAACATATAATGATATGATTAACTCTAAGACTTAGGTATATCAAGAGAAGTATTCTTTAAATTTGGGAATGGTGATAAACAGAATTTTAACATAAGGTGCGAAATTTGAAACAATACATTGAACTTTAGTCACAGCTCATAGTCTAAGATCATTGGTGGTGATTGATTTGAAATCTGATAGCTAACCTTATTGAATCTTATGACTCATAGTCTTAAGGCAATACATGCTACAACACTGGCAAAGTTATTGTTAATGCAATTTGATTGGTTGATCACTATCTTTCCTGCAATCTGATTGGCTGATCACTATCTTTCATGCAATCTGATTGGTTGCTGATTTTCAAATCTTTGATGCATTCAGTTTTGTTTTGTTTAACATTTAAAAAGTTTTTGAAAAATTTTTTGTTTGGAACTTTGGTTTGACATTTTTTCGTTTGATATTTTTAGTTTGAAAATTTTTGTTTGAAAATTTTTTTTGTTTGAAATTTTGGTTTGAAATTTTTAGTTTGAAAAATTTGTTTCGAGAGTTTTGTTTAAAAAATTTTTGTTTGAAATTTTTTCAAAATTTTTTGTTTTGAAATTTTTGTTTCAAAATTTTTGAAATTTTTTCGTTTGAAATTTTTGTTTCAAAATTTTTTGTTTGAAAATTTTTTGTTTTGAAATTTTTTCGTTTCAAAATTTTGTATGAAATTTTTTCGTTTGAAAATTTTTGTTTGAAAATTTTTGTTCTCGAAATTTTTGTTTCAAAGTTTGGTTCGACATTTTTAAAAGTTTGTGCACTCATTAGTAAAGAACCGGAACTGTTTAGAACAAAAACCTTTGACAACATTGTGGTGCAATAGTACACTCAGAACATGTGGTTGTACTTGAAATGAAAAAAACAAATCATTGAAATGGATCATTTTATTACACTCCACACACATCCATACCAGATAAAGGATTTGGATATTGTCGATACAATGTATTTTGAACTTCTTCCACTAGTTTGTCTTTAGCGTATAATTTTAATTCCAGTTGAAGGCTTTTAAGATCTATTGCAATATCAATTGATGGAAACTCAATGTCCATTTGATCACAAATAAACTGTTTATCAATACAGGTATGCACTAGCCGGAACTGTTTAGAACAAAAAACATCTGGCAACGTTGTGGTGCAATAGTACACGTCAGAACATGATAATGCAACGTCATCAGTTTTGCATCATATATAAGTATCGTTCGAGTTAGTATTCATGATAACGTCATCATGGCTACTTGTCTGCAGTTTCTAAACACACGTGATGTGATGAAATCATTTACCAAGATTACTGATTTACAACAGAATGTACCTTATAGAATCTTAGCTAGCCAAATGATCCCTACAAAGTTTGGATTAAGAATCGTAGTGAAGCTTGAAAATGATAAGAATATAATTTTACCAGCAAGATATTTACCCATGGAACCATCAAAACAAGAAGAACTGCTGCGTTTCTTAAATACTGGATCTGTATCTTTATGTTACAAAGGATTCTTGGGTCGAAGTCATCAACTTGAATTTAGTACACAGCCATTGTGATGAAATCATGAATCAGCACATTTCTTTCCAATGACGTCAGCTGTAGTTGTATGAATTTGGTCGGCATGACGTCAGCAACTGTGATGAAATCATGAATTCAAACGTCAGCACATTCCTTACCAATGACGTCAGCAATAACTATAAACCAGCAAATACAGTGTCATCCCACGAAATCATTTGAGCAAGTGCTTTTCAGGAGGAAAGATGTGTACTTCTAACGATAAAGAGTTCATCTTCGCAAGCTATTATCCAATAAATATATTTCAAACAAAACATGTGATGATTGGTATCAGTGCTAGAACATTTGAACCTGTGATTCGATTGGGCAAAGCAGAACAATTTGGTGTACAACTGACCTTTGAGAATGTTCACGAATCGACCAAATGAACGATTATTTTCATGATGAGCTAAATGTGACCATAGTCAAATCATTAGGCTCAAATCATGAAGTGGTGCTGCGTACAGTCCTCGAAGAGAAGATGGTGCTGTTACGTAAAAAGAGTACATTCCATGTCCCTCGCAACATGGTGTATCTAACACAAACTGAGTGGAACAAATTCATCAGCGTATTTCAGTGTGTGAAACATGCAGTGGAAGTGTGCAACAAAACTAGTATATTCCTGAAAAAGTACTATTTTGAAAAATGTGTTATGCATATTGTACAACATGTATCTAGATATTGTGATGGTTGTCAACATCGTTCGTGGGTGCATACCTGTATTGATAAACAGTTTATTTGTGATCAAATGGACATTGAGTTTCCACCAATTGATATTGCATTAGACCTTAAAAGACTTCAACTGGAATTAAAATTATATGCTAAAGACAAACTAGTGCAAGAAGTTCAAAATACATTGTATCGACAATATCCAGAACCACTATCTGGTATGGATGTATGTGGAGTGTAATAAAATGATCCATTTCAATGAATTGTGTTTTTTCATTTCAAGTACAACCCCAGGTTCTGAGTGTACTATTGCACCACAATGTTGTCAAAGGTTTTTGTTCTAAACAGTTCCAGTTCTTTACTAATAAGTGCACAAACTTTTAAAAATGTCAAACCAAATTTTGAAACAAAAATTTAGAACAAAAATCTTTGAAACAAAATTTTGAAACGAAAAAAAATCAAACAAAAAATTTCAAACGAAAAAAAATTCAAACAAAATTTTGAAGCGAAAAAAAAATTTCAAACAAAATTTTGAAACAAAAATTTCAAACAAAAAATTTGGAAACGACAAATTTTAAACAAAAAATTTTAAACAAAATTTTCGAACAAAAATTTTCAAACGAAAAAATTTTCAAACAAAAATTTCAAACGAAAAAATCTCAAACAAAATTTTGAAACAAAGAAATTTGGAAACGAAAAAATTTTCAAACAAAAAATTTCAAGTAAAAAAATTTCAAACTAAAAAAATTTTACGTTTCACGGTTAACCGTCAAACTTTATCCGGTTTTTAACTATTCGATTAACAAATAAACGGTTTTGATCATATTTATCAGTGAGTGCAAAATGTTGAACGAAACCAAGATTTTTAAATGTTAAACAAAACTTAAAACTGAATACAGCAAAGATTTGAAAATCAGCAACCAATCAGATTGCATGAAAGATAGTGATCAGCCAATCAGATTGCAGGAAAGATAGTGATCAACCAATCAAATTGCATTAACAATAACTTTGCCAGTGTTGTAGCATGTATTGCCTTAAGACTATGAGTCATAAGATTCAATAAGGTTAGCTATCAGATTTCAAATCAATCACCACCAATGATCTTAGACTATGAGCTGTGACTAAAGTTCAATGTATTGTTTCAAATTTCGCACCTTATGTTAAAATTCTGTTTATCAAAATTCCCAAATTTAAAGAATACTTCTCTTGATATACCTAAGTCTTAGAGTTAATCATATCATTATATGTTCAATAATGTCAATAATGTCCGTCAATTGTTTACCTGAGTAGAACCAACTGTTTTCTAGAAGTGTGTGTGTACTCAAACTTAAGAAGTACCACAACAAAGGAAATGAATCCCTGTACACTACCTCATCAAGGACAATCACGTGGTACAACGTCTTGCTTACGTTTATATTTGGCGGGAATAATCAAAACCAATGACGCAATTCTCAAATTATCCTACAAAGTTTCAATGTTCCAATGTCCTGGACTCCTAATTCCATCATAGGTCAATAACTGATTACGTGATCACAATGATTTACCCAATGAATGAGATACTATCCAATTTTAAGAACCATTACCAATTATTGATATGGCAATAAGAAATGTACCCCTCCCAAAATTTAAGATTGGTACACAAATACACCTGTGTGTTATGAAAAAAGTAATAAATCCTGTACTTATTCAATAATAAAGCCGGTCAATAACCTTTAAATTTTGAATATTTGGCCATAAGAGGAACACCAACATCTACAATGGGTCCTAGAAAAAGGTTTACCGAATTTTGTTATTTGATAATTCCCCAAATTTAAAAGGGAACATAAACATATAAAGGTAATAAACCTCTGTACATACCCATGTAACATGTACCCATGAAAGAGAAACGAGGTAAACCACCCAAATTTATCATAATACATGCGTCATTGGTTTTGATTATTCCCGCCAAATATAAACGTAAGCAAGACGTTGTACCACGTGATTGTCCTTGATGAGGTAGTGTACAGGGATTCATTTCCTTTGTTGTGGTACTTCTTAAGTTTGAGTACACACACACTTCTAGAAAACAGTTGGTTCTACTCAGGTAAACAATTGACGGACATTATTGACATTATTGAACATATAATGATATGATTAACTCTAAGACTTAGGTATATCAAGAGAAGTATTCTTTAAATTTGGGAATGGTGATAAACAGAATTTTAACATAAGGTGCGAAATTTGAAACAATACATTGAACTTTAGTCACAGCTCATAGTCTAAGATCATTGGTGGTGATTGATTTGAAATCTGATAGCTAACCTTATTGAATCTTATGACTCATAGTCTTAAGGCAATACATGCTACAACACTGGCAAAGTTATTGTTAATGCAATTTGATTGGTTGATCACTATCTTTCCTGCAATCTGATTGGCTGATCACTATCTTTCATGCAATCTGATTGGTTGCTGATTTTCAAATCTTTGCTGTATTCAGTTTTAAGTTTTGTTTAACATTTAAAAATCTTGGTTTCGTTCAACATTTTGCACTCACTGATAAATATGATCAAAACCGTTTATTTGTTAATCGAATAGTTAAAAACCGGATAAAGTTTGACGGTTAACCGTGAAACGTAAAATTTTTTTAGTTTGAAATTTTTTTACTTGAAATTTTTTGTTTGAAAATTTTTTCGTTTCCAAATTTCTTTGTTTCAAAATTTTGTTTGAGATTTTTTCGTTTGAAATTTTTGTTTGAAAATTTTTTCGTTTGAAAATTTTTGTTCGAAAATTTTGTTTAAAATTTTTTGTTTAAAATTTTTCGTTTCCAAATTTTTTGTTTGAAATTTTTGTTTCAAAATTTTGTTTGAAATTTTTTTTTCGCTTCAAAATTTTGTTTGAATTTTTTTTCGTTTGAAATTTTTTGTTTGAATTTTTTTCGTTTCAAAATTTTGTTTCAAAGATTTTTGTTCTAAATTTTTGTTTCAAAATTTGGTTTGACATTTTTAAAAGTTTGTGCACTTATTAGTAAAGAACTGGAACTGTTTAGAACAAAAACCTTTGACAACATTGTGGTGCAATAGTACACTCAGAACCTGGGGTTGTACTTGAAATGAAAAAACACAATTCATTGAAATGGATCATTTTATTACACTCCACATACATCCATACCAGATAGTGGTTCTGGATATTGTCGATACAATGTATTTTGAACTTCTTGCACTAGTTTGTCTTTAGCATATAATTTTAATTCCAGTTGAAGTCTTTTAAGGTCTAATGCAATATCAATTGGTGGAAACTCAATGTCCATTTGATCACAAATAAACTGTTTATCAATACAGGTATGCACCCACGAACGATGTTGACAACCATCACAATATCTAGATACATGTTGTACAATATGCATAACACATTTTTCAAAATAGTACTTTTTCAGGAATATACTAGTTTTGTTGCACACTTCCACTGCATGTTTCACACACTGAAATACGCTGATGAATTTGTTCCATTCAGTTTGTGTTAGATACACCATGTTGCGAGGGACATGGAATGTACTCTTTTTACGTAACAGCACCATCTTCTCTTCGAGGACTGTACGCAGCACCACTTCATGATTTGAGCCTAATGATTTGACTATGGTCACATTTAGCTCATCATGAAAATAATCGTTCATTTGGTCGATTCGTGAACATTCTCAAAGGTCAGTTGTACACCAAATTGTTCTGCTTTGCCCAATCGAATCACAGGTTCAAATGTTCTAGCACTGATACCAATCATCACATGTTTTGTTTGAAATATATTTATTGGATAATAGCTTGCGAAGATGAACTCTTTATCGTTAGAAGTACACATCTTTCCTCCTGAAAAGCACTTGCTCAAATGATTTCGTGGGATGACACTGTATTTGCTGGTTTATAGTTATTGCTGACGTCATTGGTAAGGAATGTGCTGACGTTTGAATTCATGATTTCATCACAGTTGCTGACGTCATGCCGACCAAATTCATACAACTACAGCTGACGTCATTGGAAAGAAATGTGCTGATTCATGATTTCATCACAATGGCTGTGTACTAAATTCAAGTTGATGACTTCGACCCAAGAATCCTTTGTAACATAAAGATACAGATCCAGTATTTAAGAAACGCAGCAGTTCTTCTTGTTTTGATGGTTCCATGGGTAAATATCTTGCTGGTAAAATTATATTCTTATCATTTTCAAGCTTCACTACGATTCTTAATCCAAACTTTGTAGGGATCATTTGGCTAGCTAAGATTCTATAAGGTACATTCTGTTGTAAATCAGTAATCTTGGTAAATGATTTCATCACATCACGTGTGTTTAGAAACTGCAGACAAGTAGCCATGATGACGTTATCATGAATACTAACTCGAACGATACTTATATATGATGCAAAACTGATGACGTTGCATTATCATGTTCTGACGTGTACTATTGCACCACAACGTTGCCAGATGTTTTTGTTCTAAACAGTTCCGGCTAGTGCATACCTGTATTGATAAACAGTTTATTTGTGATCAAATGGACATTGAGTTTCCATCAATTGATATTGCAATAGATCTTAAAAGCCTTCAACTGGAATTAAAATTATACGCTAAAGACAAACTAGTGGAAGAAGTTCAAAATACATTGTATCGACAATATCCAAATCCTTTATCTGGTATGGATGTGTGTGGAGTGTAATAAAATGATCCATTTCAATGATTTGTTTTTTTCATTTCAAGTACAACCACATGTTCTGAGTGTACTATTGCACCACAATGTTGCCAAAGGTTTTTGTTCTAAACAGTTCCGGTTCTTTACTAATGAGTGCACAAACTTTTAAAAATGTCGAACCAAACTTTGAAACAAAAATTTCGAGAACAAAAATTTTCAAACGAAAAAATTTCATACAAAATTTTGAAACGAAAAAATTTCAAAACAAAAAATTTTCAAACAAAAAATTTTGAAACAAAAATTTCAAACAAAAAAATTTCAAAAATTTTGAAACAAAAATTTCAAAACAAAAAATTTTGAAAAAATTTCAAACAAAAATTTTTTAAACAAATCTTTCGAAACAAATTTTTCAAACTAAAAATTTCAAACCAAAATTTCAAACAAAAAAAATTTTCAAACAAAAATTTTCAAACTAAAAATATCAAACGAAAAAATGTCAAACCAAAGATCCAAACAAAAAATTTTTCAAAAACTTTTTAAATGTTAAACAAAACAAAACTGAATGCATCAAAAATTTGAAAATCAGCAACCAATCAGATTGCATGAAAGATAGTGATCAGCCAATCAGATTGCAGGAAAGATAGTGATCAACCAATCAAATTGCATTAACAATAACTTTGCCAGTGTTGTAGCATGTATTGCCTTAAGACTATGAGTCATAAGATTCAATAAGGTTAGCTATCAGATTTCAAATCAATCACCACCAATGATCTTAGACTATGAGCTGTGACTAAAGTTCAATGTATTGTTTCAAATTTCGCACCTTATGTTAAAATTCTGTTTATCACCATTCCCAAATTTAAAGAATACTTCTCTTGATATACCTAAGTCTTAGAGTTAATCATATCATTATATGTTCAATAATGTCAATAATGTCCGTCAATTGTTTACCTGTGTAGAACCAACTGTTTTCTAGAAGTGTGTGTGTACTCAAACTTAAGAAGTACCACAACAAAGGAAATGAATCCCTGTACACTACCTCATCAAGGACAATCACGTGGTACAACGTCTTGCTTACGTTTATATTTGGCGGGAATAATCAAAACCAATGACGCAATTCTCAAATTATCCTACAAAGTTTCAATGTTCCAATGTCCTGGACTCCTAATTCCATCATAGGTCAATAACTGATTACGTGATCACAATGATTTACCCAATGAATGAGATACTATCCAATTTTAAGAACCATTACCAATTATTGATATGGCAATAAGAAATGTACCCCTCCCAAAATTTAAGATTGGTACACAAATACACCTGTGTGTTATGAAAAAAGTAATAAATCCTGTACTTATTCAATAATAAAGCCGGTCAATAACCTTTAAATTTTGAATATTTGGCCATAAGAGGAACACCAACATCTACAATGGGTCCTAGAAAAAGGTTTACCGAATTTTGTTATTTGATAATTCCCCAAATTTAAAAGGGAACATAAACATATAAAGGTAATAAACCTCTGTACATACCCATATAACATGTACCCATGAAAGAGAAACGAGGTAAACCACCCAAATTTATCATAATACATGTTAGGGTCCAGTACTATAATACCAAATATATAAAATGAGCAATTTCTAAAATTTAAGGGATGGGCCAAGGTACCCCTAACAAATTTTAAAGGGGTGCACAAATGTACCTATGTCTTATGATAGGGAATAGACCCCTATACATAACCATATAAACATATAAGGTAATAGGACCTCATCCAAGAGATAAATTGGGTCAAAATGTCAAACACGTGGTACAACGTATTGCTTACGTTTATATTTTGGCAATTTCGTACCCATGAAAGTGGACGATGTGGACCATCCAAATTTATCATGATACATATTAAGGTCTTGTACTATAATACCGAATGCTTAAATCAAAAAAAAATTCCAAAATTTAAGGGGCGGGCCAAGGTACGTACCTCTCCTAAAATTGAAAGGGATGCACCAATGTACCTATGTCTTATGATAGGAAATGAACACCTATACATTACAATATAACCATATAAGGTAATAGGACCTCATCCAAGGAGATAAATTAGGTCGAAAACCAAACACGTGGTACAACGTATTGCTTACGTTTATATTTTGGCAATTTTGTACCCCTAAAAAGGGAACGAGGTGGACCACCCAAATTTATAGTGATCCATATTAGGGTCCTATACTGTAATACCAAATGTTTAAATTGAACAATTTCCAAAATTAAAGGGGTGGGCGAAGGTACCTCTCCCAAAAATTTAAAGGCGTGCAAAAATGTACCTATGTCTTATGATAGGAAATGGACCCCTATACATGACCATATAACCATATAAGGTAATAGGACCTCATCCAAGGGAATAAATTAAATCAAAAACCAAACACGTGGTTGTACCTAAATTTGGCAATTTCGTACCCATGAAAGGGAACGAGATGGACCATCCAAATTTATCATGATACATAATGAGGTCCTGTACTATAATACCAAATGCTTAAATTGGAGAATTTCTGAAATTGAAGGGGGTGGGCCAGGGTACCCCCTCCTAAAAATTTAAAGGGGTGCACCAATGTACCTATGTCTTATGATAGGGAATGAACACCTATACATGACCATATAACCATATAAGGTAATAGGACCTCATCCAAGGAGATAAATTAGGTTAAAAACCAAACACGTGGTTGTACTAAAATTTGGCAATTTTGTACCCCTAAAAGGGAACGAGATGGACCACCCAAATTTATAGTGATCCATATTAGCGTCCTATACTATAATACCAAATGTTTAAATTGGGCAATTTCTAAAAATGAAGGGGTGGGCCAAGGTACCCCTCCCAAATTTTTAAAGGGGTGCATTAATATACCCATGTCTTATGAAAGGTAATGGACCCCTGTATAAGCCCATATAACCATATAGGGTAATAACACCTCATCAAAAGGATAACTTAGGTCGAAACAAAACACGTGGTATAACGTATTGCTTACGTTTATATTTTGGCAATTTTGTACCCCTAAAAGGGAACGAGGTGGACCACCCAAATTTATAGTGATCCATATTAGCGTCCTATACTATAATACCAAATGTTTAAATTGGGCAATTTCTAAAAATGAAGGGGTGGGCCAAGGTACCCCTCCCAAATTTTTAAAGGGGTGCATTAATATTCCCATGTCTTATGAAAGGTAATGGACTCCTGTATACGCCCATATAACCATATAGGGTAATAACACCTCATCAAAGGGATAACTTAGGTCGAAACCAAACACGTGGTACAACGTATTGCTTACGTTTATATTTTGGCAATTGTGTACCCCTAGAAGGGAACGAGGTGGACCACCCAAATTTATCATGATACATATTAGGGTCCGGTACTATAATACCAAATGTTGAAATTGGCCAATTTCCAAAATTTAAGGGGTGGGCCAAGGTACCCCTCCCAAATTTTTCAAGGGGTGCATTAATATACCCATGTCTTATGAAAGGGAATGAACCCCTGTATACGCCCATATAACTATATAGGGTAATAACACCTCATCCAAGGGGATAAATTAGGTCAAAAACCCCCGAAATTTAAATTTTTGGCAATTTTTTACCCATAAAAGGGAACGACATAGACACCCAATACTGATAGAGGTACATACTGTGGTCCTAGGCTACCATACCAAATTTTTAAATTTGGCAATTTCCAAAATTTAAGGGGGGTGGTCCTATGTACCCCTGCCAAAATTTAGGGGGTGGGCCAAGGTACCCGTGCCAAAATTTAGAGGGGGTGGTCCTAGGTACCCCTAGGTCATTGACCCCGGGCCAAGGTCATTGACCTTTGACCTTTGAGCCATTAAGCCATAACGGGGCCACTACTACTCCTTTGTATTTGCAAATGGAAAATTTAATTTTTTCGCGGTTAGGTTCTTGCCCAATGGGCTATTAATCCTGCCAAATTCGTTTCAATTGCTGAGGTCTTTCTAGGCTAGACCCAAGAGCCGAACCCTTACCAAACTCGATGTTTATGATATTATAGCGCCGTTAGTTTGCAACACTGTATGACTAGTGTGGTATTTCTTTCCACATGTATATTCGAAATGTGTAATGTGTCATAAAATGTGTAATGTATAGTAAGTTGACCTAGTACTATTTGAGAGAATAAAACTTTATGCTGAGTTGGAAACACTGTTAATTGTTGTCCCTCTGCTGATATTTTCATTGTACAAAATCCAAGCTTTTTTTTTTTTTGTCTATCCATTTAAAAGTTCCGTGGGCTTATCAGGATAAATGGTCCACTCTGTTGAAGTAATTTTAAAACATAGAATTAAAAAGTATGCCTATGTGAAATTAAGACTTTTAAAACAATTATCATACAAAGTGACAACATCTCTGTGACCTTCTGCCCACCGCCCATTAGCATATGATTAAGAAGGCCATCCTATTAATTAGGAACGAAGATTTCGTTTATTTTCATCGAAGTCTTATTCGTACTGACAATGCTGGGATTCAATGTTACGTTAATGGCAATGTAACCAATGAATCCTAACTAGCTCACTAGGTGGTGGGGAAAGTTGTGTATTTACAGAGCAACTTCTAAATGAACTGACATTTGATGGAAATCGTTCAATCTTTGCAATTACTGTAACATAGGGGATAATTTACCATTTATTATTTATATCTGAAAATATTTCATTATTATTATTAATAATAAAATAAAAAAAAATAGCTTACTGAAAATTTGTTACTCAACATGCAGAAAAGCTCTCCAGTGTGACGGTTTGTTGAATACAAAAACATTATACCCTGTAACTATCTGTAAAAGGTCTCTTAAAATTTATATAGTTTTTATGATTGTCTTTACATTTTATGAGTCTAATTAATGCTAGGCATCAGCGATGTTAGCAGAAAAACATCAAGGGCGCTCATAAACATTAGCATATATATATCGGGTGTTGCAAAATAAGTGTTACAACTCTTGGGAGGTGACTCCTGTCACTGAGACAAGAAAAAAAGTTCTCTTCAATTTTCTGCTATCGGACACAGTTTCGGATCTACAAGGTGCCGAAAGCGTGGGAAAATGACTTTCGGACGCCAATAGTTCGGAAACTATCCAACATAAAGAGGGCGGGTAAAAAATTCACTGAAGAAGTCATACCTGCTCTATTAAATTTTGCATGTTTCACAATCCTACCGTGCACGCGCAAGGGATTCCCCAAAGGAACGTAGGGAGTCCCGGATAATCCGCCAAATGAAACTTGGTTAAATGGATATGAATTGATAGGCTTTCTACCAGGTAACAATAATTCGTTTGTCTTAAGTCGTTATCTGGAACGAATACAAAATGGCGGACACCTTTATGCCCGTTGTGTGTGGTTGCATAATCGCCAGGAACGGATGCTGGTCAACAGTGACGTTCTGAGTATTAATTGTAGCGAATTTGTACTCAAATGCTCTAGAAAGACATCTGGAGTGTCGGTAGAGCATAAGAGATGAAGCAGGGTGATTCACATGTGTGGAAACACTTAACGAAAAATGCCAAGAAATGCACTCATACTCAATAAACTTGAGTTCAAAGCGTCGGAAATGTAAGGATTAGCGTCAAGAATATGAAAGCCATTGCCAATTCACCAATAATATTCCCTCAAACCGATGCAATATGATGTGCATGGTTGCATACCAATAAGGATGCACCAACTGAGGCCAAGTTCAAATTGTGCAATGGACTCACAAAGAAACTGGGTAAACTAAAGGAATGTCACTAGTGGGATCGCATGATCGATATTGAAATGTGGCCAATGTGTGTGTTGATATCAACATGTAGCTAATGGGCAAATGTCAACATGTCGCACTGCTGCTGGAACACCATCTCACGTGCGAAAACTAGGAAAATAACGTTGTACATTCTGCTATTACATCTGGTGTACCTTTTGGTAGAACGTAACTAGAACACGATTGTATCAATGTCCCTCTTTGTTTGGGACATTGTCCCACAGTCGACACATATGGAAAGAAATCTCATAATGCATGGTTCAAATTCTGATAGAGCGTGAAAATAACAAACTTGTATCATGTCCCATATCTTCTGAGACATATGACGTACTCGAAATATAGGAAAATACCTCCAGAAATTCGTATCTTACACACAGTGCACATGCCAAGACAAAGACGAAAATGAACGGATTTGGCACATTTAACACTACAGCTGGAACACCATACATATGGAAAATAAAACGACATGAGAAATAGGAAGAAACGTCTTAAAGCTCTGATTGTTTACAACTGTGCAGTAGAAGTAACAAAATGAAACACACAAGTATGTCGGGAGGCTGTACAAGAGGGCTTGCCAAACAAAGTGGGTACTCTTCAAAGAAATGAATACAAAGAAAGTGAGGCTCTTTCGAACCTCAGGGCTAGAGCGCTCGCTTTTGCTCGCGTGGTCGCAGTTTCCAATCCTACTGGGAGCCCACGGCCTCAGATTCAAGACCCGAGTAGTTATTTTCCTATTTTTCGCACGTGGGACGATGTCCCGGCAGTAGTGCGACATGTTGGCATTTGTCCATTAGCTACATGTTGTTATCAACACACACATTGGCCACATTTCAATATCGATCATGCGATCCCACTATAGAAATATGCCATAAAAGCTATAGTGCAACAAACACCAAACAACCCCTGTTAAGTGGCCATAATAACAAGAAATGTATGTGGTCGGTTAAGAAACGGAGAACCTGGTGGGACCATAAACGGTTGGATCTGTAGTGAGTTGACGAGTAAACGAGTACAGTATTTAAAAAAAATCAAATCTGTGCTGGATGGCCACAAAAAGCAAGGAAGTATTTAACCAAGTCAGGGCAGGGCCAAAGTAGTGGAAACTCAACGTGTCTATAGGGACCAGGCGCGTTAGCAAAGTTGGGTAATTTGTAAACATACTGTGTAAAGAATATTCCATAGTTCTTCTGCAAATTATATACGACATCGCAGCGTAATTTTACTTAGCGCAGCGTAATTTTCTGTATAACGTCCCACGTTTATGCCATTTAGGCTAAGGGAGACAATGAAGGCAAGTGACTGATGATAGAAGAATTAATGGGATGAGAATGTGAGAGAAAGGGAGAGTACCCGACAACCCCATGGACACGATGTTATCCACCACAAACTTACTGGATCGGAAATCGTATCAGGGACCCCCCGCACCAGAGGTAAGTGCTGTACCACTGAGCAACCGTGCCCTCGCAGTTTAACTTTAAGAAGGCATAACCACACAATTTTACTATTAAAATTCGCTCACAATCTTTTGTCTTTTGTACAATGATTCACAATAATTGAATAAAGATTTAGGATATACTGCAAAATGATATGTCTGAAAAGCGATTATTCTCGGAAAAATACGTACAAACCTCTGCATGTACGTATTTTCATCCATTTCCATCTATTTCCATCCATTTCCATCCATCCATCATTTCATCTATTTGAACAGAACGAAGTTGGAAACTCACACGGGCTTTTGTTCGTATTGAGAAGGCATGTCAGCGACAGTGTATATGCGCGTAAAGGAAGACAAGGGAGAGAGACAAGCACCATCCTGTGCTACGTGGGACTGTGTCCGTAGAAAACAAACACGTCACCACGTGAAAGTAAAATCGAAATGCTTATTTTAGCTTTGTACAATTGCAAACCGTTACGAAATTAGAGGGTCCATGTATAAATACGAGGGTCATTTCAAAAGTCTTGCACACATCCTATGCACGACCGTTTGAGTGGTTTGATCAAGTTCACTTTTAGGTTAGTTGTGGGTCAGAGTTTGGGCTTGACGATTGTTTCTGTGTTTTCTGGTTGCGTAGCTATGTTGTGAGAAATTCAGTGGTGAACCTGACTGAGGTTGAGTTACACATGATGATAAGCGTTCCTATATCAACATCCAAGCTATACGTGGAAAGAATCCAACTGAAATTTACAATGCTTTGCGGGAGGTTTGTCGAAATAATGTAGTGGATCATAGCACTGTATTTCGGTGCTCAGCTTCTTTCCGTGAAGGTCGCGTAAGCAATGCGGACACCCCAAGAAGTGAAAGACCATCAACTGACACAGACTACACTCCTGAGATTATTGTGAATAACATTTTGAGAGAGGGTCGACGAAAACATGTACGAAAATTGCATATGAAGCCAAAATATCTGTCACTTCACTTTACAGAATCATTACTGAGAAGCTGAAGATGAAGATGAGATGGGTTCCGCATGGTCTGAGTAAAGAGCAGAAAGCATGTTGCAAAAGAATCGCAGAAAAATTGCTTCAACGTTATCAAACAGAAGTTTTTCCAGTTATCAGTTTTTCCAAACGACTGTGGCAATTGATGAAACCTGGATACGAGAGTTTGAATCAGAATTGAAGTTTCATTCGTCACAATAAAACAGTTCAGACTCTTCACGCCCGAAGAAATTCCGCTAGCAACAATCAAACGTTCGATCTTCGCGTATGATACGAATGGAGAGATGGCTACAATAGAGTGACACAGTGGACGTCTATACCAGGCGTATACTACAAGCTGTTTCTGCAAAATGTTTTGCGCCCGAAAATTATTGAAAGAAATCCCGACATGCTTGCAGCTGGTGTCCTCATTCTGAACGATAATGCAAGGCCGCATACTGCTCTACAAGTAAGGGTGACAACAAGTATGGATGGGAAATACTTCCTTTCCCAATATAGTCCTGATTTGATCCCACCAGACTTTGATTTGTTTCCCAAATTAAAAGAACTACTCTGTGGAAAATGTTTAGATTAGATTGACGAAGCTTTCAGTGAGGTAACCCGAGTGATCAGACACCTCAACAACGAAGGTGCAATATCCAGAATACAGAATTTGCCAAATGTTGGGAAGCTGTCATAAACAAGTATGGAGATTGTATTGACGGCCTGTAAAGGTATTTTGTACAATAAATTATTAGCTTGCATAAAATCTTTCAGTGTGCAGAACTTTTGAATGACTGTCGTACAATATATTGCAAAAAATATTCCGAACAGTTGCTAGGACATAATATTATACGTAACGGTCCATCTAAACACTAAATGCAAAGAAGCTATTGGTACCATAACAAATAACAGTCTATGTGCCACACTAAATAAGAGTATATCCGCCTTATGCAGAGTCGTTTTGACATATGATTAGTGTCATACTAAAAGCCTGACTACTGCAGGAAACATATGTTAGTCGAACTCTTTAGCATGTTACTAATCACACGTCAAAACGACTCTGCATAAGGTCCTATGAGTCTAATTTCGTAATAATGTTCGCAAAATTTGCGGATCGCAAACGAACACAAACAATGCAATAAATAATTATAATTGCATACCGAGAATCGTAGAAAAAAAGAGTAATATTTTACATTTCGTTAACACAATCCACTGCAGCATGAAGCCGTATGAAACATTTTAAGACATTCATTAATTACGACCTAGCAGTTGTGTATGTAAGAGAAAACTTGAACCTATGATTTTTGTGATATTAATGCACAATTCGCAATTTTTTACGATGCTGCAGTATTATAGAAGGAGTTTACCATATGTATACTAAACTAAGCTAACCAAAGCCAACCTACGTGTCCTAACTCATATTTTATGTTCAAGGAAAAAAGAAAGGAAAAACACTTAAGTAAAATTTTAATGAACCCCATCAGCACTATATTACAAAAGTTAAACATATGCATTGTTGTGCGTGACCCAGTGTATAGTACATTACGCCATTCTTACTACTTGCTACTACTTGCATTTTGGTCAATTTATTTACCTTTGAATTTATAGTAAATATGGTGCTTTTCTACTTTTGGTGCACAAAATTTTGAAAGATTTACATGTAAAATTCCGTACTTCGCATGAAAAAACATTTTAAAAAATTCTGCAAGCGATAGAGTTAAATACAAAGTAATACACCTGTATTTTATGTTTACATGTGTAGGTTACCATAGTTCGCGTCCCTCGAATTGGCGTGTGGCATCAGCCAACAAGCTCGCAGTGCGCTGTTACTATACCTTCAGGGAGAAACTTAGTCATTCATAATTGTCCACTACTACGAACAAAATTAATTATGAATGATTAGATTCATCCCTGAAGGTTTAGTAACAGCGCACTGTGAGTTTATTGGTTGATGCCACACGTCAATTCGGGTGACGGTGACGCAGAGTAAGTGTAAAAGCCTTACGAGTATTTTACTACAGATAAAATAAGTGAGTGCATATAAATGATGGTTGTATTAGAAACTATTTTTCACCGGTGCTGTATTTGTGCACAGTGTACAGAAGTTGTATTTTATGTTTACAAGTGGAACGCTACAAGTATGAAACCGTGACAAGTATTATTGAAACTCATATCATTACCAAAATCCACTCATTTCACTATCTTTATTTTTGTGGGGAACTATTCCGATATGGATTGCGTCAACGCAAAGCAATATTTAACATTTTGTTAGTGATCATCGGCATAGCAGTTATAATGACTTCTTGCATTTCTTGTATGTACAATTTCTTGAATATTGCTTCCGAATGATCCCCTTAGACGTGCAAATGAAGAAAGTGAGTAATTATCATGGTTACACCGCTTGGCTACACCCACCAGCTACAAAACAGCCAAAGAAATTGTGCTTGCAAATCATCCTTTGTATTGTTTCAATTGGTACAAACTGTAACTTATTTCATTCATTCGTGTTTAAAAAAGAAATAGTAACAAGTTATAACGACTCTATAGAAAAGCGTCGTCAACCTGGTCCGTCTGGTAAAATATAAGTTACGAAACGATAATAACTTTTCTTTATGTAAAAAAATCAACTCCGATATTCACAGATTATTAGTCTCACCTTTATTGATTGATATGTCTTAAATATTCTTTTTAAGACCGTAAAATACATAAATTTACTTGACTCGGTCAACACATAACATGTCCATAGCCACAACTATCCCATAATAATCTCTTACATATATTAAAAACATTCTTCTTTTCTGTTAATTTAAAATGAACATTCTACTAAGTATATTACATATTTATGAGCACTTTTTGCCCACGGTACAGGTAAATATTATACAAACTAAAGTATTTCGTTATAGAAAATGTCGCCCGACAGAGGGACTGAATATAAAAGTCATGAGTAGGCTTGGCTTTTATATTCAAGAACCACTGGTCTGATTAGATTAATGTTCGTACATTACATATGTTCTTTATATTTTGATCACACCTCGTATATATCTTCATTATTTTTTTTGTTAAACCTCATATATATATAAAATATTAGTTATTATCATTCACATAAATACATTTACAATAAATCTTTGATTTCATTAATATTTCTCTTTTATTACATTATTATTTATTCTTTATCATTAAAAACATCGTCGCTTAGAAATATAATTAACGAGGGTGAAACACAAATTATCAAGATTACTAGTTTCGATCATTATTATAAACGATGATGTGACAAATAATATTTATTCTTTTCGGGCGCATTGTATAACAAATAAGTTAGATGTTACAATTGTAATGTATACATAGTAGCACTAAGATGTCATAAATAATGAAGAATTTCATTCAAGGTAGTTATTGAATAATGGATTTTATAGAATAGATCTTATTCTTAACATAATCTTTGACAATTAAACACAAATCAATCTGATATAAAATATATATATTTTTTTTTTTTACCTTTAACTAATTATAAATTGAATTATGGTTCTTCACATTAATAAGAAAGAATAAAAATTAGACATAACCTACGTTTGAATAATCAAATGGAAGTAAATAAATTTATTTTACAGAAACAAAAGACACCTTTTTGTTATTAAATAAACACATTTTTCATTATTATTGTTATTTTTCATTCTTATTTATTTGATCAAGAATGTTGGGCGCTACTAACTCTTTAACTAGATGCATTTCAAATATTTATAACCATCGTTTTCATTATTAATATTAACACAAACTTTAAAACGAAAATTCACAAGAATCTATAACCAACATGGGTTTAACCTAATTTCGTTAACGGTAATCATGTTACATTCGCACTGGCATATGAATCTAATAAAGTGCATTGTACCGCACAATCGTGGTTAGGTTCTACATTAGGTTGTACATGTCTTTCATCGTGATTTGAATTTGGATACGAAGTACCATCTCGTGAACAATGATTATGTCTATACATAGGATTGATAGCATCTCTAGGATTTCGACATGTATTTCTATTACTTTTGTGTCTACTTCGGTTGATTAGGTTAGGCGGATTCCTTACATAGCCTTGTCTATTTTGTTCATTTTGATTGCTAGAGTATACTCGTCTTAGGTTCGGTTCATTATTATTCACACTTCGGATATTCAAATTCCGAACAGGGACCAAATGATCTGAATTATTCTTATTTTTACCCATTCCTGATTGTGTTAGATTCATAGCATGGTATTGAGTTTCGTAGCATTGTACAAGCATTAATAAATGACTGAAACTCATACACTGTGTGGAAAATAAGATCTGCTGTAATTTAAATGGAAGCAAATTGCGAATCGATGCAATTATTCTTGATTCCGATTGCAAGGGATTAACAACCTTTAATTCATTATAGACATTTATAACAAACTCTACAATAGATTTGTGCAATCGAGGATTGAAATGTTGATTTCTAAGAGTGGCATCTCTGTTTGCCAGCAAAAAGTCATTTTCGTAATTCGCGATCAATGCCGCTTTAAATTCCTCATATGTACTAATGTGATCACGTATTGCCTTAAACCATAAGGAACAAGGTGGGAGTAATACATGGGGTATTAATTTCATGTATTGTGATCGGTCGATAGACATTATATTACATTCGTCTTGGAATTTCTCTAAGAAAGAACTAGCATTTTCATTGCACTTACCACTAAATTTACTCATGGCTTTGATTTCGCTCATCTTGACACTTAACTTTCCCTTTCTTTTCTCACTCCTTGTTCTTGTGGTGTGATTGTTCCGGTCCGTAGCGTGCTGTGTCATGATACCATTTATATTTCGTTCATCAGTGATCTTCGGACAATTTTCCTCTAATATAATATCCTCCTCAGATTCCGGCGAAGGCGTATTTATATCCGGTGATTGGGGAAACTCGAAGCGATCACTGCCCAGATTATTGCGATAAATGTTATCTCTAGCCTGTAACGTTTTAATTTCTTCCTGCATAGTAGCCAACTGGATCTTTTGATGTTTAACGGAAGATTCGATTAACGTTAAATCCTTTTTTACAGCACAGATTTCATGATTTTGATGATCGTGCTTTTCTTGACACTCATCGGCTAACCTTTTTAACTTCTCTTCAAACTGCGAGGATATGTCGTTCATCACCTGGACGATTGTTTGTTTCGTATCGTCTGATTTCAGTTCTATCCGTTCTATTCGTTTACTTAATTCTTCATACTGCTTGCTAGCTTCATTAAATTTCAGTTCTATCTTCTTTTCCATGGTCTGGTTAGCTTCATAGAACTTCAGTTCTATCTTCTGTTCCATGGTCTGGTTAGCTTCATAGAACTTCTGTTCCATGGTCTGGTTAGCTTCATAGAACTTCTGTTCCATGTTTGTGTTAGATTCATTGAGCTTCTGTTCCATGGTTTGTTTTATCTCAGTCGTCATTTGCATAATTTGTCGCTGCACAGCTAACAAAAGTCGATCCTCAGATGACAAACTTGGTGTTGCACTAATTTCACCTGGATTACTGGTATTAGATTCCTGTTGCACTATTTCACTATCCATTTTTCTTTTGATGACCTTACCGCTTCGTAATACAGTTAAGTTCGTATTCATAAATGGTAATATCCAAGTAAATTCAGCCCTACTTTCCTTCTTCGGGAACTGAATTTTCAAAAGATCCCGGATTTCGGCACCAAATTTTTATAACGACTCTATAGAAAAGCGTCGTCAACCTGGTCCGTCTGGTAAAATATAAGTTACGAAACGATAATAACTTTTCTTTATGTAAAAAAATCAACTCCGATATTCACAGATTATTAGTCTCACCTTTATTGATTGATATGTCTTAAATATTCTTTTTAAGACCGTAAAATACATAAATTTACTTGACTCGGTCAACACATAACATGTCCATAGCCACAACTATCCCATAATAATCTCTTACATATATTAAAAACATTCTTCTTTTCTGTTAATTTAAAATGAACATTCTACTAAGTATATTACATATTTATGAGCACTTTTTGCCCACGGTACAGGTAAATATTATACAAACTAAAGTATTTCGTTATAAAGTCGGTAATATTTACAGATAATATTGAATTGTTTCGATATTACTCCCCTAAAGTTGCACGAGAATAAGTATATTCACCGCACGAAATAGCTATTAGGTAACTCTCGTAAACGTATTTCTACCATCTTGTTCAAATGTGAATTCGTATTACTAACTCAAGATCAATTTATATCCACATTAAGTTTAATTAGTCCCTTCAAGAACTCAAATCGGTTTCACTTCATTGCATGTCCATTGATTAATGTTTTATTTCATTTTAAACATTTCTTCACGATTTCTCTAACGCTGAGGGAAAAAAGGGAATTTTGAAACAGCGTTACCATCTTGTACAGCACAAAATTCTCAGCTTTTACAGAGTACCGAATATCTTGGTAAGTACTTGACTTATCGATCTCAAATAAACGTGACAATGCTCCTTATGACATACTGATTTGCTCTATGGATTTTAAATCATACTGTACTAGGGACCTTTTTCAAGTTATTGCACTATTTCCATTTCAACTTTTCTCTCTTCTGTTGTGGCAACACTGTTTAACTGATCCTTCTAAACTTGAAGTCATTTTAAAGAGTTCTTCCCAGTATTTCATTTAATGTGCACAAATAGTTACTACTTCATTCCTTATGTGTGTTAAAGGCGTTTAAATTTGACACGTGTTTTACAATATTTCTCAGAAAGTATGCAACACTGATTTTCGAGTGTCATCTCTTTCGTCTTTGTTTTCATTGCTGATTCGAATTATGAAATTAAATTTAGGTCATTCCATTTAAAAAATCAAAACTTTATATTGCGTTGGCAACACTGTTCACCTGGTGATGTTACCCAATACATCGATAGATGTCCCCCTACATGTAGTTGCTTTGTGCAAAGTTTCGCTTCTCTCTCTCTCTTGGTTCCTCTGTTATAAAGGTGGGACATTATAAATGGTGCACCCTGTATATATATATATATATATATATATATATATATATATATATATATATATATATATATATATGTGTGTGTGTGTGTGTGTGTGTGTGTGTGTGTGTATTCCACGGATTCTACGATTACCCTTTAACAAACGGTTCTATAATATGACCAATATAGAAAGTGGACTGAATACTATTATTATTATTATTATTATTATTATTATTATTATTATTATTATTATTATTATTATTATTATTATTATTATTATATCCAATGATATTAGTGATACTAACTTGGAATGAATCATATAGCACCTTTATACTTGATATTTTGTATATTAATTTTTAAAAATAGTATTTGAAATTTTTCTTTGTAAATACTGGATGTAGAGCTAGAGAAACACTTAACAACCAGTTGGAAGGAGCTGACAAAATTTAACTAGATCAAGCAAACCGTTGAGAACTGAGTGAATGACACCATTGTATATAGGCCTATTTCAGGAGTGAAGTTTTGAATTTTAATTTTAGTAATAGGCATGTGCTTAAATTAAATCTGTGCGAGAAAAATGGGGACTGGATCTGAAATGTTGTGCTCTCTCTCTCTCACTATATATATATATATATATATATATATATATATATATATATAGGGGGATCCAGAATTCTCTGAACGGGAATTCATCAATAACTACCAGTACATTTGAATTAAATTTGAGTTTATTAAATGCCTTTAAGTATCTGTGATGTGAATGAGGAATTCCTTTAGAAATGCTGAGTGTCTGCTCTCGATGAATTATTTTCCATCAACCTTCAGAAAATTGACTTAAATTGTTGATTTTGCAAAACTCACTGCTAGCTTCTCACTTTAGGTAATGTAAGCTAAGCAGAAACTCAGTAATACAGAATGTTCCAAAAGTCCCTTAACAGCCGCGCTAAAGACGTGTTGTTCAGAGATTGACACGTTTGACGATATAGTAATACTGTACGGGGAAGGAGAACTTGATTGGTGATTGTCCATGAACTTGGCAGGCCACCTATGGCAGGTCACAATTTCGATTTCGCACATCATTAGCGCTTAGTTAGTGCTCGTTAGTGCCGCGTATCATATCGTTAGTGCTCCATAAATATTTGCAGCATTTTTTAAAAACGCCTTTAATGGCTTGCAGGATAATGCCAGCAGACGAAGAACGGAATGTCAGGAAGGCCACAATTCTATTACACCCGTCATTAGTGCGTCGTTAGTACTCGTTAGTGTCTCATATTCCATCGTTAGTGCTCCACAGATAACGGCCATATTTTTAAGAAGTCATTATTGACCTGCTAACTTCATGCCAGCAGATCACGGACGAAATCTACGGTAGACCACAATTTCAATTACACGCGTCATTAGTGCTTCGTTAGTGTTCGCTATTGCTGCATATTTCACCGTTGGTGCTCCAGAGATAATGGCAACATTTTGTTAAAAAAAAAGAATCCAATTTCCACTCCTAATTTCATACAAACACGTAAGGAACGAAACCTACAGAAGACCACAATTTTGATGACACGGGACATTAAAGAAGGAATAGCCTGCTAACTTGATGCCATTAGAACAAGGACGAAATCTACAAGGACGGCAGGCTACAATTTAGATTACACTCGTCATTACTGTTTCATTAGTGCTCGTTAGTGTCACATATCAGAACGTTGCGCAGTGGACAAAAATGACAATCTAGCCGAAGAAAGTGTCTGAAAACTGTTTTCATGATTCGAACGTCACATACCGTGTGATGATGTCACATATAAAGGTCTTTATGTTTTCGATACACTTAATCACAACAAATAAACAATGTCACGATTAGAGCCCTCCAATGTTGACTTTTCTGTTAGGATGTTTGATATACTTTTACCACATGCGTATCAATGTTTGTTTTCGACTGTATGTGGCGGAAGAAACTATTAGAAAGTATACAATTTCTAGCCTTGTTATTTCTCATACACATATTTACTTTCAATATAGCTCATACACAGTCACCACACTTAGCTTTAGTGTCTACGACATACACCAACTTCGTATCCTATGAAATAAACCTATAAAACGAAGCTTCTCGGTCTCCATGTAGAGTTATAATTCGAATGCCATTATAAATGTTACAAAATTGTTTTGCTGAAGTGCCCACCTTTAAGTTGTAGAAACAAATATTTGTCCCTAACTGTCCCTTTTCCCTATACTTCTTTGGAGATGCAGAAATCCGCATATGCGATGATGGTTTCGGTGACACGACGAAAGCTGCTCAATTTGGTACAGAACAACATAGAGCCCAAGGATATGCTTGCAACTTACGTCTGCGAGAAACGGGGAACAGACGACGCTGCAGAAGACATACTGAGCTGTAAAAATGTAGTTGTGCGGACATTCTTCAATGATTTTAGCAAAAGGTGGAAGAAATGTTCCAGAACAAAAGACCGATTTCTCAAGGCGTTAATGATCGGCTTGATAAACCATTAAAATTTGCCTTAAAGTGAGTGTTTTGTTCGAATGTTCAACTACTACACCTGGTCTATCAAAAGTTGGAAGATCCAAGAAAGTATTTGGGCAATGCACAGAAGGAGGAAAGCAAATGAAAGTGAAACTGTTTGTAGAATCACACGGCCAGAAAGAAATTTTATACACTCTAAAATATTCTCTCAAACTTCGGTTCACCGGTACTCAGCCACCTTGTAAAAGAGGTTACACAAACCATACCTCGGAGAGCTACAAAGATTAAAAACGCTTATAAATTCCCTATGCTTTTTCCAGTGCCATACAGAGAAGATAAACTGCAAACCTTATCTGCTAATTTGGCTGTAACTTGCCAAAGTGAATACAGACATTTGCAGATAATATTGCTCAAAGTGAAGTTGAATTTATTTCTAATCTCAATGGTAACTTTATTGCGACCAAGAATATAACAAAAAGCTGATATTGTGGGAACACTCAAATACTTCGTAGACAAGATTGTGTTGTGTAATCAAACTAATGTACAAAAAGGAGACAAACGAATCAGCAAGGCAAGAAATACACATCATTGAACGACAGGTATCAGAACTTCACCCAACAACAGTGAACGAAATGGATGTATCTATGACAACACACATGATAATGACTATAGAGATGAGAATAATTTGATATTCTCTCACAATATTGCTATGTGTGAGGAGCTAAGCCATCTACAATGAAAAATTTGGACTTGGCAAACAAGCAAAGGGAACATGACCCGGGAAAAAATTTCGTTTTGGCCTGTTTGAGTTGCATGTCTGGATGCAATTTTTTGAATGAATTATCTTCATTTCATACACCGTGTACAGGCTTAAGGTGAGTAAGTGGTAAATAAGATGTTTACCTGGCAGTAACGCCTATGAAACATGAAAACATCAAAAATGGTTTTGGTCGTCGATAAACCAAAACCAAGAGGTAGCAGGTCCACGAATGACGGCAACACAATTCGACATTTTTAATTTCAGAATTTTCAGTTAGCTTCAGACTGTTCAGTAACCTTATGTTCTTGTTCTTTAGTTGCATACGTATATTTTTATTTAAATGTATATTCAAATTCATTTGTAGAAACCCGGGTTCGATAACCGGCTGGAGCTCATGAGGTTCGGATTCCACGTTAATCAGTAGGTCCCGTCTCATATAGCCTTGCTGCTGAAAGGGCCGTTAAATTCAAAATCAAGTCAACTCAAATTCATTTGTATTATTATTTGGATTACTGTGTCTGTATTATATTTGTGGCTACATTTATATTTTTTCAGACTATGTTTCTAATTACATGCAGTAGATAATTAAAAAAGAAACTGTAAGACGTTTCCCAGAACATTTGTCACTTTATTGACTCAGAAAGACTATGCATATAGTTTTCAACACAATCCAAAATTCACCAGAAGTACACGAAGATGTGGTCCAGTCGTACTATAAGACACCATACATGCGTAGATAAGACTACATATTCAATATAAATTACTACTACAAATTACATAATAGGCTCAATGCCTGTCCATTTATTATGCACATCAGATTTTTTTTCCCAGCTAGATCCTTATTTTTGCCATCTGTGAGTTTGTGCTTCACAGATAACGACTTTCACAGGTAACATTTGTATGCTAAATTCGTGCCAACAGACCAGAGACGAAATCTACGGCAGAGTACAATTTTGATTAAATGTCATTAGTGCTTCTTTAGTGCCGCACATCGAATCGTTAGTGTTGGTTAGTACTGTATATCTTGTACTAAGTACTCCACATATATCGGCTACACCTTTTAAGAAAAATATTGGCCTGCTAACTTTTTGGCAAGAGACCAGAGACGAAATCCACAGCAGAACACAATTTTGATTACACCCGTAATTAGTGCTTCGTAAGTACTTGTCAGTGCCTCATATTCCACCGTTAGTAATCCACCGATAACGGCTACATTTATTTTAAGAATGCCATTAGTGGTCTGCTAACTTTATGGCAGGACATCAGGGACGAAATCTACGGCAGAATACATTTTTGAGTTCATCTTCAATTAGTATTTAGTTAGTGCTCATTAGTACCGCATATCCAACCGTTTGTGCTTCAAAGATAACGGATACATTTTTCAAGAAACCCATTCTTGTCCTGCTAACTTGATGCTAGCAGACTAGGGACGAAATCTAAAGCAGACCACAATTTTTAATACACCCATCATTAGTGTTCGTTAGTGCTGCGTATCTTATCGTTAATGCTCCACAGATAACGCCTGCATTTCTAAAACATTCATTTTCCTTTTCTAATTTCATGCCAAAACGCCAATTACGAAATCTACAGCAGACCACAATTTTGATTTTATCTATCACTAGCAGAAATTATCCGCTTTGTTGGTTAAATTACGAAAAAATAGTAACATGTTCCGTTAGTCAGTCAATTTCTACTATTACTAAAACGCTCTCTGGTATCAGTCATTTTCGATTATTTTTATATATCCTCCTCCCCTCCCCATGTTGTGGGGCACGGCATCGGAAGTGTCAATGTTCATCTCAGCGACCCCGAAATCTGAATTCGATACTGATATTGGTCATTTTAATTATATATATATATATATATATGTATATATATACAGGGTGGTTCAGTAATGTTGGACAGCCCTGAATAAATCGGAAACCAGAACAGATATTAGCAAGAATGTGGTGGATCCAGATACTTGTGGAAGGGGGACGTCTTTTGAAGTACCACACAATGTTACCAGGTCAACAGTGTTGCCAGCTCAGTACAAAGTTATATTTTTTTAAATAGAACATATAGAAGTTTATGCCATCAAAAGAATTAGTACAGAATGTGAATACCAACAAGCGAAACCGCACCTGTCAGTGTTGCCAAATAAGGAAGTTATAAAGCTTCAAAAATCAAGAAATTAAAGTGTCCGCAGAGCAAAACTAGCAAAAAAGGCAAGAAAAATAATACTACGGAATGAAAAGAAGTAACCGAAAGAGTAAACCAAAGAACGCACAGCATCCAGTGAGTAACAGGGTTGCCACAGCAAAGGGGGAAAAAATTGAAAATTTTGCAGTTGCTATAGGAGGAAAAGTGCCCATATGACATAATGCTGGAAACACCATAGAAAGTTCATGTAAGATTCAGGAATCCTAATAGCGTTTGTTCGAAAGCGATATCTCTAACCGTTTTCGAGATACACCAAAGGTGTGCGGAGTTTGCAACACTGCATAATAATTCCCTCGCCCTCCAAACTACAGGAACGAGTAATGAAAATGACACGCCCAACAAAATGTAAGAACTACACGGGTCTAATCGTCAAATCAATTATGCAGTGTTGCAAACCCCGCACACCTTTGGTGTATCTCGAGAACGGTTAGAGATATCGCTTTCGAACAAACGCTATTAGGATTCCTGAATCTTACATGAACTTTCTATGGTGTTTCCAGCATTATGTCATATGGGCACTTTTCCTCCTATAGCAACTGCAAAATTTTCAATTTTTTCCCCCTTTGCTGTGGCAACCCTGTTACTCACTGGATGCTGTGCGTTCTTTGGTTTACTCTTTCGGTTACTTCTTTTCATTCCGTAGTATTATTTTTCTTGCCTTTTTGCTAGTTTTGCTCTACGGACACTTTAATTTCTTGATCTGTGAAGCTTTATAACTGCCTTATTTGGCAACACTGACAGGTGCGGTTTCGCTTGTTGGTATTCACATTCTGTACTAATTCTTTTGATGGCATAAACTTCTATATGTTCTATTTAAAAAAAATACAACTTTGTACTGAGCTGGCAACACTGTTGACCTGGTAACATTGTGTGGTACTTCAAAAGACGTCCCCCTTCCACAAGTATCTGGATCCACCAAACTCTTGCTAATATCTCTTCTGGTTTTCGATTTATTCAGGGCTGTCCAACATTACTGAACCACCCTGTATATATATTCATCCTCACGGCATTGTCAAGGCTCTATATTTGTATTTTACATTTATTATTGCAACCGGGTGTTACTGACTTCCGTATACGGTAGCCCGATCATCACCCTTGTTCTTCGCGCGCACAGTCATTCGAAGAACTGAAAACGTACTCTGTACACAAACAGTTTATGGTTGTGAACTCGGAAAGCCTGGTACTTCTGCTTGTCAAGGTCAAAAAGTGGGAGAAAAAAGGATGTGTAGAATGTAAAGAGGATGCAACAGTGACTGATGCTTGTAAGGGAACATATTCATTTGTAGTTCGTGCACATTCCGCCTGTAGCGCTACTGTGGCACGACGTATATTGTAACTGTATAACTCTTGTGCACCGCTAGTAGGTCTATTCGCGTTAGTGACGACCGAAACTATGTTGTCAGCTCTGACTGCGATAAGGCACTGCCGTGCTGCTTTTCCTTCTCTTTTTTCCCCTTTTCCATTTGTGAGACGCCAAACATGTTGTTTTTGCTTGTTGCACGCGCTGAACGGGTTTCGGCGAGCGAAGTATTTAAGAAGTTGACTACATATTCTTGTTTGCGATAGTTTTAAATTGGTTAACTGTTGAAAAATATACGAAAATAAAGCTGTACTTGTTAAGGTATATTAGTCGAGGACGTAGCTACTGACAGTGTTGATTACAGATTTTCTCGAGGAAGAATTTAATTACAGTAGAGGTGAAAAGGAGACGTCCATTTAGACAGCCCCCCCCCTTATCAGACTCAATCGGAAATGGTCTCAATTGTATGTACACAAATGTGCAGGCGAAATTTTCGTTTGTACACAATTAAGGGCGCCGTCACAACGAAAACAAAGTGGGGGCTGTCTAAATGGTAGCCCCCCAACAACATGTCCTATTCAAGCACAAATTGTCGCAATCATTTGTACATCGTTTCTACAGAAATGTGAAGGCGAAATTTTCGTTTGTACACAATTAGGGGCGCCGTCAGAACGAAAACAAAGTGGGGGCTGTCTAAATGGTAGCCCCCCACCAACAAGTCCTATTCAAGCACAAATTGTCGCAATCATTTGTACATCGTTTCTACAGAAATGTGAAGGCGAAATTTTCGTTTGTACACAATTAGGGGCGCCGTCAAAACAAAACCAAAGTGGGGGCTGTCCAAATGGTAGCCCCCCCCACCGTGTCCACTTCAATCACAAATTGTCGCAATCGTTTTGTACATCGTTTGTACAGAAATGTGCAGGCGAAATTTTTGTTTTACACAATTAGAGGCGCCGCCAGAACGAAAACAAAGTGGGGCTGTCTAAGTGATACCCCCCACCATGTCCAATTCAATGACAAATGTCGCAATCGTTCCTACATCGTTTCTACAAAAAAATGTGAAGGCTAAATTTTCGTTTGTACACAATTAGAGGCGTCGCCAGAACGAAAACAAAGTCGGGGATGCCTAAGTGGTAGCCCCTCCCACCATGTCCAGTTGAATCACAAATTGTCGCAATAGTTTGTACTTCGTTTGTACAGAAATGTGCACGCGAAATTTTCGTTTGTACATAATTAAGGGCGCCGCCAGAACAGAAAAAAATGGGGGCTTTCTAAGTGGTAGCCCCCCACCATGTCCAATTCAATCACAAGTTGTCGCATTCGTTTGTGCATCGTTTGTACAGAAATGTGCAGGCGAAATGTTTGTTTGAAGAAACTTAGGGGCGCCGCCAGAACGAAAACAAAGTGGGGAGCTGTCTGAGTGGTAGCTCCCCCCACGATGTCCAATTGAATCACAAAGTATCGCAATCGTTTGTACATTGTTTGTACAGAAATGTGCAGGCCAAATTTTCGTTTGTACACTATTAGGGGCGCCGCCAGGGCGAAAACAAAGTGGAAGGCTGTCTAAGTGGTAGCCCCCCACCATGTCCAATTCAATCACAAATTGTCACAATCGTTTCTATATCGTTTGTACAGAAATGTGCAGGCTAAATTATTGTTTGTACATAATTAAGGGCGCCGCCAGAACGAAAACAAAGTGGGGGCTGTTTAAGTGATAGCCCCCCACCATGTCCAATTCAATCACAAATTGTCGCAATCGTTTGTACTTCGTTTGTACAGAAATGTGCATGCAAAATTTTCGTTTGTACATAATTAGGGGCGCCGCCAGGGCGAAAACAAAGTGGGGGGCTTTTTAAGTGATAGCCCAATCACCATGTTCAATTCAATCACAAATTGTCGCAATCGTTTGTACATCGTTTGTACAGAAATATGCAGGCAAAATTTTCGTTTGTACACAATTAGGGGCGACCTCAGAACGAAAACAAAGGGGGGGGGCTGTCTAAATGGTATCCCTCCCACCATGTGCAATTGAATCACAAATTGTCGCACTCGTTTGAATATAGTTATAAAGAAATGTGCAGGCGAGATTTTCGTTTGTACACAATTAGGGGCGCCGCCAGAACGAAAACAAAGTGGGGGGCTGTCTAAATGTTAGCCCTCCCACCATGTCCAATTCAACCACAAACTGTCGCACTTGTTTGTACGCCTTTGTACATAAATGTGCAGCTGAAATTTTCGTTTGCACATAAATGTGGCCCCGCCAAAACGATAACAAACTATGGGCTCTCTAATTGATAGGCCTCCCACCATGTCGAATTCAACCACAAACTGTCGCACTTGTTTGTTACGGTTTTGTACAGAAATTTGCAGGCGAAATTTTCGTTTGTACACAATTGCGGGCGCGCCAAAACGATAACAAAGTATAGGCTACCTATTTGGAAGCACCCCCTACGTCCGATTCAAAAGAAAATCATCTCAATTGTTTGCACATCGTTTGAGCAGTAATGCGCAGGCGAAATTTTTTTTCTAAGCTATCAGATGCGTGGACAGAACGAAAAAAAAGGGGAGTTGTCTAAGTGCTAGCCCCACCATGTTCGATTGAACCACAAATTGTCGCGATCGTTTATACATCGTTTGTGCAGAAATGTGCAGGTAAAATTTTCGTTTGTATTAAATAATATACGGATGTGAGTATTTTTAATATCTGCGATCAACATTAACCGGTTTGAATAACGGTTGATGAGTTTGAAAATGGTTCCTATTGCACTAGTTGAAAAAAAATTCTTTTTCTCTGGCACACGGAAGAAAATGCCTGATTTTAATAGAACTTTTCACGTAGAATTCGAATCTGCAATCAGTTTTTCTCCATCACCCTCAGTTTTCCCGTGACAGAGGTGTTTTCGGAAAATTTCCCCTCAAATTTCTGTTCTTTTTCTTTTTTTCTTTTTTTAAAACCATTTTCATACTTGTAGCTTGGGTACCTTAGGTATATAAACGCACAAATTATATTGTATGTTAGCCTGATTTATACTTAGTAAGCCCTCTAAGTTTCATAAGAATAGCATTATTCTATCTAGAGAAATAAACATATTTATATAAAAAATATGCTATGTATACTGTTCATTTTACAATATTCATTAGTGCAGATAAAATCACATATAACTTCCACGAAAATTACAATATAAGCACGGTTTATATCTTATTGGATTTGAAATAAAACATATTTTCAATGATGTATACACCGTGTCACCATTTTATATCTACTTAATAAATAATACAAAAGAAGTGAGTGGTATCTTCTTAATAAATGGACACTTACTTACCTCAACTAATATGTTTTAGCTGTCGACTTTCTTCTGTGTTTGGTTTCTGGAACATCTCTTTTAAGTGTCCAACAGTAATCAGCTAGTATTTTTGAACTACACTGTCACTGGTACCTCTTCTCCATGGAGGAAATGTCCTGATGAAAATGTTCCCCATACTCATCACTAACAGCACCAAGCTTTTCAGGAAAGAAATGCAGGTGGGAGTCTAGAAAGTGAACTTTAAGGGACATGTTGCAACCCATTTCATTGAATGATTGCCGGAAATCACTCACAATTTCACGGTAATTTGGGGCTTTCTTGTTTCCTAAAAAAATCTCTGTTAAACATTTAAATGGACACCAAGCTGCTTTCTCAACCAGAGTTAAGAGATCCTCAAATTTTTGGTCACGAATCAAACATCTTATTTGGGGGTCTACAAAAATCCCTAGCGTCACTAACCCGAGGAATTTTTTTCCTTGAGGTAACAAGATCCTGCATTACTTTTGTCCATTGTCCTAACAAAGTTTTTGAAGAGCCCCAACTTTATGTGAAGAGGAGGTAGAATTATCTAATCAGGGCTCACCAGTGAGGAATAAACAGCATTCTTCTGTCCAGGAGTTAATACATGCGTTGGCCATTCCTTCTTGATGTAATGTTCCGCTTTGTTCCTGCTGTCCCATTCGCAGAGGAAACAACAATATTTCGTATAATCAAGCTGCAAACCCATTAACAAAGAAATGACTTGTAAATCACAGCAAACGGTCCACTTGTATTTCTCATACTGAATTTTTTCTAACACTATTTCGATGTTTTCATAGGTTTCCTTCATATTAGTTGCATAAGCCAAAGGCACTGAAGGAAATTTGTTGCTATTGTGCAAAAGGACAGCCTTAAAACTAGTTTTCAAAGAGTCAATAAGCAATCTCCACTCTGTACTTATATGTGCATGTCCAAGTCTATCCATCACAGCACAGACATTATTACAATACACTAAATCATTTTCTTGAGAATAGTAGTTTTGAAACTCTGTATGAAGGTTTCGAAAACTACACACTTTAGTGTCACGATGGAGCAGATTCCAGCCTTAAGTTTAGAATCAAGAAGTTCTGTCTGTGTATTGGAGAGTTTTAAATCCCGTATGAGGTCATTTAGTTCACCCGGAGTTAACATATGGGAATCCAATGTAGATGTGCTTCCTACATAAGTAGGATCATCATCTTCATTTGGAACTTCAATAGTTGCCTCAAGTACGTAATCCTCATTTACCGTAAGATGAGGGGGAGGTACCGGTACAGGTAATTCTGCACTGTGTGGAACTGGCCTAATTGCTGATGCAAATTAGGGTACTGTACTGTGTGGTTAGATTTACTGCTTATTTCTTTTATCTGTGTCATACAAAAGTAGCAGTCTGAAGAATGATCTTTTGGTTCCCTCCAGATCATCGGTACTGCGAAGTTCATGTTTCGTCCACCATTTGCCCACCCAGTCAGACGTTTCACGCAAGTACAACAAATGTAGTGAGGAACCCAGTTCTTATCCTGGTCTCCTACACAGCAACCAAAATATAACTGATAACACTTCCTCACTATTGGAGTAAAACATCGACGTTGTGATTTAAATATCAGCTCCCCACATACATAACAGAAATTGTCCGGTTTATTTACACACTTCCTCGACATCTTGTATCCTGTAAGGTATCACACACATACATACATACACACACACACACACACACACACACACACACACACACACACACACACACAGGAATCTACACTCCATCAAATTCCCACAAAATCCCTCTAGACATTCCCTCATACAAAAATGGTGACATGGTGTACACATCATTGAAAACGTTTTATTGGAAGTCCAATGAGGTATAAACCGTGGTATATTGTAATTTTCGTGGAAATTATATGTGTTGAAGACCGACCCGACCCCACCCGTGACCCAAATTGACTGACCCGACCCGACAACCCGACCCGAGCTGACCCGATTGGCCCGACCCAAATGACCCGAGTGAACCAACCCGAGGTGACTTAACCCGACAACCGACCCGAGTGACTTGACCTTACAATCTAACCAGTTTGAGAGAGCTAGAACTTTACAAAACTGCCACCAGAAAAAAAATGCTGACCCATTCTTATGCATAAACCATTGTTTCGGCTTTTTTTACTTGTAGTATAATTATCCTCCTCCTCCTCCTCAGTGTTCTCCCATTAATAAACAGGCCAGTTTCCGTGAATTAGGTAAGAAGCTTCCATTTTTGCGATTTCCTGCTAATATCTGCCTCGCAACCCAACATAAAGTACCACCCTCCTTATTACAATCTATCAATTCCAACCTTCTTACACACTCTCGCTCTCCTGATATCACCCCCTTTACTACATCCCTCAGAATGCAATCCCTTAGCAAGATCAAAACTTGTGATCCGTCCATTTTTCGCTTCCTTATATCGTCTAATATTGCTCTCGTCTCTTGCATTTTTTCAGCATTTCCTAATTCGTTTTCCTCTCTACCCTGCTAACCTTCTTTATTTTACTCCACATCCAAATTTCCAAGGTTAAAATTTAGGCAATCAAGTTCAAAAGTCAAAATAAAATTTGACTGAGTTCTGAAGACAAGTTCTGAAGGCTAAAAGAATAAAAGTTCTGAAGACAACATTATTTTCTAGTAAGGAATGTATATAGAACTTCTTTTAATATTTTTTGCTGTGTAACAAACAACAATTTCATCACGTTAACATTCCGATTTTTCTATTTAAAAACAGCGTTGCTGTCTGATAGAATCATAAGGAACTAATTGCACTGAAATATTATTCTGTAGGGAATTACCTTTTATTTTTTCTTGATTAATTTATCTAGAAGATATTTGCAACGTTATATAAAATTAGCAAGTATTTTATTGCGGAGAAAGTCAAATCACTACCCCAGCAATAATAATAATAATAATAATAATAATAATAATAATAATAATAATAATAATAATAACAATAACAATAATAATAATCTGAAGGTGACCAAGAAAGTTGTGTCTCTTTGTGGAGGTCTGTGTTCAATTGGCCCTCACACCGTGAGTTGAATGCGAATGGATATAAGGTGAAGGTCAGTTGTTGGACGAGACGAGACGAGACAGAATTTTCATGAAAGGGTACGAGATGAGACAGAGCTCTTTCAATAGAAACATATGCAGTTTTCCAGACGAGACTACCTTCACGACACATTTTCGAAACGAGAATGCCCCAAACCAGGTCTCGTGAGCAACACTAGTAAGTATATCCAACATACTACTTGGTTGTGGCTGTTCAGATACACCGTGAACGTGCGTAAGGACTGAGTGAACATGGGGCCTTCACAGAGCGTCATAAGGGCTTGTTTGCTGTACGAGTTCAAATTGCTGCTCCGCGGAGCGGAAGATATGACAGGCCTTTGGTGAGGGTGTCGTGACTACGCGGAGAGTGCAGTGGTATGACGGTTTAAGGACGGTGACGAAACACTCGAAGACGCACCACGTGCCGGAAGACAAACAGATGTTCAAAATAAAGATCTTCGGGCAGCAATTGAGGCGAAGACAGACATGTTAGGAACTGGTACTACCTTTCAGTGTAAGTGGAGAAACCATTCGGCACCACCACCATCAACTTGGGAAGCACTGCAAGTTGGGTTGATAGGTCCTACATGATTTGACTTGGAGCCAGAAAGCAACGCGAGCAGACACCTGTGTTTCTTTGGTGTCTCGTCTGAGGAAGGAGCAATTTCTGAACAGGATGTTGACATGTGATGGGAAGTGGGTCCTGTACGAAGCTCCACGGCGCCGTCATTGTTGGTTAGCATCCCATGAACCGGTTCAAAAACAGCCCAAGCCAGCACTACGCCAGAATAAGGTTCTCCTGTGCATTTTGTGGACTGCTCGAGGCATCGTCCATCGGGAACTGCTACCAGCTGGTCAGATCATCAATGCAACTGTGTACTGTCACTGTGTACTGTCTGGATCCAGCAGTTCTGAATCGCAAAGGGGTCCTCTTGTTACAAGGCAACGCTAAGCCCCACGTGGCTAAAATGACCCAGTACATCATTCTAAGCCTTGGATGGAAAACACTATTGGATCCGCCATACTCCACGGACATTGTACCGTCCGATTATCACCTGTTCCATTCCTTGGACAATCATCTTAGAGAACGCCAATTCAAACAGCTAGTAGAGGTTCAATATGCACTTGATACCTTCTTCACTTCACGTCCCACCAAGTTCGACTGCGATGGAATCCATGGCCTTCCAGAACGTTTTCAGAAGGTCGTCGAGGCTGATGGAGACGATTTTTGATATTCCAGGTACGTCCTAGGTTACATACCAATGTTCGAAGGTGTTGGTGAAAAGGCGGCGGAACTTTCTTGGGCACTCTTAAAGTTATAATAATAATAATAATAATAATAATAATAATAATAATAATAATAATAATAATAATAATAATGATAATAATAATAATAATAATAATAATAATAATAATAATAATAATAATAATAATAATAATGTGTCCTGCCCAAAGGCAGATGTTTGACCCGAAGGTCCATGGGTATTGATTCCAGCTCGTACCAAGTAAGTTTTCTGGTGGACAAACCCCATGTGCATGGGTTTTCTCGGTGTTCTCCCATTTCCTCCCACTTTCTTCATTCAACCACTTCAATTATTTCTCATCATCACTGTCTCTCTTAGCGTTGGTGCATAACGTGGGACGTTAACTAGATATTTCCTTTCAATTTCACTTAATGTGACATTTAACTTGACATAGAAACGCAGAAAGAAAAAAAGTCAGTAGTAATATTAATTACAATTACAATACCAATTAGTTAATATAGGGTAAAATTAAAATTTTACTACTATTTCACCTTCAATTAGTCACATTTATCATTCATTCACCAACTTCGAATTGAATTCCACAACAAAGCTCTTTATAGTATTCCGTATAGAAAATAAGTGAAGAATGTGACGACCCGACCCGAGTGACCCGACACGAGCTAACCCGACTGACCCGACCCGACAACCCGACCCGTAACCCGACCCGTTTGAGAGCACTATCAGAGGGGTACTATTTACAGTACAATTTATTTTTTATGGTTTGGCATACTTTAAGGCTACCATACTTTTTGAAAACAGAAAAAACGGGACATCTTACAAATTAGTAGTAAATATTGCATTTTGTATTAATTTTATCTTTCGAATTTTACTACAGTATCGCACTAGTTATACAACTTAAAATAATGTATTAATATAGTCCATACTCAGTGGCGTATTTAGGGGGAGGGCTTCCGGGCTCAAGCCCCCCACCGAAATCTTACTTACTATAGTAAAGTATATGAAATATCTTGCAGAATTTCCATATTTTCAGGCAAAGCACCCCCGAAAGTTAGCAAAGCCCCTCCCGAAACAAAATCGTAAATACGCCACTGTCCATACTTAATCAACAGTGCTAAAAATTATTATAGAAGCTAGAAGCTGTTATACAATATAAACGCAATCAGTGAACATACAATATTTAGGCAAAAATTATATTTTCAATATTATTACGCATACCACCTTTACATGCTCTACATGTCTATAAAGAAAAATATCCAGATTTATGAAGTTGTTTCAAAATTTCAATAGGCTGATTTATTTTTGTTAACCTAAAATGCGAACTAAAAGAAAGCAATTTGCATAATTGTTTTTCTGAAGCAGAAAAAAAAATGTGTTTTCGGGGCTGGTCTGCAAAGTCACAAGAATTTGTTGCCTCCTCGGGGTATACATTCTTACTTTTAGTGATAAGAGTGCTACTTAGGAGGATTTAAACATTGCATGTTATATCCGGGGAAGCAACGATTGCAATAATAATAAAGATTAGAATGAAATTGTTCCTATAGTATTGTCGGAATTGAAAGCAAAAGGAATAAGTCGATTTTATTATCTTTTCAGAAATTTTGATATGTAATTAATAATAATAATAAAGAAAAAAAACAGGACAAGAAGGAAAATTTCTGCACACCGGGACAAATTTTAAGAAACCGGGGCGTATGGTAGCCTTACATACTTATTTGCATGCGGAGTGTCAGTACGGAGCCACTACGTAGCAGAGTTGAAACAAAACCTCGTAAATAGGTTGCCAACTCAGGAAAACAAAATTACCGGCACACCCTCAAAATTCTCTGTACAAATGAGAAACTGAAGACTGTCTTGATCGTTATTGTATTTACCAGCAATTGCCACTTGTTTAAAATTATCGAAACAGATGAATAATACTGGATATTAATCTTTATGTAACAATAGTTGATTCATAAAATGAAATTTACTCTATAAACTTACACTTCAAACAATGGAAATTGCTTTAAAAAGTCATTTTCTACTCTCGATAAATGAATAAAATTCTTTTACAATAAAATATAAGTGTTATCAAATTTGTTATGTTAAATAAATAAAAGAAACTGCCATACGTTAAAAAAAAAATATCGATAATGTATAATACAACGGAAATTTGTGTTTGTAAAGGCACTGTTGAAAAATTTCGATGTTCAATGTTATATTCTGGATTGTAGATTCCAAAATACCGGTCAGAAGGGGTCTAATAAGAAGTTTGTACCGGTCACCGGCCTTAATCAAAATTACAGCAAATACCGGCCAGTTAGCAACTCTACTCGTAAATCAGAATGCTGAATGCACCAAAATACTTCACCATGCATTCTATAGTTTCTGCAAAATGAGTTTAATGAAGATGATCAAATAAAACAAAATACTGTGTTCTAATTTTCCCTTTAACAGTCTACTTTGTGAATTTGTTATATCTTCCACTTATTAATTTCCTGTACGAGATGAGAATAACGGTTTCTGCGGAAGATAGAAAGAAAAAAATACATTTTTCTCATAAGGATTCAGTTCACGTAAGAAATAATGAATAAGTTTAATAATAAGAGCCGAGGAGTGAAAAACTAACTCAGCAATAATGATTGTAAGTATAAATATAAATATAAAAAAACAAAAAAAACATTTAATTCCATCATCGTTAGTATAACATCAATATAGTGAATCACACGATAGTGTGAACAAACCAAACCACACAATAGTGTGAACAAAGTCCTGTTAGAAAAATACTCCATAAATGTGACACATTTTTTTTAATGCTTCTACCATTTATACAAACCCTCACATTGCTTTCGTTCTGGCGGCGCCCCTAATAGAGTACAAACAAAAATTTCGCCTGCACATTTCTGTGCAAATGATGTACAAGCGATTGATATAATTTGTTATTGAATTGGATATGGTGGGGGCTACCATTTAGACAGCCCCACTTTGTTTTCGTTCTGGCGGCGCCATTAATTGTGTACAAACGAAAATTACGCATGCATATTTCTGTACAAACGATGTACAAACGATTACGAAAATTTGTGATTCAATTGGACATGTTGGTGGGAAGCTACCACTTAGAGAGCCCCCAGTTTGTTTTCTTTCTGGCGGCGCCCTTAATTGTGTACAAACGAAAATTTTGCCTGAACATTTCTGTAAAAACGACGTACAAACGATTGCGACAATTTGTGATTGAATTGGACATGGTGGAGGGCTACCACTTAGACAGCCCCACTTAGTTTTCGTTCTGGCGGCTCCCCTAATTGTGAACAAACAAACATTTCGCCTGCTCGTTTCTGTACAAACGAAGTACAAACGATTCCGACAATTTGTGATTGAATTGGACATGGTTGAGAGGTATTACTTAGAAAGCACCCTACTTTTTTTTTCGTTCTGGCGGCGCCCCTAATTGTGTACAAACGAAACTTTTGCCTGCACATTTCTGTACAAACAAAGTACAAACGATTGTGACAATTTGTGATTCAATTGGACATGATGGGGAGGGGCTACCACTTAGACAGCCCCCACTTTGTTTTCGTTCTGGCGGCGCTCCTAAGTTTGTTCAAACAAACATTTCGTCTGCACATTTCTGTACAAACGATGCACAAACAAATGCGACAACTAGTGATTGAATTGGACATGGTGGGGGGGCTACCACTTAGACAGCCCCCATTTTTTCTGTTCTGGCGGCGCCCTTAATTATGTACAAACGAAAATTTCGCATGCACATTTCTGTACAAACGAAGTACAAACGATTGCGACAATCTGTTATTGAATAGAACATGGTCTGGGGCTACCACTTAGACAGCCCCCAATTTTTTTCGTTCTGGCGGCGCCCCTAATTGCGTGCGAACATACATTTCGCCTGCACATTTCTGTACAAATGAAGTACAAACAATTGCGACAATTTGTGATTCAATTGGACATGGTGGGGGGGGGCTACCACTTAGACAGCCCCCATTTTTTTCTGTTCTGGCGGCGCCCCTAATTGTGTACAAACAAAAATTTCGCCTGCACGTTTCTGTAGAAACGAAGAACAAACGATTGCTCTAATTTGTGATTGAATAGGACATGTTGGTGGGGGGCTACCAGCTAGACAGCCCCCAATTTGTTTTCGTTCTGGCGTCGCCCCTAATAGTGTACAAACGAAAATTTGGCCTGCACATTTCTGTACAAACAATGTACAAGCGATTGCGATACTTTGTGATTCAATTGGACATCGTGGGGGGAGCTACCACTCAGACAGCTCCCCACTTTGTTTTCGTTCTGTCGGCGCCCCTAAGTTTGTTCAAACAAACATTTCGCCTGCACATTTCTGTACAAACGATGCACAAACGAATGCGACAACTTGTGATTGAATTGGATATGGTGGGGAGGCTACAACTTAGACAGCCCCCATTTTTTCTGTTCTGGCGGCGCCCTTAATTATGTACAAACAAAAATTTCGGGTGCACATTTCTGTACAAACGAAGTACAAACGATTGCGACAATTTGTGATTGAATAGGACATGGTCGGGGGCTACCACTTAGACAGCCCCCAATTTTTTTCGTTCTGGCGGCGCCCCTAATTGCGTGCGAACATACATTTCGCCTGCACATTTCTGTACAAACGAAGTACAAACAATTGCGGCAATTTGTGATTCAATTGGACATGGTGGGGGGCTACCACTTAGACAGCCCCCATTTTTTTCTGTTCTGGCGGCGTCCCTAATTGTGTACAAACGAAAATTTCGCCTGCACATTTCTGTACAAACGAAGTACAAACGATTGCGATAATTAGTGATTGAATAGAACATGTTGGTGGGGGGGTACCAGTTAAACAGCCCCAATTTGTTTTCGTTCTGGCGGCGCCCCTAATAGTGTACAAACGAAAATTTGGCCTGTACATTTCTGTACAAACAATGTACAAACGATTGCGGCAATTTGTGATTTAATTGGACATGGTAGGGGCTACCATTTAGGGGAACTCCCTCGAGAGGAATCACTCTACTTATTTATTGCAAAAAGCAGAATTTAAAAATTCGCATTCGTCCAAAGTTATCGTGTGAAGTAACAGCCGTTTGTATGTACGTACTAATATTGATAAGTTCCACTACGCGATCCCAATTAATAGTTCATATACCCGCGCCACACACACACACACTAGCATTTGTACACACGAAAGTATACCTGGTAGTATCCACACGCTTACGCCGGAAACTAGAAACAAACAAACACACACACACACACAGGGACAGAGAGAGAGAAAGAGAATATCTTGTTGTACCTTTATACTGAATGCACCATTACTCACAAAATCAGTTAAAAAAGAAAAAAGAAAAAAGTTGTAAATGAAACTTTCAAAGATTGGTACCACTGCTGCGTGTCACACATGAGATTGTTCCATAATGATTGATTCGTAATATGATGTATATGGGTTTCTTAATGGTAGTATAACAAAATGCCTTCAAATTGACCACTAAATAAAAAGTGAAATTTATTTCTCAAATTTTGTAAAATCGAAGTCGGTGGGCATTATGGGAACAGTCTACAATAACAATATATGCAAATAAATATTAATATACTTCACGTTTTCCAGTGGGTGCAAGAAAGCTTCGAATAGTATTTGTTGCCAGAAGCATTAGCTGATGTAAATATATATATATATATATATATATATATATATATATATATATATATATATATATATATATATGTGTGTGTGTGTGTGTGTGTGTGTGTGTGTGTGTGTGTGGATCCGCTGTAATTGTTCAGCACAAAGGTTCCCACCCACAGTACGGTCACCTGGATCGAGTTCCACAACACTGACTGACTTGATTTTGAGTTTAACGTCCCTTTCAGCAGCGAGGTTATGCGAGACGGAACCTACTAATGTGGAATCCGAACCACATGAGCTCCCGCCGGGAATCGAGTTTCCACAACACTGCGTTATCGATACTCATTCATGAGCATAATATTACCTTCGTTTCAAAGTTCCTTTCTGATTGATTGAGTAGGGCTTAACGGGGACGTCAGCACTGAGACTACTTGTTCCACATCATCGTCAACAGAACTGCTCAAAAACGAACTGCCTTAAATAACATTTAAAAATGAATATAGTAAAATATAAGGAGAAAAATGCTGCAAATTAGAAATAAAACGTTGGGCAGTATTCCTCTTGTGTCGATAAATAAATATAAAAATAACGAATATACAGGGTGGCCCAAAAGTAGATATACACCCCTGCATTGATCAAGTATAACATTCTAGTTTATGGATTTATTTGCTTCGACTGTTCTGGGCTTGAGTTATAAGTAAAATTACGTTAAGAACAAATAATAAAGAAGCTAGGTCTATCTGTTTGATAAAAATAAGAAATGATATAAAATACAGTGAACTGATCAGTACGGGACTGTATACCTACTTTTGGGCCATCCTGTATAACATTAATAAAAAATAGTAATAACAGTAATAATAGATAGAAAATATAATAGCAATGATAGTAATAATAAAAAGAAATATTAACTTTTGAGGCGAACTTTACCACGTGGGCCAAGTACCGTCCACTCACTATCCATCAGATCGTCTTCCATGTCAAATTTCAAAGAAACTGCAGTTTTTTTAACTACTCTGGGCCTGGTTGTAGCCACTGATGACTAACGACAAAATATCACAAAAAGATCCATGTTTAATCACCTAGAACGATCCAACTCCAAAATCTATCTGTCGTTAAGACCATTGTTGGTACAAGCAATTGTTGTATACGAATAACAACTTGCTAAGCTCCATGTTTGAACTGTTTGACCATAATGCAGAAACGAGTTGTGTCAATCTCTACAGAGTTTGTCCTGAAAGTAATGTCAGTAAGTCTATTAAAAATCATTTATTGAAATTATCGTTACAAGTATTTAAAAATCTTCAAAATAGTCTCCTTTTGCGTCGATACATTGGCTCCAGCGGAACTTCCTGCTCTTGAATGCGTTGCAGTAGTTCTCCTCCGGAATGTCCTTTAATGCTGCGGTGCAAGCTGCTTTGATCTCGTCCCCTGTCTCAATATGCTTGGCTTTCTGGGGTGTTTTGAGGCGTGGAAACAGAAAAAAAGTCGGGGAGAGCCAAGTCCGGGCTGTACGGGAGCTGGGAGATCGTTGGCAGCCCTACTTTGACTAGGTACACGGTGACGATGAATCATTGTTCTAACGAGAGCTGCATTTTCACTTGCAAAATATCAAAAAATAACTCACACGGACAAAGATTCATCGCCCGTCCTCACTCTCCGGATACTCGGAGCACACTGAGAGACGGAGCGCTGCTTAGCTAGATTCCTCTACTATCAGTTTGAACCGGTTAGACTGCGTCACAATAAATTCACCGACTTTACTTTTAGGACATACCCTGTATATGATGACTATCGCTGTAATCCACGTAATTTCTGATCTTTATTTCCAACGATTCAAAAGAAACCTTCCATCTCTCCGCTGCGTCTACCATATTGGATTCGTCCTCCACCACGGACCTCTTTGACTTCTTTAACTCATGCAAATAGAAACGTGTACCTATTCAGGGTACAAAGAAAGCCTTCGCTCACAAAATTTCGTACGTGGTACTTGTCTAAATCCCTGTGTACGCCATATTGAATTCGCTTTTTAGTCTTTTTTGAGAAGAATTTCTCAAATCAATGAGATATTTGAGTTCTGTAAATCAAAAGCCTCTATGTACCAAATTTTGTTCATTTGTATTAGGAAAAGCATTCTTTTCTGCGAATCCGCCATATTGATTTTACTTCTCTTCCTTTGGGGGGATGGATTTCCCAAAACGTTGTGTAATAAGTGTAATGTTAGTTTTCTGTATATCGAAAAGCCCTCATATACAAAGTTGTGCGCCCATAAATTTATCAGTTGAAAACAAACATTTCCTTCTCCCTGTGGCCGCCATATTGAATTACTGTAAATAATATTCTGTGCCTCAGAAAGCTCTCATGAAGTAAATTTTGTGACTTCATATTTAACGAATGAGTAGCTAATGTAGTACTAATAAAAATAGTCTATGTAATAGTAATAATACACGCTTTTCCAATACTTTGTTCTACCTTGCATGTTATTGGTCAGTTCCCTGGAACAAAAGGAAATTGATAGGAGGACTGTAACCACACTGAGGTTTCACTGAACGTATCGGTAAAAGCCTCATTGAAATCAATCAAGTAGTTTTTGAGATACTAAGGGACAAATATACCTACTCCTCCTCATTATAATTCTAATAGTATTGATATGTAATAAGCTTTATGTAATTAATAGATGGCATACGTTTTGTTATAGGAACAGGTGAATCATTTTGGAGATTAGATGTGGTATAGAAAAAATATGCAGATAGTAATTAGGACCCTAAATAAGCTTCACAATAAAATAAATTTTGTACACTGAAATATACTGTAGTGGCGTGTTTTTAGATTTTATCTTTAATAATCAGAGTTGGTTAATATGCATTTTGCTGTATAACAACTCGAAGGGTTTCTCATGATGTCTACAAATCGCAGTAATGTGTTGCATCGATTTTTCTTTTTGGAAGAGAGATTGCCGACTTCCTTCTTCGAAGGGAGATGGCGACTCACTGTTAATTAACATAACAAAGGAAGTAAAATACTTTAAAGACACACAGTATTGTCGAAGATTCTGGACTTTTGAAATGAAGTGAAATAAAAGTTACACGTTCCACAGGTGTGTCCTTTAGGTTAAAGAAGACTGTTGAATGGTTATGAAAAACTGTAGTGATAAGCATGTGGGAGGAAAAGGAAAAACCTATGAACACGATATTGTCCACCAGCAACTAGCATGGTCTGTGATCGAACCAGGGATCGCAGAGATTATTCTCGAGTTCTGTTCTTATACCTAGATGCAGAAGTTACTACAAAATAATACTTCGTTATTGCTATTAGGTAAGGATTTGAAACGTATGGAAGTAGTTGTTAAGTTTAGCGCCCGATTCAGCAGCAAGGCTATATGAGACGTGGACCTACTGATTAATGTGGAATCAAAACCACATAGCTCTTGCAGGGAATCGAACCCGGGTCTTCCACGCCAAACGCGCGTACGCTAACCACTTAGCCATGACGAAGCTCACGTACGGAAGTATTGGTACTTTCAGCACTTGGCTAACATTAACATGATATAAAAATATTCTCATTCCAAAAATGATCACCAAATATGACTTTTAAACTTACCGAAGAGCTTGTCCGAAAGAATTAAACTCCTGTTAATGGCAATGTTGTCGAAGATACTGGATTTTTTTTTTATTTCCAGGTATACTTTAGCAGAGGGGAAAAAATTACGAGATATCACCAAGAGATTACAGTAAAATGTCATTGCAGCGAACTCCAGTTTAACCTTTTCAGGACGAACGAATCAAGGGTTAAGCCAGCAATTTAAAACTCCATAGCTCGGACCCTAATTAACCTAGAGAGATGATTTAGGTGTATATTTCTTCAGGAAGGACGTAACTTTCCAACGGTGTGCATTTCTGTTACATAGGGAGTCCCACAGCGGAAGGAAAGAGGAAAAAATTTCGCTGTCTTAGTTTCCCCTCTACCTCGGCATTTGGGAGGAGGAAAACTTGTTCCTAATTGTTACAGAGATATAAAACATACCTCGTTGGAAAGCATAGCAGACACAGATTTCAATGAGGTAACCTTTGTGCCACTCGAGTCGAGACAAAATGTACGAGTTAAAATATACGCACACATCAGCCAGACCATTATGACTACCTACCTAATTGTCAGTATGTCACCCTTTGGCACGGAAAACAACGGCGACACGTCTTGGCATGCACGCAATTATGCTTGGTAGGTCGCTGGAGAGAGTTGACTCCACATATGCACACATAGGTCACCTAATTCCGTGAATTCCGGGGAGCGGGGCGATGCGCCCTGACGTCACGTTCAATCACATCCCACATGTGTTCGATTGGGTTCAGATCCGGCGAGTTGGGGGGGCCAGAACATCAGTTGGAACTCGCTTCTGCGCCCATTGAACCACCCCATCACCCTCCTGGAATTGTGACATGGTGCATTATCTTGTCGAAAAATGTTATTACCGTTGGGAAACATGGTCGTCATGATGGAGTGTGCGTAGTTTGCAAGCAGTGTGCGATACGCCTCGGCCGTCATGGTGCCTTGCTCGAGGTGCACTAGACACATGGATGCTCACGTGAATGTTCCCCATCAGTGGTAGAGCGTTCACCTCTGGTGCTTGGGGTCCCGGGTTCGATCCCAGCCCCCGCCAAGTGAACTTTGTGGTGGACAAACACCGTGTGCGTGGGTTTTCTCGGGGTTCTCCCGTTTCCTCCCACTTTCTTCATTCCACCATTTCATTCATCACTCATCATCACCGTCTCCTTTAGCCTCACCGGCATAACCGTGCGGCGTAAAACTTAAAGATTTCATTTCATTTTTTTTGAATGTTCCCCAGATAATAATTAAGCCGCAGCCAGCTTGTCTCCGTCCCGCAGTACAGGTGTCAAGGAGCTGTTCCCTTGAAATACGACGGATTCTCACCCTCCCATCGTCATGATGAAGAAGTTATCGGGATTCATCAGACAATGCAACGCTCTGCCACTATACAAGGTCCAGTGGCGATGGTCACGTAGTCTTAGTTGCCGATATCGTGGTATTAACATTCGCACATGAATGGGTCATCGGCTGCGGAGGCCCATTGTTAGGAGTGTTCGGTGCACTATGTGTTCAGACTAGTGCTGTGAAGGCATGGGAAAAAACGGAAATTTTGGGTAAAACACTAGTTTTTTTTTTACTGTTTTCCCGAACTTGAAAACAAAACGGAAAATTTGGGTAAAATTGAAATTTTCGAATATTTTATTATATTATGCTTTCAAAATTAAATTTATTTTGTATTTACTAGTTTAGAGTTATTATAATTGAGTACTTATGTTTCTTGCATTAGAATCGGGAAATTTTGTGAACCACTCATCCAATCACTTCCAAGTTAGCACCATGATAGAACGGAGTTATAGCTATAAAAGAAACTAAAATATAATACTAGTTAGCTTAATTAGTATAGACGCATTAAAATTATCTTGAGCAATCTTATGAAGTTCTCCCTTAATGGCAGGGAAGTGCTAAAATAACAGAGCCAGAGTCATTTTAGTTAATATGTTAAATCAAACATGTATTTTATAGAGATGTCTTCCTTGTACTATATAAAATTTCCGGAAATTTTGAATTCATTAGAAATAATCATTTGTCCGGAAATATTGGCAAAAACAGGAAAATATAATTTAAAAACTATTTCTTGGCCTGATGCTAGTCACCTTACTTGCTGTAACATGTTTGCAGCATATACAGTAGGAAGTCGAAAATCCGAACTAATTGGGACCACAGGTAATTCGGATTTTCGAAAATGACCAAGAAAATGCCATTTAGACTTACATATACTGTACGGTATGTTCTTCTATCGATACAGTGGTTATTCAGTACATACTGTAATTACAATACCGTACGAAAGGGCTACTTACATTAATTGTTTCTGAAGAAGTTGCTCGTACACTAAATTACACTGATCTTGTAAGTCACACTTAAAACTTACAGGCCTAAGAGAAAATAAAAAAAAAAATAAAAATAAAAATATGTATGACAAACAACTACGTATAAATGAACTTTTGTAAAAACACTCACTTCACACAACGTCAACGGACACACTATTGTTTGATTATCGCTAGCGTTATATTAAGACAAAATTTAAAAAGCTTCTGGAGACCGCGTTCGGATTTTTGACGTTCAGATTATCGACGTACTACTGTATATACAATGTATTTCGCTAACGGAAAAATACTTAAAGAAACAAAATTTAATTCTACTTTTTAGTTTTCTGATTTCTGGTAAAATCACTCTTTATTCTATGCATATTTTTCGAATAACTCAAAAAAGAGAGATGATCTTATTTACATATACACACATATACCGCACAAGTGAGTAAATTTGAGCAGAGAGAAATATATTAAAGGGTTGAGTATGTTAAACTTCCGTTCGTTATTATTACAGACTAGCAGCATACCCGTTTTTCGCACGGGGAGAATACGTTTCATTTTGGACACAAAGGGCACTAAAACTGTCACCAATGAACTTATCGAGCTCCAAAACTATTAATTCGACACTAATGTCGGTAATTTTCAATTACCTTTACCTGTTCCCGTCACCTCTTAGGAGTACTAATGGGACTGAATTTGTGAATTTGAACGGTATCTTCTGTTCATCTGAGGGACCCCGAAAAGTATGGATTCGACTGCCATTTTCGATCATGTATCTCTCTCTCTCTCTCTCTCTCTCTCTCTCTCTCTCTCTCTATATATATATATATATATATATATATATATATATATATATATATATATATATCCCACTCTCCACTACGTTGTACCATCAAAGCGAAATGATATGAACACTCCCAGGATAAAACCCCACTTATGTTGATAATTCGATCGAATTCGGTCGAGTAATTCAATAGGTACAAAGTCACAAACAGTGACATTTATTTTTATATAGAGAGAACTTTACGAACACAACATAACAGATTTTTCAACAGGTTGTTATTTATCATAGAGAAAATATATGGGGATTAAATGCTTCTTCTATTTGGCACAATAATTCGTGCTAGTACAAATGTTTGAATGTTACCCACTGAATGGCGAAAATTCACTCTAACTCATCTGTTCTTGAAAGGCGTTATACTAGACACCATTCTCTACATGCAACAGCAGGCGCTGTAGTTTGCTTGTTTACCGCACGTCCAAAGATACTCGTATCTCCAGAATGTTGACCAAGAATGGTGCTCATACCTTTTGCTTCATCAACCATGGCAAGTGGCTGACGCATTTCCTTTAGATGTGTTGCAAAATTTAAAAATCACGAAACATTTAATAAATGGTTAAAATTAATTTTCAGACAGCCTGTACCATTTAGCACCTTAGCTATACCAACTATGCCCAGTACTACATGAAACTATGTTACAGAAACTTAAGCCTTAAGTAAATGAGTTCGAAATGGTACACATTCCACAAAATAAGAAGGCAAAACTCGGACAACTATTTTAATTTTATAGATATTTACACCCCTTGATAGGAAAAACAATTGCATTCCTTAATTTTAGATCTTCTATACTCAGGTCTGCTGGAAAGTGTGGCTGAAATATCATACATGTTCCTGGAATGTGTTTTTCTACCCAGTGTCAAGAACTGGAAACTTTTGGAATGTCTTTCTTTTTCAACTCACTCATTCAATTTATATTATATTTAAAAGAAATCAAACAAGTGCGTCGCATAATGTGGACATTCAGAAAATTGTAATTGTGTCGTCGCTGAAAAAAGTTGGAAATCACTCTGTTATGGTGTTACTTTTAAAAAAGCCGTCGCCAGAAGTGGTGAGCACAACCTACTTTTCAGATCTAACCAGAGTACGATTATAACATCTGTTCTATTGAAATAAAACACATGTCTCGGGGGCTATTTCCGTAGGAGTCTGCGTCAACGCAATGAACAATTTGAATTTTAGCTTGCTATAGTCAGCATTGCCGTTACAGTATAATTACTTGCTTCATTGTTTCCGCTGGGTTACGGTCCTTAAATATCGCTAATACCATTAAGTAATTAAGTCCTTGTATTTTATTTGTATTATTATTTTAAATTTTGCAAAATGTCCTGTGACAAATTCGATAAGTGGATTTCCTGGTGACCCCTAGAAAAAAAAATACATGGAACTAAAGAACCAATGTCACTGAAAGAACGGCTGGTAATTACGTCATAGTAAGAACGCAATTCCGTACAAGCCTTCGTAAGATTTTGCAGAGCGCAATGCAATACAAAACTAAATTAAAACTGGTATACCTATTATCAGTGGCGTATTTAGGATTTTTTTCGGGGGTCTATACGTAACACGTGAATAAACATTATATTTTTCCTTTTAGTTGCCGACAAATTTTAATGAAGTTGTGCATATAACAAATTTATTTCTCTGGGGCTTGAGCCCGAAATCCTGCCTATTATCGCAAACTAAAACGAAGATTTTTCGTTTCGTTAACACAAACAGTAACGGAATTGGCCCTTAAATAGGGTATATTGTTAATCGGTGAAGATTAATATTATGTGGAAATAACATTTCTTTTTTGGAAAATGTAAAGATAAAATATATCAATTGATAAAGAATAAGTAAGAGGCTTTTTCTGTGATGGTCTGCGTCAACGCAAAGCAAGTTCTGTTTTACTTTGCGATGATAGACATTCAATTTACTCGATGCGCTCCACAATTTTTGCAAAGACAGATACAGAATACTGCTTTTAGGCTAGGAAACTTTTTTATGTAGACGCCAAACATGTAAATCATGTGTCAACGCACTAATATTGAGAAGTATGCTTAATTATCATGTATCTATTGGTGTGTTTGCGCTGAACAGCAAGCCTAGGTTCTAGTGGCATTGGCGTAATAGTATATAAAATAGCTGTTGCATTGGCCCACTACGACTCGTCGTCAGCACTAACTGGCACGGATATAAAACATACCCCACGCAGTGGCCTTTTATTTCAAGAAATATCAACCAGGGAGCAGAAAAATCTTAACATTCCGTTCTGATCTAAAACCGTAGATTAGAAGTGTATTCGGTGGCTTCAAATGTTATTACAAATTGGAAAGATCGACGAGAACATGTTGGGACTGTTCATCCAAATTTCGCGAATAGGGGTTGTCTGACGTAGAAGAGAAGCAGTGTTTAAAGAAAAATACGTAAAGTAAAAATGAAATAAAATGTAAATGCACATTTTAGCTAGAACGGGAATATAAAAAAAAATATTTAGTGTTTCAATAGTGTTCACGCGTATAGCATACGAGTCCGAATTAAACACTATTCAGAGAATAGTTGCAACGAAGAAAAGCTCAGCGTTATACGCGTTTTTGACAATAATAGTATTTTTATGACACATGAGTTTGCAAGCATATTGTCAATCTGTACGACAGGGGCAATTCCAGGACGGACTTTTTTTTTTGGGGGGGGGTGTAATACTGCAACCTAGAGGTACTTTTAAGAGCTGCAAATTCTGGGATGGGTTTTTATCCATATATAAAATAAGATTGTTTCGTTTTCTGGGGGAGCGATCGCCCCCTGGATCTGCCCCTGCTGTACGCAACTGCGTGGACATACGCCAGGAAAATAACATTGCAGAACAAATGTAGAGAAAAATTCAAAGTATAAGAAGCAAAGTAATTCCATCTTAAAATTTACCTAATTGTTGTCATGTCTTGTGTTATCATATCTTGAACCACAAGTGCGTTTGTAATAAAAATGTCACATTCTTGGTAGCTATGGCGACTATTGCACTGAATAATAGTTAGATGAGTTGATTGTATGAATCATCAATGGTTTAGTATGACGCTAATCATACGTTAAATTGACTCTGCATAACGCTCATAAAGGTTTTCTCTAGCCTCTTCTCGCGCATGGCTTTCTTTTTCTAGCAAAACCATAAAACTAGCAAAAGCACAACCTATAACTTAAAAAAAAGAAAAAGAAAACATAACACAATGATATAATCACACAAAAATTGATGATGAGGCCGCGGTGGCTCAGTGATAGAGCATTCACCTCTGATGCGTGAGTTTCCTGGTTCGATCCCAGCCCACGTCAAGTGAACTTTATGGTGGACAAACACCGTGTGCATAGATTTCTTCGGCGTTTTTCCGATTACTCCACCTGCTTCATAACACCGTTATCGTACATTTTGTACGATACGCATTTTTCATCGTACATTGCGTTATTTCTCTTCTATTTGAGATTTTTCATCCGTTTTTTTTTTTTTTTGTTTGTTTTTCAAGTCCAGATACATTGTAGAAGACATTAAGTATGGTTTCAGACCGTCCTGCGTCCAGACACAAGAGGTGATGACGTCATAATTTTGAAATAGAAATTTTCCCTTATGAAGCCTATGCTCATTATTTTTTGGTGGGCTTATTTTTTCACGTAGAAGATTGAAAGTTTGCACAAACATTCAGTCCACCGAGTAGTATTTAACAGATTTTTTGTTCCGATGTCAGTGCTAAAACAGGGGGGGAGAGAACCAGAGGGACAAAGGGTTGAAAAAAAGGGATATTTTACCCAAAAATCCCGTTTTTCAGGATTTTCCCGCCTCACATACATGATGGGACACGTGAGTCATACCGTCTGAAAGGCAGTTCCATTCTAAAGAGAATGACGGTCGAATCATTATCCTAGGGTAATTAGGGACGTCTCAGGGATTTTTTGAAAAATATACTTCTATATAGGGAAAAATGGGACATGGTGGGTATATTTTTTTTGGCGGGCTTACTTTAGCACCTAGAAGATTGAAATTGTGCACAAACATTCAGCCCACCTAGTAGTATTTTTCAGATTTTTTTTTAGATCTCTGCATTAAAACAGGGAGGCCCAGAAGGGGAAAAGATTGAAAAAAGGGATTTTTAGACAAAAATTCCGTTTTTCATTATTTTCCCGCCTCACATACATGATGGAGACACGTGAATCATACCGTCTGAAAGGCCGTTCCATTCTGAAGAGAATGAAGGTCGAATTATTATTCTAGGGTAATTAGGGACGTCTCAGTGAATTTTTTTCAAAATATACTTCTGTATAGAGTAACATGGGGAATTTTCTGATTTTTTTTTGGGGGCGGGCTCTTTTTTTCTGGAATTTCCCGCCTTAGATACATGATGGAGACATGTGAATAGTACCGCCTGAAAGACAGTTCTATTCAGAAGAGAATATGGGCGACACATGTCCCTAGGGTAATTAGGGATGTCTCAGGAAATATTTTCCCTGAGATCACAGTGTTTTGTGGTAATTTGGGGCATTGTGGGAATTTTTGATAAAATTTCTCCCGCCCTTACTATTCAAGATAGAAACTTGAAATTTGGTACACGCATTTAGTTTACCAAGTACTATTTATCACATTTTTTGGAGGCCTCTACGTTCACACAGGGAGGGCAGGGGGGCCCAAATTTGGACAAAAAAATTCCCCTCAAAATTTTCCCTTCGACATCAATTTTCCCTCTCCTGGTATACGGTATGTGCATGCAAGTGGTACCATTTGAAAGCCAGCTCTATTCTGAATAGAATGAGGTAAAAACCAAGATCCCAGCATAAATAGTTACGATGCAGTATATAGCTGCTTGACTGAAAGTCTAAAAAATAGCCCAAAAAGCCAAGATCCTATAAGGGTTAAACTGATGATTAGAATTTGAGAAAAATTGTCCACTGTGTTAAGTTAAAAGACTATTTAAATAACTCTCTAATAATACCCCTTGATTTATAAGACAACCAATATAAGTAAATGAAAAAAGAAAAAAAGGATAAAAAATTAGAAAAAACATTAAAAGAGTGGCGGCTCTTAACGTAAGTCATATTTGTATAAATTAAACTTTTATTGCACTAAACTAATGGGAGAATATTTACCTAAAATTCTAATTGTTACACATTTTAGAAGAATTAGTGATTATTAAAGAGTTTCTCTCAGTCAAAGTTAAGAAAGCGAAAACTTGGTCAATGTGTTACAACACGTTAAAAACATCTATTTTAATTCAGAATAAAATTATATAGAAGGAATACATTGCAAACATAGAACAAAACAAATGCTTCGTCTCCTCACAATATAAAAAATAAATTTGATGTGAAAGTTTTAAACGAATGTAGATTTTGATTTGGTTTCTCTTGATGTCCTTCTTCATCTGAGAAGCTATATCAGGTTAAAGTTTAACGTCAAATTATAACTACTGCGTCGCGTTCAATGTTATGCCAGTGGGAAACAAAGTCTGATCCTCATATATGAACACGTCCCGCGCTTGCCACATTACCGTCGAAAAGAAACGGAAATTCTGAATAAAAACAGTGGCGTACGTAAGGGGTGGACTTATGGGTTTAAACTTCTTTGAACAAGATATAATGAAATTTAACACTTACGATATTAAGATTGTAGACAAAAATCCTGTAACTTGAACCCGTTTGATAAACTTCTGGGTACGCTACTGAATGAAAGTGTATGGAGTCATCAATGACTTCGCGCCTTTGGCGTAGGAGACCCGGGTTCGATTCCCGGCGGGAGGTCATGTGGTTCGGATTCCACGTTAATTAGTAGGTCTACGTCTCATATAGCCTTGCTGCTGAACGGGACGTTAAACTCAAAATCAACTCAATTCATCAATGACTTGTGAATATGTGTGTCAGTGCAAGAGGAAATGTAAAAATATATAAATAAATAAATAAAAGCGATATTAACACTTTAACTGAAACATGAGTATCAGAAACGTTATGAGAAACACAAGGTCTCAGAGACCTATAAGTGAATTTTCTATTATAAATACTTTGAAATATATTTAAGGTTTTTTATATACATGGTGTATGAAAATATAAAATAAAATAGCCAAACCAACTGAAACTTTCACGAGTAACCAGGGGTGCCACCATCGGGTTTTAAAATTTAGCACTGGGTCTCAGAGATCCTTGTTCGGGTTAAAGTGTTAAAAAAGATGTTACACGTTAAGAAAAGAAAAATAAAATAAAAGGTACTTGCCACCGCACTAAACTATCTTGCTTCAATTTCTTAAAGTAGATGTCATTATATTGCAGTAATTACTGAAACAATTATTGTGAAATACGAATAAAATTATAAGGTTTCTTCAGGAGACTTCGTCCAAATAAAACTCACCCTTGAATGTAAACTACCCCTTCTGGATACTTTTATAGGGAATTTCATAGGATATTGTAATTTTCGTAATTTACGTAAAATTATAAGTTATTAATGAAATAATTGTTTACGAAATATGAAAATAATTGCCGGAGTCGTTTTTGAAAAAGAACGTCCAAAAGCAAACTCATCTCCAAGACTAAACTATCCTTTGTGGATATTTTCAGAACAAACATGATACACCATATTACAGGGTTATTAATATGATATTAATTAATGAAATATAGACAAAGTCGCCTGAGACGTTTCTCAAAATGAAAACATCCGGAATAAACACTTCAAAGAGTAAAGTACCCCTTCTAGATTTTCGAGAAAATCTCAATTTTTGGTTTTCACCCTTCAGTAAATTTCCCTTATTTTAGGACAAAAAAGAAAATTAAAAGAACCGCTAGAGAATCTTATAAAAATCTTAAATTTAACATTTGCTGCAGACACGTTTGGACGGTAAGGCCTCTAAATGAGTAGACAGATTTACATTTTGACTAACGAACACACAAACAAAAATCAATTTGCTGGTTTCTAGGAACCATGAAACGTGTAAGACCCTTGAAATCTCGAACTCGGTTATTTCGCGATCGCCAAATTTATCCTCTGCTTTCGTCGCTCGGAAGTTAAAAAGTGTGGACATAGTAGGTTCTAAAACATTAGAGCTATTAGCCGAGTGTTATTACGTAATAGGGATACGGAAACTCTGCAGTACAGCACTCATCCTGATGCAAGGGGCAGCCTGTTCGAGAGCTATCCAAACGCTAGTTTGTGATGGAATGTTTCCTGTCTAAGGATTTATTCGGAATTCTCCAAATTATTCCCTCATTTTCATTCCACTAATTAGTTACGCTCATTGATCATTCGTTTCTTTTGGTCCAAAGGGCATAACGGGACGCAAAACTAAAAATTTCCTTTGATTTAAACAATTAACACTTTGGAAGATTATTCCAATTTTGTGAAATGTGTAAGAAATTAAATAGCTTGCTGTGTCCCTATTCTTTATCTGCATCGATTGAAGACTAATATATATTGTGACGCCGGATTCAAAATATGGTTACATTGCTCTTTATTGAAGGAATTGAAAAAGGCTATTTTGGATTAATGTGCAATTACAGGACGGTTTTCTCTTTTAGCTTATCATGAGCTGGTAACAGAGAACGGAACTACGCAAAACCTCGAAGGTGATTGTGGTTGTTTTACTGCGCAAAAAGGTCATAGGATGTTTACAAATTTGTCAACGTGACCCCGCATTTGCGGAAATTTTTGGTTAATAGTTAAGAATCTCTGGACCAGTCATAGATAAATGTGGATAATTCTGGAAATCCTGTTATTGAAATCTTCCGGCGGTAACAGTCACGCCATCCACGTGTGTGCTGGATCACGCCATAATTTTGGGTGCGGTTCCTTGCTAATAGCCAATCAGAATGCAGAGAGCAATAAGTTTCCATATTTGTGAATCTGACGACCAGGATGTGATGACTGATGTGCGGTTTGGGAGTGGCCCTTGCAAAAATAATAAAAAGGGACCTCAAGGTCTAGATAACATTCAATCGGGCGGCAACGACGTAGTGACGACGTGTATAAGAACTCAGACCTTCGGAACACCAAGTTGCAGGGTGTAACAAGACTTCTATTCAAGGTATGTACATGCACATTTGCTATTTTGAGCTCAAGTAATAATATGTCAGTCAGCACTGCAAAATGATTCATCAGTTGATAGTAAAACTCTCACGAATAAGAGTAAACGTCGCATACTCGTAATTCGTCCTATTTTATCTTTGCTAACTCAAATACTTGAAAGTCTATTTAGTTCTTCAAATTATGATAATGTAGTCAAAGATCACTGAAGAGGCAAATATCACTACTTTTACTAATTAATTTTGTAAAATACCTAAATTAAATGTTGATGTATACTACCATTTTAGTTGTATAATAAACTAAATAATTTCAATTTATGTTGTCATTTTCCCCTAGGTTAATCCACTTTTCCCATGAAAGTCATGGTGTAATTTGTTTATAATACTTTTGTGACATCCACTAACTTATAGTGCGAGCAGATCTCATCTTTGTGTGGAAATTACGAGCTAAATAATTAAAAATGGAGTCTGCAAATCGTCACAGATGGGGGCTCGTCCAAAGCCTTTTCTTTCTTTTCCATTTTTCGGGACGAAAAATTTTGCAGTGCTGCTATGACATCATCTTTTTTTTCTGTTTTTGTTTATGTTTTGTTTGGTATATTGTTCACAGTGCATTATACTTTACGTAAATTATGTGAATTGTTGCAATTTTGCTAATGTATTATTGTGGATTATAATGGCAATTAGTGATTGATTACATTACTCATAGTGAAATACCCCATATATATATATATTTTTTTCTCTTTCTTTCCTTCGCTTAGAGAAAACAAAAATTTTAATTCATAATTTAAAATGTCTTTCCATTGGTTCCCCTTTTTCAAACCTAAGAAATCTCCGCCGAAGTATCATGCCTGGTATATTACAAAATCAGGAGAGGCAAATTGCAAATATTGTAGGAAATCTCTCGCTCAGAAAACTGCGCTCACGAAGACTTTGCGTTCCGAGTTATGTCCCATGGCAAAAGAAGCAACCGATTTGCCAGTGCAGCAGGCTAGTTTGCCAGTAGCTAGTTCGCCTACTTCTTTTGAACCGCGAATAAATCATCCACAGCAGTATAGTTTACCAGATCCTGTGGATAAGCATCCGATAACGAAAACGCAACGTTATAAGGAAAATCTGGCTAAGTTTGAAGAAACTTGTAATAAAATGTCATCCTTGACTCCTTTGGACAGTACACAATATAAACCGGTGGTCGCGAAACGGACAATTTTTCTTAAGCCAGAACAACTGACTAACCCTTCTAATGAAGATGCAGTTAGTTCTTCCGAAGAATCCCCTGGTATTATGACGAGTGATTTTGAGTTTGATCCTAGGTTTGTGTCGACACCTTTAAAGACTGAAGCACAGCAGCAAGTAGTTGCTTCAGAAGCAGTCAAGGATGAAGTTTATTTTCCATTTGATATACCACCTTATGTGGGCGAACCCTTGAAAAGTAAGCTCCCAGAAAATTCACCACCTGAATCAAGTAAATATGATTCAGAAGATGAAATTAAGCAATTGGCAAAGAAGGAGCTCTATCAGGAAAAGACTGTACATGATGTACTAACACCAAGTCCTTTCTCATATGAATCAAATGAAGAATTCAAAGATTTTGCAAATGACGAACCTTGCATAGAAAATCTAAGTTTTCCTAAATATCCGCAAGTTGCTTCTCACCCTCCTCCAGTGAAATATTCCCCCACTGCCGATAATGCACTTGCATTGTTGTTATATGAGAATATTAGGCATGAAATATTAGATAATCGCGATATGAAGACTCCCTCAGAGGATTCATTACAATTGGACGAGAATAAATCTATAAAAGTTAATTCACCCTCTCCGAAAGAATCCCAAGTAAAGAAAGAAAATGGGCAAAACCTTAATGAAACAATTGTACAGGAAGAAACTGATAATCAAGTAGCCAATGTCCCGGTATTTAAATTGCCAAAATTTAAAGGAAACCCTAACGAATCGGTTACTAAATTCCTTGATGAATATCAGACCATAGCTCGTGCCTTAAACTGGGATGACCGGGAGCAGCATATATATTTAGTAGCCTGTCTTGAAAATTCAGCTCTTGATTGGTTTTTATGTCATAAAGATGCCATCCGACAGATACAATTTCGGGAATTAAAGCAAATGATTTCTCGAGCATTTCCTGATGATTTGTATAAAGGTCAGCTTGAACAAAAGTTGAAGAGGAAACGACTTCCTCCTCGTTTTCCACCTGATAACTTCGCGTATACTTTAATACGGGATTGGAAATTCGTGAGACCTGAAATTGGAGAAAGAGAGTTATTACGCCTACTATATAAGGCATTGCCTAGTAACTATGTCCAAGCTTTAGTCTTAAAGGAAGTATCGACCATAGATCAAGCTATCCATGTGCTGCGGTTATTGTACTTAGCTGACGTTTATACTGAATCTCATCGGGAAATGAAGAAAAAAGGTAGAGAATTAAGACCACATCATGTAAAACCTTATATGGGTGCTAAAAACAATTCGTTTGTTAAAAGAATGTGGACATATAGACGTGAAATCGGGAGAGATGGTAGGCCAATTGAAGTGAAAAGAGCTCGAACGAATTTGTGTGATCACAGATTGCCCACGATACCAATTCGTATTTTTAATAAAAAGGTAGATGCTTTATTAGACAGCGGTTCCCAAATTTCGGTTTTAGCTGAAGAAATGATCCCTCAAAATTTTCCAATTGCTAAGCGAATGCGTGCCACTATTCGTTTGCGCACATTGGGGGATAAGTTAACTGAACCACTCCCAGTGGTTCGATTAAGTTTCCAAGTTGGAACTTATGGTCGAAGATCGCGTCGCTTGTGGTTAAATGTGGCCTTAGTTAAACAGTTTCAATTAGACGAGAAAATGGTTCTAGGAATGGATTTCCTTCAGCGTTATACGTATGGCATTGGGTTACAGTCCATTCTCATTAAGGGTAATCACAGACATCCTAACATGAAGTTTTATGTCCAGTATTTGCCAAATCGTAAGGAGCAAACAGTACTTAATTTATCGCATGTTCAGTATTATAACAAAAATGGTAACTCTAGGACGAATAGGAAAGTTAGTTCAACATTAGTATCACCTACGAATATTGACGTGCCTCAAAGTAGTTTAGAACTTCATGAGTCAATTTCCCTTTCTGAAGACGCACATTGTGGTTCCCAACCTGAGGATGAATGTCCTATATTGAAAATCAATTGTATTGAGCAGCAAACCTCTCGTAACTTGATCACAACTGCCGAGCGCATGCGAATACCTGCTGGGAAGGTTGGGTTAGTGCAAGTTAAACCAAGTTATCCTATAACTGGAAACTATTACGTTGAACCGAATGATGTTTTGCATCGCACCTACTCATGCTTAATACCACCTACAATGTATGAAGAAGAAAATGGATATGTTAGATTGCCTGTGTTTAATTTGAGTAAGCGGGACGTCACTATTCCAGATGCTCAAATCATAGGACATTTAGAGGAATGTGTTCCAACACCAGAGGCAAGAGTGAATATGGTTAAGGCCAGCTCACCTTCCCCTGAGAAAGTAAAGGAATCGAATTCTAAAATACAACACGATATTGGTAAAGAAATTGATATTTCTTCGGACCTGTCCCCTGAAGATCGAAAGAGAGTAGTAGATCTATTAACTGAATTTCAAGATATTTTAGCGTGGACAATTGACGATATGACCGTCACGCATGAATATGAACACTCCATTGAATTAATTTCCAACATTCCGGTATCTTCACCTCCTTATAGAGAGACCTTAGAGACTAAGAGAGCCATGCAGGAAGAAATAGACAGATTGCTCAAACAAAACATCATTTTTCCTTGTAGATCCCCTTATGCGTCTCCGGTTCTATTAGTCAATAAGAAAGATAATACTAAGAGATTGGTAGTGGATTTCAGAAAATTAAATTCTATAATATCTCCAGACTGTTATGCTCTTCCGTTAATCAACGATTTGATAGATCTATTCGCAAATGTTCAATTTGTAAGCTCCATGGATTTAAGATCAGGATTTTTCCAAATCCCCTTAAGGGAAGAGGACAAATTGAAAACAGCCTTCATCTGTTCCGCTGGCCTCTTTTGTTTCAACGTTACCCCTCAAGGGCTATCCACTTCCCCCGCAGCATTTCAAAGAATGATCGATAAAGTATTTGCCGGTTTGAAATTCGATATCATGGCCTGTTATATGGACGATTTGATAGTGTTTGGAAAATCAATAGACGAGAAGATAGATAGACTTAGAAAAGTATTCACTCGGTTGCGAGAAGCTAACTTAAAATTAAATCCATCGAAGTCCCACTTCATGTATTCTGAACTACCTATTTTAGGATTTGTCGTAGGACGCGACGGGGTAAAAATAGACCCTAAGCGAATCGAGGCTATTGCTAACTTCCCCGAACCAAAAACAGTTCGTGATGTTCGCAGCTTTGTCGGGATGGCTAGTTATAATCGAAGGTTTATTAAAAACTTTTCTGTTATCGCGAAACCTCTAATAGATTTGACTAAGTCCGATGTACTCTTCCATTTTGGAGATAGAGAGCGTCAAGCCTTTAATATCCTAAAAGAAAAGTTAATTACTGCCCCTGTATTAGCCATCTTTGATCCGGAAGCAGATGCTACCGAGTTGTATGTAGATGCATTCGAGTACGGAATAGGTGCAGTATTAATGCAGATCAAAAACGGAGAAAAAAGGCCTATTGCTTATTATAGTCGGAAAATCTCAGACCATGAAGCTAAGTCCTTGACGATTCCAGAAAAGGAGACAATGGCCTTGGTACAGGCTGTGTTGCACTTTCATGAATATCTAATAGGAGTGCCACACTTCACGGCATTCACTGATAGTTGTTGTGTATGCTATTTGAGGAACATGAAAAATCTAAAAGGCAAATACCTTCGTTGGTTAATCCGTTTACAATCTTACAACTTTTCGATTAAAGCGATAAGAGGTAATCCCTCTAATCGTCATTCCGATTGTATGTCAAGATATCCGACGCAAACCTTAAGTGAGGAAGAAAATGCCAACCGCGAGGAAGGACTGTGTATAAACACGATGAAAATTGACGCGACTAATGTAGTCAAAGCACAGAGAGAAGATGAATATTTTGGTAGAATTCGTGAGTTAGTGAAGTCTGATCCTACTAATAATGAGGCTCGTCCTTATGTATTAGTAGATGAGGTGTTATATCGTAAGTCCAATAATGATTTAAAACAATGTGTTCCACGAAGTCTGGTTCCTGAGGTGCTATATGCTACACATACTTCATGTCTAGAAGGCGGACATCTTGGAGAACGTAAAGTATTTTCTCGTGTAAATGAGCGATTTTATTGGCCTCGAATGGGATTCGATATCAAACAGTATATTAAGTCATGTCGCGAATGTCAAGAACGTAAAGACCCAACCACTAAACCATTAGGGTTGCATGAACCAATTAAACCAATAGCTCCTTTTCATACTCTAAACTTAGACGTGTTTGGCCCACTGCCCTCCTCAAACGGTTATAAGTACGTCATCACTGCTGTTGATCTGTTTTCAAACTATGTAGTAGCCCGACCGTTGAAAACCATAACAGCCAAAAATGTCGCAAAGTTCTTATTGGATGATATAATTTGTTATTTTGGGCCACCGCGTCATCTTTTAAGCGATCTTGGTTCTAATTTTGTCGCAGAAATGACGCGAGAGATTACGGGTGTATTGGGCATACATCAAAAGTTTAGTACTGCTTATCATCCTAGAACAAATTCACGAGTGGAGATATATAATCATACGTTAGCAAACTATTTGAGTAAATACGTCTCCACTTCCCAAAAGGATTGGTCGCTATTTGTTAAAACTGCTTGTTATGCATACAATACGGCAAGACACGAACATCATCCTTATTCTCCATATGAATTGGTGTTCGGCAGAAAAGCTGTATTAGGTATCGAACTCGAAACACCATGTCGAACTCCATTTGGAAAACTTGTGAAAAAGAATTTAAGTCGAATAAGAAAGCTCGCTCAAAATGCCCTAATTAGGCAACAGGAAAAACAAAAAGTCAAAATTGACAAACATAGGAAGGCCCATACGTTTAAAGAAAACGATTTAGTCCTTGTTAGGAATTTCGCCACTAAGCCAGGATTATCTCCCAAGTTAGTAAGGGCTCGATATGTAGGCCCCTATAAAATTGTACGTATATGTCCTAAAAACGTATGCGAGGTTCTGCATGTGAATGGGAAAAGTCAGCTAAAGAAGGTTAATGTTGAACGAATGAAGCTGTATTATCCAAGTTCTCTGGTTCCGAATCGGATTGATTTTAGTCGATCATCTATTGCAAAGTCCAATTAAAAAAAATGTTATTTAATAAGTTATCGCGATAGGCGTAGAAACTTCTAACGTGAAATTCTATATTGAAGCAGGCTTTCTGAAAGAAATGATAGAGTAAAACAAAAAAAAAACATGAATAATAAATAAATGATTGAGTCCATAAGGAACTAACTGAATTGTAGACAACGTTGTCATAATAAGTAAAGTGTAAGGTCTAAGTTAGGTAAAAAAAAAATCCATTAATGGTCGGAAACCCTGCAATTGAATAAAGGAACAAATTAAACAACATGAATACATTAAATACAACTAAGGAAGTTAACCGCTTACCTTGGCAAGGTATTATTTTCCTGGTGTTGACTTATAAGACAGATGGCCAGACAGACTGACAGACAAACCCATAACACCAAGTAAAAAAAAAATAAAAAAAAGGGGAGAAACTCATCTCCCTCCGTTAGAAAAAAAAATAATAATAAAATCAGCGATAGATGAATACCATGAAAGAATACGCTTAAACTAGCATGCGCCTTTCGTATTTTGTAGGTCCAATTAAGGTCAATACTATCATCCGGCTACACCAATACGGATGTCAAAGGATTCTTCATTTGTTAGAAGTCCAATCAAGACAAGAAGTAAGTGTATTAACAAGTGTGTAGAAAATCAATTCCCTTCTAGTTCTCTCGAGAAGGAAAAAGTATTAAAAACAAAAGTGGAAACACAATCAGAAATGGCTGGTATAACTGTAAATAACAAACTGCCCTCCATCACAATTCCGCCCTTTTCTGGAAAATTAAATGAGGACATATCTCAATTTCTTGATGCGTATAAAACATGTGGAAATCTTTATTCATGGAGTGATAGCGAGATGAAAAAGTTTCTTCCCGCGTATTTGCAAGGAAGTGCCGCTGACTGGTATCATATGAAAAAAGAATCATTAGTGGCGTTAACAAAATTTGAAGATCTGGAGGTTCAGCTAAGAAAGGCCTTCGCAGCCTCAGCTGAGCTTGGTGAACCTTTTGCATTACTAGCGAGACGAAATAAAACTCCCCATGAAAGTTTTTCTGAATATATTTATGCAGTTTTAAGACTGTGTAACAAAGTAGATCCTAGTATGAGTGAGACTGAACGCAAACGACATATATTAAAAGGATTGGATCCGCGTGCATTAGAGTTCGTCATCACTCGTGAACCAGATAGTGTGGATGAAGTTGACAGATTGCTTAAATTGTATGAATCTGCTAAAGTTCAAGCAGGCCTACGTGCCCTTTCTGATGCACCCTTGGAACTCCCTGAGGTGGAAGTTAATCAACCGAAGTTCGAAGTAAATCGACAGAGACTACAAAATCGTGTAGGACAAAGATTTTATAACAATAGAGGTCGTGGTACTCGAGGCCCTCGTCCTAATCTGATTCGAAGATTTCAGAATATAAATATTAATAATATACAATGCTATGCATGTGGTAAATATGGTCACTTTGCTCGCGAGTGCCGAATTCGACAAAATCAAAATCAGTATAGGGATCAATCTAATAGACCCCACCGCGGAAATCAAAATTCAAATAGAGGTCAACCGATTAAAAGAGGACAATCTTCTGGAAGACGCCCAAATAGAGGAAGACGAATTAACAATGACAGAACTCAAAATGTAGACAATTCAAATAACACTCAAAATTAAGTATGTATTGAAGTTCACTTTAAGTGTATTTTTTTTTGCGAATGACAACAGCGATAAAGTATACTGACTAGAGATTGGCACAATAATTTTATACCCTTACATTGTAGGATAACCAACTATGAACTACTATACGATTCACCCTCGAATAGGAGAATTAGGAACAATTCCGAATTCCATAAGGTCATTAGTAGAGCATTGGTTGAAGGATATCTTACGGCTATGTTTCGAAGGTATCCCAGAAAGGTATGTCAAGTTCATAGTACCCCTTGAATTTTCGTCAATCTTAGCCACTGAAGCTTACTTAAGGTATGCACATTTTCGTTCCGGATGTCTATTTAGATTTTGGTTATATAAATCAAAAAGACGATTAGTATCTATAATTCGTAAACTTCGGAAAAGGTATGGCATCGCCTTCAAATTAACATTCAGGATAGATAGGAGACTTCAGCAAGTAATATTATTAGTAGTATCTAGAAAAATAACATGGCATGAATTTTTAATTGGTAATTAACTCTGTTCTTTACAGATGGGATTTCTTGTAATAGGGTCTATTCTGATCAACTTAGGGTTATTAATAGATGTATCATCACCGACATCAGGTAACCAATTCACTGTTTCAATCACAACAGGTGCATTCTGGAATAAGATTTCAAAGGTAATTCCTTATGAGGCTACAATTCCATTAGTTTACCATCAACAGGTAACCACTATACCCCCTGATGAAGATCAATTGGCTTTAATTCATAAGATAACTCAGGAAGTATGTTCTCAGCCAGAGAACGTAACTTTTTCATATTGTTCAGTAGTCCAGCACATTAATGAACTTGCTACGCTAATTAATGAACATGATATGACACATCTTGATTATACAATATTAGATCAAAGAGTGAAACGCGGCATAGATTTTCTCGGCTCTGCTCTTTCGTGGTGTTGTTCAGTAGCAACAGTCTCGTTGGTAGATAAGGTGGCTGTTCGAACCACGGAAATGGAACGAGTCATTGAAGGAATTAAGACTGAGATATATCGAGACCATAGAAACATAGTACAGTTTGTGAAGGCTGGTCAAAATTTTAATTCGCAGTTAAAAGCCACCATATCTAAATTAGAAACCCAAATTAAGTTGACTCAGAAAGCATTAAACCGCGAATTAGAGGAAGGCATTCCAGAAAAACAATTGTTGCTAACCCTACAAGTCGCCGGACTACACCGATTACTGATTCGGATTATCAAAAGTAATGAAGACCAAACAATATTAGCTCATTGTATGTCACAGAGAATACCTCCTACTATGATTACCCCAGATCAATTAAAAGCAAATTTGACTAAATTACAAGCTAAATTAAGACGTTATTCATACATATTAGCTGTACCATTAACGGATCTGATGAAATATTATACATTACCCATTGCGTCTTGCCACTATGAGAATAATGATTTAAATGTAATAATTAAGGTACCTATTACTAGAAATCCAGGCAATGTCGAAGTATACGAATTAATAACAGTACCATATAAGTTTGGAAATGCTACTTGCTTAATCTCACATCAACCATCTATCGTTGTGAAACGTGCTAACGATATTTCAGTATTGGCCACAGATCGGTTATCGGCATGCGATCCTAAGAGTAGTGAGTTATGTTACATTCCAAGTTATCCCGCGGATAATTTGCGTTCACCAGGTTGTGCAAGAACACTATTTCATACTGCCTCAGTAGCAGAGATCAGTAAATATTGTGTTTTTCGATGCGAAGAAACGAATGGATTATTGATCACTGAAGTAAGACCCGGACTATTTGCTTTAACCAACCCCCCTTCTGAAATTTATATAGAATGCCCCAAAGTAAAACGAACAATGCAACTCGATTCTACTATGCCTGGAGCTTATCAGTTATCATTGCCTTGTGAATGTAAAGCAATTATTACTGAGACTCATGTGATATCCCCTTCTTTTCCCTGCCCAGAAATTAATGATAAGGAATTGGAAATGAAAATCATAATTCCCGCTTCTTGGACTCAAGTTTCCACTTTAAAATTGAAAGGATCAACCTTTGAAAATTCTGAATTCACACATCTCAGTCAGTGCTTAGATCCAAACTGGACAGCTCGCGTTCCCCATTTCAAAATCTCGACCACGTTATCTTCAGTTACGCCACTGACCACTCCGATCATACCCTTTGAAAAAATTCAATCTACCAGACCGTATTTAACAATTCTGTTTGTATGGAATGTCACTATCTCTTTAATTATTTTATGGATTGGGTATAAATTAAGGAGCCACTTGGGCATAGCCACCCTTATTTTATTGAGGCCAACCCCTACAGAAGCCACATTATTGCACGACATAGCAGAAGTAGTTTCATACACTCTTTTATCAATTGTCATATTTGCACTATGTCTTTACATATTGTATAATTGTTGTTGTAAATATCTGTGTCCCCTTCTCGCTCAAATGAAGTCGCACAATGATATAGAAGCAGAAAACGTAGGAGACACAATATCGGTAAGAGCATTAGCTACCCCCGTAGCTACCCCTAGAACGGCGAGGCGAGGACTTAATCCATCAGACAATATGGCTACCACAGCGATATGACTAGTAACGTTGCTCAGTGTTATCAATCATCCTGTTCAGTCATTATCAATTCCTACGTTAGCGCATGGTGGATTGTCAATAGTTCCATTTGATTCACCAATTCTCTATGAATCAGCAGTAGTAATTCTCACAAAATTTTCTTATCCTCCAACTATTACGGAACAATATGAGTTTGAAACTTTTGATCAAAATATTTTATCCGAAACTATTTCCGCTGATGACCCCTCAACCGGATCATTCTTTCATACAATTACTAGACTACATACTAAGCGACTGTTGTTGACTAAGGACAATTTGGATTATATTCATAACAGAATATTTCAATATTCGGATGAGCCTTGGTTTTTCCAATTATCTAATCGGCAAATAAAATCAGAAACTGAATTTGAAAAATTATTAATTGGTTGTCAGCGACGAATGGTTCATCCGCAATTGATAAAGGTAACTGAATTGTCTTATGTAATAGAAGACATTCAATATAAGTTACAGCAAAAAGGAAAAACACTGAAAATAATACAATCAGACCCCGCTTCTATATATAATTATCCATTGGCCGAATGTCTTATATCACCTCAGTATGCAATGCTAGGGATAAAACTTCCGGTCACTGACTTATCAGCTAATGACAGTGCATACATCATTTCCCCTCTTGCCTTCAGGCGACATCACCAAATTTGTCATTTGGATGTACCTCCTTTGTTTATAGTTTATCGTCAAATCACCAACCAAATTCTTTATACTACTTGCAATATCCACACTGATTTATTATGTCTCGTGACCACTCCACCTGTTCACATGTTACGGTATATGGAATGTATTAAGGCCCAATTAAGTGGAAGAACAAAGGATATTGATCAAAATTGTAAATGGAATTGCTTTAATCATTCAAGGGATATGTCAATATCATATATAAACTTTACTACAATATCCTTATTGATAGCTGAAGAGCAAGATTTTACTATTTCATGTCCAACCGTAGATATTCCGTTGCATTCCACCCCCAAGGTAGGCTCTGTATTTGTACATCTAGGTTGCGATTGTAAACTAATGTTCGAAAATACAACATTAACTTCTAAATTTCCGTGTCTTTCATTGCAAACATTAATGGCCAAGGTGTCACATATAGTTCCATCATCTTGGTTAAGGCATAAACCGGAAAAAGTTCCAACCCCCATAACAAATTATGAGGTATTAGACAATTCAGAAGGTATAGAAAATTTTAATGAAACGCATGATGAAAGTTTAGGATGTATCATAACGCTAGTCGTGGGATTAATTATTAATATTATATTAGGTTGTCTTTTAATTGTATCCGTCTTCTATTATAGAAAATTGAGAAAACTCCCTCGACCCCCTAAGACTCTTCCCCGACCTCAAAATGTGCCCGATGAATATGAAATACCTCGCACTTTTCATACGAGACCCGAATATTGCGAAATATTGCAATAATAATAATAATAATAATAATAATAATAATAATAATAATAATAATAATAATAATAATAACAAACAAATTTCGTAAGTATACGTCAGTTCGAGTATATATATAAAAAAAAATTACAGCTACAATTGTCACTATTAACTACCAAGCAATATACTTATAACTACATTTCTTTTTACTATAGGAAACGAAACAAATAAAAAAAAAATATGGCTGGACGGGAAAATTGTATGATCTGCTCAGACGGATATCTCAAAGAAAGTTGTGTGTTTGACTCACTAACGAGATATCTCAATCAAGTTGGCATAAACCCCCATACCACAATTGAGGAACAGCTACATGAAGACTCACAGAACGAGGAAATGATCTCGAAATGGAAGGAAGTATTCGTAAACCAACATATTCATGCTTTTTCTCCTTCCTTGTTATTGAAAGCATTCCAAGGAATATTGAGAGATCGCTCATTATTAGCTTCATTGCGTTCATCTTCTTACCCACTGCGAAACTCTCCTTCCCAACCAACCTTCATAATTGATATCCAAGGCTTCTTATTAGGGAAATCGTATTATTTGCGTGAATTGGGAATCGCAACCCCAAATAGCACATTCCTTTTCCACTGCTTAATCAACTTACCTATTTCTTTAGAATCCTTATTAGAAACGGATCAACGCCGAGTCCATTTTCAAACGACTCGCATTCATGGTCTGGAGTGGTCTCGACCTGAGGGGATTGCCTTTTCCACAGTACAGAATATGCTGTCTACATTAATTCCACCCGACAGCAGAGTTTATTGTAAAGGCAGTAATAAAATTAAGTGGCTCCAACAACTATTCGAAATTAAAGCTGAGGATTTAGAAACCATAGGATGTCCTCGATTAGAACACCTTCCCCGCTCACGCCAGTGTTGTAGCTCGCACGCACGAGTAAGCTCTGCGAGATGTGCTCTAAGCCAGACCAAAGCCTTATGTGAATGGTTTACGCTTCACAAGATCAAGGCTAAAACGGAAACTGAAAGCCACCCCTCTGGAAGCACACATAAAGAATGGCTTGTCTTAGAAATCAACCCCTCTCCTGATGATTGGGAATAGATAACCCAAAATATATTCTGACTAATGGAATGAATGCTTGATATACATAAATTTAGGTAAAAAAAAAAAAAAAAAAGGAAACAAGGATACATTTACAATTTGACTTATTTTTTTTTTCCAGACCTTTAAGGAAATCACACGCGGAACCTTAAACCTTCTGTAAGTATGACTGAAAAAGCAATATTTCCAACCTTCGGCTCGCTATACTTTATGCAAACTTCATTAAATCTCCGCAAGGAAGTGGACAGACGAAAAACATTTTGTAATTGGCCTCATGTTTTTCTAAATCCCAATTTTCTGGCAAAATACGGTTTTTATTTTTCCCACCCCCCTGATTTTGTAAAGTGCATATTCTGCCAAGTTACATTAGGTAATTTTCGTCCGGGAGAAATTTTTCTACCAGTTATATTGCATGCCAACCCAAATTGCCCCTTAATACTACGCCGCGACACTCAAAATATTCCTATTGAGGAAGACTCTGATTTGACCATTGCGCCTTTTCACACCATTGCATCAATAGGTCCCAAACCCATTCCTCCGAAGATTCATTTGGACCCCTTGTATGTCATCGAATTGTATAATACACGGACTTATCTATATAGCCCTCCCCTGCTTCCAAGGTATGCAACCGCGGGATCGCGATTAGAAACGTTTCTCACATGGCCAAAAGGGACTGGTCAAAATTCAAAAGAACTTGTTCGATCTGGATTTTATTATACCGGAAATCATGATTTGGTTCTATGTTATTATTGTGGATTGGGATTATTTAACTGGAAACCTGTGGATAATCCCTGGGTCGAACATTCAAAATACTCTCCCACCTGTTATTATTTATTGTTGTTGAAAGGAGCCGAATTTGTTCGACGAGTTCATCAGGAGTTGGAATCCTGTCCAAATTCCAACTATTTTGGTTCCCGTATAGGCGCTATGCCATATCCTCCAGTTAAAACTGACCAAAAAGAATTAAATAATGAAGAACATGAGTCACACATGAGTAATTCGCCTTGTGATATATCAGACAAATTTAAATGCAAGGTGTGTTATCAAAACGATCTCAACACTTTAGCCTTGCCTTGTAATCATTTAGCTCTATGTAACACATGCGCAGGTTCGGTGAATCATTGCGTAATATGTAGACATCCGTTAATTGGATTCAGACGAATATATTGGAACTAAATTGTATTGTGTAAATTCAGACAATTACTATTACTGTAGTGATTTACTGTTGTTTACCTATTCTTAGAGGTAAAATGAGTGACAGGCATAATCAACGACGACACGAAGCCGTACGCCGAAGAGAACGAACAGAAATTGAATCCTTTCGACACAGGAAAATGGACAATTCAATGGACAGTCATTTTAAATACGTCTTATATGCAGAGCATTGTAAGTTACTGCCAGAAATCCCTTGTTACAGCTTAGCAGATTTTTCAAAGGCCAGAGAGATCATAACCTCTTCAAAAAATTGCTACTTCCTTGAGCTTAAACCCTTACAGGATGATAAATACGATCTCTTCCTTTTAGGAGTCAGACAGGTTTCTCTATCACATATGACTACTCTCTTTAAACGCTCCTCCTTGTTCATGACTTTCGTCGGCTATGTAATTGTACATAAAAACTTTTCCTACAGACTAGCTTTTATTATTTTTACTGAATTGAATTATGACGATGTGCAATATCGACTAAATCGTCTTAAAAACAAATTTGCATTAAAGCACTATATTCCATTAGTCAGAACAGAAAGTGTGCTCCAGAGCTTTCACTTTTATGATAAAAAGGCTTTCTTAGTGGCTTCACAAAGAAGATCACTTTTACGCACAAGTGCATTCTCACAGACCGCTATAAATTGGTTGAGACGCCAGGCCCATGAGTAAAAACTTCCCTTCTTGCCAGCTTGTCTATACTCGAACTGATTTTTCAAACTTCAACTTTCAGTCCTTTTATCTATGCTATGTGCCAGTTTCGCTTTTATATTTCTTGTAAAGTAAAAATAATGAAATAAATAGTAATATATAATCGATATGTAATAGACATATATAATCAATTATGTGTATATATCTATATGCAGTAGTTATTAGGTATATAATCGATATATATAGAAATATATAATCAATTATGTGTATATATCTATATGCAGTAGTTATTAGGTTATTTGATTTTCAAATATTCAGTATTCATTAGTTTGTTTTAATTTTCAATATATTATAGTTATTAGTAGTTACGTTTCCGTATTCAGTAGACATTTTAGATTCTTTTAGTAAAATAAAGATATTATTATGAAATAAATAGCAATAGATAAATATGAAATAATATGTGTAATCATTTATATGTATTTAACTACATGCAGTAGTTATTAGGTTGTTTGATTCCAATAATCCTTAGTTTTCAGCTTATTTTATTACCTTTCAATATTCAAAGATTATATAACTCATTTTAAGCTTAGTATTCAGTAAATAGATTTGTTTTTACTATTCAATATTTTAGGTTATTTATATTATTGTTGAGTTTTTAGTACTGTAAGATATTTAAATGTATTAATGTTTAGTATTCACTAGTTACTCAGTAGTTCTAACTTTCAGTTGTATTATCTTGTAGTTAATAGTTGTTTAATTTTTCAGTTTTTAGTAGATATTTAAGTAGTTATTATATTTTGGAATTATAATTATAATTATCGCAATTTTATTCCTTTTAGACTACTATATATATATATATATAATTGCACATTGGCATGATGTATCTTAGTAACACTCCATATAAATTATATGATAAATCCTTATTAAAGATAGTACACATCTTGTATAGTCTATAGAAAATATAAAGATACAATGCTACCATTCAATTGAAAATTGTTAATTGGTACATTATTCCTTATGTACATAATATCTATATATCTATATATATATATATATATCTAAATCATTATAATTTTAAATAAATTATTCAATATGTCTAGGTGTCAACTAATTACAAGGGGGGGAGCGCGGAGGCTCAGTGGTAGAGCGTTCACCTCCGGTACTTGGGTTCCCTGGTTCGATCCCAGCTCGCGCCGTGTGAGCTTTATGATGAACAAGCATCGTGCTCGTGGTTTTTCTCGGGGTTCTCCCGTTTCCTCCCACCTTCTTCATTCCACCATTTCACTCATTTCTCATTCTCACCGTTTCCTTTAGCCTAACCGGCATAACCGTGGGACGTTAAACTTAAAGATTTCATTTCACTTTTTTTTTTAACTAATTACAACTAACTAATTATGTGTAATATCTATAGGCACTTTATTTTAGGTTACTAACAGCTTTAAAATAAAATAAAAACTCGGTACATACATGTATCATGCAATCACCCTTATATGACATATAGTGAGAATAACTACACAAGGCAAGAAACAGTGACAATGCCTTAAAGAAATAGTTGTGTCATTATGCACTCTTATCTACCAATACAACATGCTACATTCCAATGATCATGCTATATTCCATTTATTTACCCGAACACATATACCTCATCCCGCAATAGTGCCTTCCTAGTTAAGACATGCTACTATTATGTGTAGATCCATTGGTGAAAGTCTTCAATCCCTTCTTCATCCATTTGGTCGAAAACATGCGAAGCAAATCAAAGACACTCCATCAGGAGCCAACTTGCCTAACGATATGAATGAAAAACGTTAGGTCAGGTTGGTGCCTTACAGAGGTCATTGGTAGTCATGCAAATAGGTCAGGTTCCACAACCAAAGAAATCCATCTAACTCATGCAACATCGACGGGGATAAATCACCCTACCCTCCATTACAGGTATCTGTGTACAATTGATATAGCTATCTACATTGCACCCCTATACCTGAGATGGCCAGTAGTTTCGATTTGAATCTTCTTGTGTAGGATTCATAAGTAATTGTGCGTACCATCTTCTTCCTCATGTGCCGTTATGTCGACCTAGTTTTCTACGACTTCATTAGTGTTTAATTTTAATGATTAACCCATCTTAATAATTAAGGAGGACCAACACAGTGTGTTTGTGTTTCTCGAGATTCTCCTGTTCCCTCCCACCTTTTTTTATTTTTTTTATGTTCATTTTCATTCATTCTTTATTACACTGTCTCTCTTAGCCTCACTGGTATAATTATGAAAAAAAAAAAAAATTTTTCCTAATCTATTGAACTTCTTCACTACTTTACAAATTCTGGTACAAAATAGTATGTAACAACAATAAATAAAGTGACTCTGATAAATAATGCAGTTTTCTCTTTACAGAAAAAAAAAAGGTTGATTGTCAGAGCAGTGAGTATAATCGAATTATCTAAACTGTATTCTTATTTCAGCGTACATTTGACTATTATCTTTAATTCTATGCTAAGAGGCAAAGGTATATTCTTGTTAGATAAAAATCAAAAATAACCTCGTAGATAAATCATCTTATAAATAGAGGCTTATGTTCATTAATGTTCATTCATGTTCAATTAATTTTTTCATTTACACCGTGCATAAAAGCATAGACAAGGTAATATTTAGGGATCTTGCATTGCTATCAGGTAATGAATAAGAATCTTTTATCGCCGATAGACTAATCGAGGATCCTATTGCCTCTGCTATCCAACGACTGGGATAGATTTCTTATTCCAGGAAAGGTATGAAAGGAAAAACAAAAAAAAAAAGAGAAGCATGAAGCCGATATAAGCAAGACACATACACCACACGCACTTAAAAAAAAAAAAAATCTTTTGATTAATAAATTAAATTAATATAAATTCTAAAACACATAACTCTACCACTATGTTACTATTTTGCTAACAAATAACAGCTTTGAATTATGTAATGATAAAACAAAACAAAAGGAAGTCGTTCACAAGTTCAGCCAAAGCTGATATCAAACGAACAAGGACATAGAGATGAATGAACTTTATAGTTTTAGATACATCACACCATTGTTAAGTAAAAAAAAAAAAAAAAAAAGGTTTTCATATATATATATAGATTATTGAATCTTGTTAATAATAACTAATCCTTATTAAAATATATTAATAATTGGGAGTTGTTAATTAAGGTTCATTACGTGTATTTTTTTTTAATTATAATTATTACTAATATTGTTATTATATTTTTTTTCATGAGTAATTCTTGCCTACGGCATGTAAATCGTATGTGAGACTGCGTTGGGAGAAGATGCTTCTGAACGATTGGTAAAACCTTCGGAAACGTAGTACAAGTATTGGAGGAAACTCACGGACGCCTGTTTCATTACTGGATATGTTCACTGGATATGTTCAAAGTAACGTTAAAACTCAACAAAAAAAAACAAACACGCAAATATAATATATAATGTAAAGTGTAGAATAGAGATATACTTATCTAATTAGTGAACGTCTTCTTCTCACACCTAAGAAGTCCCATGTCCCGAATAAACGTACTTCCAAGTATCCGCGCACAAAATTGAATAAGTGAAGAACTAATATTTTGCTATACACTCCTTAGAATAACTCCCTTCCTGCTAACGCCCTTCCTGCCACTGATCACTTGCAAGCACCAATGATATTCTAGATTTCCTAATTTCAACCATATTTGGCAATTGGAATTATTTCCTCCGATTCGTCAACCTCCCAATTATGCCAACCGGGTACCTATTCACCAGAATGGGAATAACATAATTCAGAATTATAAGAATAGCAAACGTAGCAAATTTTAAAACTCCTTCCTTAGCTCACAAATCACTTATCACAATGGAAACACTGTTCTTGTTTCGCAGTAGCAGTATTCATACAAGCTTCCTGTAATATTATTTTTAATATCATATCAGCGTCAACAGGAAGTCAGTATCAGCTTCTTGTGGTTTTGTCCACTGCGTGGCACATAGTGATATTCAACCAAACTTTCCTCTATAAACTATTTATGCATAATATGCACACTAAACATTGAATGCAAGTACCCTGCGGTTCGATTCTCTTTCGTCACAAGATCGACAAGCTAAAATCCTCTCTTCTCGTTCCGTTCAGTACAGAATGGGAAAAAGGAGAGACGATTGCCCTTCATACGAAGAGTTACAAACCCGATTATTGCCACCCCCCCCCCAATAATAATAATAAAAAAAAATATGTAAATGCTTACGACCAGACGGAAGTAATACCACCAAGTGTGGAATTTCCAAATCTACCAGGTATTGGTTCATTCCTCCGAAGTCCCAGACTAATAAACAACAATCTTTTTCCTTCCTCGCTCTTTTTTTTTTTTTTAATAAACTTGTAACCTCTTAAAATGCACAGAAAGAGGAGAAAGGAAAGAGAAGAACTCACTCATTATATTGGGTATAAAAATAGAGTAATCATACCTAATAGGGTCTCATGCCATGTAGACTCAAGGCGTACCAAAGGGCCACCTTCCTTTTAAGTCTTGTGAATTGTCTGTTTTGATAATTTTTCAAAATTGAAATATAAATTGTACTTTAAATCTCTTGCCATAGCCTCCTTGACTCTACATGTTAAATCAATAATAATAACTCTCTCACGTCCCTCATGGACAACTCAAGTCTGTAAAATTCTTATTGCAATCTACCAATTGACTTTTAAATTTATATTCCTGGTTCCTTACCTTCAATTGGACTATATTCTGAATATTCATTCATTCCTGTAAGCAACTGAATAAGGTTAATTGCCTTGTAAGGCAAATCAAACTCATTATTTTGTTATAGCTTGTAATGTTATTTAAATTGCTAAAGTTATCGATCTAATAGTCATTAATCTCTAATCAATTATTAATTCTTGATCAATACCTTCATAATTATGATATTGGTATTACCATGAAAATATATGAAAACGATGGAATAATATTAAACTAAAATTAAGTAACTGTGTTCCTGAGTAGTTCCGATTCATCTTTAATTGTGTATCGTTCAAACCTAATGAGACCCTATTTCGTTTAAACTGAACTAACATACATCTCACTAAGTTATACATATTTAACCGTATACAGACTTAACAGTCCTAACAGAACTAAGTTTGAATCTAAGGTAGCGATATAACTGTATCGTTAGGACGATAATCCTGACAGTTCCTTGTTATTACTAATTAGTCTAATTTATTAATTATCGTTCCTTTTGCCCTATGCCCTCTCCATGCACAGAACAGTTCACTAGAAATGTTGATGTTTATCGATTTACTGATTATTCTCAATTCAGTTGTAATGAATTTTGAAAGACATGGAACCTGTTAACTATACTGACCTTCTAGGGCATTAATAGATTATTGTACTATTCACTTTTGCTAATGACGCATGATTCAAAATATTATTGATTTTCAATATATGTAGTATTTCAGTTACGTGATTTCTTGCTAGGTTGCGTATTCGACCAATTATTAATCTTATTAACGTATAATGTGGTACTTTCATTAATAACTTATATGTATGTAGCAAGCAAGTTATAACTGTTCTTTTGTTTTATTTTTTTTTAACTTTCCTGTAATACGTCAGTGCCATTCAGTCACAGTAGCATGTACAAATTATTATCAACTCTTCATTATCTATGTAGTATTTTTGTCAACTCTTGCAGTTGTAGAAATTGCAGTTGTAGTGAAATTGCAGGTCTAGGACCTTAATTGCAGTTGTAGAAATTCCAAATGTTTCAACACAATGTTCCAAAAGTTGTTAACCATTATTCTTAAGATCATACTTCCTTAACTTAACACAGCAGCAATATGTTATAACAATGTGTCATTTCCATATGTTATATGTTCTGCCAATTTTTATGATTATTCATTTGATGTTTTTCATGCCTAAGTATCCGTCTATTGTGTCATTTTCATGAGAAGACGGACATTTATCATTATATTGCACGTGTACATTATTTTATTGTATAAATAAGGTGAATTACGACTATGACGACAACAAACTCATATTAGTCAACTCATATTATGTGCATGACATACAATTCACATATTTTGCAAAATCTTCATTTCATACGAGGGTCATTCGAAAAGTATTGGTTACTTCAGCCTGCTTGAGCGCTCGCTTCTTGATGATTTTCGAGGACGAAAATTATGAAGCAGTGGGAATGTGACGCCGGATTCAAAATATGGTTACATTGCTCTTTATTGAAGGAATTGAAAAAGGCTATTTTGGATTAATGTGCAATTACAGGACGGTTTTCTCTTTTAGCTTATCATGAGCTGGTAACAGAGAACGGAACTACGCAAAACCTCGAAGGTGATTGTGGTTGTTTTACTGCGCAAAAAGGTCATAGGATGTTTACAAATTTGTCAACGTGACCCCGCATTTGCGGAAATTTTTGGTTAATAGTTAAGAATCTCTGGACCAGTCATAGATAAATGTGGATAATTCTGGAAATCCTGTTATTGAAATCTTCCGGCGGTAACAGTCACGCCATCCACGTGTGTGCTGGATCACGCCATAATTTTGGGTGCGGTTCCTTGCTAATAGCCAATCAGAATGCAGAGAGCAATAAGTTTCCATATTTGTGAATCTGACGACCAGGATGTGATGACTGATGTGCGGTTTGGGAGTGGCCCTTGCAAAAATAATAAAAAGGGACCTCAAGGTCTAGATAACATTCAATCGGGCGGCAACGACGTAGTGACGACGTGTATAAGAACTCAGACCTTCGGAACACCAAGTTGCAGGGTGTAACAAGACTTCTATTCAAGGTATGTACATGCACATTTGCTATTTTGAGCTCAAGTAATAATATGTCAGTCAGCACTGCAAAATGATTCATCAGTTGATAGTAAAACTCTCACGAATAAGAGTAAACGTCGCATACTCGTAATTCGTCCTATTTTATCTTTGCTAACTCAAATACTTGAAAGTCTATTTAGTTCTTCAAATTATGATAATGTAGTCAAAGATCACTGAAGAGGCAAATATCACTACTTTTACTAATTAATTTTGTAAAATACCTAAATTAAATGTTGATGTATACTACCATTTTAGTTGTATAATAAACTAAATAATTTCAATTTATGTTGTCATTTTCCCCTAGGTTAATCCACTTTTCCCATGAAAGTCATGGTGTAATTTGTTTATAATACTTTTGTGACATCCACTAACTTATAGTGCGAGCAGATCTCATCTTTGTGTGGAAATTACGAGCTAAATAATTAAAAATGGAGTCTGCAAATCGTCACAATATTCAGTTTTATACGATAAGAATGAAATTTTCTGAAATGCGTAACAACAACCAGATTTAATTTGACTCAACATACATTAATGCAGCACCTAAGAAGAAAACAATAAATCTTTGTAAACACTAATTTCCACTTCTCTCTCGTTGATCAACAGGTGGCAGAGCGTTATGATTTATACATAGAACGAAATATATTACTTGTATTCGTCTCAACAGTTTGTAAACCCTTTCCTTATATAAAAATGTGTTTCCCTGACTCCTTTATTTCAATCCTTTGCTATAAAAAAATATTCATTCTCTGAAGCAGAAGAAACTGAAATTCTCATTAAACATCAAATACACGACTGTTATAATATATCCTATGGTGTCTCTTGTTTTACATACTTCCACTTGGCTCTCAACCCTCCGGCCGACGTACCTAGGTATCGAGTCTAGGCTTTGATCGATTCTGAGTTGTGGACGCAACCAGGCAATCATTGCTATGGGCGTAGTGGTGCGGCGAGATAGAGGGTTTCACCCGAGAGGGGCCAGTTATTTTTGGCTATTGCATCATTTCATGTTCTCATTCAGTATACCTTCATCTGAGTTACGCACTTTGTTGATTCATTACATCGATCTAGACGACCATGGATATCGACACCGGGAAAACAACACCCTCACCTTCTGCTTCAACTGGTGCTATCAGCAAGACTGATGAACGCAAAAACAGCAAGGGTTCGCTGGGCAGGTGTCCGATCTTGGTCGCGATCTCCAGCCCCAGTGCGAACTAGTCGCAGTCAGCAAAAATCGCCACCGCCAAAAAAGCACCACTCTTCGCAACCTGTGCAACCTACATCTACCGAGATGAACGTACGATCTCCTGACGATAGGCAAAAATTTCCTTCTCTAGAAGATATCTCAAAGCCGACGTTCTATTCTTATATACTTACTAATTACGATCCGAAGTTCCAAAACGAGAAGCAAATTTTTCTTCAACTAACAAAGTATTTCACTCGGGCACAAGTCACTCAGATCACTAAAACTCGCAACGGGATCATAATTAAATCACCAGATCCTAACTTTGCTACGACTATTCGAAATATATACTCATTTGAAATTTTGGGGAAAAACGCTAACCTGCAGAAACTAACGTATAAACACATAAAACAGCAACCTCCTCCACGAAGACAACCTGCTTTATCCGTGGTCATACGTGGAGTCGAACCAAGTATAAGCGACGATAAAGTCAGCGAGGAACTAAAAGCTAAAGGGCACTCCATTCTCAAGTGTTTACGCATCAAAAGCGTACATGGCGCAACTTACATGGTCCGCGTTTTGACTAGCTCTCAAGAGACCATTGACGATTAACTTTGCAATGGAGCTTTCGTTTATAAAATAACGCCACAGAGTGGAGCCATCGCACACCCCAGCTTCCCTTCCATTGCGTTGCGAGAAATGTCAAATTTATAACTCGCATAGCACAGCGCAATGTCGTAATCCTGCGAAATGCGGATACTGCTCGCAACTTCATAACACGAAAACCTGTCCAAACCTCCAAATTCCGCCAGCATGTAGTACTTGTGGAGATGCTCATCCCACTTTTAGCTACAGGTGCAAAGCACGGTCCCGTCCTGAACCAAACAAGCCAGAACTAGTTGTGCTCTTAAAGGTTACGGCACCTACCGACAATCCTATGGATACGCCAACTTCTGTTTTTCAACCAATTCAAATCAACCAGTTTCTTTCCTTTCTCACCACAGCACTTCAAAATATTCTTCCCTTTCAACGGCAACACGTCTTCCAACAAATTCAACTGGCAGCCAAAAGAATCCTCAATGTTAACTTCCAAGCTACTTACTCTGATCAAAATGTATATTTTCACTTTTCTATTCTCAACACTGGCCTTACAACTGATCCACATTGAGTTTTCAGACATGGACTCTCATATTAGTTTATTGTTTCTTAATATCAGCTCCTTACAGGAACACAGGACTTTGTTTGAACAACTTCTTATGGAGGAAACCATTCATGCATTCTTACTAAACGAAACTCACCTTACAGTTGCACGTTCTGGCAAAGTTTCAAATTATCATGTACTTCGCCATGACAACACCATACCAGCCCGCAGAGCAAATGGTGGGGTAGCTATTGGTTTCCCTCGAAGCTTACCATATCGCATCTTTCATCCTCCAATACAAAATCTGTCTGAAAACTTGGTTGTTACGCTCTATTTTTCAAACCTTAATGTAACCATTGCCACAATCTACATTCGCCCTGGTCATGAGCTTCCTTCCTCCCTCATGGCAAAATCGGAACTGATGCTTCTGAGTACAACGTTGAAAATTAAAGCGTCACTGTGTTTCATTGTGAAATCAGCCATATTGAGTGAGATATTCCTGAGATTTCCTTATTCACACCAGGCAAATACTGGGATGGTACCTAACATATAGGTCCGACGCCACTTCCTTCCTTCCTTTTCCTCGGATATTGTGATCCCCAAGGGACATCATCCCTCATACGTGACGGGCTAACATGGTCATAGATACCCAAAGCCCAGAAATCTAATTGGTCCCCTTCCCTTCTAAAATTTTCGTCAGGCAATCTCATCACAATAAGGCAATTGCATTAACAGATAGCAGACTCTGACCTTGTGTGGAAAGTTAGAAACAAAGGGCCATATGCAGAGTCGTTCTGACTTGTGATTAGAGTCATACTAAAGAGTTTGACTAACATGTTTCCTTCTTTAGTCAGGCCTTTAGTATGACGCTAATCATACGTCAAAACGACTCTGCATAAAACCCCATGGCTCTAGGGAGTTGGTGTACGTACTAATCAAGGGTCTTATTCCTTATTAGGATTTGCAGCAATTACGCAGCGTAACAGAATGCAAAATTAGAATGCATCCATTATCCATTATGATTGTTATGACTGTTTTGTCTATTATCCCAAACTAAAACACAGATTTTGTGTTACATTGACGCAAACCATTACGGAATTGGGCCACAAGAGTTCCCCAGTCGAACTGTGCCATCTAAAAATGAAATGAAATCTTAGTTTTACGTTCCACGCTTATGCCAGTTAGGCTAAAAGAGACGGTGATGATGAGAGATGAGTGAAATGGTGGAATGAAGAAAGTGGGAGGAAACGGGAGAACCCGGAGAAAGCCCACGAGCACGGTGTTTGTCCACCACAAAGTCCACACGGCGCGAGCTGGTATCGAAACAGGGACCCCAAGCACCGGAGGTCAACGCTCTACCACTGAGCCACCGCGCCCCACTGTGGCATCTGGCAGGTCTCATTTCTCCATCAGCTGTAGCTCAGAGTGTATAATTTTTATTTATTTACTTAATGGAACGTCCGTTCTTCGCACGGGAAAATAGGTTTTGTCGAACCCTCTCTTTTCTCTTCGCATTTCAATGAGAGTATAATGATAAACAGATACAAGATATTTTGAATAAGCTACTTAGTCAAAGTGTCACAATAAAAGCCCAGCTTGAAGTAGGTACTAACTGTGTCCAAAATTCATTTCAAACGAGTTGATTGTTTCTCCATGATGTGATTGAGCTTCCTCGTAGGTAAGCGGTTAGCTTTTGACGTCGGAGACCCGGATTGATTCCGGTAGATCGGGAGCTCACGTGGTTTTGATACTACGTATAATAAATGACAATGATAATCCCATGATAATCTCTGGACCAGGTAACATGTACGTTCTTGACTAGACTTGAGCTTAAATGTCATTGGGTATGTCACCAATCAACTTAATGACACTGAAATGTGTGGATTCAACACTAAACTCATCATTTTGGGCATTTTATTTTTCATTCCTTATCACTTTCATTCCGATTAGAGTGAATTCCTATTTAAAACGCATTGGTAGTGTCACTATTCTTCTCAGCGACTCTGATATCTATAGATTCAACACTGAAATCAGTGATTTTTTTATTATTTTAGTTCAAGCCCTCTCCTAAGCGTAGGGATGCTAAAATGTATTACCCCTCAGACTTAAACAAGCTTATGTGACATCCGAACTGTTACCAGTGAGCTTACTAGCTCGACGATCATGCATTCGACACCAAAATCGGTCGTTTTCGATTATCCTTACATTCCACCGCTTTTCCATTCCCCAGGATTGCTAATGAGACCTGTATTTCATTGAGATGACAGACATCAGAAGTATTACGGTTCATTCCAGCGACCCCAAACATTTTTGGTTCGAGCCTAATATCGATCACCTTTGACTAGATTTGCATATAAAACTCTTTTCATTGCAATGCCATTATTCATCTCAAAGACCCCAAATTTATGAATTGGAGATAAATATCGGTTGTTTTCCATTATTTTTGCATGTAATAAAAAAGGAAAGATAATAAGGCAAAATCATTTCCTCTGTAGATAATACGAACTTTGCATAATAACAGTAATACCAATTACAAAATATCAAAATTTGAAGAGAACTTCAGGTAAGAATGTTGCTCATAATAATATACACACAATAATTTACCAAAATCTGAAACGAAGCAAAATAATGGATTAAAAGTTAACGGATTTATTTATTTTCTTTTATTTAAATTAATCAGTGGATGAATATTTCAATTCTTTTCGAAATAATAATAGTAATATAATCATATAATAATAATATCAGTACTCAGTCAATTTACTATACTGATCATATAATAGAACGGTTGTTAAAGATAATCATAGAATTCTGAAATAACAGCCCCAGCACTATATATATATATATGGTCTTATGTATGAGAGTACCTTATTGAGTTTCTGACTACGCCACTGATATCTAGTATTAATTAGAGCTATTTCGTAAAAATATATTAATAAAAAAGTATATAAATTTTGAGATTCTCAGTTTATCTGTGAATCCTAGTATTTAGCAAACTGTCACTCGACAGAACTTTTCTGCGTGATGAGTAATACATTTTCTATGAGCTATATTTTTGATTTTATTAATAATAGTGACAAATAAATATTTTCACATATAAATAATAAATGATATATTACCTCAAATGTTACTATAATTAGAAATATTAAACGATCTTTATCAAATGTGAGTCTATTTAGAAGTTGCTTTGTAAATACACAACGCTCCGCACCACCTAGTGAGCTAGTTATGATTTAATGGCTACATTGCCATTAACGTAGTAGAGTCTCTCAGCACTGGCATGACTTCAATTTTTTTAAAATCTTCGTTTGTAATTAATAGTAAGGGTCTCCAAAATTACATTTTAGTGGGACCATAATCTTTGGGCGAAAAATAAGAAGGGCGCTAATTGACTAAAAATCTAACATCAGATACGCATAATTTTATGTCCATGAACTTGGCAGGCCACTTACAGCAGGCCACAATTTTGATTGTACACATCGTTAGTGCTTCATTAGTGCTTGTTAGTGCCGCAGACCCCATCGTTAGTGCTACAAAAATAACGTCTCAATTTTTAAGTCACCATTGGCCTGCTAACTTCAGACCAACAGGCCAACATATTAAAAGCACCCCATATATGAAATTGCCGGTTCGAGCAGCGTTAATGCTCGTTAGTGCCATAAACATTATCGTTAGTGCTTTTATATATATACAGTTTTTAGGATAATAAAATGAGTACGTTTTATGAAGCTGGCAGGCCACCTATGGCAGACCACGATTTCGACCTCATATATCATTAGTGCTCGTTACTGCCGCATACACATTGTTAGTGCTCCAAAGACAACGGATATACATTAAAAACATTTTCCGACCTAATTTCATGTCAACACGCCGCACGAAAATTACAGCAGACCACAATCTTAATTTCACCCATCGTTATTACATCGTTAGTGTTCGTTAGTGCACATGTCCCATCATTAGTGCTCCATAAATAACGCGTACATATTTCAAGAAACCCTTTTTGGCCTGCTAAATCATGCCAGCAGACCATAGACGAAACCTACTGCAGACCACAATTTGGATTACTCCCGTCATTAATGTTTTGTTATTGCTCACTAGTGAAGCACATCCCATCGCTAGTGCTCTACAGACTACGGCTATTTTTTAAAGAAAGACATTATTGGAATGCAAATATCGTGCGAGCAGACCTGGGACGAAATCTACGAAAGATGACAATTTTGATTACACACGTCATTAGTGTTTCGTTAGTACTCCTTAGTGCCACATATCATATCGTTAGTGCTCCAGAGTTAATGGATACATTAAAATGAACATTAATGGCCTGCTAATTTCATGCCAACAGAACAAGGGCGGCACTTATGGCAGACAACAATTTCGATTTCATCCATCGTTATTGCTTAGTTAGTGGTCGTTAGTGACGCATATCCCATCGTTAGTGCTCTGTAGCTAACGCGTTCATTTTTTTTAAAAAAAATAACTATTACTTGCCTGCTAATTTAATATCAAAGGCCAAACACAATACTGACGGCAGACCACAATTTTGATTTCACATATCTTGAGTGGTTCGTTAGTACTCTTTAGTGTTGCATATTCCATCGTTAGTGCACTGCAAGTAACGCCTATATGCTATATTTTATAAAGAGTAATTACTGGCTGCGAACTACATGCAAACATGAAAGGAAAGACACCTACGGCAGAGGGCATACTACAGTTTCGATTTGACACATCGTTAGTGCTCGTTATTGCCGCATTCTCCTCTTTAGTGCTCTACAGATAACGCGTTTATGTTTTAAAAGTTCATTATTGGCCTGCAATCTTCATACCACATAGCAGGCACAATGCCAGCGGAAGACCACAATTTTGATCTCACTCATCGTTAGAGATTCGGTAGTATTGCATATGCCTTCGTTAATGCACTATAAATAACGCTCACATTTAAAAAATCACTATTGGCCTGCAAAATTCATTCCAATAGACCTGGCATGCCTTCTGCATAATTAGCATCAACTTGGCCTCGCCACTTTTGGACGGAGAAAATTAAATACTGCCATTCGTTTGTGCTACGTTATGCTGGTTATTGACCAAACAAAATGGTGTGTGTCATCAAGAGCCAACTTTACGTCAAGTTGGCCCTGCGTTTTCCCCTAATTAAGATAGAATAGATTTCCTAATGCCAAACGTTTTTGCTATATCAGTGCTGGTTAATGTCCTAATTTCAGCGTTAGTGCTTTTCAAATAACGCCGGTATAACGAAATTAATTAACGTCAAGTTGGCCAGCTTTTTCCCCCCCCTAATTTTCACTAAACTTGTCCCACACTTAACGCACTGACGATAAAATTAGTGTGAATTGTTAGTGCATCGTTAGTGCTTCTTAGTGCACCAACTCCGAAGGTTAGTGCTTCATACGTGTACGTGCTACAAGGGAAAAACCTCTGGAGGTTAGTTTAACGCTGCGCCCACATTTCAAGTACTAATGAAATTATTAGAGCCATTGGTTAGCGCCTCGTTAGTGCTTCTTAGTTCACCAATCCCTAACGTTAGTGCTTCATTAGTGTAATCTCTAGAGCCGAAACAATGGTACACGCTGATTCCCCCACTTCAAGTACTAACGACAAAATAGTGCTATTCATTAGTGCTTCTAGAAAATACTATTATTTTCGTGAATGCTTCACTATTAGTGTAGATATGGCCAATTATGTCACGAAACTCCCATAAGAAATGCATGAGGAATTTTTCATCGCTTCTTAGTGCATAGACCCCTAACGTTAGTTCTTCATTATTACAAATGCAACAAGTAAAACACCTTTGGAGTTCAGCGTGATATTGGCCCCCATTTTAAGCACTAACGAAAAAATAGTGCTTTTTTGTTAGTGCTTCTAGAAGACACTAATAGTTTCGTTAGAGCTTCACTATTAGTGTAGATATAGCCAATTATACGTCTTGAAACTCCTACAAAAATACATGACGAATGTTTCATTGCGTCAAATTCCGGCCAAATTCAAAACTACTAATGATCTCTTCTATTATAGTCGCTAGTGCACTCAGTACTTTTCAGTGAACCAACTCTTAACGTTTGTGCTTTTTAAATGTAGGTGCTAAAAGTTAAAAAAAAAAAAAAAAAAAAAAAAACGTTTTGGGACCAAGTTCACGCTGCCTCCACTTCTAGCAGTAACGAGAAATTAGTGCCATTCATTAATGAATCGTTAGTTCTTTCAGTGCGCCAACCAATAATATTAGTGCCTCATTAGTGTGTTCTCTAGAGTCAAAACCATGAGAGAGGTAAATTACATTTTGACCCCCAGTTTAAGCACTAACGAAAAATTAGTGCCATTCGTTAGTGCTTGTAAAAACGCTAATAGTTTCGTTAGTGCTTCATTATTGTTGTAGATATAGCCAATCATATGTCACGAAACTCTCATAAGAAAAACATGTTATTTTTTCTATCTGTCATATTCTCCCCAAATTGAAAAGCAGTAATTATCTCTTCTAGTGCAATCGTTAGCTCTTCGTTAGTGGTTGCTTCAGGGTTAGCGCACCAACTCCCAATATTAGAGTTTCTCATCGTGAATGTTTCTGTAGGGAGGAGCTAGCGTGTAATTAGTATCCCCTAAGTTTTATTTTATAGCATCAATACTATTGAAGCACTAATGTTGGGAGTTCTGCAACATGTTCTACTAACGAAGTAGTAATCATTACACTACATGTTGTCATTAGTGCTTTAGAGCTCTATAAAACACTAAGCCCTAAGGTTAGTGATATCATAGTTTAGGAGTTAAAAGTGAATAACTCAATCAAGAGTAAATTTAAATTTATCGAATTTTACAATAATTGTCTCATAAACATAGAATAAACGTCGAAGGTTTGTGCATCGTTAGTACTTCGAAAAGTTCTATCGTTAGTGCTAGTTAAGCTTTAAACTTAGTGCTGTAGTAGTCTGGGAGTTACTGATGAATAACTGGTGCGGGGCTATTTTTAGATCTTTCAACATTTGCAGAATTTTACACTAATTGTCAGACAGAAATAAGATAAAAACTAGTGGTAATTGTATTGTTGGAGTTCCATTAAACACTAAGCAATAACGTTAGTGTTATCATAATTTAGAATTTATTATTGAATTACGCGGACGGTACAGAATTGAAACTTGCACTAATTCCCCATAAAGGTAGTGGATCCTTCACAAACTCAACAAACTCTAAAGATTAGTGCATCATTAGTGCTACATAAAAGACAACGCAATAACGTTTCTACTATCATAAATTAGGAGTTATTGATGAATAACGCGGATGGGACTGAATTTAAAATTATCGAATTTTATTGTAATTGTTTCACAAAGATAGGATAAACGCTAAAGGTTAGTGCATCCTTAGCATTAAAAAAAATACTAGGTACAAACGTTAGTATTATCACATTTTAGGGGTTGTTAATGGATAACTTAAGCAGAGCTATTCATTTTACAGTAATTCATTTTCGCATTAGATGTTTCACTTCCACAATTTTACACAAACGTTTAATAACCGCCAAAGCTTAGTGCACTCTTCGTGGTCCATAAAACGCTAATCACTAACGTCGCTGGCATCATAGTTTAGGAGCTATTAATAAATAACTCGGCGGGGCTAAAATCTTTTTTTTTTTTTAACTTTTACACTATTAATAAAATTCAATAAATTTTAATTGGGTTTCATCTGAATTATTCAATAATAACTCCTAAACTATGATATTGCTATCGTCAGTGTTTGCTATGTTTTGCGGCACTAACAAAGCACTAATCTTTAGCGATTATCCAACATTTTGATTGACAATAATTGTAAAATTTGATAATTTACCTTCGCGCATATTATTCATTAATAACTCCTAAACTATGATAGCACTAACATTAGTGCTGGGGGCTTTGGCAAGCAATAACGATGCACTAACTTTTGACGTTTATCCCACCTTCGTAAGACAATTATTGTAGAATTCAATAAATTTCAATTTAGTCCCACGTGAGCTATTCACTAATAACTCGTAAATTATCATAGCACTAATTTTAGTGTTTTGTGACCAAATGTGCACTAACGAAACACTAACCACGTGAAATGTTTTGGTAGTAATTTAGATGCGTGCGGGGCTAAATTTAGACAAGTGGCAATTTCCATTTTGTAAAATTTCCACCAAATTTAAAAGCACTAATGAACATATGTAGTGTAATGGTAACTATTACAATAGTGGATCTTTTGCGGAACTCCTAATATTAGTGCTCTTATTGTGTGAATGCTAAAAAACGAAACTTAAGGGAAGACAAAAACACGGTATCCCATCCCAACAAAAGCATTCACGACAAGAAAAACTAATGTTCGGAGTTGGTGCACTAGCAAATACTAACGATTGCACTAGAAGAGATCATTACTACTTTTGAATTTGGTGGGAATTTGACCCAAAGAAATATTCCCGATGTATTTCTTATGGTAGTTTCGTGATATAATTTGCCATAAGACGAAATTAATAGACATCACTCGCCTTATGCAGAGTCGTTTTGACGTATGATTAGCCGCATACTAAAAGCCAGACTACTGCAGGAAACATATGTTAGTCGAACTCTTTAGTATGGTACTAATCACGCATCAAAACGACTCTGCATAAGGCTCCACTACTCCAGTCTATTAGTAACAATCGAGCACATTCAGTAATAGTTTGCGTCAACAGAACGCAAAATTTGCGATTTAGTTCGCGATAATAGATCAAACAGTCATAATTCTCTGTAATTTTGCGTTGTGTTGTTGAACGCAGACTTTTGTGATGAGTAGTACGGAAAATTTTTGAAGAAAACAGGAAAAAAGTTCGAAAAAAAAAGGACTTCACTAAGCTGCTCATACAGATCACAAGGCGTGCAAATGTTATGGAAATTGTTCACTCAACCTTTAAAATCAGAAACTTTGAAACGGTCTGGATATGTGTCATATGTTTTCTAATAAGCGGTTTTTGTACAGCACTAATCACACGTCAGAACGACTGCATAAGGTCCACAAGTTTGATTTAAATCGGATAAATATTACGGGAGTCATCATGATGCGGACAGACACAAAAATTCCAGTTGATTTCAATGAAAGAAGCTCTATGCGCTTGCTTCACTAGTTTGTGATTATTATATATTAATTAGACATGTTACACAAAAGACTAATACTTTCAGAAATCGATTACAGACACCGTAAAAGTCTTACTATTAAATAAATTGTCACTTGGCAGACAATTTCTGCACACTGAGCAGCGAATTTTCAGTGACCTTATAATTTTACTATCATTGATAGTAATGACAAAGAAATATTTATATTTATAAATAATAAAAGTTCTATTATGTAATATGTTAAAGTAATTAAAGCTATTAAATTACTTCATTCATGTATAAGGTCACTAAGATGTTGCTCTGTAAATACACAACGTTCCGCACCATCTATTGAGTTAGTGTTCATTGCTATTAACCTAGCAGAGATTCTTAGCATTGTCAATACTAATAATGGACTTCGATGATAATGGAATTTTCGTTCATAATTAATGGCCAGGGCTGCTTTCAGTATGCAGCAAGTTGGTCTAGTGAGGGGGAGAATGATTTTTAAACGGGAGCTGGGCTTTGTAATACTGAAAGCAAATCAAGAGTCTTCTTTTCAGATATGAAGGAAATTATACTTCAACATACACACGTAAATATTACGCAGATATATACGAGATATTTTATTATTATTATTATTATTATTATTATTATTATTATTATTATTATTATTATTATTATTATTATTATTATTATTATTATTATTATACTTAGAATCTATGCTATGTATAAGTGCCGGAAGTCTTATATAACGGTTATGTCAGTCTGTCTGTCAGGATGTATCAGAGCAGAAACCAAAAATACATCCAGAAGCGGTTTTCTCCAATCGATTGAGTGTCCCCAGAATACTTTCTATCTCCTCCATTCCCTTTCTGTTAATTGCATCCCAAGATACTTGGACCCGGTTAATTGCGTCCCTCTTTAGATGAAATAGGCAGTCAATTGCTTCTTAACTTTTTTTTTTACCAAAGCAGTCTATCAGCGTTTTATAGGAGACACCAGCAGGAGGTTGACTCCTTAGTCTCCCATATACAGTATATATAAATGAAACTGACTATATTTGTGACTTTTTAACTCTTAGATCACCTGACCGATCTAGATCAAATTGTCTACGTAGATGAGGGTCGAGCCTGGAATGATTTTTATCATTTTGCTTTTATAGTGCAACAAAAGAGAGGGGAGGGAGATAGATCTATACATAAAAGTGATCGATATTAGTGTCGAATTAATAGCTTTTGGGGTCGCTGAGATGAACAGTGACACTTCTGATGCCTTTTAAATCCAAATTCAGTCCCGCAACTTGGAGAGGGGTATATATATATATATATATATATATATATATATATATATATATATATATATATATATATATATATATATATATATATACAGGGTGAGGCAAAAGTCTGGATATACCCTTATAAAAGTCAAACGGTGTGAGGAATCATAATGTCGTTTGGTATGGTGTATCTATTGGTTGGAACGCAATTTATGGGAGCTATGTTGACAGCGTCGGCCATCTTAAAGTCCGCCATCTTGGATTTGTGTTGGGAAGGGGGTCATGTCGCATATTATTTTAGACTGCCTTTTTTTTCTGACGAATACCCCCGTGCAATCCGTTTTACTATACCTTTATTTGCGCAGGAGTTACTACTTGTTAAATTTTGGGACACTTTTCAGAGTCAGCGTTACAGCATATTCTCAATATGACCTCCATTCTGCTGGATAAACAATCGGAGTCTTTTTTTTTTCTTTTTGCCATTCCTGCTGCACATGTCGCAGGGTCTGTGTGTCAACAGAGAATTACGCCTCCTCAATGCGTGGGCAGAGATGGGATACATTGTTGATTTTATGCACAATTGATTTGAAATTACCCCACAGATAAAAGTCAAGAGGTGTGAGATCAGGGGACCGTGGTAGCCATTCCATAGGTCCCCTCCTATCTATCCAGTGTCCTGGAAACTGTTCATCCAGAAACTGTTTGACCTCAATACTAGGAAGGTGCACTGTCCTGTTTAGTCCTGTTGGAAGAAAGTTGTGGAATCACCCTGCGGATTCAACAAAGTTGGAAACACGTAATCACGGAACATGTTAAGATACCTCTCCACATTCAAGGTTCCATCAATAACACCGGACCTACGATTATTGTGTCCCAAATCCCACACCAAACCATCATTTTTCCACCACCAGCACATTTACAGGGATCCACTCACTAGAGGTTTGCATCTGTCTAGTAACGGTGATTTTGTTTGCTTACCTCGTACATAAAACTTAGCTTCGTCACTGAACACACCTGTCGTGTGAAGTTTGGATTACTGTAGTACTGATCCAGAGCCTTTTCTGAAAACTGTAACTGCCGATCAGAGTCATCATCCGAGAGATGATGTTGCAACTGTAACGTGTACCGGTGCCATTGGTGTGTGAGTGCAACACACGCAGCATTGAAAGCTGACTGACGCCGGATATTGTTGATAACTGCGCGTAGTGCAATGTGGACTTTTTTTTACAACCGATGCTACAACTGTTGTTGCAGTCTCCTCGTCGGTGGCTGTTTTTGGACGTCCATTGCGTGGCTTCTCCACCAAAGAGCCTATTGAACGAAATTTGTCCACTAACTTGGAAACTGTCATATATGAAATGTCATCTCTCTCAGGATGCTGGGCAGTGAAGTCAGTAGCAATCACTCTGGTACTTCTTCCATTACTCATTAACACAATTTCAATGCTTTCCTCTTGTGTAAGTGCCATTGTGGATCACCCGGAACGATAAATAAAATTGATCACCTCATGGGGTAAGCGGCACTAGCGAACACTAACGAAGCACTAACGAAGTGAGAAATCTAAATTGTGGCTTGCCAAGTTCATGGACATGTCATAACAACTTTTACAGCCCCGTCTCCGCCATTTACGGATTTAACGCTAGGGAACTCGAGCAATGTTTTTTTTAAATTATCATTATTAATAATTATATCAGAAAGTTCGAGCAAATCCCAAATTTATTCTAATCAATTGTTTATTACTAGACTAAAATTAATATTATTAGAATGAATATCTCGATCTTCCATTTTTCCTAAACTTAAATGAAAAGACAATAAATTACATAATATCACAGTTGATAATACGATGTTTAGTGAGAATTTCAGTTTTTCCTACTTCAGAGAATTTATATATTTATTTACAAGAAATAATCGAAAAAAAGGAACTAAGAAAACTCATTGTTATGTAAGTAACGGTTTTAGAAACTGTTAAAACGAAAGCATTTAATGAATTTCCTCTTATCTAGAAATAATAACGCTCTGCCATCTGTTGACTAACGGGAGAGAAACAGGAATTAATGCCAACGAATATTACAATTTTTCTTAGTAGGTGCTGTGTAAATATCTGTAAAACAAAATCAAATCAAGTTGTTACTAATTCCACTAAAGTTTACTCTCATCGTTCAAACTAATAATAATAATAATAATAATAATAATAATAATAATAATAATAATAATAATAATAATAATAATAATAATAATAATTATTATTATTATTATTATTATTATTATTATTATTATTATTATTATTATTATTATTATTATTATTATTTGAAGTTGAAACATGGGTTTTCATACTATGCAAGATTAGAATCAGAGATTAAAGGAAATGTGCCAATCAACTTTTCATAAGAAAAGAAAAAAATATTTTAGAAAGTCCATTTGTTTGGCTTGGCCTTTATATGTGTAAATAAAATGTACGAACGAACGCACTGAACTTGCTCTCTCTAATTTCTCAAACCAATTATGTTATTACTACAGTTCTTACTGAAACATTTATTTATGAATTACAAAATAGAGATTTTAAACCAAAAAGTCTTAAGCTTTTTGATTTGGAACTAAAAGTAAAAAAAAAGAAAGAAATGCAATATAGACAATGAACAATTTTAACACGTAAGCATTAACCCTGCAGTGGTCGCTTGCGGACTCTCAGTCCGCAGTCAACAATGGTTGAATTTTTTTCCCCGAGCAAATCACCCCTCCGCCTTCCTGTTTTTCATACCTCCTAACAATCGGCTTCTGCTTATCAGTACAGAATTGCACTTCGAAGCGTGCATTAGTGTTGGAGATATTAGCTAATGCGGAGCGTGAGTCCGCAGCGACCATTAACGTTAACTAAATATAGTGGTGACCAAAAAGATGTGGGGAAGCTCAGTGGGAAATAAATATAAATATGACGAAGATAAAAAGTGTATTCAGCGTTTGTTGGATGAGTGCTCAGTCGATGGAAATGAGACCGTGTATGAAGATGATGAAGATGAGAGAGAAGACGACAATTTGACTACCGAAATCATGGACACGGACACCGAACAGGAAATATCTGATGAAGAGGAAGTTAGTCCATTTTATCTGGGGAAAGATCAGAAGACAAAGTGGAGTGTGCACGTACCCCCGAAAAACGTAAGAACAAGATCAGTGAACATAGTGACGCATTTACCTGGTGTAAAACAAGCCACTAAGGATTTGAAAGACCCACTCCAAATTTGGAAATATTTTTTTCCGGAAGAAATAATGAACGCTATTGTAGACAATACAAACCAAAAAAATTGCACTTGTAAGACAAAACTATACGCGTGACCGAGATGCAAAAGAAACAGATGTTGCTGAAATTCAGGCCCTCATTGGCCTGATATATTTAGCAGGCGTTTTGAAATGTAGTAGGCTTAACGCTGATGACCTGTGGCGAACGGATGGTACGGGCGTAGAAATTTTCAGACTCACTATGTCTCTATCCAGATTTCGATTTCTTTTACGTTATGTTAGGTTTGATGACCCCGCAACTCGTGAACAGCGCTAAGCTTAAGATAAGTTAGCTGCGATTAGATTCGTTTTTGACACATTTGTTCAAAAATGTAAAACTGCTTACACACCTTTCGAGTTCGTAACCGTGGATGAAAAACTTGAGGCATTCAGAGGGAGATGTGCATTCCGCCAGTATATACCTAGCAAACCTAATAAGTATGGAATTAAAATATTTGCTCTTTGTGATTCAAAAATGTACTATACAAGCAATTTGGAAATATATGTTGGCATGCAGCCTCCGGGACCTTACCGAGTGGATAATTCACCGTCATCTGTGGTTGAAAGACTTTGTGAACCAATAAAAGGAACGGGTAGAAATGTCACCACGGACAATTGGTTTACGAGTGTGGAACTAATGAAGACCTTAAAAGTAAACTATCGATTGACATTGCTGGGTACCATCAGAAAAAAACAAGAGAGTTGAATTTTCAAAGCCAGTTAGTCGTCCCGAGGGATCATCGATGTTTACTTTCCACGAAGATTGTACCTTGGTGTCATACATTCCCAAGAAGAAAAGAAATGTTCTCTTGATATCAAGTATGCACCATGATGACAGTGTTGACGCCAAAACTGGAAAACCACAAATGATATTGACATACAATGAAACTAAAG